>NC_042520.1:2049169-2744169 GCF_900963305.1 Echeneis naucrates | reverse complement strand
GTCGGATAAAGCAGTCGGTCTTACAGGATGGCCGAGCAGGATATGGCCTCTTAATGACTACGGCTGCTTCATAATGACAGAAAGGGGAACAACAACAATAAAACAAAAAAAAAAACAATGTAGCATTAACTTAAGCAGCAGAAGATGCATACAGCTTCTTCTTGGACAGGAAATTATCTTGGGCAACTTCCTAAATGAGCAACTCTTCAGAGTCCCTCGCTTACAAATCCGGCTGCATTCCACATCCTCGGCTCTGGTCTCCCTATCTGTCCTTTGATAAGAAAGGGAAAAAATGTGTTCTGCCGGGGGAAAAAAGCTGCATCCAAGAGTTAATCAGATTATTGTTTCTACAGACTACAGCGCGGTGCGATTTCTGTCATGTCAGAATCAGATACAAGTCATTCATGGGTGCAACCCTTTGCTTCATTGTGCTCCTTCGGGTGCCTGTTAGGTGATGAAAAGCACTCTGGGAAGCCCAGTTTGAATCCCATCTCTGTAGGTTTAAAGGCCTGGCAGATATCAAAACTCCACACACGGGTTTATGATATTATGAGACAGGATTTTCACAACCCTGTGAAGTCGTCAAAGCAACAGTCTCTTTTATTCTCCATCTGTTTTTCCCCTTCCCCATCTAGCCTGCAGCGCTCAGCTTTTCGGCTGCTACTGCATTAACACGGTGGCTTCATCGAAATGAATGAGCGGTTGTGTTTTGATGCAGTGCTATTGTCAGTCTGACGCATCATGAAGATCCAGTCCGGCGACACCGGCGTTGAAAATGGCAAACAACGTTTTTTGTGGCAAATCAGTTCTTTGCAGTTAAATCGCACTTAAAGGTCGGCAGATTCGCTTGCAGACATGAAATAAATCCACGCTGAGTTAAATTTAAAATCTGCTCTTCTCTTTGCTAAGAGGATGTACAAATGCTGTGGCCAATAAATCAAGGTGGATTTTGATTAAATGTCAAGAAGATCTGTCAAAGTAAAATGCGAATAGATCTAAATGTGAGTAAGAGGTCATTAAACCACAACAGGCGAAGAACTATTTAGAAAGTCTCTTTAATGGACGTCAGTCATCGATTTATTTTTTCAGCCTATCTCCATTGCACTTTCTTTAAAAGTCTCTTTTGCAGGAAGTTGGAGCTTGTTGGTTCAAAGATCTTTGATGTTGTAATTAATACATTACCTTCACTCCAGTTCCAGCTCTTAACGATAACACATAATCTCGAACATGCTGATGGAAGCAAACAGCCAATCGCCCGTGTTGTTAGATCTTGGTCCAGGCACGCTGGATGCTTATTGGCTCACTGATGCTGAAGGGTTTTATGAGTTCAGTAACGTTGGTATCAACTGATGAGACTTATCTTGTAATTTTTTAAGCTGTCCAAATGTCTGAACCATGATTTCTCAAAACACTTAGTAGGTATTTTAATGAGGACAGGAAGTTTCTTCAGGTCTTCAGGTGATATAAGCGCTCACCTGTCGGCCATGTTGGAGGTGTCCAGTTGCTGTTTACTGCTCTCCTAAATTCAGGATTTGGCAGCACAGGTGACACATCTGGTTTTTTTTTTTTTTAGAGCTAGGGACACAAATATGTTGAGATTAGGGAAAGATTGTCCTCAACTTAAAGCGCCACTGAGACGCAAGCACGAATAGAAATACACATGAAATGCTCCGACTCACCTCCTGATAAGATTCATAGTCTCGCTTCTGCTTCCACCGGCTGTATCTGTGTCGTATCAACATCCTGGATAACTGGTTGTCAACAGTATGTGTGAGTTTAAACGGCTGCACCCGCATGTTGTCTCCATGTTTATATATATATATATATATATTAAAAAAAAAAAGAAACTAAAACCCCCGCTGACAGGACGTTGAGCGGATCCAGGCGGGGAAAACAACAGACCCCCAGAGGCCCACACTGCCAAACCCTGACTGACTGTCTCTGCTGCCTCACGCCAGACGCCGTTTGTCCTGCTGGCGAGAACAAGGCTGGAATGAAGCCTCAGTGACACGACTGCACACATTAGTGATCGGTCCTGGCGATGTGTTGTGAGCTGGTTTGTGATTTGGGCTGGCGGCGGGTTGATGAACGACCTGTGCTGCAGCAAGACTTGCTCGTTTAGTTTGGGCATTTTAATGAAGACAGGAAGACGGTGCACACAAAGCGCTCGGACGCTGAGAGCAGCTCCGGCGGGGTTTCTCTCTCAGGTGATATAACGGTCGGCCATGTTGGAGGTTTTCAGTTGGCCCGACTCGTCTGGTCTGGTCTTTTTATTATTGTTGACGGTTGAAATAACAAAGTGATTACTTCAGTCGCATATTTATAGAAAGTGGATTGAAAACTGTAATGATAATTGATTTTTATTGCCAGAAGGCTTCCGCTTATTAAACATGGAGCATAGACTTGCCCTCTATCTAACGACAGGGTCCATATTTTGTTGAAGTTTATTGGAAAATGTACTTCTCTCATTGATTGCCTCAGTAAATCTTATTTAATGAGTTTATGGTCTCTAGTTTCTGGTTTCAAGTGTTCTACAATATAAAATAATGATGATTTATAATGAAATTATGTTTTAATTAAGCAGGAAATAGACAATCAAGGACTGTACCTCACACAGCCACCTTCCTGACCTTCTACTCAAGGCTTCACGACAGCAGCTCAAAAGTGTACCCTCAGAGGAGATGCTTTATAGACACCCGTGGAAATAAATGTGAAATCTTTTTCAGACTCATGATCAGAACCAGCAAGACTTGTCAATGTGGAGAAAATGTAGTAGTGTTTGTTTTGTGTTGTATTTTCTTTCTCTGGTTGTTTGAGATTATCTTCAAGTTTCTCAGTGAAAACAGCTGAAGACAGGACATTTGGGTGTTGTTTTCCTCCTTTATAAGACATTTAGTCAGTTATTCCACTCAGCTTTCACTGTCGGGAAGTTTGTAATCTAATTGCTAAACCTGTAAAGCAGGAAGTCGTCCAAACTGAGCTCTGTCACTTTCTAGGCAATTTCTGAGGCAATGTCTCAACTTGTTTGAGTTTCTTCAAGCGGGCGAAAAATAAAGAAGAAACAATTACTCCCAATTGTATTTAGATTAGTAAATTAGTAATGTCATTGTTATCTGTTAATCTGCAAATTGTTTTCTTTTATGTATTAGTTTTTGTCTTTATAAATAGTGATACCCATCACCAACTAATCAAAAATCCAAACTATAATTTCACTTCACAGTGATTTAAAACAAAAGCAAGAATAATCTAATTGGAGAAGCTAAAACATGCAAGTGTTCATACATTTTTATTACACCAAACTTCTAGTTGTCATAAGTTATTTAAAACACTAAACTCCCTGCTGCAGAGTTTGAATATTGTGCTGTTTGATGCTTTTTGACACTACAGGAGCTTCCAGTTGAATGATTGACTTAACGAATGATGAGCATTAGAACAGAGAGCTCAGTTTGTCCTCGTCAGACTGAGATAAGATTACAGAGAGACGTGGAGGGTGTTTACTGGACAGGAGGGTCACATAAACATCAGACTGAGTGAAAGATTTGTTTTTATAAAAGGTTTTGCATCATCAGATCTCCGCTGGCGCCTTGTGATATTTGTCGCTTTGCCGTCTCCTCTCACACTGAGCTGCTGTACGTCGGGCAGAGCCTCTCCAAACAGATAATATACCAGGTCAGCTTTTATTTAGTGGCCTGTCAGCTGTTTGATAAAACGTGCTGTGGGGGGAGGGACGGGGGTCAGAAAAGGTCTGCGTTTGCACTAACTTCTCCTCAAAGTCTGTAACGTGGCAATGCACAAGTGACAGCACCGTTTAGCGTCCCTGTCAGTTTAATGAGCCCAGAAAGCCTTCCGTAAATGAACATTCCTCATCCAAATGAGGAATTAATTACTCACTTTCCTTGATCTTCAGTCCGGGCCTGTATGGTAAATGGCGTAATGACTGTCATCTGCGGGTCCGTGCATGACTCTCCCCGCCTCTCGCCGGCGGCCTGGAGCTCGGCACTTTGTGGTCGAAACTGGAAAAGGCCAAATGGGGCTACACTTCTGCGAGCCTGCTAACCAGCAAACTCATCTAATGCCTTGTTGCATCCAACCTCATCTCCACCACACACTCACTGCTGCAGCTGAATGTTTTATTTTTTTACTTCTGGGGAATGGAATCAGGAACTCTGCCCATTTGTTCAGTCTAAAAAAAAATAAAAAATTAAAATCTTTTGGTCGAAATTTTAAAGGAACGTCATCTAATGTGGACTGAATTTAATGCAAAAAATCAAAAGGGCCAGCTCACAGAGCTTGAATTCATTATCATTAGAAGCAGTACTGTTTACACAGCAATGACTGACTTTTTTCCATTCATGATCTAAATATTTATCACAACAAAAATAATAGTAACTTAAAGCATAAAGGGAAATTTGGCACATTAAAGCTTTAGAGACTAAACAATCAGTTCATCATGCTTCTAATTCCTCAAATGAAGGATTTGCTGCTTTCCTTTCCTTTTAAATGATTGTAACCTGAATATCTTTGGGTTTTGGGGTCATTTGGTCAAAAGTAGTGTTGCAATGTTCAAATCTACGGTTAATAATGTTGAAAAATAATCAGCAGGTTTTAAAGTGAAGTGACCTTCTCTGGTTTCTGTGTACAGCCTCTCTGCCTCCAGGGAGAGTGTCGTTATCCTGGAGGTCAGAAGGGCAGGACCTTCAGAAGAGGCCCGGTCTGACCTGAAAGCGGTTTCTGTCATGTGACGTCAAGTGCCGTAAAACCAGAGTCTCAGAAAGCTTAAAAGTTTGGGTCGACGTTGGCAGTGTCGTCTGAGATATGTATTCCTCGTTGGTGCAAAGGATGTGACGTTCTGTCAGAAGTTAGCGACAGGAGTGAAAGCTGAAGTGAGAAAATTCAGACAAACACGTAACTACCAGTCCAGACCGGCTCCAGTGGAGCTGCTAAGCTGCAAATTGCAGGTGACTGTGGTTTTTGTGGGTGTAACTAAGAATATGGAGGTGTTGAAAGAAAGCACACGCTCAGCGAACCCTCCCTGGGTAAATAAAGGTTTAAAATGCAGATTGCCACTGAGGCACTGTCAGGGGAGGTGGGAGGTCACGGACCGCCGGCGCTGAGTTTATGGAGCAGGTGGCCTTTTTGACAGGTAGGCTGAGTTCAGAGAGTTTTGACAGTTTTTTTTTTTTTTTTTTGTCGTGAAATGTCATTTGGTAAGTTTAAACCTCCAGCACTGATGTGATGTTTTAATCAGTGCTGAACTTTAGTGGGGAAACTCTACCAGAGTTTAAATTTTATTTTAAATAAGTATCTGTGGTGTAATTCTCCTGTTATTTAACTTTAATGCTTTAATCTTGAACTTAGGACTGATTTATAGTCACACTGGCATTTCACTTTCTACAGCATGGGACCTTTAAATTTCACCTGCTGCAGATGACAAGATGTATATTTTGGATTATAAATACATAAATCTGAAATAATTTGGATTACTTTTGTATTGCTAAAAGGTCACAGTATAATAGTTTAACCTCTGAGAAGTCGTTTTATGCTGTCTGCCTTTTTTTTTGTTGTTGTTGTTGACATCCCGTCCAGGCTCCTTTCTCTCAGATAAACGCTAATCCTCTGATCTCGGCCACCAGACAAATGGCTGTTTCAGTCCTAATCAGGTGTTTATGCAGGACAACTGTCACAGAAAGAGAGCAGGTTGTTTAAATAAAATAAAATAAAATTGTGGCAGACAGTTTATTTAAGAGAGGCTGTTTTTTAAAAAAAAGAAAGAAAAAAACCCACTGAACTGATTCCTCAGTGGAAGCCAATAAAACATGACGGTGCGTCAGTCCTGGGCTGTCATTAGCTGACTCCTCATTGTTTGACTCGAAGCTCCATCTGATGGAGGAGCTGGAGAGTGTTCAATGCTTAAGTGCGCTTACATAGACAACAGGACCAGCGGGTCAGCGCTCGGTCCCAGACTCAAACTGAGCCCCATCAAGTTCCTCTGTCAGAGGAAAATCGTTATGCTTTTATGATGGCGTGAGAAAAAGGCCACGCATTTAATGAGCACGTCGATAAAGAAGTGATGGGACGTGTTGGGATTTCTCAGATTCAGCTCGGTGGGTGACTTATTGATCAGAAACAGTTGCATCGCTTCACACAAACTTCTCGGCCAGTTTGAGAACCATCATACAAAATAAAAGGTAGAGAATAATGAGTCTCACTATAGATAGCAGCAAACCAGTTCAATTTGACGGCGTATGCTAAAAATGTTAACACAACACAACAGAAGTTCTTCCAGGTGACACATACACACACAAGGGACAATTATCCCTCTCAGTGCATGATGTCACATCGTCGTATCTTTTTTCCTAAATTTGTTTGTCTGCTCTAATTTCATGCATCCTTTTGGCTTCACTTTATTGAGCCCTCAGGGCCACCATACTGGTGACCTCTTTATCAATTTTCATCAAGAGTTAACAAAGATATAAAACAATGAAAAACTTGGAAGGTATCAGGTAATTAAGTTTGTTGTAAGATTATTACACAGATTATTCTTTATTTTTCTGCACGTCTAATTAATTAATCATCTTATGGTTGCAGCTCTTGTTAGATTTGTCTCGTCCAACAGTAAAGAAAATGAGAAAATCACAGCTGTCGCGGTTGGAAATATCCGTTCAATCGTCGATGATTCCATGCGTCCTTTGTGCCAAAATATTTCGCTCAACAAGAGGCTTCTCAGATCCGAAACCAGGCCAGTTGGTTTCGCTCCAGTGCGACTGGTGAACTACACGTGGCTCATCCACCAGCTGCGGCCAAAATAAAGCACCATTTGGCTGGACTGCTGGTGGTCCCGAGGATGATTATCTGGGATGGAGAGGAGCTGCTTTGAATCTTGACAACATGTAGCCAGGATTACACTGTTGCACTAAAAGCCAGATCTTTTTTTTCCCCTCTGCTTTTCTTTGAGCAAACAACAACCATGATCAGTCTTATGGAGGCCTTTTTATTATTATTATTATTATTATTATTATTATTATTTCTTAACTGTAGTCCAGAGGTTGAGGGTGTATTTGACTGTAGGTTCATTCGTCATTCAGGCTGCTTTTCTGCCGGTGGTCTGCGTGGCCAAGATAAATGCAGGATCATAACAGGAAATTCATAATATTGCTTTCTGCACTATTTCATAATGATTTTGGTGTCAGCTGAACAGCCTCCTTATCTGTGATAATAAGTGTTCTCCGGGCGTCACAAAGCCTTTTTATCATCGTGTATTTTGTCTTAACAGCTACGGCATCTTGAGAGCTTTATTCTGTAATTTGGCAGTTAAAGAAATTTTTAGCGTAGTTTAGTCTTTGGATGGGATAATTTGAGCTGATGCAGCTGGTGCGTTTGTTTATTCCCTCGCCTGTCCTCACTCCGGGAGCCTCAGTCAGCGCTGCTCATTACTTGTATTGAATGACTTCATTAAAGTCCACTGTTTATGGGTATCGGTTGTATCTTTAGTGGATTGCACACTTTAGCACCAAGGCCCAGTTCAAACCAGGTATTAACATCCGTCTCCAAGTTAAAGGGGTGAACGTGCACGAGGTGCACGGCGGCGGCCTTATTGTTTAGGCACTGTGAATGTTAACATAGAAAAGGCCACAAACTTCCCATTGGTTTATGAACTCTTATCCTGAAGCCAGCAGTTTGAAATTTGGCTGACGCCATCTTGGTTTGAGAACATAAACTTATCAGGAAGCATTTACTGAGGTGATGAGTCATTTCCCCATATGCTTCAATACAATGGCTGCTTTCTACAACCTGTAGAATTGCTTCCCTCCCCGGCTTCGTCATTGCACCCAAAACATTTTGACCGTTTCAAATGGATAAAACTTTATTTCAGCATGACGACAGATTGTCTGAGAACAAAACATCGTTCCTGTTCATTTGCACATTAAATGGTCACTCCAGATGCATTTTAAAGCAGGTCCTCATTCAAACCCAGTCAAAGTTGAGCAGACCTGATATTGAGACAGAAAAGAGAAAGCAGCTTGAATCAGACCTGAGTCGGTCCTGAACCCGCAGAGCAGAAGGCAGTTAAGCTCAGGAGATGTTATCTGTGTTTGCAGTTGGGAATGAGAGGTGTGGTCCGTTTTAAGGGCGTCACTCTTATGTGTTAAACAGAGCTGTGGAGTGATCAACACGTCGGCCTTCTGAAGCCCTAAATAATCCTTTTCATTGTCTTCTTACATTTGATGCTAAACAGCAGGTTAACAAGTGCCGTCTCATCGGCTGTGTTAAAAAAAACAAACAAAAAAAACAACACAGTTCGAAGCCCAGTCCTGTCGGAGATGAAGCATTTTGTGTTTCCACTGTTTGTTTGGAGTCAACTGAGACGTGTACGACGAAGGCACCTCAGCAAACACGAACAAAATCAGACTAGTACCCAATCAAGTCAGTTCAATCAACAGTTCGGCTGCATAATTAACTCTTCATCCAAATCTGAAAGAACCTGAATCACAGAACCTGTCGGGGTTTTTTTGGGTTTCAGGTAAATTGTGTCGGAACATTGTTGTGCTTGTTTCTCTCTGAAATTATAGTTTCCAATGATAATCAACAAATCAAAACAACACACAATTTAAGAAGCAAAATCTGCAATGTCTCCACATTAACGCCTGGATACAGTTTTGGGAAATCTAGCTGGTTTGGCTGTCAACAGGTCTTTCTTTTTGCTGCTAGATGCTCACCATGCAAAAAAAAAAAAAAGGAAAGAAATCAAATAAAAGATTGAGATGTTGAATCTCTCCTTCAGCAAGCTGATTGTTTTGACTCAACAGGCAGCTGAAACAATTTAGACACGTTATGTAAACACTTTAAATAAAAATGACACACAGTCACTGTTCATGTGAAACTATCGACTGTTGCAGCTTTAACTGAGAAGAATAGTGGACCGAAAAGGTGATGTGGTCGGTAAACAAAAGTGAAATTAATTAGTCTACTTAATTAAAGTGAAATAAGACAGCGTAATTACCAGGACTGAATCTATCTTCAGACAGACAGAAGGGGAGGTGGAGAGAACTCAGCATGCCTCACCTCCGTTGTCTCCGTGGTGTCATGGCGTCCGGCGTGTCCTGAGCTTCTGGGTGTCCAGACTGCTGACTGTTCTTGTGGTAGGACGGCGGCGTGCTCACATTACAGCGCAGGTTCAAAAACGGGGGAAGGAGATAATAGCACATGCCATTTGGGTGGAGACGTTCATCCTGAGCCCCGCACGGCGTCGTGAGTGTGTAAATGCACCGGAGACTCCGATGGGAATCCCTAACCCTTTTAGCACGGAGGCCGTCTGCAACTCGTGGAGCCGGAAAGAAAACCACTAACCCACATTGTGTTGCTGCTGTTATTCACCCGGATTCTCCTTCAGGATCAATGCGGGGCCGGACATAACATTAAAGATGTTGAAGATAAAAAAATACTGCCTCACTTTAGGGGAAATCCAAACGGCTCCTTGTAAGTCTTTAAGTTCCTCGCCCTACTTCAAGCAGCACGACAGCGTGGTTTAACGCAGAGATGAGCTCTTCAGATGGCATTTAAACACCTTGTTTTTCTCCATCTAATATCGTTTGACTTTTAACTTTTGAAGATCCTTAAAGTCAGTAAAAAGGAGGTTTTACATCCGGTTATTGATTCTCGTAATCAATAAGAGGATAATTCTGACCTTTGCAGACAGGCGGCCCGAACCAGAGGGGCAGACTCATCACTGCTGTGACCTCGTGTGAGACAAAGGTTGATAAAGGAGAGACAAACCCGACACCAGTTTTCCACCCTGGTTCTGTATCTGGACTCTTGAAGGGATAAGGATGACCGACGGGCCGGATTTTCATTGAAACAAGGTCGTGTAACGGGCTGGCATGAGAAAGTTTGCAGTGAACAAATTGCCGTTCTTTGGGCTCTTTGTGTAGAGCTGTGCGCCAAACCACAGACTTGTGTCCTTCACCCACCGAGCTACAACTGAATCTGACAATTTAACACACAGCGTCCTGCAGCTTAATGGAAACACAACTGCTCCAGGTGTTTTCTCCACAGCTTAATGCACAAAAATGGATGAACTAATCAGTGAACTCTTTTCTTTCAATCTAAGTCTTATACTTTTTTTATACTTTTTTTTTTTTTCTATCACATGACTACTTCCTGCTCAGATGAGATTAAAAGCATCATGGGATTTTTTTTTTTTTTTTTTTTTGGGGGGGGGGGGTTGGGCTGCAGCAAATAACTTGAGATGGAGAATAAGTTGTTTTTGATGAAAGCTAAGATTTAGTTTTGGCTATTGGACCTTTTGATTTGGAGTTCAGGGATGGAAGAAACTCCTCTAATTGAGTTTTGATGTCTGATCTATACGCAGATATAAAACTGGTTGTAAGGGCAAGCAGTGAAGATAGTATTGAAGTGTAGCGGAAAATGGCCCAAATTCTGTGTTGCGTTATGCACTTTTTTCCTGACGAGTTTATGTTCTGTCTGTTTTAATATGTTAATATCCTCTGATTTGAAAAAACAAACATGGCGATGCCAAAGCTGGAGGCTACAAACCAATAGGTGACGTCACAAAGGGTCGACGCTTGGTTTTTCCCAGCATATTGAGTACAGTAAATACCGCTGGCTATTTACACGCCAACATCTGGAACGCATGAGTGTGCCATAGTCTCAAAAGGCGTCAAAAATTAGCGGCTTTTGTGTTTATGTCAATGTCAATCAATACCCACGCTCACTGCCTCATTTGACCTGACTCCGAAGCCTTTTCCTTCGCAAGACAAAAGCCAGATGTTGGTTTATAACCAGTGGAAAAGGGGCTTAGCTGTGGCTTCCACCATTTTAGGCAGACTGGGAGGTGAACTTCTCCGGATTTTTAGGTAAGGTGAAGTTGACTAAGTTTTCACCACCTCTGTCAGAAACTCTGGTAGCCTCGATAGCATCGGCGCACCACTGACTCGAATCTGTTGACCTCGTCTGGTTAATTTGGTAACATCTGCTCAAAATCTGAGCAGGACTTGGCCTTAACTCCCAAGTTTCAGCAGTAGCCTCTGTTTTTTTTTATTTAATTCTTTTTTTTTTTTGGTCTGACCCGTGAGGCGTATTACACATTAGCTCTGCTAATTCCACCGCTGGCCCTCACACCCTCAACTCAAAGCTCCATTATTCAAGTGTTGCCACTTGTTGGCAGCGCACGCGGCCTCCTGGCCCGCCGCGGTCCGCTTCTCTTCGGATCACCTCTATTGTTTGACTGATTTCCCTCGGCACAGAGTCCTGGCAGGAGGATTGAGGGCCATCAAAGAGAATTAAGAGCAGACAATAACTGTGTGTGTGAGACGGTGTATGTGTGGACGCTCATGTGCGAACTTGGACAGAAGTGAATTTCCATTTCTTTCTTTTCCTTTTTTTTTTTTTTTTTTTCCATGCATCTAAATGTGTGTGTGTGTGTGTGTGTGTTAGTGGGTTTTGAAGTGAAGCCAAAGCCTCCACAACAAGCAGAGGCCTCTCCTCCTGGCTCCGTCCGCCGGTGGGTGCAGGCCTTCAGTGTCCGTCGCTCCAGCTGGTAGCCAACTTATACTGAGGCCAAACACTTCAATACCCACAGGCAGGCCAACAGGGGCTGCCTTTGTGGTGCCCGTGTGTGTGTTGGTGTGTACTTACCAGCTACTGAGACAGTTGTTCAGCTCGTGATTAACTGCAAATGTTGTTAATCTTCAGATTTGGCTGGATCCTCAGGACGTGAATCAGAATGAATTATATACACACACACATACAAAAGATTAAAATTAGATGAATTGGTCCATTTTAATCTTTTTAGTTCTCATGACAGTGAGACTTCTGTCAACTTAGAGCCTATATTTAATGCTTTATGGCTCCTTACTTGGCTTCTTTGTTTAATTGTTTGTCATCAGGGCATCCTTGAAAGAAGTGCTTGCCATATAAACAGGTTTGAGAGGATGAATGAGCATTATATTAATGGCTTACAGTCACTAACAGGAGCCACTGTCCTGTCATCACATCACAAAATACAGCGTCCAATTCAGTAGTTCATTCATAGATGTATTGCTCCGTTTTGCCCTTAAACACACGTGTCTGCTCAGTATCTTGCAGTGATTTATGCCTGCTGCACCAAAATGATGGTTTTTAAATGTTGATGAATCTGTTAATAAAAGTCACTTAACACCTTTTAGTACTGCTAATGAGTGTGCCGGGTCGTTGCTCCTGTAAAACTCTCATTACCTCCGTGTGAGACTCGAGATTGTGAAGTCTTCCTGTTTTCATGGCTGCAGTTACGGCGCTGTGTCAGAAGGAAAGGGGAGGCCGATCGGCGCCTTTACCCGGGCGTCCTGATGAACGCTGGTCTCTTTTCCATCGCAGACAAAAGCCAGATGTTAGCAGCTGATCTGAAACGTCTGCTGCAGAGGACAAACTCATCTGTAAGCAACGATGCCACCTCTTTTACTGGGTTCATTCCTGTTTCTAACTTACTTACTGCCCGTTATGCCTCCTGGCATCGTGGGATACTGTTTGGGTCTCTTCTCAAAACATGCCCAGTCCAGTTCCAACAATGATATCCATGCTGTCTTGCCGGCATCTTGTAAATAAATCTTCATTTGATATCTTGTTGGGCCAAAATATCCGACAGATTCAGTTGATGTGTCACTTGCTGTCATTTTCCAGCATCCTGTGTTGTTCACTATTCTGAATGCATTCCTGTCTTTGTAGATTCTGTTTTTTTATGTGGTTGTGTGCATCCCCATCATATCTTACAGCGCTCCCAAGATAGCTGCACTCATTTGTTGTTGTCGTTTATAAAACCCTGAAATAAACCCACGTCACGTTGGGGAGGCTCTCAGCTGCTCGAGGCCGAATCAACCAAAATTCACCAGACTAATCGCCGGCCGCAGCGATGATTAAAAATTAAAACAGTAATCAGACATTTCTACTGGGATTTAGCTCAGAGCCATTTGATCTCTTTTCTCACCTCAGATGTTTTATTGACCAGAGTAGTTTTAAGAAAAACACGGTGGCGGCGGTGAGGGAGTTTTGTAAACGTGTCTGTCCTGAATGCCTTGTTACCCCGTTAATGATCCTTCGCTGGGTTCAGTGTCTCTGTAGCCCTTTAATGGGATTTGACTGAAACTATTTGGGTCCACAGCTGGCTGTAAGAAAACAAGCAGAAATTGGTGATTCAGTTTAATCCATTTAAATTGATTTGTTGTATTCTGTTGCGTAAAGTTGATTGATCGATTGGTTGTGCTGATTAAAAGACGCTGACTGGCACAACAGCAGAAAGCCAAAGCTGTTGAGTAACCAGCAGCTCCTGCAGGTAAACTGCCGAGGTCCAGGCTTCCTGCCGGCCAACGTCTTCTTGTGTTTCCCAGCGTCTTTGGCCTGTTGACAAAGAAATCCCATTTGCGTCGGTTCCTGTTGCGGAGTTGTGTTTGCTGGCTTGAGTTGTTGCTTTGTGGCTCCTCGTGATTGTGCTCATAAAGGTTTTTTTTTTTTTTTTTTTTTAAACAACAATCAGTGCACAGGATACGCTTTGTCCTGCACTGAAATGCTGCCAACTGGATGTTGTGCTCAGAATCAGGCATTTTAATTGTGGTTTTCTAGACCAGTCACTTCATAAAATCACTTCTTTCTAATCAAATCCATAAGCGTTACTTGTCCTCAGGTGCCAATTTAAAGGGCACATTGAATAGGCATCAAAAAAACACATTAAATAACTCATAACCAGAGTTTAGAGTTGAGGTTTTAAGACGAAAAATTACCAGAAGAAATAATTTTTTCTCCCTTTTAAGGTTGGGGAGAGAATGTGACAAAAAGACACACAATCAGAAACAGCCACAATATGAAGACACAACATTAACATGGTGCAAAACAAAGTTTTTACCCTTGAGAATTACACTAACATGGGACAATGATACTCCTAAATAAAAGAAGTTCAATAACAGCATGTTTGTTTGGAAGTTAAAAATAGGAAAAAATTTAAATTGTATATAATTGAGAGCCCACATTTTGGTATGCTTTTGGTATTATCCTTTATTCATCTACGCCACTGTGATGTTAACATGACAAAAATGTCTTACTCTTTTAATTATATATATTTGTTCTGACTGTGACTGATGCACGTCCTCCTCCTCAGGGGTCAAGGGGATCGACGAACCTTTCACCCCAAATAAACTCAAATTTCACCTGCACCTTTTCTGCTTTTGCAGGAGACAGCTAGATTCTCCTTTGTTATTCATTCATTCTTAAAACTGTTTTACATTGAAGGTATTCAGTTGGCAGCTGTAACAGTTTATTATTATTATTATTATTATTATTATTGGTCTAGTTGATAGAGCACCTCAAATAATAATGCTCAAATATGCTTTGCAGGAAGCGAGTAACATACAGCAATCCAGATTAAATGAACCCAGGTCTATAAAAACATGTAGAGAACAAGAGGAACAGTAATAAAAACAAAAGAAAACTTACAGCGCGTGCCAAAGCCTCAATCCACAGAATAATCCTGATCTTAGTATCATAATTTCATGCTGAATCTTTACCTGAACTGAAATATATTTTTATTGGCTCAATCAGAAGAAAGGCTCACATACTCTCCTCTGATGGGGTCAACACTACTTCAGATAAAACATTAAAGAATTATAAAAGCTTTCGATAAACAAATTTCTGCGGTTTCTTGTCATGACATCATCAGGTCCTCTGCAGAATTTTTATTTCTGTGAACAAACAGAACGAGACGTGCTTTCATTTTCTTTCTGCCTGCTGCGTCTCCATTCGTCATCCATCCTGCCACGTTCACTTCAGTGAGGTTCCAAAGATAAAGTACCTTACAAATTTTATCAGCTCGTATTATTCACACAGCGCAGTTATTCTCTGACATTTCCGGAAAAAAATGTGAATGATTCCCTTCCAAAGATCCAACATCTCTCTCCAACACTCCAACACAATTGTTTACTTTTCGTACAGTCGAAGCCTTTTAATTGTGTTCATCAAAGTGTTAATTGCGCTGTTTTAATGGCCCAACACAGGAAGCAGCGGGGAAGTAAGGCGTCAGTGGTCAGACGTGTAGGACGTGATTGATAAAACCAGAGCGGCCGTTTTCATGAATGTGAACGAGGGTGTCTGTGGCTTTGTGGGAAACGGCTGCTGCTCGGCAGGTTTCTGTGGGAGGATGACGGCGTCCGCGCTCTCATCGTGAATCACTACAGCGTGACAAAAAGGCCAGCAGAGCGGGAACAGACCCATGAATCAGGCGCTGGTTTATAACTGTCATCTTTGACTTTGTGTTTCGGATCATTTCGTGTCATCTCTTAATTAGATGGTTGTTTACGTTGAACTCTGTGCACGTTGTGTTGAAGTGCGAGGTTTAGTTCTATTTGTTTTCAAACTGCAGTTCTTTGTCAACTCATTAATTTAGAAAGTAGTTTGTCATAAACCTTAATGACAACTTCTCCGTTTGCAGCTCCTCAGATGTGAGACGGCCCTCCTTAAATTTAGGACATCTCCTCTCTGCTGCTTGAATACGGTTAAAATTTCTCCCACATGTGGATGTAGATGTGATCAGAGCTGGACAGGCTGCTGTTGTTGTCTTTGTCATCGTGATTTCTCCATAATGTACAGGGAACCTCAAATGGCCCTGAATGCAGCAGCCTCCATTAATAACTGAACTGACCAGAGCTGAACTCGGGGAGATTTCATCTTTGATATATTCGCCGCCTTGAGTCATCCAGCAGAGTTTCAGAGCAGCAGCGCGCCTGCAGAGAAGAGACAGACAACAAGTCAGAAAACATCTGAAGGGCAGAAAACCACAACAATAAATAATAAATGCACACAAGGCAGCAGGTTTGGGCCAAAATCAGATCATATCAAGTGTCAACTGACCTGATGTCACCTATTGTTTTGCGAGCTGCTGTTTATAATTTGTCTGTCGGCCATTTTGTTTTTGGATTTGACCTTCTCTTGGTGGTACAGCCTGTCAGTCATGCAGAAGCCACACCCCCAATGCACTTTATGGGCTGTTTTCCTCCAAATGGGACCATCATTTACCAGTTGAACACCAACATTTACTGAGTCAATACATCTAGTGAGAAGTAGGGTTGTTTTCCCATAGACTTCAAGAGAATCTGACTTAGAATGCAGATTGAAGGCTCTTCAGTCTCAGAGTCTATGACCATTTTTACAGTCTATGAATATAAAACTTTTTCTCATTTTGATGAACCTCTTCTGTTCAGCAGTGTCAAATATCCTACAGCAGAAACTTTTTCTCTCATTTTATAATCCATCACCAGCTTTCAGGTTAAATACCGTTTTTACACATTACAAAATAGGAGCTAAGACGCTGCCGTCTGTTTTTTATTTGTATGCGTTCCTTCAATCTATCCTCATTTTACTGGCCTGTTGTAAAGCACATTCTCTCTCAAATGAAGAAATGAAACGATTCATAAAACATTATCTTGTCTGCTCCCAGTTTTTGTTGTATATTGCAGAAGTCACGCAGATGGACGCATCAGTCTGTTCTTATTTCGCCTCGTTTGAATCCCACACTTGTCCATACTGTCCATAATTAGCATAAATAAAAGCTTGAACCCAGTTTTTATACAGACAACTCTTTGGATCACGGCCACCGTGCAGTGGTGCCCTCATCTCAACCCCGCCGACGCACAAGCACAACATGCCGCATCACGGCGGAGGCGCCCCTGCGTCACGTGACGATAACATCTGCTTGCAGCTCATCGGTGTGTGACCGCCGCTCTAACAGGCAGCGGTGCTGTGTGTGTCCTCAGAAAGCCCCGCCACATTTCATCTCTGTCGACTAACTGGGTTAATTTCACGGTCTGATGAGCCGACGGAGGCAGGTTGGCAGACTCGGCCCGGTCGCCAGAGACTGTAAAGGCTGTGTGTGTTTTACTTTTTTGTTAAGCATGGTGTGCGTGTGTGAGGGTCTGGAGGAGGATGAGACGCTGCTGGGTGCTCGCCTGCCGTTCCCTCTACCATCGTGACTGGAGTGGTCAGACTCCTACAATTAAGCAGTGACTCAGAGGCAGCGATGGCACCGCGAGTCACTGCTGCCCTGGCTGGGAGGCAGAAAGTGCGTTGCCCTCTGCGGAGGACGATCACGACTATCTGGAACACTTGTGTAACTTGTGGCGAGGCACGAGGTCCTCGTCTGCCGTGGTTGGTCCGGCTCAATTTTTATCCTGCCAGTCAAACGACTGTGGCCAGTTGCATTGTTTCCACTGCAGTTTCACTTTTTTCCCCTCTTTATTTCTTCACCAAAACCGAACTAAGTTCTCAGCTATTGTGGCTCTGAGGAAAAGTTCATCGGTTTAATGCCTGTTATGGTAAACAAGTGACTTTAAAGACCTTCAAGAGATTGAAAAGACTTTTCTCACATCTAAAGAAGAGCTTCTAGTCTATTCTTGTGAACTCTGAGGATCATGATTTGCACCATTGGAGTCCTTTGAGATTATTTCCCATCATGCTCAGGTGGAGAGTTAAAGAAAAGCCATTAGTGCTGAATGGAACTGCAGATTATTATTATTGAAAGTTTAAAACTCCTGATCTTTTCTAAAATGATTAAGTAGTTTTTCCCTGTGTCAAATTCCTTTTGCCTCTCTTGTGTATTTGAATGACTTCACATCAAACCTCTGCTGTTTACTTCCTGTTTGGTGTTGGAGAAACAATCATTGATAAAGTTGATTAAACTAAACGTGGATGATTTTGTGGGAATGTCAAGACGAACAGTTGAAATAATAATTTTCGTTTTAAACGCCTTGATGTCAGCGACACTGGAATGGCCTGAAAAGTATTTTGATGCGAGTTCAGCTTGATGACTTCTTTCTGTCTTTTTCACTTGTACAAAGTGTGAACATTTTATAGGGGTGTTAGTTACAGATGGCCAACCTTTTGTAAAACGGAGAAATTGGTCACACAAAGTTGTCAGTTTCGGTTCAGATTAATTAGCCTAGATATGACATAATTGCTGTTTCTGCCTTTGTCCAGCCAAACCAGTCCAAACTGTTGCTCTCCGTACCTTTATATTTAAAGGACAAACATGACAATGGAATCGATTTTCTCAAAATAAGAAAAAAGCAAACAAGCGTCTTTCCCAAAGTGTCCAGCTGTACCTTTAATGCCAAACTGTCTAATAATAAAATCTGTGGTTTCCTGTTTGCACTGGGATTTATCTGTTAGTCTCCATGCAGGCTCTGATTTTAATTTAAATAAAGAAATAAATCCAGATGGCTCACCCTTTTCTCTCCTCCTCAGGCTCCAATGAGAGGCTCTCCATGATGAGGAGCTAACGCTGTCGGCCGCACAACCGCAGGAAGAGACGTGGCTGCTGCACCAACCACAGTCGACGCATGGCGGTATTAGGGGTAAGAGCCGCTGGGTTTCTCTCTCAGCTCCTTTTGGTGCGTTCAAAGCCTCAGCGGACGAAACAGGGACTGAAGAATTTCCTGCTTATGTTTACATGATACTGCCGCGCAACAATAATCGAGAAGCAGAGATTTAAGATTTGATTTGAACTTGATAAGTACAGTTTCAGGAAATGGAAATGTTGATTTTTAACTCGATGCAAAAAAAAAAAAAAAAAAAGGTTGTAGTTATCGTTATATTATGGTCATTCTTGTGATTATTACCCAAAATAGTAAATGAAATATTCATCAGAAAGCAATGAGCTCCTTCAATGTGATTTTAGAAAATTGGAATATTTCGCATTTTTGCTTGAACGATTACCTAAATCCTCTGGATTACTTTTAGGACTGACCTTTGGAGACATTTTGGGTGTATGAAGTTCTTTGAGAAAGAAAACAAACTTTCTCTAAGTTCCTCAAAGATTTGCCCATCAGCAGAGATGAAGATTATAAACATTAGGCATCTTTATCCTGACGTTTCCCCCCAAATTTGTCCAGATGCGATGTTTGTCTGAGCCGCTTGGAGCCTTTAAATGACGGATGTTAGCTGCCTCTGTGGGTCTTAGTCACCACACACAACCATCCATTATGTGAATAGTCACCGGGTGTAATTTCACATCTGATCATTTGGCTGAGAGACGACAGACAGACAGCGTTCGCTCCTCGTTTCGTCTCTTTGGGAAACACATGTTGTGCATAAGTGGCTTCCTATTGTTTGATGAACTGAATCAGATAAATATTGTAGAGAAGTGGAGCTGACGGATGGTGGAGGAAAAAAAAATACATTTATTGTAAAAACTCCTGGAGTCCAGCTGCATCTGGAGCCAGACAGGCGAGCCGTCTGAGCCCAGACAAAGGTTTCCCTCCACTGTCATCAAAACCATCATCGGAGTTCTTATTTTCAGAGTCCGTCCTGCCGGAGATGAGAGGCAGGCAGGAGGCATCTCTTATTTCATCCGCTGACCTCAGATCAGTAGAGCTTTTTATTGCCGTTGAGCTGCTGGACTTTTTATTATTATTTTTTGATGGCCTTTCTAGATTGAATATATTCTTAAAATAATCTGCCATATTACGTTTTATTTTTTTTTCTTTGTGCATCTCTTCAATGAGCCCCTGTTTGAAATCATTAAAATGTTAAATGCACAGTTGTGCTGTTTCACAATAGCCGTGTTATGTTTAAGTTGAAGTGAAGGATGTTTGATCAAACACAGCTTAAGACAAACTAGTTAAAAACAAAATCCGACACGCCGGAGCTGCAAAAGCGAGTCCACTTGTGACTTCCTGCTGATTTTAAGTGCATAAGAAAATGTGAACAACCACGTCCTTCTCAGATTAGCCTGTGACTGGTGAAGCTGACCAGCAGAGTAAGGAAACAGTCAGAAAGTGGATGCGTACATATTGAAGGATTGTTCAGTTCTTGCTGGTGTTTATTTCTCTGGCAGTTTCTTTTTTTTTATGTGTGTGTGCGGATTAGTTGCCTGTGTCTACTTCAGCTGGAAAACTATTTCCTCCAATTGTCCTTTCAGGTACAAGTGAAGTTGTGTTTTTTTTTTTTTTTTTTGTTTGTTTTTTAGTTTAATTGAAAGACGAGGGGTGTTGGGGGGGGGGGGGGGGCTCCTGCCACAGGGGGTGTCTGTGAATTATATTGTAGGAGTCACACTGAGACTTTATTCATGTTTGCTATTAATTAAAGCTCCACTATCTGCTGTTGTTCCTGCTGTTACTAATAGACCAGCTGGAAGCTATCTGGAAGGGAGAAATGTTGGAGTTGTACAAAACGTAGCACTAATTTGTGAAATTATTTTGCTGTAATAACCAGAAGGATCCGAGACTGAGCACTTTGGTGTCCAGGTTTTTTTTTCAGGCTTTGATTTTTCACCTCCATCTTCCTCAACTTGGGATAATATTTGGCAGCTCATTCAATAATGATAGTGATTTGCTTTCCTTGGCAGGTGGTGATGTAACGCCCCCCCCACCATGTCACATTATAATGGGCTTCAGTGGTGAATACAGAAGTAATAATTTTCCTATTAACTAAATTACCTCCAAACATTTACCTGTCAGCTAACTGTGTGAGTAATTACCATCTGCCCCCCGTCTGGTCTGAATTATGATTATAATTTTTTTTTTTTTTTTTTTTTTTTTGTTGCTTTTAATGTTTCTATATGTTCACTCATAATTTGCATTCATAATTTTCGCCATAAAATGGGAAAAAAAGATTTCCCTTAATCAATTTTATTTGTCTTGTTTGTTTGGTTTTTTTTTTTCCCAAATCTTACAGTTCATGAAAATCCAAACCCAGAATCTCAAAATATGGTATTTCCAAAGATAGACAGACACCAGATTCTGTATGAGGTCCAGGTCAGGTCAGAAAAAAACAAGCCATCACACCTTTTCTTGAGTCAAATTCAAATAAATCTACAAATAAAGCAGATCTACACCAAACTCTTTCTGAAGTGCCTTGGAAGAACTTCATGATTTGGTGATAATATAACTAAAATTAGATTTGCAGTAGCTCAAGTTTCACTTTTAGAGTTTCTTTGCTTTGCACCTGTTTATCAGTTCATTGGTATTCAACATCAACAGACACACAAGTGTACGTTTGGTGGTGACCTCCTGCTTCATCAGCTGAGCGTCTCTGTTCAGCTCAGTGAAAACTGAGCGGACTCCTGCTGATGTGAAACACACTTGAGCTTCTCTAAAAGCAAATCGCCGCTTTCAGCATCGTGCGCCTCTTTTTAAAGCCTCAATCAGCAGCCGGGCTCCCTGTCGCAGCCCATTTGCTACGCTTGTCAGGCACTTCAGGCTGAAGGACGCCCCCCCCACACTCCCCCCACCTGTCCCTTTGGCACAGCTCACCGTCTCCACCTGGGGTTTGAAATCAGAAGCAGCAGCAGCAGTAAATGATTGCTGCGTTTTGTCTCAGAGTCCAGCAGTGTTAAAGCAGCAGCAGCAGCACCGAGCCATCACATCTTATGTTTCCTCCGTAGAGCCTCAGGAGCCGACGCCAAAGTCAAAGAGACGCAGCAGCTGCTTTTGGCATTAAAGCAAGAGAGAAAGCTAAGTAGCTCCCACGGTAGAAAGAAATTAGAGCCTGGCTGGCTGCAGTGATATTCAACATTTCCCTCAGAGCTGAGCTGCGTCTGATTAACCTTCATCTAACTGAAGATATTTACCATCTTTTTTTTGTGTGCGCTCATCACAGGAAAAAACTAATTTGCTTCCCAATCATATGAAACAGAGAAAAAGCAGCAATATGGCTCTTTGACAAACCACCAAAACCATAAACAGATCATCCAAAAGTTTACTTCCTGTCAGCCTGGACTTCTGCACTGAGACGGCAGAGTCTAGTCCGGAGGTCACTGATGGATGGTGGATCCAGATAAAGTTGTTTAGCTTATAAGTAATTATTCAGCATTGCTGTGTTTTGTTCTGGAAGGACACAGAGAGAAAGAAGGATAAAGGCTAGAAAGAAAAAGTTGTGCTGAAGTTGTCAGATGAATCCACCTGATCTGGTCTAAGTGTGTGCGGCAGAAGATCAGCTCCGATTAAACCATTTAAAGGTTTCATCATTTACTTTTTAAATTTTCGGTGCCCACCTGTTGCAAAATGCACCCTGTGTTTTCAGAAATGACTGTACGCAACTTTATCTGGTCTGTAAGTGTAGTTGTGGAGCAGGAGGTGTTGCGTCTGCAGACCTCAGAGTAGACCTGCAGATTTTCAACCTTAACACTTTTTTCCCAGCTAAATAGTGAACATGCAACCGTCCAGGTTTGTTATAAAATTAACTTAAAAAGAAACAGAAGCAGTAAAGGAGGAGCACATTGTCTGTTTCCACACAGCACCCTTTTATTGTCTGAGGGAAAAAAGAAGGCAATTAATACAAATAGTTTATGTCCTTTGATTCTTTTTATCATTTCACAGATTACAAAATTATTTAAAATTTTAAAATGTTTATATTTACACTTGCATAAAAAAATTGCCGCTCTGCTTTTATAGAAGCTTTTATTGGATGTGTCCAGATGTAAATAATAAAAACCTTCAGCCTTTTCTTCAGCTACATTCTGCTGTCAGCTCGTGTGTGGGCGGTGCTTTTGTATTTAAATGAGAGGAAGAGCAACGCTTTAACAGGACGGACACGTGAACATCTCTGGATTAACAGAAAACACAGACAGCTATAGAGGACACTTCTTTACGGCTTTATTGTGGTTTAAAATCTTGTTTACAGAACCTTTTAAATGTTTATCACGTTCCCGTTTGTTTATTACACATCATGTCTTAGTAAAGTAAATGTGTTAAAGGGACATTAAATGGCCATTAAAAAGAAATAAACTAAAGTAAGATGATTTGAGGGTTTTTTGAGATGATTTTTTTTTTTTTTTTACTCAACGTGTCCTAATTTCTTCTTCCTGCAGAACCCCGACATGCTGACGAGGAAGATAAAGCTGTGTCACATCAACGCCCACATCACATGTCGCCTGTGTGAGGGCTACCTGATCGACGCCACCACCGTCACCGAGTGCTTACACACCTGTAGGTCCCTCCTCTTCCTCAGCAGCTTCCTCTTTTTGTTTTTCTGACCCACGCTTGGCTGAGTTTTATTTAAATCGGTGCCTCTTTGACCAGCTCTGTCTGTCTCCAGCTGCTCTTTGACTTCCGTCAGTCTGAACCTCCTCGATCCAGCCCTGCTGCAGAATTTGATTTCCCTTCTGTTTGTTTTCTTGCATGTGATAAATAGAAGATGGTTGGTGCTGTGGAGACAGGAACTGATGTCCAAACACACACAAACAAAAGAATGTATTCAGGCCAGACACATGAAAGAAAAATTACATATTTCCGAGCTCTGATCAGGTTTGATCTTCTGGAAGGGAAGCAAAAAACAAACAAAATAAAAAAAGAATTCCTCATATCTTGACTTCAAACTCAGATTAAGGAGAAATAAACATTTTTCTCAGGTAGTCTCTCGTAGAAATCTGGTAGCAGTGTAAAGCTGCTCAAAGATGGCATACTTAACAAAATGCTTTTTGTTGTCCGTGTTAAACATTCTTGAAAGAAATCTCCTGACTCCCCTCATAGATGGGGAGAAAGAAAAATTATTAACAGTTCAAAGAATAAAAATGAATCACTGTAAATTTATTATATGAATCTAATTAACAATGAAAAGCAATTTATCATTGGATTATTGGTTAAATAAACTGCAAATTTTGATTAGAGAGGAAGTGATTGAAGGCCGTCCAGCAGCTGGACTCAAGTCGGCTTCTAATCAGCCTTAAATATGAACGGGTGAGTAAACTTCACAAAGCACTTTTCAAAGCAAAGGAAATGAAACAAATGAGCACAATGTCGCAGAAAAAGAACTCAAGGTTTAACGTCAAGAGAAACCCAGAGGAAATATGTCGCTTTGGGCAGCAAGCTTTAACAAAGGCATCGGACATTCAGATGTTTTCATTTGGCCTTAATTTTATTTTTGATTGTGATTCTGACTTCTAACCAAAGTCTGATTAATCATTTGGACAACTGCACAGTTAGCACAGTTAACTGCACAGAGACCCCCGCATTGAGGGCAGAAGCAACATATCTGGATTAAAATCTCAATCTCTCTTTTGTAAAAAGCTCCTGCGGCGCCTCAGAGGCAGTCCGTTAAGCATGTTTACTCATTATTTAGTAGTAAAATAGTTAGTTTTGCCAGATTGTTTGTCTCTGCTCATCCATTAAAAAACGATTTAAAGAGAGAAATGGATTAAAGAAACCGTCTTTGTCTCAGATCTTCTTAATCTCGCCTTTTCTTTTTCCTGTCTGTGCTTCCTCAGTTGTGGCTCAGTCTAGTCACATTTAGAGCCCAGATCCTTACTCATGAATGAGCTGAGGTTTTTCTGGGTAAAAGCTCCATAACATTTTACTTACTCAACCAATTTCAGGGTTCAATATGTGGTAAGATCTTAAAAAAAAAAAAAAAAGAAGAAGAAACATGTTATATGTTTTTCTCTTAATTGTGTTTTGGAAATTTCGGAAAGTCCACTCTTAAAAACAAAAATTTTTCAATCATCATGATTAGTTTAATTGTTTCTCAGCTGGAGTGACTTTTAAAGGGTTAGATTTGAGTGATTGTACTTGTGAAAGTGTCTGGTCCCGCAAACAAGCTTCCTCCTTATTCAAGCTGTTACGCTGCAGAAACGCTCCGCCGGTTGCCTGCCACTTTCGTTGCTGCTTGCAAAACAATTTTGGTTCCTCAACCATCCAGCCACATGTTTCCTTTGTAAACAACGCCTTGTCGGTGTTTGCCGCAGCTCAGCAATGTGAGCTTGCTTACCTCACCACCTGCACCCACCCCCGCCACCAAGTGCCCTTTAAGGCTTGCATGGGTGAATGGTTAGAGTGTGGAGTTAACAAGGCGCCAGCATCAAACTGAATGCTGCTGGCTCGACACAGCTGATACTTAAAGGGTGTTGGTGCTGCAGAATCAAGGTGGCTGCAGTTTTAATGGAAATCGATGTCTTTATTCCACGTTCAGACCAGTCAGTCCGTTTTTCCTGGTGCTGCTTTGAACAAAAGGGAGGGAAAATGTGTTGTTGCATTACTTTGTTGTTCAGTAATGTGTTGTTTGTTTGTTGGATCGGGGGTCTGCAGGAAGCCAATTTTTACAAGGAGACATATATCTAGTATTTGAAGGGAAGATAAAAAAAAAAAAAAGCAAAACAACTGGTTCTGAATAATAGACATCTAACAACTGTTGCTCTGGACTGTTGGGATTCGGAATACATAAATCCTGGCCAGGCGCTCAGTCCATCACAGGGCCGACGCACAAAGACAGAACGACAAACCCAAAAAATTGGGTGATGCGAAGGAACCATGATGGTTTAACAGAGGTCAGGCCTCACAGAGAGGGAAACCCAGACAGTGTAATACCACGTCTGTCCACTGGTGGGAGCCGCTCACCTGCAAATCAAGCCTTTTCAATTCTCCCTGTCACTTTGAGCAAAAAACAACAAAAAAACAAAAACGGGGATCCACCAAAGATAACGATTCACATCACATCACTGCTGCAGCTCTGCGGTGAAAAATGTCAGATGGAAACCGATCTGATGGCGAAATGTGGAGAGAATTAAAGAATTTGTGTTTATGAGCACAGAACAAGTTTTTTTTTTTCCTCATTCAAAATTGTGTGACATTCATCATATTATTATTATTATTAATATTTTTTAACTATCAGACATCAGAGGTCAGTTTGTGTCTGTTTCATCATCAGTGTGTTTTATTTTCTGCAGATACACTCTGACAGATACACATTTCTATGAACAGGGTGAGTGTTGTGTTTTTGCAGTAAACACATCTCGTGTGTGTGTCCAGTCTGTAGAAGCTGCCTAGTGAAGTATCTGGAGGAAAACAACACGTGCCCCACGTGTAGGATTGTTATTCATCAGAGCCATCCACTGCAGTACATCGGGTGAGTGAGGGAACAGCCCACACACACACACACACACACAAGAAACACACACAGGTACAGTGAGCTGCCGTGTTTCAGTTACATCCTCCTCCATTTGTGTCTGAATGCTGCAATCACAAACATTTGCCACACACATTTGCATGTACAACCATACATGTGTGCGCACACAGACACACGAAATGTGGATGTTGGGCCATCAAGGAGCTGGAAGCTGCTCGCTGCCTCTGTGGGCGTCAGCAGTCCGCAGCCAGTAAACTGTCCTCCGTTTTATTTTTGCTCTCCTGCAGGAGGAGAAGACCTGAACCTGGACCAGGACTGGTCTTCTCCTCCTGGACTGGTGCGTTCACAAACAGCAGCACCGATGACCCTCCTTCATGAACTAAACCTGCACGATGTGCAGTGGAAGAGAGAAGAAGTTTATCACTTACTCCTTTGAGTGAGAGTGCAGAGAGACTTCCCCGAAAACACTGAAAACAGTTATAAATTTTTCTTTATTACTGGACTAGTAGAAATGATCCCAACGGTCGATCTAGTTGTGAACCCCTTCAAGCTCTCTGATCTCTCTCCGTGGTCGGTCTGGCTGTAGGCACAAAGCCTGCTGGGCCGCCACACCAGTCTGCTGGTGTTCAGGAGAAACGTCCACGACGTCGTTCCCGGTGGAAAAGTCCAGACCTGCACTGTGGTCCCCGTCTGAGGCTCGCTATGCTCCCTTTTCCTGATAAAAACCAGCTGTAGAACAGAACAGAATATTGTTTGTTCTTTTTTTTTTTTTTTTTTTTGATGAATTGATCTTTTCTTTTTTTCTGAACAGAATGATTTTTATTTTTTTATATTATATATATATACTGAGCAAAGATTTGAACCTTCAGTATTTATCTTCACTCCGGTAACCAAAGAAGTGGTTTAAATCCCCTAAAATGAGTTGAATCCCACTCATGAGCTTAAGCTGCTTTGTCTCTACTCCATACTATCTAAAACAAAACTAATGCTTCAGGTTCAAAATTAAATGAATATCATAAGCCCTCCTCTCCTCTAATTCTTTTTCTGGTGAGTATTTTTATTTCTTGTTTATTCATGTAAATGACAATATAAGTGCCAGGATTTCGATTGATCAATCGTCCCGATGAGCAGCCGTCATCTGTTGGCCGTTTTGTCTTCAGGTCACTCGTGATGTTTCCCATCAACTTCAATTTCCTGTGCGCACTGAGGCAAAAGAAAAAAAATTAAAGAAAGAGCTAATGTGTCTAAAATGGAGAAGTTTAAACAGAATGGCCGGTGCTCATTAGGTTTGTGAGTTGTGGTTGGTACGAACAAAACTTCACTTAAAGTTAGATATTATGTGATGAGCACTCTGTTCTGTTGGCTGTGATGATCAGTGTTGCTTTTTCATTTTGTGAACTTTTAGTAAATTTCTCTTTAACTGGGTAAAACTCATTTAAAATACCTTTTATTGTTAGAAAGCACGTCTCTTTTTTTTTTTTTGTAATTGTTGCCAGAGCTCAGTTAACACACGACGTAACACCAGTTCTGTCCAACGGGGGTCAGTGTTTGGCTGATTTTCTGAGCCGTGTCCACCGGCCCCAGTTTCAGTCACTTCCTCTCGGGCCACATCAGGGGACAAACAAACACTCCAGTTTTTTTTTTTTTTTCTGGCGCTTTTGACTCCACGGCGCTGTAACAAACACAGCGTGTCGTGTCCGATACCCGGCTGGTTGTCGGAGCAGACCGGACTCCAGCACTGTGTGCCTGTGACACCTTCACTGTCTATTTAACACTGACTGACAGACCATATGCTGTCAGTCCAGCCTCTGGGGGCTGCTGTCGTTTGTCAGTTTTTTCCAGTTTTGACTTTTTCTCAATAAATGACATCATAAAATGAAGTTTTCACAGTTCTGGATGTCTGAAGATATTAAATTCTATCAGGGATTCCTCTGGAAAGACTGATGCTTTCTCATTATACGCACAAATATGAACAAATACTTAAAACATGAAAGATAAGAACTAGAGGGAAGTGAAAATATTATAATTGTTTGTAAGGAAAATGTCTTTCTACAGTCCTCGACCACCTTCTGTAGATTCTGAAAAAGGAATTTAAATCCACAGTGATACAGTTGTAAGATAATAATAACTCCAATATTTTCTGTCTTTGCAGCCATGACAGAACAATGCAAGACATTGTCTACAAGCTGGTACCGGGACTTCAAGAGGGTGAGTGTTTGTCTTTACTGCACAGCCTTAATAACTGTACAATGTCGCCAAACCTTCCTTATGTACGACATCACTGCCTGCATGTTTTGACAAATTGGGTCGGCATCGCTGCGAAACTCGTAATTTTGTATTTATTTTTTTATTTTTTTGATAAAATGTTGTTCTTGTCACGAACGGACCAAAGCAGTCCAAATGAAACAGGGTTCGGTGCACAGACACAATCACACGCCCCATTGAGTTTTAAAAGGCCTGGTGGTGGCAGTAACCTTGAGGAAAAAGCACTGCCCTCTCTTATTATTTCTGCCCCCCCCTTCTCTCTTTGTGCAGCGGAGATAAAGAAACAGAGGGAGTTCTATCAGAAGTTGGGGATGGAGGTGCCTGGAGACATTAAAGGAGAGCTGTGCAACATGAAGACTCACCTAGATCAGCGTAATGGTACGACCCCTCCTCCTTTTACTGGTATGATGTGGACGTTTGTGCAAACCCCCCCCCACAGATGAGGCTGCTGGCTCCATTTACCTGATTTTCTCTCTTTCAACACGACCTTGAGAGGGCGCAGGGCAAACATGGGAGGCCCATGGTATGCAGAAATGGGTTCAGACAACTGAGACAAACAAATAACCCCCCCCCTCCACGTTACACCAGTTGATGGTGAACACACACGTGTCGACTGTTGGTTACATGGAGTTTCATCCTTTGACCCGCTGACACAGAGCGATGATGACGATGAGGGTGGCCGTGGAGATGGTTTAGTTAGATGTGTGTTGTTTAGATTCAGCAGTTTCCACCAGAAGGCAAAAAGCTGCTTCTCTTAGCCTGATGTAGCAACAAAGCTTATAAAAATAATCTTTACCCCTTAACGCACAAATATAAACCATCTTAATTCTCTGGAGTCTCTGATCTACTCAGATTTTAGGTTTATTGCAGGCTGAGAATCGCAGACTGGACATTTATAAATGTTACGTATTGCCTTTATTTTGTTGACTGCAGTGAGAACAGGGTGAGGACTTTCACCTGCAGACAGGACGATAAATAGCTGGAGTAGTCCAAATGAAGTTCACCTATCTGTTTTTGGCTGATCGCTTGCACGTCGACTCATCGCTCAGCTTTTGCCCCCGTGCTCCTGCTGGCCCTCGCTTTAAGCGTTTGCACTCGACCAGCTGAGCCACGAGCAACTAAACAAGACACTGTTTTGTCATCTAACTTGGTTTTCCAGAGTAAGTTCACGACTGTCTGTATGAAGAACGAAGCCCCCCCCGGACCTGTAATGACTAACATTAGAAGCACGACCACGAGCGACGGTGGAAGCCATTAAGTCGGAGCAATGAAGGCAATTTACCCGGTCGGGATGAGTCCCCGGCCTGCGCGTTGTGCACGGCAGTTTTGCCAAACCAGCTGGCTGCTGAGGGCTGGTCTAAATGTGTGCCCAGAGGGCTGTCATGCTGGCAGGCCTAATCGCTCGCTTAATCCCTCTCTCTGATTTTGGTAATTAAGGCTCAAATGGAAGTGGAAGTGCTCTCCAGCTTCCTGCGCCTTGTCGCTCGAAGTCAGGTTCAGCCACAACACAAACACATTCCTGCTCAAATACGCTTCAAGGACAGTTTGCCCAGATGTCAGCAGGAATAGAAACTTGTTGCGTTGCAAAAAACGCAACCAAATGTGAGGCCTCAAGTGTCTTTGAGGGGTGAAGGGAAATTTTTGGGACATTGAAAAATCGTCGAAAAAGAAATGTGCCTTCTACCTCCCCGCTCAAAGCAGCAGAGGCTAAATGAGGTGTTGCCTCTTGTTAGTCTGAAAACAGTATTTTATTTTTATTTTTTAGTGCAGCATTAATAAAAAAAGAAAAGAAAAAACTTGTATTATTGTGGTGATGAGAGTTGAAAGCTCGCTCTGAATCGATCGGTTTGGTTACAGAAGGTGCTGCTGAATCGTGACCTCACAGCCACTCAGACCTCGCTGGGTTTCTTTAGTTTTTTATCCCTGAAGATAAATCAAGGCAGCAGCAGTTTAACAAAACCCTCCACGGCTGCTGTCATGGTTAAATGGATGTTTGTTCTGCAATTTTCGCTGAATTCGTTCACCTCTCTGAGAGGTTCTCAGATTTTATGTCATGACTCTCAGGAGAGCTGCGATGATTGGTCGATTATTGGATCAATAAGCCGTCTCCGTCCTCTCAGATTTAACTATTCTCTCTGGCCTCCCTTCTATACAACCTTAGATCTCTCTCATATTTCATATTTCATAGTGAGCATCACTGCGGGCTCATTTACTTCTCCTCAACAAATTTATTGGAGTTGGAGGAATCTGCTTTCCAAAAACTAAATATATTATAATATTCAATACACAGGTGGGAACATGTCAGTTTTTATATTTACTAAAAGGCAAAAACGATCTTTTCCACCCCCATGTGACACACATGGGGGTCGTAATATGTGTCGTGTCTTTGGTACGCCTTTCGTATTTGATCAGACTTTGCAGAGAGATTGGAAGTGCGAAGGGAGAGTGTCGCTCTTTCCTCAGACATTTCCACCATATAGCTGCTCGGCCATCAGTTTGAAACAGATTGATTGTATGGATCAGTGGTAGCAAAACAACTCATGTTCCCGCAGTAGTCTAAGGAGAGCTTTCCAAATGAACTGTTTCCGTTCGAATCCATTAACGTATGAAGCAAACAGAACATCTCCTGCTGTACAGGCCGCTGTGATCCCACACTAATGAAGAAAGAAAAGGTCCGTCACCGGGCACTGTGCCTTGAAGGGGTAACATCACCCTCACTGTAAATCTGGGCTCTGCTCTCTCTGCTTTTAAGTGCAGACTCTGAGTTTTCCTGGAAGAAGCCACCTGACACCTGAAAGAAAAAGTTGGATTCCAGTGGCAGACTCATTTTCTCTAAATTGCCTGGTTTCCTGGGCACTTAATACAAGAAAATGGAGGGACACGGGGCCGCGATGAGTCTGCTGAGTGCACTTCCCCCCTTCATGACAATATAAACTCCCACACACTAACACACACACCACAGCGTTACTCCATCTTGTTGCTAAAGTAGCCTCATTTGAGAATGTTACTGTACACAGCTTTTGCGATTTGATTGTATGTGTGAGCTCCCATCAGTCACAACGCCGTAAGCTGGAGGATTTGTTTTCTATCTGTATGTAAATCTTTCCAACGCTGACACTCCAAACACGAACGGGTCTTGCCCCCCCCCCCCATCTATAAGCAATCAGCAGGTCGACTGTGGCGACACTAGAGCGCGTTCAGACCTTCACTGGTAATACTCTGTGGAATTGGTGACAGTTACTCCCAAAAAAAATCATCACAGAGGCTACTGACTGTTGGCAGGACGATGCAGTAAACTGCCCTTACACTGCGTTATTAGTCGCTGAATCCGGCAGGAGCAGCCTGGATTTCTTTGTTTGTGAAGGTAACACAAAAGCAATACCCGTCCCTGCAGCAATTTTGTCATGGCGCCGCAATTTCGACTTTGATGACTAAGTTTCATATCCAAAAAATTCAATACTACAATATCACAGTCGACGCAGAAATCCATAACGAAATATTAAAACCTTGAATCTTCTGGACGACTCGCTTGCAGCTGCTCCATTTGTCGACTTTGAGAGCTTCTTAATTGTCTGTCCAGAGAGTTTATGTGGACCCAAGAAACCAAATGCATGTGGGTGAAGGCTTGAAATCTCTGTAGTGGAACTTTTTTTTGTCCCGTCTGTCTTTTATCTTTTATTTGGGCCCTGATGATCTCATTTTCGTTCCGGTGTGCCCGCGCAGTAACTAAGTTTTGGGTGTCTTGTTGTGTTTCACTGTTATTTTGATCGTCATATCAGGCATGTTGGGAAATTCTCCAGATTTTATTATTATTTTTTTAATCACATTGACTGACTGAGACACAAATTTTCAGGTTAACTGATAATGAAAATCTTATGTAGTTGCAGTCGTAGATTCACTGCTACAAGCAACAGCCAGTTTTCTAATTTAGTTTTTTGTTTTAATCCCAAAATGGCTTCAGATCTGATTTGACAGTCTGATTGGATTAATCAAGTTGGTGGCATCACCTTTGTTCACTGAATTATTTCTGCAGAGTTTAAAACTGATGGTTGATTCTTTGAGGTGCAAGTCGCTCAGTGGAAATGTGTCAGCTTCCAGCTAAATGAAATTGGTTTTGATATTTAAGGCTGAGATTTGATTGTTTAGTCCTCATTGCACATTTTTGGTGGGTCGTATTTGTTAGTTTTATCTGTCCACAGTTCACTCTGTGTGAAACGAAGTGTGTAGATTTCTACCTGTCGCCGCACGGCCACACGAGAAGCTTGATGTCGTGGCGTCCTCTTGTCTGTGTCGCTCCACCGTCCCGATCTCTGTCACGGCGCTCTACCTCTTGCAGCTCTTATAAAGTATACAAAGGGAGTAAACGGCTTATTTGTCTGACTTTGAATGCGTTCATGAGGCTGCAGTCGGTCGTACAAGAGAAAAGTGACAGAAGGTTTTGTTGCGAAACAAGAGAAGCTGAAAACGTGCACAGTTAAGTTGCTGTAACAGCCTGAAATCTGAAATCTTTGAAACTCGGCTGAAGGAGGAGGAAGATACAGTCTGATGATCCTCCGGCACTTTCAGGCAAACTGATGCTTTTCCAGTCTGCCTCTCTAGAGGAGATAATTAAAGGTAATTTAGGATTGTAAAGGACATTTAGTAAAGTTTTTCTTATAAATTATCTGCCTCCCTGGAGGCTAAATTTAAAAACTCTTGCTTTCAGCCTTGAATGTAAACTTTAAACACAGTCGACTCAGTTGTTTCGTATCGTTTTGGCCTGTTCGGCTCTGCGGTGTCTTAATGATCAGTATTTTACCTTCTTTCCACCGAGTGTGAAAGATCTTTCTCTTCCTGCGTTGTCTGGATGTTGACTTGCCACAAATTGTCTCTTAAACCTGCCCCCCCCATATCTGCCTCCATTTTCCCAACAAAGGCAAAACCAGATGAAGTCAATTAAAGGCAGAGCTGCTGGCGCCCGTGTAGGCTAATCATCGTGGAGAATGACTGAGGGTTTGTTGGTGATTGGGAGTGGCTGTGTGTTGCAGACATGCCAGGGCAGCAGATAAGTCGTTTAAAGGATGCTTTGACGCAGTTGGACACGTAATTGCCTTATAAATGAACCTCTGCTGGAGGACCCTTTATGTTCCAACGGACTGTTTTAACACTGCAGACACACAACACACGTCTGATTTCTCCAGGGCCACCGTGGACATCAGCTAAGCTCAGTCCTGTTGACCGGAGTTAATGAACACGAGGAGAGAATCAGAACGAGGACGACACTGACTTCAGCGAAAAATGCAAACGTAGAGATGCAGCCGGAGAAGACGTGTCCAAGAAATGCTACTCGTACTCTGATTTAGCAATTTACTCAACAATTCTGCTCTCTCTGGGTTTTCCAAACAGGTGATGCAAAATCAGAGGAAACGGCCAATAAGGAGGCGGGAGAGGAGAAACCGGAAGAGGATAACGATTATCACCGTAGCGACGAGCAGGTAAGACTCCAGATTATCTAGAACACCAGTTTAGATTAAATTGAACCTGGATTTTCACACTGACAGCCAAAACTTGGGACTTCCTTTTTTTACTTGAATGATAAAATGTTGGACTTGTTAGAGACTGGAAAGTGACCTGAGAGTTTAAAGCTTGAGATTTAAACCTTAAGACGTCCTTTTGACTTGAAGGATAAAATGTTGAACTTGGTTTTGATTTGAAAATCATAACTTAAAAGCTCCTTGAGAAATCTACCTGCATGGTTAAATAACACGAAAACCAAGAGGAAATATGTTACAGGGGAGCTGGCCCTTTCAGAATAAACTAGTTTCAGAGAGTCTTCCAAGATGGTGTGAATTAGTTTGTCTTTTTTAAAAGATTTGAAGAAGCAAATTAATTAACATAGTTAGAGATTACAAATGATCTGTCAGGAATAAAAGTACTGTTGGTGATAATTGTTGGAACAATCACCTTAAAAGCCTGCATTTAAATTTTTGCCTTTTTATAAAAGGCAATCATTACAATTTACAATTACTGTGCTCGTTTGGTGTCTTTGGGTTCGTGGCTGTTTGATTTGTATAGATTCAGTCAGTGACAGATTCTGCTGCCATTCACTGAATGCATTTAAAATGGAAATGAGCTTTTCTTGATTTCATTTGTATTCTGGCACTTTCTCCATCCCTGCGATGTGATATTAATGATGCAGAGCGAGCAGAGCGATTGTTGCTCTGGTCAAGACGGTATCGGGAACACAAGGCGTCTTCCCTAAATGTTACACAGCCTGAAGAAAATTTTTTTTGGCCTATTTCAGCTGCTGATTTGAAAAATAAAAGGGCACAATGGGCAGATTTTAAGAACAAGCCCATCGTCTCCAAAGCAGCAGCAGCAGCAGCTCTGCGGTGTCTTGTGGGAAACGGCAGGCTGCCCTGACGAGGGTGGAGATCTTGCCCTTTGAAATTTCAGCAGCAGCGCAGGATGCACTTGGAATAGCTAATGCGGCCGTTTGTGTCAGCTGAATGCAGCCATGTCAGATATCATGGAGAGGGTGAGGCGGATGAGAGAGCTGAGGAAACCAGAAGTATCTGATTTCAAATAGACCTTTTCCAGGGGAACTTCCCAAAGATCAGCGACTCCTTCCTGCATGCTGCAGCTTCTCTCTTTATGTTGAAGAATCAAGTCTCCTAAACTCTTAGAAATACAAAACCAAACAGTAAATGTATTCCCATGTGAGACACAGATGGGGACAGATGCTAATAAAGATCGTGGAAAGCCTCCATCATTTCCCCCAGAACATAACAACGAGCTGCGTGATGTTGAGCAGATGATGCCGTAATGAAGGGCAAGCTGTTAGAGAAGCTGAGTGGTGAGGAGAGAAGGTTGGAGGGTGGGCGAAAAAAAATCAGCCTCTCTGGAGATTTGAAGTGATAAGATGAATATGAGCAGACGAGAAAATGACCAGCAGCTGCAATCAGGAGGGAAGAACATTTCCCAGAAATCATCCTGCCTCCACTCCGGTCCCTCCCTCCTACCACGGTGTGTCTGAACCAGGCAGACCGACCGCCACGCATGGCCGGTTTCCAGAACGCTTCCCCGCCGCCTCCTGGACGACCTTTCAGACGATAACCTTGGGGTATGAAGCAGCTCTGCCAGACAGAGCTAATGAAAGCAGTGACACCCCCCCCCCCCCCCAAAAAAAAAGGGATCTGCAAAAAGAATCAACCTCAATCTGTGTGTGTGTGTAAAAAAAAACAAAAAAAAAAAACAAAAGCTATTTTGGGCTGAAAGAATCTTTGATCATTTACAGAAAAGCTGCATCTCAAATATCTCAAATTGAGCTTCGAATGCATTTAATTTATCTCTAATCCAAACTCAGCATTTAAAGACAGAGTCGTGTCTTCAGCAAAAGTTTTAAAGACGTTGTTAATGTGCTGTAATGTAATTAAGCGATGGCTGTGGAGTCCAGAGCGCCACGATGGCTTTTATTTTAAACGATGAGTCTCCCCTCGATGCCAAGTGCTACCAGAAAGCAGACAGTCTTGCCAGTGTTGAGCTGAAAAGCGACCTGATTTCCTGAAGTGTAAGCAGAAAGCAGAGCGGTGTTGGCTCTTCCTGTCTCCAAAAAGAGAGAGAGAGACGGAGATGAAAGAGGCAGAAGGACGCCCACAAACGAAGGAACACAAAGCTTCTGTCCTCCTCTCTGACACTGCGGTATCTGGGGGGACACATTCTGACGTCCTACCGTGTCACCTCGGGGGACGAAGAACAGGAGCGCGTTCGGCTGTAGGAACGGAGCCAACAAGCCAAAGACAGACAGATTAAGAATCGCTGCTTAACTGTTTCCGTGATGAATGCGGGAAGATTATTTGAATGCAGCGTGTCCTCGCTAGCTCTTATATTCAGCTGCTGGTCATATTAAATTTGTGTTCGTCTCCTCTGAACAGAAATATAAAACGCAGGAAAACACAGAGTTGATGTGTTTTATTAAACTTTTCACTTTGATCCAGAAGCAGCTACATAAAGGACCTTAACTCGTCACCAGACTGGAAGTGCAGTCGCCATCTGACGGTGTGTTTGTGTGTTTGTGTGTCCGCCTCCCACCCGACAGGTCAGCATCTGCTTGGAGTGCAACAGCAGCAAGCTTCGAGGTCTGAAGCGCAAGTGGATCCGCTGCTCGGCACAAGCCACAGTCCTCCACCTCAAGAAGTTCATCGCCAAAAAGCTTAACCTGACATCATTTAATGAGGTACGGACGAGAGTAAACCACAGCAGGTGTTCATAGTTTAAAGCAGGACGGTGAAGAAAACAGTTAGCATGCAATACTTTACATCGGTTTTCACAATAAAAAGAAGAAATCTGTCATTTAAAAATCACTTTAAAAAAACGTGATAATCTGCAGCTCATAAATGATGATTCAGGGTTTAGTGAAAGAATAATTCCCCTGCTTAACAAGTACAATGTAGATACAATCATCCATGCTTATTAAAGACAAAAACAGCCATGTTTTTGTTTTCCCAAAATGGATTTGTAGCAAGTTTGGAACAAATCTCTTAATTCTTGGCATTTGTTTTAACTTGTTTGAAGCACCAGCTGGCCGTTGTGGGCCATGTGAATCAGAAAGTTTAATTAAACACAAGATATTACATAAAGGTCAGTCCGTATACGTTCCTACGCTGACTCACACAGGGGCCTTTGTGGTTTTTATATTTAGCAGCAAACGACTCCTTTGATATCTAGATGCGGTAATTTTTCTATTTATTGTCTTTACCGCCCCGTTTGGTTGAGGGTGGGCAATAATTTGACAGATGGATTTTTTTCAGGATGCCATGAATAATCATCACAGTCGCCTTCTTGTCTTCTATTTTTTGTTTCTGTCTTTCTTTCTTTTTTTTTTTTTTTTTTACTGGCTGTCACAAAGATGAGTGGGAAGCCTCCATCATATCATCAGCCTCCATAGCACCACTTTGGCGAGGCGGCCGCTCTCCCCGCCAGCCATTGTTGTGCTATCTGTCGCCTATCAAAAGTTGTTGTTCGAACCTATTCTGCATCGAGCTTCACAACGAGCGGCTTTGTCGGAGAGCAGCGCCCCATTTACTCATGCCCCGTGTTTGTGAATCCACCGCTGTGGTCGTGTCACCCATCTGAACGTCTCTGCAGGACCTGCACGCACGAATACGTTAAAGAAACGCCTCGACTGAGCAAAGCGCCCTCTTTGAACGAGCTGCACTTCGTTTTACAAAGCGGCTATAGATATTAAAATGAAGTATCGTTGTTGTGACGCTGAGGCTCTCAAACCTTTTGGCCCAAGATCCTTTGGAACAAAGCAAACATCTTTTCATAGCCGGTTTACATCTTACATGGTGTGAAAAATTTTGTCTCATCTGGGGTTTGATTTACGTGGCAGCTGATAAAACAGGGTCCTCCGGTTTTCCTCCTCCCACCGATGTTTCCCAGCTCTTCCTGGAGGGGGGGGACTCAGAACCTGCTTCCTGTGAAGCAACAGTGCTTTAGATGGGCCGGAAAATTTCCAAAGGAAGATGCTCAGACTGGAGGAATTTTATCAACTCATGAAGAACCTCCATCTTTTATGTCTTCCCTTCATTATATCTGGAGATGCATGATTTTCATGAGGTATATTACAAAAAGGCCGTTTGTTTTAAACCATCAGTTTTGGCAGATGCTCCCACATAAATAAATCCTCCTCTAGTAAGATGACAGTTTTTAAATTTGACACCTAAGCTGTGTAGAAAAGCGTGAAAAATGCCCAGCACCCTCCAAATTGCTTGTTTTGTGTAACCAACTATTAAAGACTTCTTTTCGCTCTTAGAGGACAAAAAAACTGCAAAGTTGAATCGTGGAATTTAAAAATTTTTCCTAAAATACAACAGTTGGATCATTTTATCATCTGAATGTTGGACCTGGACTCTTCCCCCCTCTTTGGTGTCCTCCCAGTGGCCCCCAGCAGGCGGCGCTGTGGTGGTGTCCATCCCCCCCACCACCAATCTCTCAGTATTGATTGGCAGATGGTGATGCGAGGCGCAGCTCATCAGAAACTCAATGCTGACTTTGCAGAGGTGGCTTTGCGGAGCCAGCCTTGTGCTCGCTATGAACCTTTCCTGTGTTCTCGCCGCTGTAGAGACGCCCGGAGCTCACATCAAAATAAACTTCCTCCGCAGGAAGCAGTGCTGTTATAAGTCACACTGGGACAGCGAGAGCAACGGAAGTTTTGCTCCCTCATCACACCACCCGGATGCAGTCGGGTGACCCGGCCGGCCTTGTTGTTAATTTCATCTGGGGGGGGGAAGGCAGATTTATTTTCCTGCTTCCACAACGTTGTGCTGAGAAACTGTTCAGTAATTTGCTCTTTTGATGTCTTTCTTCATAGCTGGACATTTTATGCAATGAGGAAATCCTGGGGAAGGACCACACTTTGAAATTTGTTGTCGTGACAAGATGGAGATTTAAGGTAACTCCAGAAAGCTGCTGCGCTTCGGTCTCACCGATGAGCTGAAGGGGTTTATTAAACGGTCTGTTGGTGGGGGGGGGGGGTCGGATAAAAAAGCTGCTCACATGCTGAGGTTCATGTTTTTGTTTGTTCCCTCCAGAAATCTCCGCTCCTGCTCCATTACAGACCCAAGATGGATCTGCTGTAGCTAAAAAAACACAAAACAAAAACGGACACAACGGTTGTTTCTTTTCTTTTTCATTTTTTTGGCCCGGTGGCTGCAGTCTGTGCCCAAACTTTTATCCTTCCTTTTTTTTTTTTTTTTTTTTTTTTTTTTTTTTTTATTTATGCAAAGACGATCAACAAACACAACACCAAGCAAATGCCCGACACGGAAGAGTCGGCGTAAGCCAGCAAATCGAGATCCAAACAGAGGCTGAAGGGACGAGTTCAACACAAAACTGGCAACCTCCAGCACAGACACTGCAACACTGGTGTGTTTTTAGGAACTAAAACAACCAATTTTTTTTGTCTGCAACATCCTAGATATGTGAACAAAACAAAACACAAAAACAACAAAAAAGAAAAAAAAAAACAAAAAAAATAAGAAGAAAAAAATTGAGATAAAGCATATATTTATACTTTTGTACAGAAGAGACACATGGAACCAAGACACTACTGGTGCTCTGTTTACACGCAAACAAGATGTCGGGAAATCACGTGACCGTCTTTTTGAGCTCCATGCAGATTTCATTCTCCTGAGACAATGACTGAGAGGAGACGAGGGAGTTTTTTTATGTGTGTGTATTTTTACACATATATAAAAAAAAAAAAAAAAAAAAAAAAAGGTCTTTTCCTTTTTGTCTTTTCTTTTTCTCGTCACAATACACTCGACACTTCTTGGGAGCACAGAGAGTTTATGGAAAAGGTAAAGGTTATATAACAGGCATCGACTTTAAGCTGTTTATCGAGAAAATTTGTCTCTGAATACTTTTTTTTTTTTTTTTCTTTTTCCATTTCCATTTTGTTGGCTTTGTCTTATTTGCTATTGGGTTCTTGATGATTGTCAATTGTGAATAGGCAAAAAAAAAAAAATTGTGTAGTAATTTATGTTCTATATACCAATATTGTACATAAAATGTCATTACAGAGAGAGAGAGAGAAAAAAGAGAGATTGAAGAGAGTAAGAGACTTTAGACTGTTAAAAAAAAACAAAACAAAAGCAAACAAAAAAAAAAACAAAAAAAAAAAAACAGAGTGGATCCCAGAAGTGCTATCTATATGTTGGGCAAAAAGTGTCCGGAGGTGATACGTTAGGAGTTTTAAGACAGACTCATTATCAGTATCAAAATATATAAAAGCATCTTTATGTTGTCTGAGAGAAGACACAAGACAAATATATCAGATCCTTTGCCAGTTTGTGTGTATGTGGGGTCGAAGTATGTTACATTGCTCTCATAGCATTAAAAGACTTCAGGGCAGAAAGCTTCATAACTACCCCCCCATCCCACCCCATGCTTCTCATCTCACCTGCCTCCTATAACTTACCGTCTAGTTTTTCTTATTTTCTCTCTTTCGTTATGAGAAAACCTTTATCTTACCAATGACGCTACACACAACGTTTATGTCTGTAAATGCCTGCGAGACAGAAAAATGCAATAAATGCAGAGAGGTGGGATCATTTTTATAGATTTGGACGCCACGCAGCGCTTCGTATCCGTCCTTGCGTTTCCTTCAGCAGCAGCCAAAATGCGGATGCAGCCCAAAACATTCACCGCTTTTTAGTTTCACCTGCGCAAAACTGTCCCAAAGCTGCAAAAGAAACTCTTTCTGTAAATGTTTAAGAAAAAAAAAAAAAAAAAGGAAGAAACACACAGAACAGTCTCACAGGTCTGAACAACTGCAGTATGAGTCGTCGTCCAGTTTGGTGAAGTGCAGATTTCTGATGTCGCTGTTTCAGTTACTTCTCACTGCCAGTTGAAAGTCGTGCTCTAAAAAAAAGAACATTTCTGAAATGATGTGAAAAATAGTTTTTCTCACAAAAGATCAGTTTGGAAACTTTTTTTTTTTTTTGCAGAATAGCCAGTGTTCACTACTGATGACTTCAAGATATAAATTTATGAGGCTTTTTAAGGAATATCTCTGAAATCCAGGGTTTTCACGGGGTGGGGTGGGGGAGGGGGGGGCAGAGGTTTTATGAACATTTTGATAATGAAATTCTGAATAAAATGACTAATGTTTGGTCATTTGGTGCTTACAAATGTGTGTCTCTAAATCCTGAGGAGGACTGTTCCTCAGGAGCATGCTGTCAGACACGACACACGGAAAAAAAAAGTCTTAACTCACTTAAACTGCAAAACTGTCCTCAACCACAACTGGATCCTTAAACACCACGTCAGACCTCAAGTAGTAATACCTCACTGATCTGTGTGGTCAGTAATTATTTACCCACAACAAGCTGTTCTGTCTGTCCACATCCGTAAAAATGTCTAAACTTTAAATTTGGGCGGGGGGAGACGCTCATCAAACACACATTTGTTGGAAAATCTCATCAGTTCTGTTTCTGGTCTTGTGAAGTGAATCCGTCTGTTTTGTCGTACTGTTGTACAACATCTCCGTGTTTAGGAGCCCTGCAGCAGAAGGACCAACAGGTCTGAACCAAACCAGCTCGACCCCCCCCCCCCCCCCCCCACGTCCCAACGCCATTAATCCAGTTCACTTTGGAAAGAGTTTGTTGTTTTTGGTTTTTAATTTAAAATATTGGTTCGAAGTCGGGTCCAGATTGGAGCGACTGCGTTTAATTTGCAGCACAAACATTCTGCATTTCCATTTTCAAGTATTTGGCGTCTCGCATTTTCTGCTTTAATCTTCTAACTGACCTAAAACAAAGAGCTGAACGTGCGTGAGGCGTGTGTTGGTGCTTCATCAGATTCTCCTGTCTCACACATAAAAACACGTTTGGTTTGCAAAGATCTCCGGACTCGCTCATCTGGTGTTTTTTACTTTATCCGTCGCATCTCAGTGACGTCACGTCACGCTTCGTTTGTTCATCAGCTTTTTCGCTAAAACATCCAACATGGTGCTACAAAACAGAAATATCAACACAAACGTACATTCTGTCTGACCGCTCTGAACTGTTTCAGAACGGCCGGCGTGTTCCGTTCACACTGCGCCGCTGTTCAGATTCTTCTCTTGTTCAGTCGGAACCAAATTTAAACAGGACGGACAAACAACTTCAGCTGCACAAAAGCAATCCAGTGAGACGTTCACCTGTATCACAGCAAAAAAAAAAAAAAAAAAAAAAATGAGTCTGTCGTTACACAAATAACATCCTCTTTTTTCTGTTTCATCGCAACAGACGCACAAACTAAGAGAGACGTGATGCAAAACTGAATTTTTACTCCAAACAGCTGCAGTGTGAACAAAACCTGAACTATGTTGTTGTTTTTTTGTGGTTGTTTCGTTTGTTTTGTTTGTTTTGTGGGAAGGGCTTTGCTACAGTGACGTCATCAGCAGTCTCTATCTCTGGTGCTTTTCATGGTGCTAACAACAACAACAAAAACAACAACTTTTTGTTTCAAACTCAAAACCTGTGTGAGAGATTCAGTCGGAGACAGAAAAACACTGTGGCTCAAAGTTCCCGGACGCCTTTTTTTTTTTTTTTTTTTTTTCTGGGTTTGTGTTCTGGAGTCTTTCGGTGTCGCTGCGCAGACAAAAAGGTGCTCGTCTTTTGTCGTTGGCTCTGATTTGCCTACTTGCCCGAGCTCGCTCTAGAGAGGAAACATGAATCTTGTTTTTAAGGCCGCGACGGGTCTAACGCTGTGAAAACGGAACTGGTGAGAAAAGTAATTACAGGCTCCTCCTGTGAGACCTGCGTCAGCCTCCGACGCCTGATTCACCCAAAGTTCTCATGATCCTTCGTGGATTTTAGCTTGTGAATATTCCCGGTTCTGTCCTTCACCTCTGCTGCACCAGGATGGATCGATGTTCACGCTCTTTTTTTTTTTTTTTTTTTTTAATCGGCCCTCACATTGAGACATCAGTGCCGCCACGGTTTACAGCCGAGCTAAGAAGCTTACTGCTCGGCTGCAGATAGCGTCTCGGTATCATCTCGGAAAAGGCGCGCGGCTTTGACCTTGAACCGCCTGTCAGGCCCGCTCGTTATCTCCCAGCAGGATCTGTGCGAAGCTCCCCGGCGTCGCGGCCTCCACAGGTTGCTGTTGTGAACTCGCTCGGGCCGCTCCGTGCACGTTTCTGAACTCTGTGAAGGCGGCGTTTTACTCTGCTCTAATCAGTGTGACGGCTTCCTTTGTTGCTCTTCATTTCTGAGTTCATCTCTGACGGGCTTTAGTGTGTGATGGAGCAGGAAACCTGAGAAATGAGCCACAGTGGACTCGTGTGTGAAATCTGCACATTTCCAGCCGGGTTTTAGTCTCTGTAGCTTATTTCCTCTTCCATGACAACTAAACGGTGTGATTTTTAAAAGAATAATAATAATAATGAAGGGCTGACGAGTTAAGAGGACACAAAGCGAATGTTTGCCACACGCCGGTGACAAACTTCTAATTCTGGAGTGACCGGGAGTTTTTGGTGCTGCCAAGGTGGCAACGACAGAGCGGCTTCGAACGACCTCCATCTTTATTTACAGTCCCTGACTAAAACACGCTCCAAACACATGTAGCTCGTCCGGCCGGTGCTGCTGCTCGGCTTCGTAAAGAGCAGATGACAAGCATTAACTCTTTCCTCACGTAAAGTGGAAAGTCGGTCGTCACAGCGGATTGCCCCCATGAGCCATAGCAGACGTCATCAACAAATCTGTCTGCTTTTGTATTATTGTTATTTATTAATGCTGATTAAGTGACTTCTGCAGTAGTTTCTTGGTTAATTAACTTTTTGGGGATTTTCTCTTTTTAACTCTCATTGTTTTTTTTGTTTTTTTTTTTGAGGATTTTTTTGTTTTGTTTGTTTTTTTTGTGAAACTTATACTGGACTCATACATAAAATGGCTTAAATTATAAATTTGCAATTGAATTCCCTTTTATTTTATTTTATTTTATTATTTTGTATCCTTAGTGTGTTAATGTCAAAATGCTCTATGTATAACAAGAACTCATTGGTGTGTTTATTTTTTAGGTCAAGCGCAAAAAAAAAAAAAAAAAGACAAAAAAACTTAATTGTGTGAATCTGGCAATGTGGTTATTGTATTTGCAAGGAAAATGTGCAATATACGGTTCTCAGATGGTTCCAGGTTTCAGCGTAAAAACTCCAGTGTTTCATTTTCTACTGTTTCCTTTTTCCAGTCAGTTCCTCAGGTCACTAAATGCCTTCTGGTCCTGAGGGTGACCAGGAAATCTCAGAACATACACTAATGCACCCGAAATACAAAACGACTGGATTTTACTTAAGTCTTGTCTCTCTCTCTTTTCTTTCCTCCCTCCCCTGTTTTTTTTTTTTTTTTGTCTTTTCGTTTTTCTAGACAATTTTTTAGATTTTTTTTTCTTCTTTTTTTTTTTTTCTCCAGGTTAACGCAGGCACTTATTCAGGTGTCCTATTCCTTTCCTCATTTTGTATTATTGTTATTTATTGCACATCTAATGAACTGGTTTCCATTGTCACATTTAATTCAAGGAGTTTTTGGGTCTAGAATGGGGCTGGACTTTCTTACATTACAAAAACTACAGAAGCTTTTGTCAAATCTTAAGTGTGTATTTCATCAATAAATGCCTTTAAAAGTGTAAATTTCCCCGTTCTTCCTTATTTCCTTTTATTTATTTCAGTTGTTTTCAACAAGTAACCTTTAACATGAAAGAAATATTTAAAATGTGAAATGTGTTGGTGTGATGGAGTGTTTGTACGTTGTATTTCCATCTGGTTTCGGTGGTGGTGGTGGGGGGGGGGGTGTCTCCAGAGGCAGAAACATCTGCACACAGATGACAATAGGTGGTTTGACTCTTCGTGTGCATCAAAGACAGCGAAAAAAAAATCATCACATCAGGTAGAAAATTCTCCGCCACGTCCATCAGTGTCATTTATTTTAGGAGACAAGAAAAAACAGCAGCTGCTGCGTGTTTCATAAAGTCTGAGTCAGTTTAGTGCCTCTGAATCTGAGGTGATTCCTGTCGATCCGTCGCTGCAGGCAGATTCAAATAATGGATTATTTTCAAACACCATTTCACACATAACTGGTTTTAAAACGTGAACGCTGAAGCTGCCTTCACAGCGATTAAGGAGGCTGATAGATTTCATAATGATAGTGAACGAGTTATCGACCTGGAAAAAGTTGAATATGTGAAATTTCTGATGTTCAGGCTTCGTGGAGGAGTCCTGGATCAGCAGCAGTGTGAAAGTAAATGAAGGGGACGAGAATTATTCCTTTGAAATCACAAATGTCCGACTTGAGTTGGGCTGCTGAAGGGATCTGATGCATTCTCTGTTTTCTTGGGACCATCACACGGCAGCTATTTCGGTCGGGGCGTGTGGGCGGAGTGTTCAGATGTGTGAAATGAGAAGAGAGAGGGGGGGAAAAAAAAAACACATTATTGATTCATTAACTGAGACTGTGGAGTCCTTTTATGTTCCATCGCCGGGGTTTCACCACACTGAGCTCTTATTACCCCGGCAGGGGGCAGGAGCAGGCAAAGTCGAGGTAGTTAACCGGCAAAAGGCCCCACGTTTTGCTCAGCGCCACAGGAAGAGAGAATTGAAATTGAAATTCAGCTGAACAAAGTGCTCAGTAACTCCAAGATAACACAATCAGGGGAGAAACAGCACGACAAAAACGAGGTGGGGGAGGACAAATGTGAAGAAAGATGTCTAAAGTCAGGAGAGGCCACAATGTCGTGTTGAAGGTTAAAGGCTCTGGCGTGGGCAGAACCTGAACCAGGAAACAGTTGAATCCAGGGTGGGGGAGTCGGGGGGCTTCAGGTTACTTTCCACCATCCAAACATTCGCCTGCTAATCGCTGTTTTGCTTTGTCCGCCCTTCTGCGTTGTTTGGCCGTTACAGCAGCCGCTCTTTTGTTCCTCCTGAATTTATTCACTCTTTTAGGTGCTTCAAACGGAGCTTTCCTTCCTCCCGTCGCCGGCCCGCTGACGGATGGATCTGCTTCAAACCGAGGAGCCCTGATCAGAGACCAGCTGGAGACCTCCTGAATTAAACAACCTTCCTCCATATCATGTGACCATGTTACAGGTCTGTCTGAGCCGGAGCCCTCATCGCGGCGGCAGGAGCTAAACGGAGCTCCAATTCTGTTGATGTGTCCAGACAGCCATGGGTGGACCGACAGGCGGACGGCGGCCCCGTCCTGCATGAGCTCCTCAGTCCAGGTTTGGTTTGACAGCAGCCCCCTCCACTGAGGAATCAAAGGCCGCTCCCACTTCCGTCAAAATAGTCTGAAAATAATTTCATTCATTCGGCCGTAAAATTGAACCTTTACTGTGACAGACGTTAAAGGAAACCGTTTTATCCTCCTGCCGGCCATAAATGTCATTTTACTTCCTTATTTCGTTTCCATTTACTGTTTCTTCTTGCTCGTCGTGGGTTTGGCTGCTGTCTCAGGTTGTTTCTGCAGGACGGCGAGAGCGGTGCAGAATGGAAAGGTCAATAATTCATTAGCCAAGACACAAAGATGGCGTCACACACAGACACACAAACAGCTTCACCTCCGGAGGGACACTTTTGGATTTCAGACAAAACTAAAACTTCTGGAGCTTTTCACTCTCCTTTGGATTCTGCTCAGTTGTTAACGTCTTAAAAATAAATATTTTATTATGATGTAATAATAAAATAGACTAAAACAAATAAATGGCTCTTTAACTTAAAAACCATTTAAACATCTCAAGACAAACAAACCTTCCATTATGTAAACTCGTGAAATTAGCTGCTGTGATTGATTTCATCTTCTGCACATTTTTATATTTCAGAATTTTTATAAATCTGCTTGTTCTCGACTCAAACTTCTCGGTCATTTTTCCAACAAATGTAAAAGTAAATACAAATAAAGAAATAACCTGCACGATAAAGTCCAACTGTCTTGACTTGTCCGTCGGGGAATCAGGAATGATTCTGACTTATGATGTATAAACGCTGAAGGAGGAGAACGTGTGTGATTTAAGAACTGCAGAGGCGTGACGGCCCGGGTCTTAACTGTCCCCATGGTAACGGCTGTCAAACGCCCTGTCCCTGACACACACACACACACACACACACAGGAAGTCCAGGTTCATTGTTGTACCAATTAGCAGCCTCTGAGTTGTAAGCTGTGGTGTGAATATGTGTAAACATGACATCGGTCTCTGGGGAGGCCGTTTTCTGCACATACAGTAAAAATGTGCTGCGTTAACACCGCACACATATTTACTGCTTCTCTTCACTGAGACGGCCTTCAAAGAATAAACAAAAACAAACAAGTTTCAGCTAAACGGACTCATTGTGAACAGACGCCGTCAGATTGTGTTGAAGTCTATGGGAAAAAGTCCCTACTCGTTAGTTGATTTATCAGATCAGTAAATGTTTTCCTGACGACTTTCTGGTCTCAGCCTTCAGATTAAAATCTTCAAGACAACATGATGTTCATTTTTAAATGATGCTCCAGTTTAGAGGAAAATAGACCAGAGAGCTTGGTATGGATCGGGGGGGGCGGGGCCACAGACTGTACGAACATTATATATATATGTCAAAGTTTTTTTCTGCTCTTACTATAAATTCTACAAAAGTTTCTGATTGATTTCATGGAAAGAAAATCAACATTTAATGATGATTGTTTAACTGATAATCGACTTCAGCGTTGAGTGATGAACGTTGGCTGTTTGAATGATTTCATTTCATGATGATCATTTTAATACCATAACTCAAACTGAAACTAAACGCTTCAGGAAACGATCCAAGCATGAAATGAGTTAGCATCTTTATTCTTTTTTTGCAGTTTCGTGGGAGGAGACCAACTTCCTGTCTCCCACCAGAAACACAGCCGCTTCCTTTGAACGCTGAAATCCCTCCTGAAACTGGAAGAACAAAAAACAATCTGCTTTCCTACTTCCTGTATTGATCGTGTGATCTTAACTCCCCATCGATCTGATCATCCAACTAATTAGGCCCACAAGCTCCAGTCGATCTGAAGCAGGTAATTAATTGAAGAGTGTTTGATGATGACTCTTTTAGCTCCAGTGAAAGTTTGGAAAGTTTCAGATTTAGAATTTTATTTTTAGACAAACGGATCCAGATTTTTTTAACTGACAGAGCTTCCATCGCATTTCCCCTGAAAACCTACCACAGAAACTGGGAAACTGAAATTAATATGAAACAACCAGAGCTGACAAAAGAAACCAGCGTCAAGTGGAACGACCGTGACACTTTCTGGGGAAATTCTGCTCTTTATTCCCATATATATATAATATAATATAACCCAACACATGAAGCTCACATGGTGTTGAATTTAAGCCGTCTCCTCTAAAAAAATGCTGCAAATAAACTCCTCTGGCTGGTTTCTGGCTTTCTGGGTTTATTATTTTATATTTCAGCTGCTGCATAAAAAACAAAGTGGATTCTTTTTCCATCTCTTCTAGATATTTTCCCCTTAGGAAAACTTTTTCAAACAGCAAATAAAATAAAATCAGAATAAATGCAAAAATAACCGATGAACCTTTGTGATTTGATGCATAGCTGCCGACTCGGATTTATTCATATCTCTGCTTTGGCAAGCGGAGATGTTTCTTTCTGAAGGAGGTTGAAGTATATTTTATTTTTTATTCCCTGCAATTCATTGAGTGAGCCGCACAAACAATCTGAGCTGAAGTGGGAAACAAAACAAAGAAACTTTGCTCTCGCTGTGATTTTGAGCGGCAACGCTTAAAATATTTCTCATTTTGGTTCCTTCAGCAGGGGGATTCACTAACTTTCTCTAAAAGGCTTCTACTCCCAACTGGGCACCGAAATCACCCTGAACAACATTCAGCTCCACACGGGTGGAGAAGAAAATGGCAAAATTGAAGTCAGAGGAATGGACCGTGGTGGGCAAGAAGATTCCAGTGGCTCCATGATGAGGTGTTTGTTCTGCTGAGGGCGACATGAATTGGATTATTATTTAACTTTGTGGTAAAAACAGTGTTGACACACTTTCAGGGGTCATGTTTTGACAATCTTGTGTAGCTTCAACAGAAACAGAAGTCTTGCGTGTGTCTGCTTATGACCACAAATTGAAAAGTTAGCATCATGTTTGAAACTGGAGACAGAGACTTTAAAGTCATCAGGAAAACATTTACCGAGCTCATCAATAAAGTCAGAAATAAGGCCGTTTAATTCCCAAATGTATTTCAAATGTAAAATCAGACTCGTCTCGGGGTTCAGTTAAAGGAGTCAAAGCCCAATAGAGGTTTTTAATTTGTTTTAAATTGTCTGAAGCCTAATAGTTCTTTAGATGTAAACACGTATAAATCTGTTATTTGTCGAACTACTAACTATGAAAAAGCTACAAAAATAATCGTGTCACCTAATTTCTGTGCAGTTTAAGGTTTTTGACAACCTGTTCGCTCATTTAAACTTTAGAGGAACCTGACCTGTAAGCAATCATCCCAATTAGCCGAAACGTCACCGAAGTCCTCAGGAAGTGAACCCCATTACACAAATGATGGCTCCAAATGGATTTATTTTCTTCTCGTGCAGGAATGCGGTGTCTGTTCTAATGGAAAGCCTCGGCAGAAACGCAGGAAGCTGCAGCGGAGCGATGAGTGCCAAGACTCGGGCGGGAAATGGGCCTTAATTGGAGAGCACTCTCAGCAGAGAGAGCCGCGGAGCTGTTGTCATCAGGCGAGTTTCATTCATTTGCACCTGTGAGCATTCAAAGCCCCACAAATGGGAGATAAAGTTAATTGGCTTTGTTCGGGGGAACACGTTGCTTAAAATCATTTCAGCGCTCAAGCTGCAGCTGCCGGTCCTGCAGGCGTCAGGTCAGTCCCGAAAGTGCCCAGAAATGAATGAAGCCATAATAAATCCTAATAAGACATTCATTTGGAATCACGCATTCTGTAAACACAACCCTCTGTGACGTCGGCCCGTGGTGTGAGCTGAAGCCTCCTGTTTGTGATTTGGCCGTCGCCATCTTGTTTTTTTTTTTTTGGATCTGACTACAGAGCAACTCGCCATGTGTGCTGCATTCTGATTTAATAGATTCTGATTCTGATTCTGATTAAATAGATTTATGATCTATTTTCCTCTAAATGGGACAACAGTTTAAAAAATATATATCATGCTGTGTTCAGGAAGAACAAAGCCGAGAGACTGACATCATAAAGTCACTAACTTTGTGTTCAAAAATGCTGATCTGATATTTCCTGTACAGATTTTGCTGCATTCGTCAGCAGAAGGAGAAATGGATTAAAAGATGAAGGAGAGCTAAAAGGTCGCCCACGTCGTGATAAATCTCCACATTTGTGGAGCACTTCTGTGAACGCCTTCTGAATCTCGCCTGAAAATCCACCTTGACGCTCCTCGACGGCGCCTTTAATTTCTGAACTTTTGGAGAATTTAGCAAATTTCTTTTTACTTTTCATGACAACCTGAGATGTTGGCCACGAAACTTCCTGCTACCAAACAGAGGAGATGGAACAGCATCCGAAGGCTCCAGATATGCTGAATGAAGCCTTCAGCTGCTTTCGGCTCTGCTTGTCGTTCCAGAGTTATCATTGCAAAGACAGAATAAAGCCTGTTTACTTTGGGTCTTCAGGCACCTGATCGTGTAGTTGCATAGCAACCACTTGGAAAGGAATGGAAAATGAGTTGACCTGTGCACCAGCAGGCAACAACTCCCACAAATCCGCTGGTTTTCGTACGTGGAGTAAGGAAAACACAGAGAGCCGTTTGGTAGGAAGCTACGTGTTATGTAATTAGCCTGGAGGGGATGAAACGACACAATGATCTCAGTTCTGTTGTTTTCTGGAGGAGAAAAATGATCAGAAATGCATTTATATGTATCACAGATTCACAACAGAAAGTTGGCTGATAAAAAATTGGACTACATCAGCTCATGTTTGTTTTTTGTTTTTTTTTTGTTTTAGAACTTTTGCTTCCATCTTCCTTCATCAGCGAACTGCCTTCCTTCCTTTTGTCCAGGTTGGTATGTCGGCTCTGCTGTGGACCTGCTCTTGGTGTCAGCGGTTTGAGGTTCAATTTAAAGGTCTTCAAAAAGCTGAAAAGTCAACATTGACTCTCTTTATTAAAAAAGAAAGTGTAGTTTCCTTTATTCGAAGCAGAGTAAACCAGCTGTGGAACGGTTCCTCACACTTTGCTGAACTTTGCATGGACATCTGCAAAAGCATGCCAGCTTCAGTTTTAGGTCCATAAAGTTTTTCACAGCAGCTTTGAATAGACAGTTTGCAGCTCAAACAGACAACAAACGTTTCTGGAGGAATGTGCAACAGTGGCACAGCAACCCTTCAGTGGAACTAATTTAATCCAGAAACAGTCGCTGGATGAGAAAAGTACACGCAGAAAATACTCTAATAGGGCAAGTAGACGTTCACAGATACAAGAAGTGTTATCAGTTAGATAACGGAGCCAACGAAACCAACTGCTGCAGTTATTTTCCAACATGAGAGCAAAGAGGTTTCATTTCTAGTCAGATACTGAGACGATCACCTGAGCAGCTCCCGAGTAAGTTTTTGGTCCTGCTTTAAGTCGTTTCTGAAGAAGTGCAGGCTGCAGGTGAAATCTGCCTCGTTCTCTTCAAGCAGGACTTTAAAATCCACAGCATCAAATATTTCATTAGTTACCAAGGCTGGGCACACAAAGAGAGTCGTCACAGTGATAACAGAGACACGAAAAATGGGGAAGCCGTGACACAAATTCAGCAGCGAGGATCTAATCAAACCTGCACTGACCCCAATAAAGGCAGGATGACAAAAGCTCTGTTAGTAATATAAACCGTCGACGTGTTAATTTCAACCTGTCCCCCACGTACAGGAGCTGGGGCTCAGTTTGTCTCCGCACATCATCCTCAAACCTCTCTCATCCCGACTGAATGAGTTTGACCTGTCGAGGCGCTGAGGTAGGCAAAAAACAAATCAACAAGATTTTCCCCTCGACTGATTCGGTGCAACGACTTACTGTAATTATCTCGTCTGTGTCTCAGAGCGGATCACTGACTGACGCTGAGACCTGCAGTGACCAAAACAGACAATTAAACTGTTCTCAGCACCGCAATAGGATTTCCATCTGCAACTTTCCCCACAGACGTGTTTTCTTTTGTTAAAGCTGAATGTCTGTTACAAATACATACAAATAAAAAACATGATGAGCAGCTGAGTGTCACAGAGGTCAACATTTAACTTTTTAATTAATTGTTTGGAGGTTCAGCCACGATTTCTCCTGTTTCCTTTGTCCTTTGTCTCCTTAAACCGTTCAGCTATTGAATAGTGTTTTTTTTTTTTTTAGTACAAGAAAAACAACCAAACAATAGTCATTCAGTCAATGTTTTCATGGCGGTAAATGAAAAATATGGCGGAGAAGAATGGAGGTGGGAAATGTGATTGTGCAGCTTTCAGAAGATAATGACTTCCCTTTATGACTCCGCATTAGCAGTCGGAATACAGCCTATATGGTAACTCCATCCTGTTTACCCGCAGAGGATGGTGCAACATTTCACCGTGATGAGCCGATGACAGACGCCCTGGGGGAGCGATGATTTCATGGGAGGTTCTTCAGAAGTTGATGGCACATGTGGCGCCGCTTCAATAAGTCATTATCATTGCTTCACCTCCCTCAAGAGTCGAACGTGGCCTGAAAACCGTCTCTTCCAAATGTCAATTTGTGATCAAAGCGGGTACCAAGAGCTTAAATAAACCAGGTCAGTGTTCATTCATTTTTGATTTTTTATTAAATGTGCCTCCTATGGCTGCACCATCCAAACAGTTACATCATCCACTCACGCGTTTTCTTTGATTCTCTCTGTTGTTGAAAATGTAAAACCCTGCATGATGATTTGCATAAGATGTAGGATCGCAGCAATGCATCGCAGGCCATAAGCCTTTGATGCTGCGGCTGTCCCCCTCCCACACTAAATCTCCGGTTCCACGATAATTATATGTGCTCACATGTGATGGGACTGCAACACACAGAAAAAAAAAAAAGACACGTATGTAGCTCTGGTTGAGACCGGATCGGATTTAAGTGATCACACAACCCGATTTAGTCCACACACAGTTTCAGCTCTTACTGTTTGGATGGTTAAGTGCTTTGTGTCAGCAGGTGGAAATCAGTCCAGATACACGAGGCTCAGCAGATCATTCCATCAATGGGGCGCTGCGGGAAGGACAAAAAAAAGGCAAAGTTCATTTAACAAAGGCAAAAGACTTTTTTTCACACTGAAGAGGCAGACCACTGCAGACCTAACAACTAAACACGACCCTCCTAAAAAACAGACCATACCCAAAAGGGATTCACTTGAACTCTATCAGGACTAAAAAAAACTTTCAGCAGGTCAGAAGGCCCCCCGCCTTCATCTGCTGATGGTTCCCTCCACTTCCTGTCGGCCATCTTTAAAAACCCACCTTTTAACATTATTCAGGCTTTTTGCCAGAGGAGCTCCAAACAGAAAGCAAAGTAAATGTTACTAATTCATACTATCAAATTCCAAAAAGCAGGTTTTATGGATTTATAATCAGGGCCTGAAGTCTTAGATTAGTCCGCCTTAGATCCTGAAATCCATTACAGGACATTTATTAATCACTTTCTTTAACTTGAGAAGTGCACAGGAAATAATGGAAAATCCATCCACAACATCTCATCATCTCATACAATCTAACGCTGATCCAGGTAAAAATCTTGTGCTAACACCTACCTGATAATTTTGATGATGTGACCTTTGGCAAAGCTGCAACGAGTGAAAATGGAGTTTTACAGTCGACTTGTGTCTCTCCAAATCACGTTTCTCCTTCAAGACAACAAATTCAGTATTTGTTACAAAAAGGAAAATGCAGACAGGAGCAGGTCTGATGATGATGATGCTGCTGCTGTGAGAGCTAAACTGGGAGGTTTTACTGCTAAAAGATCGAGCCTTCAGCCCTTTCTGAGTCTCTCCAGCTTCCTCCGCGCAGCAGAATTTGTCACGCATCGGGATGATTTGACATAAAGTGAGCAGGATGTAGGCGGATTAGGCCTTTGAGGATCCGTATGCAGATGAAGACAGAGCGGGTTTGTTCTGCAGAGAAAAACTTGAGATTCAAGATTTGGTGAAATTAAATAATTCTCCAGAATCCTTCTCTTTCAGTCCAATTTTTAAAGATGTTTCACGGCAACGTGCTTCTAGAAAGAAGTGCCTTTTTATACAGAGAAGAAGAATAAAACACATATCTGATCTGTTTGGTGGTCTCTGTGGATGTGACTTTGACTGAGAGGGAGAGAATAAGCCTTCGTCACCTGTCAGACGGACACTTCGGGCAGAAGCTCAGGACTATATTTAGCTAAAAGGTGACAGCCCAGAAAGAATGAGTTGTGAAAATGGACTGTCACTGTCAGAACTGTACACCTTGACCAGTTTTCCACAGGTTTTACATTTAAAATGGTAATTTCACACTGAGCAATATGAGAAGAGAAGGTCACACATGAAACTGTTGATGGAGCCAAAAGGGGGTCTCTGGAGCTGCATGTCTGGACCTCATCAGAGAACCAGAGTGATGGAAATAACCACTGAGGGCCGAAACATAAATATGTAAACATGTCTGACTTTAATAATCAGAACAAATTCATGTTTGGTGTGGTTGGATGAATTTCCCAACTGGAAGCGTGATAACATAATTGTTGGAAGATGAGGATGTGTTGAAGGGCTGAGGTCCACTAATAATTCCATAGATGAAAATGACAGTGTGTTTCCCCACATCGGGGCTGGACTGATGTCTTCACTCAAAAACAAAACAAACAAAATGATGACATGAAATCTGGCATCAGAAACCTTTGGATGGAGTTTGCCTTCAAATCAAGTGCAGCAGAGGGTGGTCCATCTCCTCACCTGTCCCAGAAACAGAGGAAGAGGTGACAGGTGAGTGGGATGAAGAGAGAGCGCTCTGCATTTATTGGTGGTGGCGTCCAGTTGACCTGGAATAAAGCTGCTTAATTGCACTTTCCTTTCATGTTAGGTCTGTTTGGTTTGTGAGACTGAGGAGGATTACTTCGCCTCCGGCAGACGCCCACACTTGGAAGGCTCGCTCGCTTTGTGAAAGAAGGAAGAGAAAAAAAAAAAAAAACCCTCCAATACATCAAACTGTCCTGTTATTTGGACTCAGAAAAAAATGCAGTACCCTTTAAAGTGGGAGGATTTAGGACTTTATCAGTTTCTCCGTTTCTCAGTGAAACTTTCCATCTTCACGCTAGGACCCAAAGTTATTTATCAGGTTTTATGTCGCTGGCTTTCAGTCTGCGTGAGTTACTTGGACACATTCAGAATGATAGCAGCGATCCAGCAGAGGTCAGAGGGAACATAACTGGACTTATTAGAAACTCACAGATGTACAAGACAGGATCGAAATCAGAAGTCTCTCTAAGTTTTGGTGTAAAGAAGTCTTTGTATAAACGTCTCTGCGTGTCCAAAAGCAGCTTTTCTTTGGTCGTAAACCAAACACAGAGGAAGCCAAAAGAAACGAGGAATAGACTGATTTTTGGTGGTTATTAATGTGTCAAAAAAAAGAAAAAACTAAACTTCAAAAAGGCTTCAAGAGAAAAAATATGTTGTTCATGTCCAAAGGAAATGAAATATAATTCAGCTCAAGTGAAGAAAAAGTTGGATTTAAACATGATTAGTTCTGTGAGAGTGAGAACAAGCTTTGGCTCTCAGATTTCTTGTGATAAAGACCTGTTGTCTCGAACAGCCGCGGAGACACATTACTGTCCAGAATGATGGATGTTACAATGCAGTAAAATGATTGTGCATAGACTGACTTCAGAGTGCATTATCAGGAAACACATAACTGCAACTGGCAAAGTAACACAAAGAAATGAAAAAACCTACAATGAAAACAATAAACGGGAAGATAAACAAATATGAACTCCTGAGGGACAAAGAGTCTTCACTGTGGGAAGAGAACAGATTTCATATCCAGCCAATAAAATACACACAAAATGTGGATGGAGCAGAGAGAAGGGAGCTGTGCAGCACAGCAGCTACACACGGACCTACAAATACCCCCACCACCTTCATTCAACCAGGTCCTTTTAAAATAACCTCAGCCACAATATGAGCTCTGTACAAGCCAATCCACATACTGAAGCAGGAAGTCTCAGGAGGCTCAGGCAGAGGAAGTTCTGATGGTTGATCTTTCAAAATAATGTATCACACAGTAATCATTAAGGCCAGGGTTAAAGCGTAGGAACTGAAATCTCCAATCTTGAGGTAAACTATATGAAATTGGCTGTTAAATTTAAGCACACTTTTGGGCGTGGCCTCTTCGATGACATGTAGGCGAGCATCTCCTCCTCTTTCTCCTCTGGTTATTCACTGAGCTGGGAGTTAGGTGGAGTCCAACTCTAAGCCTAAAAACTGCTTTTCAGAAACCGACAGAACTTGAACATCCTCTCCTGACTTTGGGATCCACCATTTGGGTATAACTTCAGCTTTTCTTCTCAGCTTGACTGAATCCATCCAAGCTGCTGGCCGGCCTGCGAGCAGATCAGCTCATTGCGGTGATAAATTGTTTAATTCCTGATATTATAACCGTTTAAACTCCTCAGTTTTATTCAAGTTTAACATCAAAAATATCAAACAACTTCAATTGGCTTCTAAAACTTTAGAAAGCAGCTCCAGTTTTTCTGTCTGAGCAGCAACTGATTTTTACGTGGCAGATCAGGGAAAGTGTCTTCAAGGAGCACAAGCCTGCAGGAGAAGGCCAGATGGTGCGATGAGCCGGCCTCCTCAGAGCTCAGCGGGAATGTGGCCTGTCCTCGCTCAGATCCCTGTTTGGATCTCAGTCAACCTGTGGAAGGCCGGATCAAAGGGAATATTCACGAGGCTCTTTGCCGATCTTTGCTCCTGCTTTGAAAAGAATCAGTCTCCATCTCTTGCTCTTCTCCATCCAATGGGATGCAGGAGTGCTGGGGGCTCCGTCCTTCATTCAGAGGATGTGACATAGACGCTGATGTATGGAAGCCTTGATCTCGGCATTGTTTCTTACTGAGCTCTGGCACGGCTGATTAGCAGCTTTCTGGATCGTCGCTTTGCGTTGAGGCCCCTGGTGAGGGCTGATAGTGACGAGTTTTTCACACAGCCCCCTCACATTATAAACAGGTTACTAAGCCTCGCTGATGCTTCTTGATATACGGGCCCCTGTGGCTCCTCTCAGGTTGTTGAAATTCAGTATGCAAGTGTGTTTGTGAGGAGGGCTGTCAAAGCAATACTGCAGACTTATTAAAGGCTCCGCCTGACAACACAAGAAGCCCGTCGTCACATTCGGCCTCTGTGGAGGTAATAACATCCACTTTTTGTTGAAAATGTTTCAGCGGTCTCGATGCATAACTTTATTTTGAAGGAATTTTAAATTTTAACACACCATGGCTCATACTGATGTACAAAATATTAAAAATAACTCTCCATATTTAACAAAGCGTTAATTAACAGGAACATACGTTGAGAGTCCAACACTAGTTGCTCAGCTCCACCTCCTACTCACTGATGCGTGTTGGTTCTTGTGATTCATTTAAACATATAAAGAACTTGCTTCTGTAATAAAATCATAATTTGATCATAAATTGAGACTTTATGCCGGTCAAGATGAAGTAAATTTTGGTTCTTTTTAATGAAGCAAGACAAAAAATTGGTATTGTAACGTTTATTTGTTTCTCCCATTGTGTAACAATTCCAACCCAGCTTCACTTAACATTCACCTTTTATTTTAATTTTCTCTCATCTGAACCTGTCAGTGGATTGAATCACTCACACAATGCGTCACTTTCAGCAGCCTCGCAGGAACACGGGCGAGGTGGCACCACAAGCATCACGCCATCAACATCAAGGACATGAAAATAGACGCTGATGAAAATGTTCTACAATTTAAATAATCAGGCTTAAAAATGCAAAGATATGCAGAGGCATGCTGCTCACCTGCAGGCTGAGTGTTGTGTAATCACTGAAACGGAGTCTAATCTTATGACAGAGGAGAGAAATCCCCCCTCGGAGAGAGGCCACGACAGGGACGTTTAGCACCGCTACAATTAGAGGACGTTACTCTTTACTGGTCCAACACTTCGATTCAATTACGATCATCACGTCAGCGACTCCATTTGATTTTAACACCACGGTGTGTCACATCAATTTTCTTTTATTACTTCACGTTGTTTTGGTTCCATCAGAAGCTCAACCTTTTATTCAACAAAAACTGGTTAAGAACGCAGCAGACAACAGATACTAAACAGTGCAACAAATTGGTTTTCCTGAGTATGGCAGACATCACACCAACTAGCACTGAAGTACTTATTTATATGGTGTTATTTACGTGTTAATAATACAAAAATGTAAACCAATTCTGTCCATCAGGCCTAAATTTGATTTTAAACATTGACAAACAGCATAAAAATAATTGCGTTTCATGATATCAACATGAAAACAGATCATGACAATTACATTAAACTATAACAGAAGCTGTGCTAGCTGCATGTTACTATTTTAATATAATTTAAAAATAATTTTGCTTGACGTCCAGATTAAAACAACAACAAAAAAATTATATATAAATATATTCATATATAATAACAACAAAGAAAATAACAAGTTAGCTCGGTTGATGTTTGTTAGTCATCCGTTACAAACATACAAAGTTAGCAAACAGGCTAACTGGCCTGGATACATGCACCTGTTGACATTAAAAAAAAAAAAACCCTACTATTTCACCAGAACAACCATATTCATTAAAAACTACGATTTGGTAAAACACACCATTGTTGGCCACCTTGTTTTCTAAAAAACAACAACAACAACAACAAAAAACCTGCGACAGGTGAAGCTAATTTTAGCTGGTTAGCTGTGACTGTTATCTGGCTAACACAGCTAGCTCTGTTTCCAGTTCACTTCACTTTACCAGCATCGTTTTTCATTAAAAAACTCCCAAATAAATCAATATTATATGATTAATTCAAAAAAGAAAATTCCTGGTAAAAACAGTGATGTTGTGTTTGAAAATTGTAATCCCTTTTTTTAAAACAGTGTAATATTACTCATTACATTTTAATCACATTTAACGATTAAATGCATGTAATTCAGAGCAGAGCCATAATGCAGCCAGAGCTGGAGATATAAAAAGGATGTTGTGGGATCCATGTTGTAATATTTAGCGCCATAAACACAAACGCACCTCCTCTAACATCACCTGCAGGCAACAGATATTATTTATTGGCTCTATTGTGAGAAAGATTTAGTGTTTTTCACACCGGAGAGCAAAGACAGATCGGAGTCAGCACCCTCTCTTATTCATTTTTCTCACGTTAACAAAACACAGTTAAAGAACACTGACTTAGAGAGGGTGTACATTTTTTGACTAATACTGATAAAAGGTGAATAAATGTATCTAGTTTATCGAACCTGTAGAGTAAACAACAGGCAGTTTATGTCCAACTCCTACAGAGATTGATCTCGTTTGGTTCGGCTCTATTTGTTTTGATTTCTATAGCAACCACATTATTATGCCAATTTTTTTTTTGTTTGTTTTTTTCTTTTATTATTAGTAGTAGTCGTAGTACTACCAGCAATAGAAGAAACAACTTGGATATATAACTTGTTTGTGGTGGTTTCAATTCTAATTTCAGCACAACAAAAAACAATCTCGCATTTATTAATTTATCAGCTTATAACTGTTTACTGCAGAGCAGCAGATGAATCCGCCCTCTCTAATGGAACAGTAAAAGTCTACACTGTCTAATTAAACAGTAGCTAAACCTACAAATATCTCCTAAAGGGTGTCATAAACAAACGTTTGTGTCACAGCCCGTTGGACGTAGACGTTCATATTTATAAAGATGTAAAATAAACAGCCTCCATGCATGAAGTGTAACAGCACATGAAGGTGTAAGCTGACGTCAGCTTGGTGTTTATTAGCTCTGCTTGGCTGCAGTACGTTGAGACGTACACAGTATTTACTTTTATTCATTTAGTCAAATCATTTTTCATACATTTCCTAACGTATTACCAACAGGGGTGGACAGTAACAAAGTAAATTTACTTAAGTACAGTTTTTGAGTATCTGTACTTTACTTGAGGATTATTTTTGGGGGATGCTTTCACTTTCACTTCACTACATTTGAAGGACAAATATTGTACTTTTTACTCCACATTTCTATTGATGCTCTCGTTGCTCGCTAATTTTGTTCTAGTCACATTTCTGCTCATTGTTTTTAATTATTGTTGTTTTTTTACAACAAACACACCTCTGTGTGTGTTCCAGGTAAGAATATGACCACGATGTATAATCCTCATCCTACCTGGATTATTCCTCCACAACGATCGGCTCATTCTACATTACACGTCGAGGCCGTATTTTTACCTGAACACACTTTAGCTTGTAGCCAGAGTTTGGATGTCTTCTGTGGACATCACTGACAACACGGTCCAACTCCTCATCAGTCACAGCTGAACACAGCTCTGTCTTTCTGCACACACACAGAAAAACCTTCCTTTCTGATGGAGCCACCAAACTCAGCTGTTTCTGTCACAGATAACGTTTTGTGTCGGGCTAGGCTAAGCTAGGCTAGGCTAATGGACGTTAGCATTAGAGCTGGACAGTTAGCTTACGTTACAAGCTAACTGCTCTGTTTCTTACCTTGCTCTGCGTTTCTCGTCCCAGCTTCACCGTCACCACCTTTTTTAAAATGTTTGTTTAGAAAATGTCTTCACCCTTTATTTCCTTATTCTGTTTTCTTTTCCTTTCTGGGCTCCGGACCGAACTTCAGACAACAGGAAAGAGCCCGGCATAGCAACAGTAACCAAGGGGGGCGGGGCTTAGTGAAGAATCCATGGCAAAACCATTTGTTTGTTGGGGGGGGGGGGGTGACAATTAGGAAGAAAACAAATAAGAAGCTAATGTAACTCAGATGTTACGTACATTTTCCACAAATAGGCTTATTTCGAGAACCCCCCCCCCCCCCCTTTACCGTGGGGCCGGGACAGCAGACCCGTTTGTCCCATCCCTATCAGCGGGCCTGAGTCTGACAGATAAAATAAATTCATGAAGCACTGCAACAGGACCATGAAATAATTAATTATGTATATTTTTACATTTAATGAACTGGTACATTGTGTCCGTATTCTCTGGTCTGGTCCGGTCCCCGGAGGTGTGACTGGTCTCACTGATTTAGTCTGGTCTGGTTCAGCCTAGGTCCTGGTAGCGGGGGTAGATCAGCCTCCTCCATCTGTATTTTTCATACATCCCAAACAGGGAAACAGAAATATTATTTTTAATGTATTTTTTACTATAAATATAATGTATATGATAGATATCTACTTTATTTATCCAGAGGGACATTCACTTACGTTCATCACTCACACAACAGACAAACAATAACACATACAGAGACACGCTGCCTCACCTTTACACTGCAGTGTGCTTTACTTCTTTTACTTCAGTAACATTTTGATGAAGCTACTTTTACTTGTTTGGAGTAATATTTGATGAACTAGTATCTGTACTTTTACTCAATTAGTGAAGTTGTGCGCTCTGTCCACCTCTGCTTATGAGTCAATTTAAACCTTCCTCTCTTGAGGTTATCGAGTCCTCTTTTTCATCCAAAATTAGAAAAAAAAAAAAAAAACTCTTTTCCTTTTATATCTGCTCCGTGCTTCAATCAGGAGCTCCTCGGCAGCAGCCTCAGAATGGACGTGTCTGCCGCGCAGGCCTGGATAATGACTTTTTGTGAAATGAATAAATGACAGCAGGCGCTTTCTTCTTCCTCACCTCTGGAGGATGTGAGTCCTGTCACAGCTCTTGTCCTGGAGCACAGCCTGGGCTGTAATGAGCACCGCCGCATAGTGACGATGTTATCATCCAGCTCCGAGGGAAGAACCAGAGGAGTAATCTGGGCCTGTGCTCCCTCTGCCCTCTTTCATCCCCAATGATGACTAATTAGGCCCCCCAGGTGAAGGGCTTACCAGGTATGTTCGGAGAAAGCAGCCAGCGGCGGAAAACCTCAGGATATCAATCTTGCTGTGGCTCCTTTTTGACCTGCACCGGTTGTTGTTTTGAGTTACAGACCAGTTAATTTGTCTTTAAACGAGAGAGTTGTGTATTTTTAACATGTGTCTGTGCTTCCCACTAATTATCTCGGCTCTTGCAAACCCTAATTAGCTTTCAGAAGGTCACCTCACCTCTGTGGTGAGAAACAATGCAGGGATACACTTCATTGGGTCAGCTTTAGCACTCCCACGCTCACTCTTACATAAGCAACTATACATACACACACATATACAATGTGAATGAGGTACATAAAGACACTAAATGTAAAATCAACAGCCTCAGCTGCGCTGCTAGGTGATGCAGAGTGGAGACAAAAGCACGAGAAAAGGTATTGTGAAGTATGGATGAGTTCAGTAACAGCAGAAAAGAGACTTTTTTTAGTCAAATCTGCAGAAACGGATTACGATGCTGAGCTGTGGTTGAAAAAAACGCATTTAAGGGAAGCTGGAGGTTATAAAAGCTACATAATGGAGCAACTGATCCTCGTTGGTTAGAAACAGAAGTGCAGGAAAGTGCCAAATTATTAATATGTGCATATATTAAACTTCCTTTTGTGAAATTAATCTATGTATTAAATCGTATATGTAAATAGAAAGTGGAGCAATTTACACAATGAGTCTAGTATTGTCGAGGTTGTCAGTACGTACTTTTACATATTATATATACTTAGACATAAATGTCAATAAAAAAGATAGATATGTAAGATAAAAGCAAGTTTATAGATTTCATGTTTAAGAAATTAGCACGTATTAATGAAATATTTATTACTAATTTATGAATAACTGTATAAAGTTAATATATCTCTCTCTACAAACACACACATCTACAAATTTAATTTCCTATTTGAGCCTTATGGCAACATCACTCTTGATTAGGGGACATATTATATACATTAATTATATATGTCATATATCACATATATTCCACACTTGAAAATGTAGTAAACTGAATTTTCGTAATACACAAATTCATCATTGTTTACATAATGTTCATTGTTGTCGTTATTTTTTTCTCACATAAAAATAGTAGCCACAAAGCCAAAGGTCGACAAGATGTCCAATTGTATTGAAGTTTATGGGAAGATGTCCCTACTTGTCCATTTATTTACTACCTTCATTAACGTTTCCCTGATTAGATGAAGGTCTAAGTCTCTCATTTCAAGTTTTCTTCAGTGCAGCGTGATGTTCACTTTTTTCAGTGATGGTTGCATTTAGAGGAAAATAGCTGATAAAGCAGAGTTTGAATTATGAGCTCCCTCAGACGGCTAACCTTTGAAACGTTACAGCGTCTTTCTCTGCCCATTAGATTCGATATTGCCGACAATATTTCCTCCAACTTTGCGGGCTAGTGCAGCCATAAAACCACAAGGCTGTAATTCTATGCATGTGTCTCTATTTAGCTGAACTGCTGATCTAATTATTCACCGGACAGAAATAGTTTGGTTAAAAAATGACTGTGGCAGCCCAGCTGGGCACAGTGTGACATCGTCCTGAGGAAAATCATTAATACCCGACCGGAGCGACATCCCGATTTGCTATTCCCCATCTTCCCCTCGGGTGCTTTCCTGTCAAAAAGCAAAAGGTGGCTCTGTGGAGTGGATAAGACAGACGCGTCCCTCTGGGCCTCTGTTACGTTCTTGGAGAAGCTCCTAATTACAGAAGCGTTTCTTCATCACCGGTAGACGTTTTGGGCAGAAACTCTGGGAACACTTTGGTCACACCAACTCTTCAACCTGTGACATCCTAATTGTGTTTTAATGAAGATACGAGATGATTGGACACCAGGGAGTGTGGGTGAATATCTGAATATCTGAATATTCGGGAGCTTTAATGAAATTGTTGTTTTTCATTTTCACCATTCTATTACAGCCTCACAGCTGATATACGGCGGCCTGTCCTCAGTATTCATTGGACCACAGGGAGCAGAACAAGGGTTTGTGTTTGTAAAGATAAGAAATACATGTGGTTTTCTTTAATGAGTAATTCTCCGAGTCATCTCTCTGATGACTGGTGGTATATATCAGATCCATTAAGTCATGGCGTGCGTGGGTTGGTGTAGAAAACATAATGTGCCTTTTATATAATTATAATCCGACTTTGGTCTGTGAGCACATCAGCATAAGAGGGTGAGAAGACATGATACATAATAGCTGTGTGAGCATGAACGAAGGAATAATCACCGCCCTTTATCCAAACGTATCAGGAACACCAGCCAACGTCAGAAATCTCGTCTTTAGACTTTGGAAATTATGTTTATGTGCTAATTTGCAACAGGAAATAGAACGTAAGAGAAACACAGCGCTGGCTGAATTTTGTTTTTAATAACCAGACTGAATGTATCTGCAGAAATATTTCGCTATCGCAGATGTTGACGAATCGTAAACATTCCTCTGTAATGTTGTTGCCTAAATCTTCAGTGAATCCTGATCTCTGGTGTCGATGCCCTTTTGTACACGGACAAGTGAATTTGACAGCGTTAAGTAATCTCTCTTTATATTTTTTGAATGTACAAAACTGAGGGTAACCACAAACAACAGGGGAAGCTGAGATACACACCTTCCCTCTGTATATTTCTTCTACGGTGGCTGATGAGGACAAATGCGCTGCTATGACCCGATAACGCAGGGTTAACTTGAAAATCCAAAATGAAACTTGCATCGTGTGTTGAGAAGCCAAAAAAAACACAATATCAGCATCCACATTAACAGCACTGACATTGTGCGCTGTAATTGTGGCGTTTTGTTTTGCACCATGTTTTCGTTGTTATATTTGTTTTTACCTTCGGAATCTGCGCTGAATTTGCGGCTTGTGTTTTGTTGCGTTGCTCTTGTAAGCTAATCTAACTTTAAATAACTGTGTTTGAAGCTGCTGAAGTCTTAGCGGTATCATAATATTGAAGCTTCTTCCATTTCTATACCCTTTCTTATGTCAGACCTGAGGCGGAATGATTCATTTCTGGCCACCACTGTGAAACCAGCAGAGCTCTCTGAAGTCCACTGAAAGCCACATGCAACCATCTTTAACGTGTCAACAGCCTTTTTATCTTTGTGCCTCATTTATATATGCAAAAAAATACTGTTTACTGACGCATGACGGGAGGTTTCCTCTTGACCTCATACAATCAAATGTTATGCAAATGAATTTGTTTAAAATTTGGCTTATGTATTTATTCTTCGACTGTGAAGAATCCGAATTGTTACATATTCATACCAGAGTCGATATAATTTATCTTGCAAAGTAGCTTTTCAGAGTGACGCCCAGAGTAATCACATTTCAGATTAACGTGATGGTCTGCATGTTGTTTCAGACGACTTCCCACTGCTTCAGAACAAACAAAAACAGCATAATTCTTGGATTTTCTTCCTCGTTATTATGCCATTATGGAGGAATAAAAATTACGAATGCAGACGCTGTCTGCTGGTTGCAAAATGTCATTATCTCACAGTGGACAAGAGGAAATAATGGGCAGGGAATAATGAACACCTATTTTATATGGAGGAGCTGAGGCCGAGAGCAGCACAGCAGATTTACTCTGCAGCTTTCTCATAAATGCGTGGGAAAACACGGCACCACTAAAAAAAAAAAAAAAAAAAATAAAAAATAAAAAGAGCGTGTAATAGATGAAAATATATAAAATGCAGGAACGTCAGAGAGAATCAGAGCTCGGAGGGAAAACGTATGAAAGACAGAACGAGTAGCTGCGGCGTCCAACAAACGGTGATCAGCTGGGTGATCCTCAGGGGAGCAAACGCAGTTAACTAATGGTGTTTTCCTAAGGCGGTGCCTTGACTTTACAGGCAATTATGATGAAATGTGATCTATTGGCCCCAAATTTACAATACGTGAGGAACTGGTAGAAATCCTCTTAATGTTTTCTGTTTGACAGGTCACATAAGTTTTATACTGGTAGTGTTTCCCTCCAATGGAAATTCAATTCAAAGCCATTAAGACACATTCAGACTGTAAGACACTGGGGATTTAGTTTCCATGTCCTCATTATAAACTACCTTCTGTTACAAGAATCTCATTTATTTTTTAATCCAAGAGGTTCAGGTCAGTTATAGTTATTGTCCAAAAAACAATAAACCCGTTGGGAAAAATAATTAACATATTACAAGTCAAAGTCTTCCAATACGGCCATGAAGTTTCAAAATGAAACAACGAGGCAACAAATTTGTGCCGTAACTTTAATGCCAAACAATAATTAACTAACCCTCACCCTCTGAGTCCCAGAGGATAAATCCCAGTTACTTTTGCTGAGTCTGAAATTGTCATGTCGTTCGTATTTGAATGAAAAAGCTGCAGGATTGATCAGTATGAGCGTTATCTTTGACCACGTTCCAGAGCTAATTAACGCTAACATGCTAAACTAAGTTTAACGTCTTTCCAAGCTCGTCGTTTTTAGCTGAGGGGTCTAACCAAGATGTCCTGGCTGTAAACTCTTCGTTCTGTTCCATTTTCTCATGCTTCCTGTCTGATGAGTCATTCTTAATTTATTAATTTATTTATTTTTTCACATTGTCATGAGCAGCGTGAGGTTTCAGTTGCATATGCTGGATTAACGAGCCATGAGGAAACGCTTAGCAGTGCTTAACAGCTCAGGCTTCGACTTTCTGTCAGTTTCTGAGAAGCTTCTGATTAGAGTGGGTTGTTTTTTACTGTTAATTCTCCTGTTTTTCAAACCTCCTCCAAAACTTTATATCGGTGACATTTGCTACACGTACAAATTGAATCCTGATTAGTCCTGCACAGCTACAGAGAGCCAAGGCAGCAATTAGAGCGCAGGATGACGAGGGGCACGAGGACGGTGCACAAGGTGTATGTGCAATTAGGATTTGCCACTTGGTGCAGCGCACGCTCATCTGTGAGGTCAATGAGCAATCACATCAGACCCGTTCTCATATTTACAGCTGCTGAGGCAGAACACGTTACGCTGCAGAGCGAGAAGCACCGAGATCAAAATGTGACAAGAAAAATACCGGCTTCTGGAGTTTGTGTGAGTCAGACGTGACCTTTAGCTCCGTCACGATGAGCCGGAATCTGTAATCAACAAGTCGTCTCTTCAGCTGCACAGGTGGCGATAATAAACAACATCACATATGATCATCACTTCGGCTTTCTCTACCCAGAGTTTTCTGTCGCTCCACTTATCGGGCCTTCTGCAGCAATACAGGAAGTATCACATGGTTTACGTCGCGATTGCCTTCTCGTGGACGTGTTTAACATGAATGCTTTGTCTTTTATCCGTGCTGCGCTGATGTGTTAAAACCAGAGTTTTCGACAATCATCCGCTATCAAATTTTGTCTTGTCAAACTTTTGCCAACTGAGGACAGTTCAGCCACGAAAATAAAACTCGCACCCAAAACCAACAGGGCTACAACCCCAGCACTGTTGTGTCGATGAGAACGAGAGAGAGAGACTTTTGTGGACTATTTCAAAGTTTGAGTGGCTGAAAGTGACTCAGCTCAGGTTTCTCATACTTTTTCCTTTTGTGATCAACTTGACACACAAATAAAAAAGAAAAAGAAAAAGAAAAGAGTCTGAACGTGAACTTCATTTATAATATTATTCCAAAAAATCCACAATTAAATGAAAACTCTTTTTCTTAAAGGACAAATAAATATATATATATAGTTTTAAGAGTCTCCTGTGTAGCTGCTGTCACCCACGCTGAAGAGGGGAGGTGAAGAACACAGCAACAACTGCAGCACTCAACATTGTCCAAATCTGGTTTTGTGGTGATGCACAAAAAAATGGTTCATCGCCACCGACTGGTATTTAACTTATCAAGCAGCTGCGTGCGAGACGGCGCTCTTTCATGATAAAGGCGGCAATCACGTTCAGAGCCACTTTGCAGAAGGTTTTGGCAGATTGTCTGGACTGAGGGGAGGGAACACGGGCACCTGGTCTGATCCATCTGTCTCTGGACCGGGCCGTCCAAATAATGGCGGATGAGCTGACAGGAAATAGGGAGGCGAGGGGGGGGGGGGGGGGGGAGGGGAGGACTTTACCAGCTGCCAACTTGGCGAAACAACAGCAGCGCTGCAGTGAAACACATCTGTGTGTCCATGAGATCACTCACACAGCAAGAAGGGAAGGATAAACAGTATTCACCCTTTACTTCTCCAACTGCATCAGGAATTAGAAAAGCATTTTGAGCATTAAATATGGATGAGATGATTAATGCATATGCTCGCCGCTTGTGAGGGAGCGCTCCATTAATTAACCCCCAGCCCTGTTACCGAGTGTATTGGCTGCCGGTGGTGGGTGTTGAGTTGCAGATGGCAGGGGAGCCTTCGGGAAACTGTTGCAAGCTATTTGGAGCTGCTGCGTCGGCGAGGTTACGCTTCCACCGAGTTCCCGGGTCTTCGTGAGAGCTGCGAGTTTTCTCAGGAAACCAATAAACAGGTGCTAAATTTACAATAAGAGCAAGCGAGGCTCGAAAACTTTCTGCAGAACCTGCGGCTTGCCTTTCGTGTGTGTGTGTGTAGTAAAGACTAATTTTGCTGCTGTGGAAGACAGTTTCTTTTTCCAAATGAAGTGGAGACCATCCAAAGATCCAGATGGCTTTCAACCTCACTCCTCCCCGGGGAATCTGTGTGTTGTACAGAAACACTAATGTGACATTTGAGGGCCAGTTCTGGAGTTGCAAATGTTGCCATTGATTGATAATGCTTAAAAAAAAAAAGCAACCTAAAGACAGACACGCTCAGATGAAACACACTTTGGTTCACAACAAGTAGCATTTATAGGCTACATGCTTTGAAAGCTTGTGAGCCCAATTAGGTTTCTTTTCCAGCATCTGCAGAAACTCCTCACCTTCAGTTTTCTCCAAGAAGAAGCTTTATATTTCTTTTTCTTTGTCTTTGTTCTGAGATGAGAACTGCACTGTACCCACGGGCAGGAATTTCTCCTCGTCGGCTGTGGAGCTGAGAAAGACGAGGTTCCCTCCAGTTTCAAGGCTTAATGTACTTCAGCAGTTCTGGCACTTGAGCACAGGCCTGCAGTCATGTGGGTTTCCACTTCTACGAGTCCCACCGAGGATCTACTTACTTTTATATTTCACAGTAGAAACAGACATGCAGCAAACAGTCGAACTGGGGACTGACTCCTGTTGTGTGGTAACCATCGAGTTGATTTTATTTCCTGGATAATTACAGAATAAATGTTGTTATCATGACAGCAGGAGCCTTATATTGGGTTTGTGCTCTGATGCGCCTCAGGTAAAGGTCACAGTTGTTGATTGTGAAGATGAAACAAACCGTGTTTGACTTTTTTAACAAGACAAAAATGGTGGCCTTGTGATTAATCCTGAAATAACTTCCAGAATCTTGTTGAAATCCATCCAGGGAAGTCAGGGAAAACACAAGAATAACAAAAAACAAAATGACACTTACAAGCTGGGTGGCCTGAAAAATCTCCCAGATTGCAATTAGAGACGACGCTGCTGAGCGTAATTGTGCGTGACACATGTTAACACACATTTGGATGTACAGTCTGCAGCTGGATGGGAGGGCGGGAATATTCAGAGCGGAAGACAAGAAGTCATTATTGCTGCTGCTGCCAACTGAAGGAGCTGCAGGTTTGGCCACAAATAAAAGAAATACGAAGCAGAGCTTCATTAGAGCGCCTTCATCTCTGTCAGGGCTCGGAAATTGCATTTGTCTCAGTTTTGAAGGGAGCGCTCACTTTAAATTACAGCTATTCTTTGTTTCAGTAAGACCAGCAGAGGTGTGGCGAATGAGCCACGGCTTTCACGGGATAAACTACAGAGGCATTTAGCCAGTCGACGCCGAAAGGAAATAATCTGAGAGCAGAAAAAGCTGCCAGGGCAACAGATGGTTTTAAAGGGCGGCTTAGCTTTGCCTGGGCAAAACAAAGAGCTGTAATTTAATAGATCTTAAGATGACTCCTTCATCCTGTTCCTCTTTGACTACAGGTCCAATGGAAGAGGGGGAAAAAAAACCCAAACAACTGATGGCAGCAGAAAATGCCAGAGAGCGAAGAGCTATAAAATCCATGCTGCAGCAGTGATTCATCTCCATTCATGCTGAGCTGGGAAATGATGTGTTTGACCCAGAGAAGCTAACTCTGCCACACGGGGCGCGTTGATCTTTCCACGGGAACGTCCCCGATGATTTCATCCCCTGCATGTCAGAGATGTGAAGGTGACTTCAAAACCACCACACCGGTGGTTTTGGAGTCTGCGGGGGCAAAAACCACTTTGATTAGACAGAGTAAGAATTCACTTCTTCCCAAAAGAGTTAGAAATGTGACGCGCTTACATTTTAAGTGAAATTATGTTTTAAAGGCAAACACGTTCTGATTATTATTAAGTCAATAATTAAGAGTTACTCTGTTAAGGAATTCATAAACGTTTTGGGTTTTTTTGCTGCACAGTTGGAATATGCAGAGTTAGCATCAACAGCTGTTTACTCATCAGCGAAGACAAAAGCCTCATCGTTCCTTTAAATAAACGATCTGTAGAGCAAACACTGTTAAAGAACTGAACAGAAAAAGAATAAGAAAAAATATTTCTGCTCGTGGAGCTATTAATTCTGAAAAAAGGAACAACATACCACTTGTTGTGTAGCAATTGGAAATCAGTGATGAGACCAAAATACTCCAGTATAACCGGAAACGGAATCATTTACAGGTTTGTGAGAGCTGTGAAACTGTAAAGCGAAGTTACATCTGTTTTTGTTGAAAGTGAAAGTTTTGGAGGATTATGAAGGGAACTCAAAGCACATTTCAAAAGCTGTGTGTGGGAATGACTCAGCTTCGTCTGGTGAAACGTTATTTCATCTTTTGTTGAGCCTTTCTGAGACACATCACAAATTGAATATTATGGCTTTCGGGCTCTGCCCCTATAGTGATAATGTGCCGCCATAATCAAGTTCACACCACTCGTCTCCATTTATGATTCAGGGACGGAGGCCAAATTAGTTTTTTCCCAGCACAGGAAGAACGGAGCCAAATTTATGTACTGCATGTCGCAGCGTGTCTTAGATAAAACTACACAGCAGTGGCTGGTCCCCGCACAAACACCGGAAAACCAGAGCTTTGTGAAACAACGGCATAAAATATTTCTATAAATCTGCACTTGAGGTCCAGGTGCAGCAGCTTTCTGCTCTGGTGTGGAGCAGAAAATGTCCCGACTCCATCCAGGATGGACGAGAGCAGCAGCCTCAGAGGCCTGAGACAAACTTTAGTCCAAGTCTGCTGATTTAGCAGGAATATCAGAGCATTTCATGAATGGACCAGAACACGCTGTAATATTAACACGTTATATTCGTTCTTCAGTGTGTGCAGCCTGTGTAAACAAAAGCTTTGTTGTGTTACTGCTCCTCCAGTGTTATTTCCTCTGCTCGAACACATGGCCGCTCTGCTGCCGTGGAAGTCCACAAACCCCCGTTGAGTCCAGATCCATCAGAGGCAGAACGATGCAAACGCGCAGGCACACAACCGCTCAGCGGCTGTGCAGCTTCACACTCCGAGCTGCTCCGCCAAACCGCCGGGGAATAAGTGGATGAAACGCACATTAAATACATTAGTTTTCTTTCATGCTGGTTGCTTTGAATCACGGCTGGAGGAAACTATCGAAGTTTGTCCTAATTTTTTAACACAACCAAGAGGTTTTCTGAGCAGCAGCTTCATGAATGAAAGCGGTCCGGTCCGGTCCAGCACCAGTACTCTTTTAAAATTTTAATTTGTGTGCCACGTTGATCTTTTTAAATCATGACAAGTAAAATCTGATCAAAGACTTTAAATCTTTTACTTTCGATTTCTTCTTTATATGTGAAACACCTTTTGTCTTCAAAGTGGTTTATATCTCTTTACTGTAATGTCAGATTGAGCATCTCTCTCCAGCATTTTAAAGATTTTGTAATTAATCGTTTTAAATTAACACCAGCTGAAATGAAGCATTCAGTTATCTCTTCACTGCTTTATTGTGATTCGACTCGTAGTTTGTTTTGTATTCTTCTTTTGGGTTCAGTCTGGCTGCTCTTTTGTCTCTCTGCCTTCGTGGTCCAGTTAACATTATCACACGGTCACCTGATGGTGGTCAGGTTTACTCCTTTATGCTTTGCCTGTGACTTGGCTTTGACTTCTCGGGGCCATGAAAACAAGTCAGGTATGGAAGATAAACCAACAGTAGAAGTGAAACCAGCTGCTGGAACATTTTTCTCATTAACAGTTTGAGATAAATCTTTCGGTCTGCAGGAGCTTCCTGTCTCCAGCTCATTGAAGTTTGGAAAAGTCAGTCCACTCCTTCAAACAGCGACCGCAGCGCACATCACATTCTGTCCTGAAGCATATTTTATTTCTGAAACTGAATTCATAAAACTTCTGGGCTTCAAACATCAAGCTGCAACGTTTATTCTTCACTCCAAGATAGCAAAACACGAACTTTGTTTCATCCCACAATTCACATTTGCCTTTATTTTCGGTAAAATCTATTCCATCCTCTTTTCTCTTAAACTTAAAGCCGATCATCCAATCGGGGCTCTGCAGGTTGTCTTGTGTGTTTTAATTCAAAGGTATTAAAATATTAAAATCCCTTTTTTCTCCATGCCGTTGGATGACTTGGCTTCAGTTTGTTACGTCTCTGGTTCAAGGTGTTCAGTAAGATATGAGCTCTGAAGCTGAAACTTGGACAGAAAACCAGAGAGAAAGAGAAAAGTCAGACCTTTTTCCGGCCCTGCTCGACTGACAGCTGACCTTTTTGTAGGACAGAAACACAGCGGGAGTAAATACATACTGTAGATACAAGTTAAAAATAAGAAACTTTGCCTCTTGTTACGGCAGCAAAGCTTTGTGGGAAATATAAGATTAGATGGTGTTAGATGAAGTTTCCGGCTCATCCCAAACAGCTGGCTGTATGAGAAAGAGAAAAACGCATCCTCCAAGTATCAGCGAACACAGTGGGAGCGCCTCCTTCATGCTGGCTGACATTTTGATTCGAGGGGGGAATAATGAAAGCAATCAGAGTCTCTCCCGCTGGGCTCACCACCTATTTGTGACATGTTTACCCACGGCTCAGAGGACCTCTTTGTTTCTGTTTGGCTTCTCGTTTGCTCTCAGGCTCTGTCACCATCATCGGGCCGAAAACGCTCTTGAAAGACGTGCGAAAGGTCACATTAGCCACGAATCCCCCCGCGTGTCTGTTGTCGCTGCTGTAAACGGCGTCTCAGCGAGACATCGGATTGAATCAAGACCTCCCTCATTCACTCTCAGGCAGTCATTAACCTGGAGCTAGTTATTAATCTATTGTTCATCTGACTTAAAACTGTTGCTCACTTTTATTTTCAAAGTCAGGTTTAAACTACCAGATCTTAATCTTTGGATGAGTAAATCAAAGTTCCATGAGTCGCCCTTTTTGGTCTGTTTGAGCTCTGTTTTGTTATTCTAAGCCCAGACGGCAGGGTACTTGCTGACTCTACTCTGGTCCAGGTCAGGGTTATTCTAGATTTGGACCAAATCTCCCCAAACAGCTGGACAGAGTGGATACTACTCCAGCAGTTTTATTTTACTTCCCACAGCCTACAGCGATCTGTATTGTATTTTAATATTGAAATGATCCCAAACACATAAAATATGCCTGTTTAAACTCAGGAACGCACGACGGCAGCGCTTAACATTTGTGTTTGTATCAAAGATCAAACTGGAATGAATTCTCTGGCTGACAAATGATCACTTTCATGGATTTGAATTATATGGAGAGCGTGAAAACACTCAGGAGCTGCAGTTGTAAGAGCTCATTGACCTGCACTGCTGCTTTTGATGTCACTGACTCTTTTCAGACCGCAGCCAGTGTTTCTGAGGTTTACTGAGTCTGGGCTTCGTTCCTTTAAACTCACTGGCATCTTCTCTCAATATTTCCACAGTTGTTTCCTTCTAAATCTGATTATTCTGCAATGTCAACACCAAAAGATTTTGTGATGCAACAAACAGATTTGGAAGAAATGCTCTCATTTGGTACAATAAACATCATTCCATTTTCAAATTTCTTCAGTGACTACAAAAGGCAAAAACCTACCAACTGAAATAGCTTACTGAACGTGCCATATCTGCCAAATTAGTAATTGCAATACGCAGTTTTATTTTTTCCCACAGCTGCAGTCAGCCGCAACATGAATCATCTGAATTTTGGTATTTTTGTATGAGATGGAAGCTAAACATGCCAGTCGATGGATGCCACTACAGGTCAAAACCTCCCCCATCCATCTTTACTAAACACGCAGTCAAGCCGGATTATCTCTGCTATTATTCCAGCCTGTTTTCTCCGCATCACTTCAGTATTTGTATTGAAGCAGTTGTCTTTCATGTTCCTGTGTGTGTGGGTTTCTGAACAACAGCTCACAGGAAGAAATGTTCCGGTGACTAATTCCAAATCTTTGATGAATGCTAAACTCACATCTGTCCTGGCAGCTGCAGATCGTACACGCCATCCTCGGTGGCAGCAGAGCAGCTGATCAATCACCGCCACGAGCTTCATGGAGAGGCACGTACAGGCAGAAGCAAAATAAATGGATAAATGTGTAGATGAACACTAATGGGAATTTCCTCATGTGTGCAACACAGAGATAGCTGGTCCAAAGAAACGAATCACTCCGAGCCCGATAACATGGCAGATAAGACAGTCGGCGCTGTGATTACTTTCACCGGAGACGCCGCGGCTCGGCTCTAAGTTGAAGGATGCGTCACCTGATAAGGAATATTGTTTGAGAGGAGAGATTCTCTGGATGCCAGATGGAGATTCTCTTCATCTGGCATGGACGCAAAGAAACAAAAATGGAAAATCTGGGACATGATGGAGATGACAGCGTGTTGCCTTTGTCGGCATCACAAAAGGTTTGATTTTGAGGATCCAATTTTTTATTTAAATTTTTTTTAAGAACAGCAAACAGCCAAGCAAAGGGCTGACCACATGATCACGAGATAATAAAGCAGCACAACAGTGACAGCTGAACAGACCAAAGAAAGATCCAACGAATGAAGATAAAGACGGTTTGAGCTTTGATTGGAGGTGATGGATAGGACCTGTCTGAGACACATGGGAAGGCTATTTCACGGTTTGGGGCTCAGAGTCCAGTCTGACGCTCTGAGGATCAATTCAGTACAGCAGATAGATGAGCCGGCTTTAAAAACAAACAATGGATCCTTAAAATCTTCACTAAACCAACTGAGAGCAGCAAGTTCATGCCTCCATTGTTGTCCATGGTTGTTGCCGTCCTCTTATTTTTCATTTTTTTTCTTTTTTTTTTACCAGAAGATAGCACATATGGAGGAGAAGAATAGAAACTGGAAATTTGAAGGGATGGCTCCGACCTGCTCTGGGAATTTCTGGAACAGTCCGTTTAATATCTTTAATTTTCCTCAAAGTGGGCCTGTAGTTTAAAAACACCTGAAAGACTTGAAACTATCAAGGGAGAAGTAGTGCCATTTCCCCATAGAATTCAATACAACTGGACTTCTTTATACAACCACAATACAGTTGTCCCCCCCCCCCCACACTGAAAAAAGGAATCACAGTTATCACCTCATCCAGTAAATGATGTGAGGTTCATTCCAGATCAAACGGAGTTTGAACATTTTCAAACACTTAAAAATTATTGTGTGTCCAGTTTGTCGTGGTTGTAATTAAACCGTCTTCTCGTGTTTTCGCTGAGAGACTTGGAGTGCAGCCCATCCAACGCCTGAGGCCGGCTGAGGAACCCGTCAAGTGGAAGCGGAAAGTGATGCATTGCCTCGTCGGGAATCGTGTGAATTTAAGCCAACGCAATTATGATTTAGAAAGCCGATGTCATCGGTTTGCATCAGAGCAGCAGATGATTAATGTGCAGCCATGTTTGGGTTTGTTTTTGTTTACCCTGGAAATGCACATTCAGTGGGAGTGCCTGCAGTCACAGCACACTCATTACCATGAGGATATTATTGGTATAATTTACTCCGAGCCCAATTTTATAACGCAGGCTTTGCATTTAGTGCGTGTGTGTGTGTGTGTGTGTGTGTGTGTGTGTGTGCAGGTTACAGGGCCGGTGTTTGGGATTTACATGGAATTTAAAATTTAGAATGATCTTTCTTTATTTGTGGTAATCACCTGAAATTAAGAATCACCGTGGTTAGATTCACCCCTTCATATCCAAACAGGATGCAGAGTCCACCATGTTTCTACGGAAGCCCAGAGTGGACAAACCAAACACCGGCTCCTGAGAAACACTAATATATTTTACATCACCTGCAATCTGCAGCTTCAGCCTTAGAGTCAGATTATCCATCAAGTCCGAGGCATCTCCAAGAGCCCTAAAGGCCTGAAGGTTCAGGTTTCATTTTGATGGCCTCACAACAGCAGTTACAACGATGACAATGACACAAGATAGGACTCACACATAATCAGAGTGAAAAATAAAAGAAAATACAAGTTCAGTCGGACTTTTCTTCACCAGCTTCAGAACAGCCAACACGCCGACCTCAGAGCTTCAGCGCTGTACAAAACCAGAGGAAGCAGAAGAGTTAGAACGTGTTCTCTTCTCCTTTAGAGTGAAAACGTTTAAGTGTTTATTCTCTCTGCTTCTCTGTGGAACTGAGCTGAAGAAACTCTCTCTCAGTTTTGAGCCTCGTCCCTCAGTGGAGGCTCTAAACATGTTCTGTCCCTGGATGTCCTTTGGTGCCTCAACACCAACTCTCTTTTCTCATCGGAGGGCGTTTTTGAGTGCAGACACACAAAAACAAAGCAGTAACACTGGAATCACCTCCAGCGTTATTCATCTTCATTAGTTTTGTCAACTCAGTGAATTAGTTTGTGAATTAGTGTTCGCTGTGACAAATCTCTGGCTGCTGATGTTTTACTGCCTTCAACAAATCACTGTTGTTTAAAATGTCGGACTGAAAGCAGGAGCATCATTCTTGCCTCACTCGGCCCTTTGGAGTTCTAAAAAAACCCCCAAAAAACTGGACTCTGCATGACGCTGATTCATTCTCGACTTCTGTCTGATTGTGATTGGCGGTTTGGCTTCGCTGTTTGAGTCCAGGGAGGAAAAGTCTTTTATGAATACTGAAAATGTGTGTTATTGAAATCCTTTTTCTTTCGACACCTCTTTTTCAGTCACATGTCATAATGTGAGATTGTTTCAGCAGCAAGAAAGTAAATATGAAGGAGGCAGGAAATATTTTGTAGATATTCTGGATTTTAAAATGGATCAGTTTCAGGGTTCATGTAAACACACAGTCACTCACTGTTCCACTGCAGAAAGAAAGATAGAGCTATGGAAGCCCTGAAGGCCAGTTAGCGCTTTTATTATTAGCAAATCCAAAAAAAAAAAAGAAAAGAAAAAACCAACAACAACGAAAACACAAAGGACAATAGCTAAAATTTAAAAAATGCCTCTCTGGGCTTTTGTGGAAACCTAAAGAGGACACGGGTGAAAATCTGAAAGAATAATAATTAAGGAACACAACAGCTGTTCACGTGTCGCTGCACAGGAGCACACACTGCTGTTGTGTGTTCGGAGTTTAATTATGTGAATGCACGGCTGAAAACAGCACACTCAGCAAACCTTCGCCCGGCTACTTGTAGAATATTAACACTTTGTAATAATATTTAATGCAGAGTAGCCAGCATGAAAGAAACAAATGTGTTTAATGTGCTTCTTCTTCTTCCATCTATTCCCCGTTGGGTCGGAGATTGGTACAAAGATACACAACTCTGTGAATAAGAGCTCAGTTTAAAAGAGCTGGGCGTCTTTAGATGATCTTAAGAGTGAAGCAGCATCAGCAGAACATTCCCACCAACGGTTCATTACGTGTTTAAGTCCAGATGTTTAATCACAGATAAACAAGATGCTTCTCCTGCAGAGTCAAACAAATCTATGAAACTTAGACACTGATGCTGTTTCTCTTAGATCACCTCATCAGCTGCCTGATTTTTATGGATTCACCGTTCTTAATTCATATACTATGAACTCGCACACGTATGAACACGTTCTCAGTTCATTCTTAGTTAGTGACCACCGCTGCCTGAAAAGCGCTCCCAGGATGGTGAAAGGAAATTGAGCATTCCCATCACAATGCAGCGCTCGATAAATAGCAGCCCTAATTCAGAAACAATGATCCGGGCCCCAGCTGCCCACCTCGGCCCCTCCAGGCTCCGGGCGGGGTGAACGGATGGCCTTGTTCACTGGCTCTGCACGGCCAACAGCAGCCATGGATGAAGTCCCTCTGCGATGTGAGACTCTTTTTCTTATTTACTAATTTGCAGCCACAGACTCCCACGTTTGGATCTAGACATGTTGTTGCTCATCAGACGAGATGGTGACTAATGAACACGCCTGAACGTTCATCATGATGTAACGAAGTGCAGTTTGTGTGTTAATTGACTGGAGGGACCATCAACCACTGAGGTGACACAACCCAGATAGATCACTGCTGCGAAATGGAGTTTAGCATGACACACAACAATAATGAAAATGAAACGAATACAAATAATAATCCCTCCTTTCCTCTTTCCTTTAGCTGTTTGTCTCAAGTTTAGTTTGATAATGCACAATTTTTCTTCTTTCAGAATCCGTCTTTATGTCTTATTGTTTCTTTGTCTTGTGACAGATGGTTGAATTTAAAGTTCAAACCCAAAACCTTCCTGTGGAGGTAAAAGTTGTGTACATTAGGAGGAGGCGTTCAGGCATCATAGGTTTAGAAGCCATGAGAATGAATTTATTTATAAATCTGTCTGGTTTAGTAGATCCAACGTCACGCCGTTCCTCACACCATTTCACTGTCTTCCTGTGTGTCCAAGAGTAAGATGTGAAATCGTACTTCCCGTCCATTCAGGGTTGGGGTCACTATTCGCTGCGGTTCATCAGTAAATCACAACATTTGGAGTATAAATAAACTTCGTTAATAATCCGGCTGCTTCGGAATGAGCTGGAGTTCTTTTAATGAGAAAATGCCGTACTGCAGGAAGAAGACTGGTGCTGTGTACTGCTGTCAGGAGCTGTGGGGGGGGGACGGTCCCGGTCATGGGTTCATTACTACAGAGAGATAATGAGCCGAATCATTAAATGAGCAGCGCAGGGCCTGAACCCTGCTGAGCCGGTCAGCGACGAACCGGACAGAAGTGCAACTCATTCAGCAGTGTTGGAACAAACTTTGTGAAGCCGAGAAACAAAAACAGGAAGCTCTGTCGTGGTTTCACGCATCAAAATGGTTATAAAACTTCAGGCTTCCGTGATTAATGCAGTTCTGATCAGTCTGCATGCAAAATCAAGCGTGATTGCAGCACCTTCCCCAAAAGAGACAGAAGCGATGTCTCAGCTGACCCGACAGGTCGAACCATCACAAGTCAGGATTATTTCCAACGACTAAAAAATGTGTACTTCATCAGTACTTTTGTGTAGCCGCCCATATTTTCAACCAGCAGTTTGAGTTTTGATCAGCGGTGTTGTCCTGGACTGACAACACAAACAGATCATGAATAAAAGATGACAGCAGCTCTCAGCTTCATTGTGGATGTCGGAGAGAAAAAGTTGGAGAGTGGAGGATGTTTGACAACCAGCACTCAGTTTGTGGACTCCTCTGTCTGCTGAAGTAAATGTTTTTTATTTCAATTTGTCCATCGAGATTCACTTTCAGACAGAATGCTGCAGCCTGTCCTGTAAAAAAACAGAAAATATCGTTTGGAAAAAAGAAAAGGCTGGCTGATGTGTCAGGTGTTGTTGTTGTTGTTGTTGTAGGTGTTTGCTGCATTAAAAAAAAAGATTGTGTCGCAGTAGTTGTCGCTTTTCCAAAACTCCTCGTTCGGGTCGGCTTTCTCCTGGACAACAAAGGATCCAGTAGGTGAACCAAAAAATTCATGGGCCACAAAAACCACCAACAGAGAGTCCGAGGCTGCAGCTTCTGCTTCAGTCCACGTCAGGAGGAGACAGGCTGGATGGATTTGTGTTTCTGTCCTTAGAGTAAAACAACATTTCAGCTGTTCATGCTGTATCCGAAGCTGTTCTGGAGCAGGAGGGGTTAGGGAGCCGAGTCGCAGCGCCCACGTCGGCCATCAATCTTTAAACAGGGGCTTCGCTTTGAAGTTCATCTGATGCCTCACCCGGCCCCCCCCCCCAGCAGGATCCTCCCCATCCAGATGTGGCTGTAACCCTGTGGGGCTCATATTTTCCTCCTGCAGATGAAATGGAACAGGCTCCTCCTGATGATGACTGATGATGATTCTGTGACTAAGGACGACACAAAGTCATTTATTAATGCTCGTGGATTCACACTTTTAATTAACGTTTTGTCTGTTTGGGTTCAGATCAGATCAGATCAGAAACTAAATAAAATTACCAATATAGTTCTCCGATCCTTCTGAGTGCTGGTGCTCTCGCTCCGTTTGTGATCACTGGAGGCCAACTTTTGGTCTGAATCTCTTATTCTGTTCATTATTTTATCACCATTTATGTTCAGCTCTGATTCAGTTATCATTTCAAATGCCATCGTGGTTTTGGTGAATTAAGACAGAAAATATCACTGAAGGATAAAAGTGGACAAACTGTAAGGTAAAACTTGTTGTGCTATCAATTGCTAAATTAAATAATCACCAACTATTAAACACCTTCGTTTACCAAGTCCCAGAATTCACAATATTTAGTTCCACATTTCCGTCATTAAAGATTTAACGCAGATGAGCGTTGCAGTTCTTCCCTGTTTTCAAATTAGTTTTAAATTATTTAGTTTGGCTGCAAAATAACTTTAAAGTGTTTTTTTTTTCTTGTCTGTGTGTTCTCAGTGTGTTCCAGAGGAAGTCTACACGATTAAATGTCACTGTGGAGGAGTTTAATTCAGCGCACACACACAGAGACACAAAATGTTTGTTATCATTTTACTATTGTGAATCCGACGTTGACTTTACCTCAGAAATGTTGTGTTACTTATTGGTGTTCCGGTTTTTTAAACCTCCACGCAGCGAAGATGAGACGTTGCTGTGAAACCTTCGATGCTGCCTGAAGGTCAGAAGGCTCTTATGATGGAGGTGCGTCTGTTCACGCCGGCTGTGTGTCTGCTGTTTCCGGCTCTGCGGAAAAATCCAGACTTGAGGAGGACGAGGCCCTTCAGCCATAAGAGGCTCTGCACTGATTGGACGATGGCTGACGAGAAAAGGGTTTGGACTCCTCTCTCCCTCTCTGACAAAAAGAAAAAGAAAAAGCATATTGTTTGAAACTGTTGGCTGAGACAACAAAGCCACAAAAAACCTGCAGTGAATAAATGAGCCGGTGAAAGAAGGAAAGGAATCACCTTCATCGTTTTTCATGTGTCATATGTAAATGCCTCAGACGTCACACAGTCCGCCGGCAGCCATCTCCCTCCTTTTTTCTCTGCCGGGCAAAGCTCTCATTTAGCATGAATAAATCAGAGACGCCAGAGACGCCTCTGGGTCTTAATCCAGAAATCCATCCATGATGAGACACAGGTGCATGGCGGCTACTGTACTCCTCCTCCTCTTCCTCCTCCTTCTTCCTCATTGGCTCTTCACCTCAGCGCCGGTTCACGAGCCCGATGAGACGGAGAAATAAAATGGGAGTTTGGCGTGGCACGTCACCCCATTGTGATGGTTCAATCAGGGAATCGTTTGGATGAGAATCTGTGTGTGTCCCCCTTTGAAAATGTCATGGACAAAAGCAGAGTTGCCAGGCTTTGTGTGTGTGTGTGTGTTTCTTTGTTTTGTTTTCTGGCCGTCGACTTGTTTCCGGCAGCAGAACAAAAGACAATATGTCCATAAACGTGGCGCCGAGGTCCGTCGCACATGTGACTTGGCAGCGTTGAGCCTCATGCAGGAGGGGCGACGTGTGTCACAGAACAAAGGCTCTGTGGATCTGTTCCACTCACACAACACGTGCTGAGTAAAACGTGATGTCGCCCGTTTTTTTTGTTTTTTTTTTACCACATCCTGTCCATGTTTGTCCCCACGCCACCGAAATCTGGGCGACATTGGACAGGGCCATAAAGGTGGACTCGGACTCTGGTGAGAAAAGGGGAGCCTTAAACCTGCATTCTATCTCCTGACCATCAGAAAGCCACTCCACTGACGGTGAACTTAAGTCAGTTTGTATTGAAGTGTATGGGAAAATGGCGTATTAGCTCAGTAAATGTTTTCCCAATAAGTTTATACATTGATGTTAATTCATTGATTTATGGTCCCATTTAGAAGAAAATAAATGTTCTGATTCAGTCAGAAGGATGAAGCTGTTTTTGATTAAGAACCAGCAGCAGGTTGTTTGAGAATTTGTTCTAAATGAACTCGAAGTTTTAGTACAAAGCTTCCTGTCATCCTTCGATTGAGGTTCCCGAGAAGAACTTTGGAAGAAATAATCATTCCTAAGACGTTATAGCCTCAGACAGCTCATCAGCTCCTCATCCACAGCTGATATAGAAGGAGGAGGAAACCTGCACTTGTCACAAATTTTCCCTGACATCGTTTAATTTTCTTACTCGATGCTAATGAGCCCTTTAGAGGGAAGAGCCAGACAAGGTCTTCTGACGCTCCAGCCAGGGTGAGCTGAGCAGATTAATAAAATAATCACTGGCACAGGTTTCGTCAGAGAAGCCCCGCGCTAAATGTTTCTCCACCATTTTGGAAAAGCACATTTTATTAGTTTCTCTCAGCTGGCCGGAGTCAACAAATAGAGATGATTAGGTTTCTGGAACACTTCCACAGTTCGAGTCTCCGTCCAGGCTGAAGCCCAAGAATGGAATTGAACAAATTCTTCATTACATTCTTCTCACTTTCAAAAATATGCACAAAACACTGCTGTCGATTTGAGCTGTAAATGTGCCGAAAGCTGCAAATCTCAGTTTTATTTGAAAATGCTGTTTTCTACCTTAAAAATCCAAAACCTGAAAAACCAACCTAAAGTGAGATGAATGGTTTTTCTCCTTCAGCCCTCAGTGTTGGACCCTGGAGGACCTCCGTGCTTTTGGCATAACTGACCTGAATCCAAACCTTCACCCTGCAGCAGAATCAGATGTTCTTCCTACAAATGTCATCACTTTGACGGTCAGAACTCATGATTGTGCTCAGAAATACATGTGGAGAAATGCTTTTGGGTGGCGGCGTAGTGTTTAACACTGTTGCCCCTACTATTAGAAGGAGGTGGGCTCGGTTCCCGGCCTTTGACCTTTCTGTGTGGAGTCTCCGAAGACATCCTTGGCTCCAGCACCCCCCGACCCGGACACGGACAAGCGGTAGAAGACGAATGAATGAATGAAAAACTTCTGGCATCTTGTCAGAGCCTCGTGGGAGCTGGAGATGTTGAATGTTTGATCCTTGTTAAATGTCACTGTTAAGTGACTGTTAATTAGAAACTCAAACCAGAATCAAATCAAATCAAATCAAATCGTAGCCCGAGCGCACAAACATTGTTTGTTTTCACGTCAACAGAAGAGAACAGACAGCTGCAGACGGATGTGATGTGGAGACAATTGGACTTCTTCAGTGAGCTTTTTTGGTGTAACGGAAATAAACACACACGCAGGCCCGCAGGAGGTCTGCGACACAGGCGGCAGGTAAACCATGGCAGGTAGCAGATAACAAGCAGCTGAAGTAAAAAACACAAGAGCAGAGAAGACGGGAACAGCTGGAAGGACCCAAAGAGTCGCAGCAGGACTGCAGTTGGTTTATGTGGACCGGGTCCTAACGAGGAAATTAGGGACAAGGCTGGAGGGAAACTGGGAGAGAGAGTGTGTGCAGCTATTACCATGACAAATAACAAAGGCATGTTGTTCATCCACCCTAACTAGGTGGATTTGGTTGTTTGTGCTGCAGAGCGTGTTGCGTTCATCAGTGTTTTTCAGTCTACGGTCTCCAAACGAACTGAAGCGATGACAGTGATACATACAGTCAGCTACATGCAGCACCCGAGGGGCCGGCATGTTGTTCAGCGCTCATGTTTACATGTGTGTCGGTGTCAGAACACACAACTGGTTCCTTTAATTTGGGCTCCAGGTTGTTGGACCGACTGCAAGAAATTGATTTCTCCACTGTTAATAAGATGAAGCGTATTGTAGTTGCATCTACTGCGTGTGCTTTAGGAGAGAGTGCAGCTGCTGAAGGGGCCAAAACAACGTCCAGTTGCTCTATAAATGATGCTGCCGCCATCACTAGGGGTTGCCTAGTGACAAAGTCTCGGCCAATGGGCTGGAAGGAGGCAGCCAAGATGGATGTGGCGTCATTTTGTCCCTCTTAATCACGACAAAAACTTTAAGCAAGTTTAACCAAGATATTAAAAAAAAAAAAAAAAAAAAAGTGAAGAGAAGTGTGTTGTCATTAATCGGTGAGATCTCATTGGCCGGTTCGTAACCCCCAAAAATGGATCCCTCAAATAAACTGAATTAGCTAAAACTAAAGTGCTTGCTGGAGCGTTTGTGAACACTGACGAGGGATAATCGTGGTAATTTTCTGGCGTCTCACTTGACATGAATATTTGATAATCAGCTCCTTCGTAGCCGGCTGAGGAAGATCAAATTTCACGCCACTCTCTGTTTCAATATTGACTCCTCAGACTTCAAAAAGTAAGCAGAGCAATTAATCGCTTTCTCGCAGGGCCCTGATGACTGAAGGCTTCACGGCTGATGATACTTTTACAAACTTTTTAAATGCCTCTGTTTTCTGCTTTCTCTTCCAGGCCTCCAGTCGCTGAGCTCTTCTCCTCGGTGGTTACCTCTTCTTACCTGCACAGCCTGAACAAAGCGGACACCAACGAGCTCAGCCGAGAGCCCGCATGGCTGGAAAGTAAGAAAAAGTCTCTTTCATCTTCGCCCACGTCTTCCTCCGTCCTTGAAGCGAGGACAGCGGCCTTCTTCTCTGGAAAAGCCCAGCGGGCAGCCGGACTCGCCACTTTGAAGATATTCTCTCTCCAGCTCAGAGAGAAGAGTTGACGGCTGAGACAAAGATGAGACTCCATTAAGGAATAAATCGGTTACTAAACAAGAAGATAACCAACTTCTGCAGGTTGTGAATGTGATGGAGAGCATCCATCAGTCATATTTCCAATACTCGTACACATAAATCACCTTCTCACACGTCATGACTGCAGGAACAGATTAATAATAGACACACAAACACGCACAGAAACACCCACAATTGTCTTCTTTATCACACTTGCTGATTCTTCAGTGAATTCATCCATCATGTCCTCACTCAGCTGACGTCTCCTGAGGAACCGGTTGTGATCTCTCGTCCTCACCTTAAAACAAACTTCTTGTTTGTGTGTGTGTGTTGGTGCGTGAAAGTGTCACCGCCCCCCATCTTTTGTCTGTGTTAACAAGCCGTCTTGTTCTCAGTCTTTGTCATCACTCATCCACAGAAACTCATCACGATGAAGGAATCGCATCATCACTCATCGCTGGTGTCTCCTTTTGACTGGTGAGAGTTCCTTTTTAAGTTTCTTCAGACTTAATCCATTAATCTCCTTTTAATATCATATTTGTGAATGTGCTTATTCATTTCTCGGGGAGAGGCCTGCTGTTTTTACAGATCAGTGGCAGCACTTCATCTAATACCTCATCCAACTTCTCTACCACAGCAGGTTCAGGATCATGTAAACAAAATCTTTTATTCATGATTTTTCTTTTGTTATTGTTCCTTAATCACCATCCAGGAAAATAAATAAAGAGATAAGTAAAACAGTCGTATCTGCACACTGTGGGAGGAGAACAGTCTCAGCTTGGTGGAGGCAGGAAGTCAGGACACTGTTTGGCGAGAACATAATGTCTTCTGGAAACTTTGGGTGTCTCAGCACAGAGTTTGGCTGAGCGGGACATGAGATAAAAACACATAAAGGAAATGGACAGGACACACACACATATATTTCCTCTCATGCTTTAATTCTTAGAAATCAGTAAAATCTGCTTATTGGAGCTAAAAGTGGTTCTAAACAGAATTATAATATAAACGGTTAAATGCCGGTATATAAATGTCATTAACTCATTACTGCAGGTATTGATGATTGAAAAAACAACACCCCCCTCATCACGGAGTCAGGAACCTGGGATCACATTGTGATGGATGTACTTTGCTTTTTCGTCTTTTCTCTCAAAGATTAACACCGTTAAACTCTATTCTGAGTTATGAGTGTCTAGATGGAGCCGGTATTATCCCTGTTGTCATGGAAACCAAGGCCGCATGGATAAGGATGCAGCAAAAAGCACGACTGCAAAGCTGCAGCTCCAGACCAGGATGAATGAAGCGAGGCGACGCAGACGTCACGTGACCGACCGCGGCCGGCTTCAGGTGACCACTTTGGTTGAATCTGCACATCTCTTCACATCTCCACTTCATTTCTAGCAGAAACAGAAGGCAGGTGATGATTTAAAGGATTTAGCTTCTTTGTCTGTGCAGCAGGTGGTTTAATTTCGAATAGTGAAGGAGCTGTGAGGTCTGACGGCAGAGGGAATGAATGATTTTCTGTGTCGTAGATGTTTGTTGATGGATGTTATGAAAGGATAGTCCGAGTATTCTAAGATGGTTTCTGCCTTTGTTTGTGTGCACGGCTCCACCACAGCCCCCACGCACACACAGGGAAGAACATGCAAACTCCACACCAAAAGGCCCCAGACCGGGACTCCAACCCAAGACTTTGTTGTTGTGGGGCACAAACCACCATGCCACCATGCCACCATAAGTGTGATGTCTTGTGCTGATCTTAAGGATCAGTATCTGGGTTGATCCAGGCTGAATTAATACTGCTGCTGCTGCTCTGCTCTGTCGTGTCATTTGGCTGCAGCGGTGAGTGACTGAAGAAAACAGACGGATTCACTGAACTCAGCTGCAGCTTCACTTCCAAAAACATCTCCAGCGCTGAAGCCATGTCACTCCAGCTCTCGCTAATGAATGTTCATTTCTGCTGATAACATGACGACAGCCCCAAATTAAAGCTGTTGGTTTGTGCGCTGTCAGTGTTTGAACGACCAGCGGCAGTCTGTTTGTTTCAGCAAGTTCAGAGCGTCACGTCACTGTCAGGGATGATTCTCTTATCACATCAACGTCTACATTTGTTGAATCCTGACCTCCTACAGTCGGTTCAGAGATCTCATCCTTTGTGCATTCACATGCGGTTTGCAGTTTTTGGCATGAAGGTCTGGAGGTTCCGAGAAATCGAGTTTGAGGCGAAAGACAAGAAGAGCTGAGTTTTTATTGGAACTATTTTAAGTTGTCCAACCAACCACATCTGCCGTCCACATGCATGATGATCTTTTATTAAAAAAAACAAACATCCTTCAATTTTCTTTTTCTTGGGAGAGAAAAATGTAACTAACTAAACTGTGGAAGATGCAAGCCAGGCAAATATTTTGGGATATTTTGGGACGGACAAACGGACGCTCATATTGGCACAAACGAGAAACGTCCCATTCCATTAATCACATTAAGATACATCTTAGTGATGAATTACACACCAGAAAAAAGAAACAAACAAAAAGCAAAACTTTTCCTGAGAATTAATAGGATAGAGTTGTAGCTGTAACATATTCAAATGTTTACATGTCAACAAGTTTATTTTAAGTAAATCTGGAGCTCAGTGATATAAAAACATCTAAACAATCAGATGATGTACATTCAGTCCCGACAGAGCAGAGAAACCTTGAGGTAAGATTTAAGTTCATATAAAACATAATGGGCTTTGTGATGAATGAGAGCTCCATGTGTAAATGTGCAGCATGTTACCGTCTGCGCTGCTTCTCTTTGTAGGGGGAGACTATTTCTCATTCAGGGTTTCTTCGATGTATAATGAATGTATTTCCCCCCCGAACAATCACTTTTATCTTTATACACACGCTCAGCACAGACAGCAGACCCTGCTCACTGTTCTACTCCTCTTTGTTACTCCTACATTTTTCTTTCTCCTCCTTCTCTGCCTCTTTTTTTTTTTTCAGTTCTCTCTCTGCAGAAAGCTTTAAAATGCAGCAATGGACTAAAACATTTTTTAAAAAGCGTGTTAAGTCGGGGGGAAATAAATTGAGTACAGACGTAACTATCAACCAAACCTGTAGTTGGCTATCACCGCTCAACCGTGTTTTTGAGGTGAGATCACCACCTGAGACTCAAACTGTTGTATGGGCTCCACACAGGGCTTTTAAAGAAATGATGATAAAGAAAGAACATTTGAAATGGATTATTTCAATCTTAGATCACCATGTAATGTGTGTTAGGGTTTGAATAAAAAGCTAAAACATAAAAGTAAGAATAGAGATGTAGGCTTGACAGGACACAACAAACTCAAACTCACACTTAAACACCTCACGCTGCTAAATGGCTGCAGCGCTGTGCAATAACAGCGTTTGGCGGGCTGCGGAGGTTCGGTGCTCGGGCTGAGGGTAATGGGATCTGTAGCATGGAGAATGTGGAGGTGGCATCGCTGCTAATCCCACCAGGAATTGGAGCCATTACGGAGATGTAGTCAGCGGCGTGCCCTTGGCCGACTCCGCAACGCAGCGACTGACCTCTAAGCACAAGCAAGGCAATTAACAGCAAATGAAATCCGTGGAAGAGAGCTGATTGGATTATTTTGGTTGGATTCTGCGGGCGCGGTGAAATGAGCAGGGAGATACGGCTGACGGAGCCGTGCAGCACACAGAGGGGAAGACTGTTTCTGCCCCAATTACTGTGCTGTAGCTGCCTGCGTGTCACAGGCACACCGGACCGATTCAGCTCTCTGGTTGAGCAACACCACGCTGGTTATTGTCGGGGTTCACCAAGCAAGCTTCAGACGACAGCAACATCAAACCACCAGCTGACTTCAAAGCTCCGTGTGGTCGTCAGAGAGAATCCCCTCCTCGACGTTCTTTGGGCCCTGAAAACGAGCCCAAAACCCAAACACACCCCAGATACAGGCAGCTCCTGTGACACTGGCAGAAAGACCGCAGCCATCTGCAGCCTTTGGCTCGCCGTTTTCCCTCTCTTAGTTTTAGAGAGTTCACCTGCTGAATATGTATGGTGTCTTTAGTTGGAACTACGTCTTCGGGGCATTTACACAAAGCCCGCAGCACTTCAAAGCATGCATATATAGTATGTTCTTTACTTCTACAAACCCATTTGGCACATGTTCTCCACGTATTCATACAGAATCTGATTCTCACATAGGAGCATGTTTTGCATTTCATCGGACTCGGAGTGATATTTCAATAAAACGGAGAGGTCAAATGTTCAGGCGGTGAATAATTTATCATTCCAGTGCTGATGTAAATGTGTGTCTTTGTCTTTTCTACTACCAGATCACACATTGGATCAAGCACAAACACACATCTGTTCAATTTGTGCAGGGCTTAGTCCAGGCGTAGCGCGAATGTCACATAATTTAGATGCTACCACCATATTTAAAATGGGCGCCGGCGTCTCTGTGAAGCTCGTTACGTGCATGATGCATGTTCAGAATGCCAATTCTGTTGATGGAGAATTACATGCTAATGAAGGGGAACCGTGAGTCATTCACATTTCTGAATCTTAAATAATGTCCAGATTACAAGGTCCTTGCAGCAAACACAAGTATTATTAATTATGAGAGCAGCTGTCCGGTGAGAGCGGCCTGTCATGGCCAAGCACCTTTTTCTTATTATTACACATACTGTAACCTGGCACTTACACTTAAAGCACTTTATTATTCTGACTCTTACCTGCCTTTGCTTTGGTTTTTGTTTATGTCATATAGATTAATGATGTCATGGGTGGTTGTGTGTGATGCAGAATGTCACTGTGATTTGATGCTGGAACAGAAAGGAAAACTCCATCTGAAGCGAATGTGCAATCGCTTCCTCTTATTGAAATCGTAAATCTTTTGGCGTGTCGTGCAGGTTACAGCGGACCTTTGAGCCATTCAGGATGAGAGGGATGTTCTGAGGTTTCCTCAGAGGTGATACTCACGTCTTTAGTGAAAATAAAAACATCTAACATTGAAATTTTATTTGCTTTAGGAATATCAGCTTGTGCTTTAAAACCTGATAGGGAATATAATTTCACTCGTGAGAAGCCTAATGATCCTGTGAAGCGTCAGGCTAAGATGTGCTAACTATGCCACAAGCCTGAACAGTAAAAGGAACAGGCAAATAAACATCTGTGTGTTAAAATGTTGGCAGCGCCGCCTCGGGCTTTCCAATGGAAACACAACCAGGAAAGCTCGCAGTCAAGAAGCCGTCGAGGGATTTTGCCCACGAGGGGCAGAAGTTTGAGTCATCCTCGCTAGATATTTATGTCTTTGGGCCATCAGCTGAAGTTTCAAAACAGAAGCTTCCCAGCATGAGAGAAACATTTGTATAGAAAAAAGTTACAGTTGTCTGACTCACTCGCAGATGCAATCGTCGCCGCCTCAAAAGGGCGAAGTTGTTAAGTCGCAGGAGGAGAGTTTAAGCGCAAACATCAGGGCTGTAATTATGTTTCTACAGCCCATCAGCTCTCTGCATATTGCCCAGGGAAGTAGATGTGAGACCCAGATGAAGGACGGTTCCTCCCCAGTCACTTGTTCACTGCATAAATTTCCATATGGAACCTCCGGTAATCACTGCAACACCCAAATCTTCAGCCTCAGTTTGTTTTCCTCTTTGAAATTCATCACAGCAAAAGCAGGCAGAGAGAAAAGCGCTTTTTTTCGTTCTTCATTTTGTACTTTGTCTTAGACCTTTTATGTCAAATCTGCATCATTAACATGAGAAATCGTGTCATGTTTCTAATATGAACTTGGCTGTTGCTTCCCAGCGAAAACCATCTTTGAAAATAAACCTTTTTAAGTTAAACACACAATTCAGAAACAATTAAAACAGCTGGAAGATAACTTCACATTTTGGCAGCCACGATGTGTGACTTTAATGGTTATATGCAGCTCTATTGCTGCAGTAAAGTCCGTCAGGATTCATGTTCCTAAGATAAGTACGACTGTTTCATACTGCAGAGGAGTTAGCTGTGATTACTCCAGGGACAAAACACATTTACACAGACATAAGGACAGAAAAACACTGCATTAGTTGAGACCCAGTCGACGAGGACAAGATCGGAATATTAGCTGCAGTCAATCGTGTAATTAAATATAGTTTGAGTGGAATGAAAATATTACTGCAGTAAGTTAGAATCCTCATTTATACAAACATAATTTCAGTTATGAATATGGATTAAATGGGGGGAAAATAAAAGGCACATTTACTCTACTGATATTTATATCTGATACAAAACAAAGTTTTGTGCTGATGCGGTTTCTTTTCCATCAAATTTGTGGACCAAAGTTTTAACATCAGGTAACTGGCTAATTGGTGCCAAGTAACGGTCTGGACCACAGCAAGGAACAGCAACCCCCCCCAGCTCCTAGACTGGACCGGACCAGACCAGACCAGAGACAGGACCCCTCCAGAGACTAGACAGGACCAGACCAGTATGTGATAAATGTATGTGGTGACTTGAGCTGCACGGTGTGACAGTGGTTAGCACCTGAAAAGGTGCTCCGTTAACTGGCTCATTGGTGTTGAGTGATGGACTGAACTACAGAAAGGAACAACAAACCCCCCCAGCTCAGCTCAGACCAGCGTCACACTGGACACGTCACCAGTCCCACTCTTCCTGATCAGTCATTAGAATATTAATACATCTTAGTGTGTACGTTTTTTATTGCGATATGAAATTGATTTAGCGAAAATCTGTAAACTCAGCTACTATTTCCCCACATTTCCATCATTGACTATAAGTTCTTTTTTGTTCTCCCTTGACAGCTGGATGAGGATTGAGAAGCAGCGACCCATAAATCAATGCACCAGAGAGTCCGCCTCAAGACAATACTTTCATGGCACACTGCAGTCACAATGCTAAATTGGCTGGATGAGGACAAAAGCACAAGGAAGATTCAATACTGCTCATGTGGCCCGGAGGCAACAATGGCAGCAGCACGGAGCAAAAATCCCTTCAGGTGAATAAATGTCAATGTCAGAAATGTTCTCCTCTACACTGTGTGGTTTTTACCACAAATCCAAATCCAATAGCTTTTGGTAAACTATCGTAGATAAGTCTTTTATCTATCTAATATGTATGTTGGTTGTCACTTCTTCTAGTTCACGGTTGTGATTTCTTGATAGATCTTTCAGTCACACTCAGATATGATGAGGGGCGATTATTTGATCAAATTCTGCTCCAATGAGACTCCATCATTTTCCACAGTATGGATTTTCTGAATCTAAAATAAAAAAAGAGATCACAGTGAGCCCAAATGAAACCCGAAGGAACCAAAATGTATATTGGTGAGCTTGTTTTTTTGTTTTTTTTTAAAGAAGATAAATACAAAAACAGGAAACATGTGATGTGCAAGAAAGAGAGAATCAAAATGTGCATCGGACCTAAAAATGGGTTTCCAGACATTTAAATTAAAGTAATACTGATCAACAAACAAACAAGGGCAAAGGTATAAAAAGGGAAATAGCTTTCAGAAAGTTTGATAGCAAACTCCAAAAGTCACCAAACTATAATATGACAAACTAAAAAATAAATAAATAATTTAAAAGGAAACAGGAAAGAAGTGAAATAAGCAACAAAGAAAGTCAAACTTCAACACAACATGACTAAATGAGAACAGAATAGATTATATGTAGACAAAAGGGAAAACTATACCAACTCCAACAACATTTAAACATCGAACAGTCAATCTGTTTTGTTTTTTTTAAGGTTTGTAAGGAGGATATTTTCATGTGTTGTGAAGCCAGTCACACTGTGCAGTCACTGTGACGCTCCTGGCCAAGTCCAGGCCGAACATGTTGGGCTCCGTCTGATTCAGACTAATTTATTTTGGTTTCATCTGACCGAAGGATTTGCTGCCAGCCTCAATCAGCCTCGCCTTTCCGTGTTCTCTGGAAAAGTTCAATCCTGCAGTCCTGTGCCGTTCTGTGAGAAGCGTGTTCCTTCTTGGATGCTGTCAGTCGAGGTTGACTTCATTGCAGAGTCCTTCACGCCGTGATCAGCTGCTGAATTGCTGCTTGCCACAGATAATCCTTATCGGAAGACGGAAACACTTTCCCGTGATGTTTCATCTAAGGTTGAATTTGAAAACGGGGCCTCCTGGTGTCAGTAGGATGGTTCTGCCTTTCCCATCCAACCACTGCTGTCACCACTTACACTTATTTTTACTTCTTTAAGCAGTTTCTTACCAAAGACTGAAGAAGCTGTGCTGGTCAAGCACTATTTTATAAACTAAACTACTGGTCACAGGTAGAGAATGTTTCTTGCACAGAGACTGTAATTTCAGATCCTTATTTTCAATGCGGTCTATCGAAGCCTGCTTTCAATTTTTCAAATATTCTCAATTTCGACAAAAAATAAAACATTTTTTTCTTCCTGCACTGAGTGACATTAAACTTCATGGTTTTTACAGCAGGTAGGAAGAATTTGAGCTCTCTTCTCCATAACATCTGTGAAAACTTTGGCATCTTGACTATAATTTAAAGTTGTGCAGCTTTAACTGAGACTTGCCCTCATAGAGTGGGTCTTGACCCACAGGCTGGTATGTCAGGACTGGAGAGGTAAAAATAGTCTGGAGCAGCCGCACGTTTGGGATTTCAGCTATAATTCACTACTGAGTCATATTTCAATATATTTTGATGTGAAACTTGCCAGGTGGATTAATAAAATCACAATTAAAGAGTCCACTTAAAAAGATTCTCACTCTGATTGTCATGTTTTGTAAAATTGAAAAAAAAAACAAACAGTTAATTTTATTGCTCCTGTTATCATTTATTGTGAAGAAAAGTTTAGTGTGAGTTGACCTGGTTTCCTTTATATGGTTTATCTTTATTGCAGACTCCATAAAATACAATACAAAAGACAATAAAGAAGCTCACCCTTTCTCTGGCAGACTATGATAGAAGACATTTTAAAAAGTGAGTAATGTAGTTTTTTTTTTTTTTCTGTCAGTTCAAATCAGTGGTTACAAACCATTTAATGTCTACCAGGCTGTAATATCTGGATGGTTTTCCAGTAAAAAGCATTCAGCTAAATCCGCTGAGATGATTCAGTTATTTTTTCTGCAGCAGGAGCCGAATACTGACAACTGACCCAACGACAGAATGAGCCTCATAATCAGTGAACTGGTTCTTTACGGGTCCATACAGTGACTTTGTGAAATCTTAGCGATGGTTATCAGTCAGCGGGAGCCCAAAAGAGCTAATTCTGATTTATCTGTTGAAGAAAACTAAAAAGCGGGGACGCCATTAATCTCTCTTTTGGAGCAAACAGGATTTAAAAAGAGATTAAAAATACACTTAGTACGCAGAATCTCTGAGCTGTTGTGATCGATGCTTGGTGTCAGTTGGGTCCCAGTGGAGGACTTCTAAGATCAGAGTGTATAATAACTTCTGAGGCATTAAATTAAAAACAGGACGGACCACCAGATAGAGCAGATAAAGCCACAGGATCCTAAGATCAGGGAAACAGCGAGGCTTTCATATCAAAGATTGTAATGTGATTTATGGAGACTTGATGGACAGAAACTGGCTTGATAAGAACAACAAACGTAAGAGTTTTGTACGTGTGTGCAAGGTGACAATGTTTAAAAAAGGTGTTTCAAGTTCTAAAAATCATGGAGACCACAGTTTAATCAATCAGCTTTGCTGTCCAGTAGAAAAATCTGTTGATTTTTCTTGTTACTGTTGTAAGGAGCCATCCACCAGTATGTCCAAAATCCTCCTCCTGAAACCTTTGAAACGTGTCACAAGTGTCGTGAGTGTCATGATTCAGCAGGTCTGCTGCAGATAAATGAGCCATCACGGTGCTTCAGCAATCCACACATCAAATATCACGCCACTAATTGGACACTTGGAATGCAATGAGATGACGATGATAGTTGGATGTTGTCTCTCAGAAAGCAGAAGTGCATAATTGGAATGCAAAACAGACGCTCCGGGGGAGCCGTCTCCACCTGAGCACCTTCCCGATTTTATTTATTAACCTTTATCTCGTCAACAGATGATGAACGTGAACTTCATCTGTTGACCTTTGGATGTTAGCTGCTAACTATGCAGGAGGAAATTGGGGGGGTCAGGTGCGGATAATGGCACGTCAAATATCCCTTTTCCAAGCTTTGTAATACCGTGCACAAATTGATGAGCCTCCTGTGCGAATAAAAGCTGCCGGGGAGATTGATGTGCCTCTCTCCTTCACGTCTCGCTTCCTCCCATGGCTGAATGAAAATCCTGCCCATCTAAAGCAGAGCTGGACAACAGAGCAGCTGCACCCCATTTCTAAATGAGCGCTCGCCCTTCGTTGAGTCTGAGCCTTTGATTCATGAGCGCCGGCTCGCTCTCAGTCAAGCTGATAAAACAAGACATAGTTCAGCGAATTGAAGTTTTGGTTGTTGTACTAATAACCAGGCATGACAGCTTTCAGGCCAGACATATACGGCTACACATGTTGCTGAGTTTCATGTTCAAAATACCTCTGGAGACATTAAAGCAGCTGCCGTGGGATTTCAAACACAATCAGAGCTGTGCTGTCAGAGCGCCCTTCAACAAAGCGCTGAATTGTTAATTGAACGCCGCTGAAATTGTACTGAACGAAAATAAAAATGCTACCTTCTTTTTTGCCTTGTTCCCATTTCTGAACGAGCGTGTTGAATAAAAGAAGCTGTATACAGTATGGAAAAGTATGGCTGTAGTGGTTCAAGCACTTTTCATCCATCCACCTGACAGGTGTGCCTGAGGCTGGTCACAATAACAACACAACTTTGCTTTACACAGCTCCACCAGCACGCAAGAAGTTTTTGTGGTGCCCTCTTTGGTCTGGAGAGAGGAAGCTTTGGTGAGGACAACATACGGAGACCTTTTTCCCCAAAACAGCATCAGCTGAATGGTGATTAATGGTGATTAATCCACAGCTACCCTGTGATTAATCACATTAAAAATTTGAATCGATTGACAGCCCTAATTTACATACAAATAGAGCCTGGAGCAATTATGGCAGGAGCAAAGAGGGAGCCATGTGACCGTTAAAGGGTAAAAAGTGTTCTCCCATGGCCAACCAACAGTCAATGAATTCTTTTCGATCAGCACGATCAGTGTTAGAGGAACGTCCCTGTAATTTTAACATAAACTAGCTGCATTCCTCTAAAGCAGAAAGTTGTTTTTAATGCCAAAACATATTTTATTATGAACCAGATCCCACGTGTCCGTTCCCGTGGAAAGTCTGAGGGGCATCTGAGCACCTAATGGAAAAGATGGAAAAAAATAGAGGATTAAAAAGGCCTAAAAAAAATTACAAACCTTAAATATCGTTAAGAAGACATTTCCAGCTGTGATTCTTTCTCTAATATGAAATCTTTCTGAAATAATAACTGGTTAAATACATTCATTTTGTCCTCAGAAAGTATCCATTAAACAATAAACTCTTTTGATCTGTCCTCTGTTGTTCAGTTGGCAGAGGGTCACTTTTCATAAAAGAAGGAGGACGAAATAAATCTCAGCTTCCTGCGGGGCATTTCCACTTTGACACAACATATATTTTAAGAGTCTTGAGACATTAATTTCCCATTTTCCTCTCAATCATGCCCAGTTTGGAATCCACGTGCTCCGCAGCCGTCGATTAAATTATGCAGGGGAACAAATTGGTGCTCTGAGCTAAAGGTGGTCCTTTTCATTCATTTCCCTCCTCTTCATTATCATGTTACAATTCAAATGAATAATTCAAAATATAGCATCACTACCCAAAAATGTCTCTGAGCACAAAGACAGGCCTTCACTTTTGGCCGTCTCGTTACTAATCTGTTCAAACCTTCCTGCAGGAGTTGTCGATCGGCATCTTATGGCTTTCTGCTTTCTACGTTGTTGAGTAAACAACATCAAAAAGCTAAGTTTCCCCTCGTGGGTTGTGTACTCTTTAAAATAGCAGGTATTTCAAAGTTACTTCATGGTTTGATGTTGTCCATCGGTGTGTGTGTCAGGCGGCTGCTGTGCGGTTTGTCCCGGAGGACTTGCCGTAGTTTCCTTTCCTCTGCGGGAGGTCTGCTGTTTTTCACTCTTCGTTCATTTTTCTCTGCAAAACCCGAGAGAGCACATGTCTGTAAGTCAAGTTTAGTCCTTTGTGTTTATTTTATTTGTGGTGTTGTTCTGAAACAGTCCATGTTTGTGTAAAAAAAAAAAACAAAAAAAAAACAACAGAAACTTACAAACGCGAGCGATGCTAACGCGCTAGCCCGTTAGCATCAAGTTAGCATCAAGCTAATTGCTGATTATTCAAATTGACCTTGACGTTTTTTGTTTTTTTTTAAGAAACCAGTCCAGTAAAATTGGGACGATTTAGAGACAATAAATTATGTTCAGTGCACACCAGTCTGCAGCTGACCTTTATCTAAAAAAAGAGAAAAACATTTTGAAGTTAAAAGACACAAAAGTAACTGGATTGTTGAAATGAACTGTTGTGTGCCTTTAATGGGGTAAAATGTAGTAAAATGGTTTGTTAACTTTGTCTGAGCTGCTTTGGAGTTTGTTCGGTGATCCATTGGCCGCTACAGTTTTCACTCATGTTGGTTGTGTTACTGTGGTACCATACCTGTCTGCAACAAACTTTGTATACTGCTGTGGTCATGTCTCACGCCGTCTCTCTGTGAATTGTATTAAATCCAAAGTGTGTCCGTAATTTGGATTTAAAGTGTTCAGGTCTTATCTCCGGTGGTGGCCAAAGTTTCCACTGGTGAGTTGTACAGTGATTAAAATGCCAAGTATTTCAAAGTTATGTCGTAGTTATCTGGGAGCGTTTACTCAAACTAAAGTTTGACTAAACTGCAGGCAGGCAGGCAGGTTGTTGATCAGGATCTCATAGTTTCATGCGTTTTACATTTATCCACTCATTTCATGGAAATCACTCAAAGTGCAAATGTAGCCTATAGCAAGGTTTGGCTTTTTACTGTCAAAGCTATTTATACTTCTTTCCTTAATAAGACATTTAAGCCCCATGGCCTTGCAATATTAATGGTGTGCTGGAATAATTAATTTGTTTCCAGTGCTGGTGGTTTATTTTTTATTTATTTTTTTATTTTTTTGAAAATATAGCTTGTTTTCTCTGTTTTGTCAACAGAGTTAATAAGGAGACCAAATGTTTTGGTCCAGTAATTTCTTAGAGTTGCTCGGTGCTGTGCTTTTTCCCCAGCAACCTCCGACAGGCTTACATTTGTTGGGGAACTATTTTCGGATGCAGATAAATCCAAATGTGCTGCTGGAGTGAACATCTGTAGATAAACAGATGGACTGAGCCAAAATAACCTACCATGGTCATGCTCATGGTGATGAGGGACTGAACCTTTGAGGCTTGTGTATGTATTTTGGATGATGGAGCACACTGAGTCCTAAACTCCAGGGGGCACGAGGCAAAGACTAGCTACTGCACACTGAAGGGGTTCTGGGACGGGGCAGCACACAGCGTTGTGTTTTTATAGGACGTTTAAGGGCATTTATAGCTGGTATTGTGAATAGTATAATTATGAGGGGCTGTTGTTGTTTTTACCCTTCAGAGGATACAAAAATGTGGCTGGTGTGCCACCTCGAACCAGATAAAACATAACATACCCACATTCATCATGATTTCTCAAAGATGGTGAATTTTATTAACATTTTCTTTATAAAACATCATGTTCAACCGCATTCAGCAAATCCCACGACCCCTTAAATGAGACCTGGAAAGCAATTGGATAAATCTTTCAGGGTTGTCTTGTTTTTCAACATGACAGTTCAGTACAGTCCTTTCAGCTACCTTCAGCTCCTTTCTTCTTTCTTCTCCTCAAACCTCAATGTGACCTTGAAATCCTTTGCAGCTATTTCCTCATGTGTATTTTATATACCCATAAATATATTATATATATATGTGTGTGTGTGTGTGCTGGAAATGAATGACACTTCTACACAAACGACTTCACCACAAACTCACATTTAGTGACAGTTGTGTACGGTTGAGGTATCTGGAGCTACACAAAGGTTGCTGATGGGGGACTGAACTGATCGATGAGGAATGAGGAGCGGTGGGTGTTGGTCAACCAGGGAGCTACAGGCTGCACTGCAGCAATCCATCATTTTGGGTTTCCAGATCTTTTCCACACCCTCCACATATTGACTTACTGGGTGATACATGGTTACAGGGGACGTGTGATGTTTTTGCTTTTGTTGTTGCTTTTTTTACGTCATAGACATCGTACACATGCCCTTTCAACCACGCTGATATTCTGGTAAATAATTTATTTATCCTCTTTCCTGCAGGAGCTCAAGTGTAAGTAGGCCAATGTGTGGCGATGTGGTTAAACACCTCTGGTAATTCCGTGCATTAAGCTTTGTTGTATTTGCTCTTCTTTCAGCTCTTGCAGTGCAGTTGTAGCTTTGATGCCAGGTCTGTTCAGCTTTTTTGATCTCAGAACACAGAAGCCTGCAGAAAGCTGGTTTGGCAGTGGTGTTCAGTTCAGATGGTGGATCAGGGGAAAAGAAAAAAAAATCATCCCCAATGTGAAGACCCAGATAAACCAACAGTGATCACAAGCTGGAAGGTAGTCTGTCGCTTTTGGGCAGGGAAACTCCTCTCAGTCTGTCTGCTGCAAGAGTGAAGAAGATATTTATTCTCAGTTTATATATGGATATATATGTGTGTGTGTGTGTGTGTGTGTTCTTACTAAAGTTATTTAAGCAAATCTCATATTGAATTGTGGGTTTCATGTGGGTTTCATTCATTTAGCGTCCGATATACAGGTATCAAACTAACTCTTTGTAAATTGAGGCAGCGATGTAGCAAAAACATTTTTCAGCAGCAAATCAGCAACGACGATCTCAATGGACATGCCACACATCTGGTAACGTAATGTTTTAAATCAAATCACTTTCTAATCCTGCTAGGTTGTTCCATTGTATATAACCTAACCAAAGCATGGACATTATTGAAAAATTCAACCTTTTTACAACTGAAGACATCATCTGAAATTCACTGCAAAGAGTTTCCATCTTAAAAAGGTCTTAAAAGGTCTTAAAAATCCAAAGCACGTTGTAGTCATTTCAAAAGTGCACTTATTTATTTTTTTCATTGTGGTTATAAAATGCTGTGAAAGTAAAAGCGTATGTGCAGGATGAGGTAAAATCAAACAGGACTTTAGAAATGAAATTATCTGATTAGTGATGAAGATGAACATTTCAGGAAGATAATTATAAATTAAACGGACTTCAGAAGGATATTGTTCGCAGGATATTTGATTTCAGAGTTTCAGTGTAAAACTAATTTGAAGATAAAAGTAAATGAATCTACTATAATTCATCTTTCTCTCTTCAGGGGGATGTATAATGTTTGAGTCCCGCACTTATAAAACAAACTTTTGCAATAAAATCTCATAGTTTTAGAAAAACCATTCCCCCACAATGAGAAAAAAGCGAGTGTTTTAATCAGCAACAGAGAGAAAATATGATTATCGCAGGATTTCCAGGTTTTGGTTATTGTGATCCTGCAGAGAGATACTTGATATTCGATTAAAGCTTACTCTCAGCACACACAGCAGCAGCTCAGCGATGGCCAGTCCAGCCAACATGAAGCCTTGTCTGATATTTTCATCACAGCCGCTTCCACACTCGGATCAATGTGTCAGTTTCTCCTTCAGTTGCGCAACGATAATTCTCATCAGCATGTGACAAGATAAAAAAATAAAATAAATGTAAGTGGCAGCTGTCACACATCATCAGGGAGAGGGAACCAGACGTCTTAAGGGTCCATGATAGAAATTTAATGAGATCTTCTCTGTACGCCGCCACAGTTTTGTCACAGCTGGACTCTGAGCGGTTCACTGCCCTCGCTGGGGAACTCTCACTATAAATCTTGTTATTTGTGCATTTGTGGCTGACTGCGGCACACCAGATGACTACAGTTAGCCACATGCTTCGGTTAGCTGAGGGGAATTTGAACCAACTCAGCGGCAAAGCAGCGTTCTGCTGGATGGACTGCTGCTTTCATTCAAATCCCGAGCATCTACCTCACCTTCTTATTATAACAGGATAAATGGTAAACACAGAACTATGACTTATTCAGCATGACACTGTCTCACTCTGACACACTGTCACAGGCTGACTGAGGAAGTGTGCAATACCAGGGAGAAGTGTGTGCGTCTTCCACATCAATGTTTCAGTATCTCTTCAACTCTACTGGTCCCTGCAGAGTCCAGCCCTGCAGCCCCCGCCTCAGCAGCCACACACAGCGTATAGATCAGAGCTGGACTGAAGGAGACCAAGTCTGTCTTAAATGCCTGTGAATGGAAATACTCCGTTAAAGATGGCTGATAGTGGTTGTTATTGTCTTAATCCACCACTTCTTTTTAAGGACGGCCTCCCTGTCCAAAGTCCTGAAGAGAGTGTCCCGTCTCGTCTTTTTCTGCTGAACTGGACTATATAATGCTTCATGTACTAGATCTGCCATTTCAGTTTTGAAAGACCAACAGCCAATGAGGAAGCTTTGAATGACCGACGGTGCGAACACGATTGAAGCGATGAGCTGACCTGAAGGTATCGGACAACCCTGGATCTTAATTGGAAGGTCGAGAATGAACTCTCATCTTTGAGTCAAAATAAATATAAAATCTTTAGGAAGATGGAAGAGCCAACGAAAAAGAAAAAGAAATCTAATTTTGTTTTGTCGGCTGTTATAAATTAGAAAGTAAAAAATTAAAGTTAAAATTTTTGTGGGGCCTGGTTTTGATACTGCAAGTACATTAAAATAGGAATGGATTTCATGTTTCCTGCAGCATTTAATTACACGTGATTCTTAAACACCTGATTATAATCAAGATAATTATGCATGAGATGAATATTTCTAAGATCTAAGAATAGGCCATGGTGGAAAGACACTGGTGCAAAGTAAGGACCAAATGAAATTTAAATGAGCAGGCTAATTAAATGTCTAAGAGGACTGTCTTTACGAGGGCGCCAACTGTTTTTGAAAACCACCAAAATGCGTCTTGTTTTATTTCTAATTATAGTATATACATGTCCCTTGGGCTGCAAGGCTGTCTGCACTGATATTAAACAAATTAAAACAAGTTTGGAAAGTCCTTTACAAAAGGACTGCATGAGCTTGTAGTCAATGAATCATTTTCAGTCCAGAAACGTGATAAAAGATTAAAAACAAAAACAAACAAAAAAAAAAACAAACAACAACAAAAAAACAAAAAGCAGCCCCTCACTGACGCTTTATATTAACGACTGGTTCATGAATTTGATATATTTTATCAACCACCCAAATGCATCAGTAACATTTCCGGTTTGTGTAAGAAAAATCAATCAAAGGGAAGTCTAGACGTGACGAACAGCAGCCCCGAGAAACACGAGTGATTTAATCAGCTTCACAGAGAGGCGAATTTAAACTGGGCGTCAGGCAACAACCATAGACAGAGGCCCCCTCGAGCTTAATCTGAACTTTCAAAGAAATCCAATTAAAAAAACGCAGACACTAAAGAGACAAATACTCGCGGGGCATCTTTTGTATAACACCGCTTCTGTACGAGGAAAAATAAGGGTACTTTCTCACCACGACACCTGGGGAAAAGGCCCTGGATGCTGTGGCTATTAAAAAAGTCAGCACTTCCTTTTGTGCAGCACAAATGCGGAGTCTGCCCTGACACAAACACTGTTTATTAGCTCCGTTTGTTTTCATGGGGTCACATCTTTCTCTTGAGACGACAGAATTGGTATACACAATTAAACTGCAACACAATAGCAGAAGCTCAGACCAGACCTGGAATTGTAAAACCTTTAAAACTGCCTCCTTTATAACCTGAAATACTAGAAAAGGATACAAATAAAAATAAAGTGAGACACTTTATGAGCCTTTAGCATGCTGCTTGAGGAGTTTGTGGCGTCCGGGGCCAAGATTGGCATGGAATCCTCAAACAAGTTTTATTAAAGGTGAAACAAAACTAAGAATAGATATCGAACTAGTATAGTCCAATAAAGACAAAGATGTGTGTTGGGCCTGGCTTTGGTCGGGCCTTTTAATGTTAACTCATTAACGATGACCTAAGATACATCAACAAATACGCACATTTCAATGGATATTTACACTGAGCTACATAATCATGCAACAGTGGATGTCATTGATGGTCGGACATTGTGAAACTGCAATATTCTGGCTTCTTTGACTCCTCCAAACTAAATGTCAACGTGCCATTTATAATCCAGTCCCATCCACACTGTGACTCGTGCGACCCCCAAAGTCACTTCTTGGTTTGTTCTTTCTTCATTTTATTTTCAAGAAGATTGATTAAAAAAAAAAAAAAAATTCAATTAGGAGAAGTTGGTTTTGTTGTGATTTATGTTATTGCCTTGGTGGCATGAGCTCTACTTCCTGGACTGTTACAGTGCGATGTGACATACGTGGGCTCTTTGATACTCTCGAGGTTTTTATGGCGACTGTACTGCTCCTTTTCATCCCAATTATAATTCCTCACAACATTCCTTTACACCAGTTTGTTGACAGTTAAGCAAGTGGAGTGCAGATTTTCTCACTAAACCCCCAAAAGTATGCGCTGCTCTGCTCTCGTGTTGCACAGCAGTGCACTTAATCTCAAGAACTCAGCCGGTCTACTCCGGTTCTACTTAAGGTGCAGTCTGCACTGCGCTGTTTTCTCTACTTTTGCATTTTTGTTTTAATCACAGTTTAAACGATTTTCAGGAGGTCGAAGATCAAGGTCACCCCGAGATCACATTCATTCATCTCCTACCGTTTATCCATTTTTGGGTCACAGTTCTTCAGCCATTTCCAGCTCACACTGGGCGAGGGAGGGGCTAACCTTGGACAGATCACCAGTCTATCGCAGCTGACCTCGCACAACATCTTGATGTATGTGATATTTCAAAGCCCTCCATAGGAATTTCATCATTTCAGACAACTCAGAAATTCATATGGTAATTTTGACATTTCATATCTAAAAGGTCAAAGTTCACCTTCACAATGGTTTGCACACCCTTGACCCTTGAGGCCATTATTGAAAGCTATAACTCGGGAAGGAGAAGATTGTGACCATATTTTCCTGACAAGGCACTGATTTTAGTCTGCTATGATTTAGGAAATGATATTTTTGAAAGCATGTAGAGCTTTCTGCAGATGAACTGTGCAGCAATAGGCATGAATTCTTTTCTTCTGCCTGTGGACTCGTAAATGCTGAGCTGACCCAGAGCAAACAAATGCAATATTTCAGTTGAGTTTCTGTGGCATTAACCATTTACGGCAGAACTACATGAGTGTGAATCTGAATTTAAACCATGAAACTCTTCTGCATGAATATCAAACATTGAACCTTGAATTAAATGACCTTCTCTTTTAGCCACTGACTTCACATTGAACATCGTTCTGCTTCTAACACAAAAGCCCGACATTTCAATTTCAAAGCTGCCCAATTGCTTGAAGCAGCCCAGAGTCCCTCCTTGCATAATTCTTGGCCCATCTCTTGACTCTGGAACAAATGAGTGTCTTAAATTAAATTTGGGACAATTAAGCTGCCTGCTATATGTAATTGGTTCCTCTGGCCGGATCAAACCTTCACAACATTGAGGCCTGGATGGGGGGAGATGTGGGCGGAGTAAGAAAGACAACAAGGGAACATGAGCTGATGAGTCCCAGATGTTTCATCAAACACTTTGGTAATAAGATATCACAGAGTTTCCACTGGGAACCAGTTCAGCCTCAGTCCAAGACTTAGATTTCGCCCTTGTCTCTTTTCACTTTGCGGTCGAGGCTTTGACGGCTTGTAATCTCCTGTAAAAGCTGATGACTTTCCTCAGACTGAAGTAAAAACAAATTCAGATTAAAAACAGACACTTGTTTGATTATTTAACAGCAACCGAGTGGTTGTTCGAAGTCTGACAGTCAAGAAGGGACGTTACATCATACTCGCTCTTTTGATCAGCACATTAAAGGCATCACCACTATGTATTTCACTGACAAGGAAAAGATGAAAATGTGTTTTCTGTCAATGGCATTTACTGGAATTGCAATTCACACCTTCGCATCACCCTGCTTGCTTTCTATCCTGCCACGTGTCTTTAAATGGTTCAGAAGAGATCAGCTAGAATGTGAACCATCTGACCTTGTTCAGAATTTAAGCTTCCTTTTATGACATGAAATGGGCTGGTCCCTTCGTAACTGTCTGATAACCCAAAAAGATCCACTCCACCACTCTCACACAACAGTCCTGCAGCTTCCTAAGGTGAGTCAGAGGATATGAGACTCTGTTGAAGCCTTTAAATCCAATCTGAAGACTCATCTTTATCTTTATGTCTTGACTTATGTCTTGACTTTCAATCAGTAGCTTTCTGATTACTTCCGGCCTGGTACCTGCCACCACACTCAGGATGTTCAGTTTAGTCCCCGTCATCCGCTGATTCTCGCTGTTTATTTCCTCAAACACGTGACCATCCAGGCTGTGCTTCCTCTCTCTCCCTTTTTTCTACTCCCACTCCTGTATTGTCAGTCAGACTCCCTTTCCTGGACCAGCAGATATTCTGGTACCTCTCGCCCTCCCTGACGCCTCAATCCAGATGTTTTGAATCTAATCTTCGTCCTCCAGGAGTCTTAGCTTTCCTCTGTGTGTCTTTGTTTCCTTCTCCCAGATGGGTGAATGCTCTGCTTGGTTTTGTCTTTTATAGCCACCTGGATGGTCATACGCTTCATTCATGTCTACAGTGCGTGGTGATGTCATAGTTTTTTTTTTTTTTTTTATATTGTCAGTCCATTTTGGTTCATCAGGTCAAATGTCATAATGCTGTATAATAAAATTAGGCTTGACCTGACTTAAAGACCCTGATGCACTTTTGCACCCTTCTCTATCACAGTCAAAATGCAGATGTCGAGCTCAGAGCATCACGGTCTGTTATAACATTTCCATAGATGACTGGCAGTTCAATTTTGCAGCTCAGCAGAGCTTAATCCAATGGAACCCTTTCTGGGAAGTTAAGCTCCAGATTTAGTCCAGCGTGCTGTAATGTTGACTGCATTGTCCTTGAAAGTAACAAGATGGAGCTTAGGGAAAGACCTAAACCAGGTCTGATTATGTACAGAGTTGAAGTAGAGGCAGGAAGTAAAAACAGAATATTACAGGAATGTGTAGTTAACATTGATAGGTTGTTTATTTTCACAGAGTTTGCCAGGTTGAGCTTACCGTTTACAATTTCTTTATAAACTGCAGTGACAAATTATAAAGTATAAATGACGTACTCTTTGTCTTTAATGAAAGTTTGGGCAGCGTTTGTGATTGTTCTGCTGCTGACGCTGATCAGCCCAGAACGTGCAGTCCATTTTCCTACAACTAATTACAACTACTAAATACTAATTTGGACCAGAAGAAACCAAATTTGGAGAAGGTGGCACTGAGCAGGATCAAAGTTTCAATCTGACCTCATCTGGAGACCATCCTGATTGTGTTGTGCAGTCGGTCAGTCACACACTAGCCACGCCTCCCTAATGCTACAAACAGACTACAGACTCATGGGGAAAATGTTTACAGAGCTAATAAAGAAGTAGTAAACATTTTCCAATAGACTTCGGTCGTAAGGTCGTAAGCTCCTGCTGAGCTGCTGAGCTGTTTTGTGAGGGTTGGAGAGTGCTGGGTAATGGCCGGTTTTGCTGATTCCCTTTGTTCTTTGTTAAATATGCTCAACACGATGCAGTGGTGGAGATTCAGTTGGATTTTGGTTTTCCGTTAGCTTACTTAGCTAACGCTAGTTGTTTTCCTTTTAATTTGAATTAGGTAGGCTGTAAAAACTTTTAGTTCTTGCAGAGGCCTCCTTTTTTTTTATATTCTGTTTGTTCTGAGTCCTTGTTCACCGTTATTAAATAAAATCTTGATAATAATTAAGTAACAAATAACTGCTTTACTTTTAACAACTGTTTTCTTCGTGTTACTTCTCTTTTCCATTGTGAGCCCGGTTGTAGCATTCATATTTATAGAGAATCTGCAGCAGAGAGGCATGAATTTTGTCTCCAGATCGATGTATCCTGACTGTACATTGACTCCGTTTTTTCTGACGCACTCTCAATATTAAACATGACAGCAAAACAGAACAGTTTAATAATCTCACCTGAAGACAGAAAACAACAGAAAGGCAACAAGGCGGCAACAACGATTACACAAATCCATCGATGTCACATTTTCAAGACACTCTGAACTGGATCACCGTGAACAAATAACTGCATCTCTGAGCCACATTAGCTGAATCGGCACCAAAGCTGGTTTCACAGTGAGAGCGCTGGTTGATGAAATGTAAGATGATGTCTTTGTTTTTATTTTTTTTTGCAGACAGGAGAAGCAGCACATCAGTAACAGTAGCAGAGTGACAACTTATCCCCCAAGGATACGTTACTGAAGTGCAGCAGTATTTATAGACAGAGCAAAGCATCCTGTTTACTCCCCTAAATCCTCACGGATACACATGCAGTATTCACACTACCAGTCTTCATCTTCTATTTATAGAGGCAGGAATTTTTCATATATAAAGCAGGCCTGTGTGCTGGATTAGTCAGTTCAGCAGTTGTGTGGCAAAGACTTGGGATCATCGTATTCCAGCTCGCTGTTCAGACTCAGAGGAGCAATGCTCACTAATTGAGGTCAGGATTGCTCTTTAACTGAACTTTTTTTTTAATGTATATATATTTATCCTTTTTATGTTATGTGTCTGCTCCCCTTTATGTGGCGAAATGGAGGAACGGTCCCCTCGGAGTCCCAGGCTGAAATTAAATGCTTTATAATACGTCAGACCTCTTGCCACTGAGGTGGATGGATCTATCACTCACATGGGCAGGGAGAGAGAGAGAAGCTCTCTGGGCTACTTTAGTCATTAAACAGTCCTATTATAGCTTCATCTGAGCCGCCACGGCTGCAGCGGTCTCCTGTCAGTGGACTTGTCAGAGACTCTGTAGGATGCTTTGATACCCATCGAGGTTGCCTGGATTCAGAGACAGTGCCGGTGCTCTTCCTGTGCAATGGCAGTGATAGATTACAAATCCCGTGCACCTCTCCAGCGGTTATTTGCAAATAATCAAAAAATATGCAAAACTGGAGGTGTATCTGTTTGGAGCGCTGGCTGTGTCCGTTGGGTGGAAGGAGCTGGGAAAACAGAGTTCTTTCAGGGCGGCCGCCTGTCTCTGTGCATTAGTCCTGCAATATGGAAATGCAGCTCTGCCGGTCATGCACTGTCGGCCCCACAGATGAGAACCTATTGTGTTTCACGCTGCTCCCACACACAGGCACTGTTAGATAAATGGCATGTAAACATACAGTATACGGGCCCCTCTCTTTTGGTTGTCTTTATATTTTAGTCACACACATTCAGATGCAGAAAACACACATTAGCTCATTGATAAATGGAGCAGGCTTGTCGGGTGGCTGTGCTTTAAGTGTAGTTCATGCTAATTTATGGGCTAATACACCAGCATGGGGCATTTTTCACCACAATGGCACTATTTGGTGGTTGGAAAGAATAAAACTTTTTGAACGTCATAAAAAAGGCCGGCTGTTTCCAAACAGTCAGGTTCTGACATTTGCCCATGACTCATGCACACATGCTGACCAATCAGTGTTCCCTTTAGAGACATGGTCCACATTTCACATTTCCTTAAGAAATATATTTCTATCTTTCATTACTGTAATTTGAATTTTGCTGAAAACTGGGACAATTTGGCATGAATGTTGAAAAGCAAACCACTTCGATGTTTCTGCCAACATTTGTTGTGGCAAATAAAGATGTTTGTCCATAAAAATTCGTCAGACTTAAAATCACCTGATTCGACCTAATTCCTTTCCTCTTATACAATGGAATGGCCCTCGCCGTCATCCATGGTCGCAGCGACTGCTGAGATCTTCTTTAAATCTTCACCCATCAACGTTAAGTGTTTGCTGAGTGGGTTGAGTCAGGTTATTTAAGCGTGGGTGGCCAGACGAGCAGGTGACAGCCTGCTCTTTCTCAGTTTGAGACCAGGCCATTATGAATCTTTTCCTCCTGGTCCCCTCATGACTGGTATTATCAGAGTTTGGTGTCAATGATGTGAACTGGAGCTACTAAAATGACTGCTGATGCCTGCTCCAAGACAGAAAACACAGAAGTTTATCTTTTCTAATGTTTTGTTTTTATGTGGAGTGCAATCTTACCAAATTCACTGAGCTAATTGGACGATGGAATCCACAAATATGTTCAAAATGAAGCTGGATGCACGTATGTAGTTATTCAAACAGCATCTTCCAGCTGTGTGGTGGTCACTGCTTGCGGTTGTGGCGCGTTGATGTTGCAAATAAAATTCAAAATCCAGAACTATATTTAGTGTCTCTGACCATCGTATTAAAAGCACAATGACTATTATCCAAATCTTTACCGTATAAATGTTACATATTGGAGCTGCAGCTGCTTTCTGGACCACACAACCACAAGATCTCCCCGTTTTACAAACACTCCAGCAGCTCGATACAGTCTTAATGTCTTTGCTTCTCTTCACGGTCTTTAGCTTTGCACAGTGATTTAATGTGCATCTGCTCGGCATGCTCAGAAATACATCACAGCATTTCACACTTTGACCCACTGAGGTTTGGTTCAGCCAGTGTTACAGAAAACACAGCCAACCTCAATACGAAACAAAGCAAAACAAAACCGATCCTGTGCCAGATTTCCGTTCTCGCTCCGTGCACGATGGCCAGTCAGCTTTTCCCAGCGGAGAGCAGTTAATTGACATCGACTGTAGCAAATCTGCAGGACACCAATTGAGCTGTGGCTCCCCTGCAGCCCGAGTGCTGCTCAAAAAACACAAAGGCAGCTCGGTTTGAAAAGGCTACCTCTGAGCGTGAATACTAATGGAATGGATTTATACCTCCATTTGTTGGCGGGAAACGTGTGGACTTTTTATTGTCGAGGAGGTGCCAAGACCCTTATGTGTCCTCGACAGCCTGAAGTGGAGAAAAAGAAGCTGCATAGCGAGACCTCCGCCACAAACTGAGCAGCGAGGAGCCGTGATGGAAGTGAGCGTGAACATGATGGCGAAAAGATATCTAATCTAAAAAACTGTTGATGTAATTATGTTTTTTCGTGGCCAAAGAACTGTCATTAGTTTTGCTTTGGTTGTTTCTTTTGTTGTACTTGAGCTCATTAAATTTATCTGACCCAATGTAAATTAGCTCAGGAAGGTGGCAGGATAAGAATAAGTATCTACTAGATCAATAGTAACAAATCAAATGGTAACAAATCTGAGAGAGAATGAGCTGGTAAGTCAGTGCTCACAAACTCTGATATTCAGTGTCACAGCAGGTTTAGTGTTGTTCAAAGGAGGTTTAAAACACTTTACTAAATCTGAGGAAACCGCCAAATTGTCCCTGATGGTGCGTTTAGGAACCATTTAACATTCAAGTCCTCACAGAATTGCAGTTATCACGAAAAGTAAGGTAATATCGTTGATTTGGAGAAATTGAGAGGTTAGAAGTTGAGAGTGATGGACGGTGTCTGAATTTGCTAACATTAGCATTAGCAGCTGTTAACAGTCTCATAAAAAGCATTTCAAGTTCATCACAGAAGATTTGCCTCCAGTGGTGGAAAACAATGCTTGAGCCGCTTTTATTATCTATCACCACTTTTCTTCTACTGAGTCACTGTAATTACCAGGCTGCCCCGAGGAAGTAGCTCTGTTCAGAGGATGAATCCGACCCCCCCAGTAAGTGTGTTAATGCTAATGTTGGAGGTGAATACTGATTTCATGTTAAGCTGAATCTTAAATCTGTAAATCAGACCCAAGCTGCCGTTGATGTGTATTGACTTAATAAATACTATTAAAATGTTGATGTGACATTGTTTGTCTCTTCGTTCACTGTAGGAGCGACGGCAGATTTAATGATTCTGCGGGAGCCTCGAAATCAAAGATGCACAACTTTTCAGTTGAGCAAAGGTTGTCCAGTGTTAGCTCTACGGCGCATGCCTTGTTAATAAGAAGAACCTGTCTCAGGCTTTGGGGGTGTTTGTATTGTGGAGCTGGCAGAGCGTAAATCACTCACATCTGTTGCAACAGACAGTAAAAAGATTTTGTTTTCTCCAGTGATGGTCGAACCACATGTGCTTTTTGAAGCATGACAGCTTACGACCAAGATGGCTGATGCGCCAGGCAAGTCAAAAACAATCATATATGTGGCACACAGAACATTAAAGAAATTATTGTGCACAACTGTGTTCATTGGTCTTCCAAAGAACTTTTTTTTATTTAAAAAGATACAGCTACACTGCAGATAAGGAGACGACAGCCGACCTGTAAATGTCAAATTTCTAAGTGGAAGGTAAAGACACTAAATGACTAAATGGTTTTTTGCACTGTGCATGTTAAAAGGTGACATCGGCAACCTTACGGAAGAACCTTGCTTAAAATTCAACCCACAAATCCAACAAGCAGCAAACTCAGAAATGCCAAAGCGTCATAATCAATTAACTTTGTTTTAACATCAGACTCCTTTTCTCACCAGAGTTAAAGTCGGAGCCATCTCTAATCCTGGCTTGGCCTTCCTCCATAATCTCTTCAGTGGATTTGTTTGATTTAAAAAGGTTTGCTGACACCCGTATCATAGTCCCAATTATGACAAACAGACTGCAGTGAGAGAGAGAGACAGAGATGATTTTGCATCGTTTTGTAATCTCGCTCGCTGTGACATGATCACATGTTGGGTCTGTGTTTTTCTGAGAAACTCTCCAATCACGATTTGAACGACACAGTGCCTTCTGTTTACAGCCCTTTTAGCGTTTATTGAATAGATGTTGAAATTCTTTTTGAGGAAAAAAAAATGTAAATAATAAAAAAACAAAAAGCACAACAGCCATGTCGAGATGAAAGACAGAAACAGTAACATGTGATATACATTGAAGGTCTTTGCACATATACTTCCTTCATGAATGTCATGCAAATGGGATACGACTGCAGGTCGCGTCTCAGTCTCACAAATCAGGAATGATCTTGCCTCCCAAACCAGAAATGAACTGCACGTCTGCTTCCATATAAATATTTCTGAGAACTTTTTTTTTGTTTGTTTTGTTTATTTTCTTTTTATTTTACACACAGAAGGAGCAGCAGCCAAAAGCCGGCCGCAGAACTGTTTGAATGCAGAAACACAAGACGATGAAAAATTCTATGAAATCACTTTATTCTCAGAGTGTGCGGTGATTCCATTTTTGCAGGAAAGTTACAGATTTTAAATATCTGTCTAAAATGGCATGCAGTGAGGCTAACAGGTGGAGCTTTGAAACACAGAGGACACGTAACGAGTATATCAACAACCTTGCCTACATCGCACACCATAAGCATGCATACATTTTGTCAACAAATAGAGCGAGAGAGAGACACAGAGAGAGAGAGAGAGAGATAGGAGGGAGAAGAGTGAGAAGATTTCGCAGTACAAAAAAAAAGAAAAATGCACAAATACTTTTTTTTTGATTGTTTTTTTTTTTTATTTTTTATTCCTCTCAAAATATCAACCACCAGAGGACAGAAACGGGACCGACCACAGACGAGAAATAGCGGATCACTGCACCAGAGTAAGCTTCTTCTCAACACGAACAGAACGGAGAAGGACAGATGCAGGAGAGAAAAACATCAGACAGTTACATTCAAGTCACATCAAAAAAGTATTCATCAGGCAGTTTATCTTTTATTTAAATATCGTATTAATGGCTGTATGAGTGGCACAAATGAGTGACCCCCCTCCACCAACCTGAGGAGGGTTTCTGATCTACCCGGCTGTAAATATATTGATCACGCATGACTTGGGCAGTTTGTTTGGGCAGTGATACATAAGCCATTTGGAGCGCAATCAATTGGCATCGAAGAGATAATGTTAAATGAGCTGACGATGACAGCGGCGGTGAATGAATGAATGAAAAGGGTGATGCGGCCTGAAGCGGGGAACGTCCTATACAGGGGCAGTAATTGTAGCTTCCTAGAATGTTTTTGAGGGTCAAACGAGAGATATGTTGTTTATAATTAAACGTCTGAAATTGTCCAGTTTTTAGCTGAGAAGGCTAGTTATGGTTTAAACGTCTATTTCAACCAAAAAGCTCAAATACCTGAGAACTTCAAAATAAATCAAGTAATGCAGAAACTGAATGAGAATGAGACCTGCTGTCTACCACTACCAGCACTATTCTTTGGTTTGATTGGCTAATGATCTGATGATGGAATGTGGATGCTGTGCGGCTCCCCAGCTAAACGTATACGAACACGGCGTTTAAACAGAGGCTGGCAAAGGCAGTTTAAAAGTACATTTAACTCACAGGAAGTTCGACAAATGTGCTCTACGTGACCTTATCGCACTGTGTCCTGATGTTTTTAGTTACTTTTTTTTTCCTTGTTTGTTTGTTTGTTAATATATTCAACACGATTACAGAGCTCACGAAACGCAGCTTTGACGCTAAATCTTCCCTCGTCTACGCCACAAAAGTTCACAAGTTTATATTTAGCGTTGTTGTCGTGTTTAGCTGGCTTGATCAAAAAACAATGTGGCAGAAAAGTTGGTCTAGAAAACGACGACAGCTACTGTGCGTATGTGGATCACAAAAACGTTTTTCTAACAAAATTTCTCACAAGATTTAACTGCTCACTGCTAATAGCACATTTAAGCTTTCCCTTAGACGTCCCGTGGGATCTTTTTTTTTTATTTTATTTTTATTTATTTTTTTTTATTTTGTCTGTTTGTTTTGTCCGTCGCCTACATGGCAGCTTAAATAACTTGGTCACCTTGTGAATCCTTGTGTGTCTTAGATTCACTCAGAGAAAGTCTGTTTTCAGGTCATGGCAACATCAGATTATTTGTCGTCTTGTACTTGTAGGCGGACAGTTTGTGTGTTACCAGCGCAGGTCTGGTGGAATGTCGGGAATATCTGGAATGTTTTAACAAGACACAGTGGAATGAGGAAGAAATGATAACAACAACAACAAAGAATAAAAACAAGGCATATGGAGAAATATTTGTTTCTATCCTCATATGACCCCCTTTAAAATTCGTGCCGTTAGACTCATTTCACTTGAGTCTGCAGGACGGGTAAACATTTTCTCCGTGCTAACGCCGGCCTCTGAAAACCTGCAGCGTGATCCACCTTTTGGTTTGTGAGTCCGAACACAAGTTTGTTGCTGTGCTCGTCATTCTGTGACGTGACTGAACAGTTTATAACAGGAAACAAATCATCCCACCTTCCCCCCTTTTACTCTTTTTTTTTTTTTTTAATCAAAAGTGTCGCACCTACAAACGCTTCACTGTCACTATGAAGACACGTGTGTGTCTTTAACATCGACTAACACATTAAGGAGTAAGTTTAAACACACAACAATGAAGATTGTCTGTTATTGCTGATTTGGGACTTTGCTCCCATCAGTTAAACCAACGGACACAGGACAACTTCATGTCGAACAATATATTGCACTATTGTCACTGTCTGTTCACATATAGTGTGTTCACAACATAGTTGTGTTTCCGAACTTTCTACAATTTTTTTTACAAAAAAAAAAAAAAGTATTATGAAAATCATCTTATCTGGTCGCACTTTTACTCGCCCTATTGCAAAGGCAGAGTGAGCAGTGACACCTGCCGACGAACACAAAACATAAAAGGTGAATTTATAGGAATAAGTTCCTCGAACTGATTTGAGCCGAATTCTGGGTTCGGAGAAAAATTTAGTTTTCTCCATGGAAGAACGTTTCAGACACAAAGTCAGTTATCGCCTTCTGTAAACGGTGGATCAGATGTCAGTCAAATAAAAATGGAAAACCAGTTATTGCCTCAATTATCAATGTATTTCGCTTCATCATAACAAATAATATGGTATCCATAAATGTACTTCACTTCACCAGAGTTGACAAGCATGCTTTATAAAAAAACGGAAAACAAAATAAAGCTTAATTTCAGATGATGAATTCCTTCACTTCCTGGTTTTACACACGTTTTGACTTTGCCAGTGCTCATTCCACACGTTCACAGTAAACCAATAAGAACATGAGGGACAGTTTATGGGGTGAATCCTCACAACGGCGAACCAATAAAAATGCAATTATTTATATACATCTCATGTATCAAATATTAGCAACAACATAACAGGAAAATTCAATCAAATTTTGATATGATTTGGATAATTTCTTAAAAGTTAAAAATATGGCTTATACTCTTCGTCATATGTCATATTTCACTCATATATAGTTTTCTTTTTTTTATAACCCGAGTCTATTTACAAACTAAAGAGGGTGACTGATGAATGATCTTTTTCTAAGTGTTAGACATTTTGGCGACGCGCCGTCAGTTTGCTTTAAGGTTATGACCCCGAATCTGTGTAGGCGTTACTTACTTTTTAAAAAGTTTATTGTGGAAAAATGTTTGCGATGTGAGAATAAAAAATAAGTGCCATCCTCAGAGATCTTAAAGCAAAGTCATGACATGCCACCGGTCCAGGACGCTTAGAAGTCGGGCCGAGAAGGTGGGCGGGGCAGTGACGGGAGGTGTGACTGCAGGTTTGGCGGGGCATCGGTTCGATGAGCGTTGTAAGAAGTTAATCGTATATATCTGTATATCTATATGTACCACCCAGAAAAACAGTTACTTTTTATTGAACATATCCATGAGTGGGGCCGGGATGAACTTCATGACCGTGTCCACGATGCTCTCCTCTTCCTCCTCGTCGCCGCAGCCTGCGGGAACCGCCTTCTTGGGGCGGGTGAGGCTGCCCTCGGAGGCCTGCTCCATCGCAGCCGCCGCCTCGGCTTCCTTCTCCTCCTTCTTCTTGATGCCGTACTGCGCAGGAAGGACAAAGGGAAAGACGAAATTGTCACCAGCACTTTGATAATAAGAGAGTTTAGTAATTGTTCTTCACCTTATTCAGTAAATGAGAACAAAAGAAATCAGCTGGAAACTAAATTGATTATGTAAAAGCAAATATTTCATTTACTGGTGATTACACTCTTCGGACACCATCACTCTCATTCAGTGCTGTATTTTATTTTAAGCTTTCCTATTTAGAAGATATATTTGTGGTCTCTCTTATAATTGGTCGATTGCTTTCTGAATCGTATATAAACATATTGGATTTCAGTTAAACACTCAGTATTCCATATTTGCGAGTTTGGATGGTGGATTCAGGTGGGCGGGGCTTGGGGGTGTGGCTAATTACTTTTGTTTTGACATCACAAAGTTACTGAAGTCCTGACTGCTGATTTTAAGGCTCATATAATTTATACTTAAAGAAGACACGGGAATCTAACTTTTTCTTCATGCAACTGCAAACAAAAAACTCCAAGCTTGAAAGTTTCAGAAATGATATTCCACAATATATCTTTTAATAAAATATTTTCCTTAAATTTCAGTTAAAACAAGCGCGTTTGTCTTCCTGCCGGACTGCCAGCTGTAGGATGATATAAATCAGCAATATAGATGTTGGATGATATACAGAGATATATCAGTTCTAACTCCATTGTGAAACCAGCATCTTTTCTCCTCTTGTTTTTGCATTAACCTTGCAAAGGACATTTTGTGCATGCGTGGTATGAGTTTGTACAAAAATCAATCGAGCTGAGACCTGAAGGGAAATGCTGCGGAGGACAGGAAGGTCAGCGGGCTGAGCGATGTTTGAGCTTGAGGCAGAGATGTGGAAAATGAGCTGGACTCCTCAGTGACCTCTTTGCTGCTCTCCCAGGCTCACAGTAATGTGATCCTGCAGCGATAAATATCTTAAAGATGGAGTGCTGTTGTGAGGAGGTGTGTGTCGGCAGTGTGAGCATCTGCGTTTGGTTTTATAGGAAAAAGTAACCAAACACAGCATCTGTTTTGTTTGTTTGTCTGTCATTCATCTAGCTTCATGAAAGCTGCTGTTGCAGCTGAACCATTCTTTTGTCAAGGTTTCCAAAAAATGTCTCGTTGGAAAGGTTTGGAAGGTGGACGCCCTTTTTTTTTGTTTTTTAATCTCTTCAAATTCATGCATTATAGACTTACTTTTTATCGTCCTTTTATTGCTTGCTTTGGCCTTAATGTCCTGATTCTGTTATATTGTTGATGCTTTCTCTGCTGTGCTGTCAAAGCACTTGGTAAACGCTGCTTTTAAAGGTGCTACAGTCCATTAATACTGTTATTACGACTATCAGACCATATTTACAGCTTTGGAGAGCGATGTGGATTCACCATCTCCCCCATAAGTGGGACAAATGGACATCCTCTCAGAAAATTAAAGCACCAACATTAACCATTACAAATGCAAAATAGGGTTGAAACAATAGAAATATTATTTACAGTAGTGAGAGCATTTCAGCAGCCATGTGAATGTGTCGGACAACAAAAGACAGTTGATTAATATTAATATTCATATATTTAATATTAATAGCTGGTGCGGCAGCACTTAAATGACAAAATGTGAAAAAACTGAATCAGAAATGATTTTATAATCGAGTATAGTCGAGAATAAATCCAATATTTGAGGAGTATGCAGCCCATGAAATGCGGGTATTGTACACATTACCATGGCAAACCGCCCCCCCCATCAGCAGATTTGGTTTAGCCCCACTAAGGCTGATTGAACAGACCATCAGGGATGCGCCGCCATGACATCATCAACCTTCGCCAACGATCTCATCACTAAGAATCACTAACCAAAAACTTTAACGTTGGACATTGACGACGAGATGCTTTTGGTCCCGCCCCTTCAAGAGAAGAAGAGACGCTTTTAGAATAAAATGATGTTCTTGAAAGTGACGACACAATGAAGAGCTGAATATTTACAGTCCCAGACGTCCTCTGTGACTAAGTGGTTGAAGATGGATGGATGGATGGACAAAGACAAGCTGCTGCTCGGTCCAATATGCTGCTCAGCGTTGGATTTCAAGGATTCATTTCTGCAGTAAATGAGACCGTTTGAGCCGCCGCTCTGCGAACATCCTTATCCATGTCGGCTCAAAAGATGATGCTCTCTGATACTTAGTCTTACAACACAAACGTTTGTCCTCAGACACTGTGCGTCAGCTATAAATGGCTTTTCGAACAGTTCATCTGCGGGTGCAAATTCAAGAAATCCTTCTGTGGGTTATATCAGACGAAGGAGAGACAGAATTTCGAGAAGCAATTCGAGCATTTTGGCTGAATTTGATTTATTTAATTTCTCCATTTATTTCTCTGTTGTGAGAATTAAAGTCACTTATAAACTGTCTCGAGCGTTTCTCTACATTTGGTATGGAAATAAAATGCCTCTCAGAATCGGAATATAAATGAACCAACATGTGTAATTAATGTTTAATCTGCTCCTCAGGATGCTAAATCTCCAACTTCTCAGAAGAACAAGCTTATGAAACGTAGCTACGGCTGTGAATGCTTCTCAGATTTATTTTTAATGAGACATTTCAACAACATTAAATCTAACAATCCATCCTGCAAACTGCTTCAGTGTGCAAATGCTACCAATGACTCTGTCCAAGTGTAATCAGCTCCATCAGTTATTGTGCTCTACACCATCCTAGATCTCCTCTCATGCTTGTGATTTATGTTTTAGATGCTAACCAACTTCACCTAATGTTAAATGTACATTAACAATGCTCCAGCTCTCGTATTTCTCATATATTTCTTCAAATGCCGCAGAACTTTGGAGCAAGATTTCAGAATAAGACTTTCATTTCGACGGCTGGCAATACAAAAAAACCAAACACTGAAATAAAAAAAAAAGGACTTGATTGGTTGGTAGAGCTCTCCCCTGGATATCCTTCTGCTCCTCTTGTTTGTTCTCTGCCTTCGCTTCATGCTGCTCTGTCTTGTTCCCCTGCAATCTGTTTCATTCTGCTTCTCTGTCGCTCTCAGACTCCGTCCTCAGTAACAAAGGCTTTGCACCATTTGACAGTCGTGCTAAGTCAGCCTCTCTCGCGCTCTCTCTGCTCGCCATAATCAAACACTTTCCAAAGATTTGCTGTCATATCGCTCCCGCTCCCTCCTCCCCGTTCTCTCTGAATTGTTCCCAAACTAAAGTAAAGACCGGCTGCGGCTCAGTGGAGGGCACAGCCACTCTCCAAACTCCGAGGAGAGTTTTACAACAATAGAAGAGTTTCAAACTCAGCTTCAAAGCGTCTTCAAGTCAAATAGTCAATGAAATATTAGCGATATCGAAAGCATCGTTTCACTGCGAGCTGCGGATACTTTGATATCATCATTTTTCTACTTTGTTACATATTGATGAATTCATCTTTGATATTTTATTAAAGGCAAAATGTTGTCGGAGAGACAAGAAAAGGGTCAGTCGGACCAAAAAACATTCCTTTGAAACTTCGGAAGAGGAATTTAATCACCATGAGAAATTAATGACTGCCTGAATAGCTCATGTTAACTAATGGAACCAGCTTGTAATTGTTTAAAGGACAAACTAATCCAACTTCCTCTGGACTTAGGAGGCTAGGTGGCTTCTGGTGTGTTCTGAATGTAGGACGAATCCTTCTGATCATCCTCTGTCATGCTTTTGTTATAAAATAGTCACCAGTTCCAATTAAAGTGTTAACTGAAGTTCTTGAGTCTATGAAGGTTTTAACTTTTGCTGTGTCCCAATTTAGGAGTTGGATCCTTAGAGACCGCAGTTTGTGTCACAGTCGGCGCGACAGGGTTTTCCCAAAGGCTCATTCATGTTCTCCTTTTGTCTGGAAAAAAGCAATTATTTCAACAAATCAAACCTTCCCGGTCAAATCTATCGCAAGATTTAAAAAAAAAAAAAAAATATATATATATACATACATATATATACAGATTTAAAAGCATAATCCTTGAGCTTTCTGTGATTGAATGATCCAAGAGCTGTTACTGTGGCAACGGCTGCTGCAGCATAAACATCAGGTCAGCTGTTTGTGTAGAAATACATCCACCGTTGTGCATAGGTTATTGTGCACTTCCATCATGGACAGGATTCCTACAAACATGGGCTTTTTACGCAGCTGCAAGAGTCTGTTGACAAAAATCGTGTTTTTAACCTCACAGGACACGAGAGTCGCTGGTCAGCTGGTGAGTTTATGTTCTTGTATTAAAGACCCCCTAACCCAAAAATTTTAAATGCTCTGTTATGACTATTTTTTGATTGAAATCTAAAATGCTCAGTTATGGCGCACACTAGAGACTCTGCAGCTGCTGAGATTGAAACCGAACCCAAACACTACATAGACATGTTAATAATGTGAAGAACTCAAATAATAACACAAACGTACAGCAGGAAGCTCACTTTTTATGCAAATATGAGAACAGGTCTTAGTCTTAGACTTTTTTCAAACAGAAGCTCTGTCTTCGAGGAGAGAGAGAGAGATCAAATCCATTGGTAGAGTTGGTGGTCCACTCTGAATGTGCTCTGAGGGATCAGATCTCAGATGGGAGTTCACACCTGAACGTTAAGATGCTAATATCAGATCAGAGTCCGGCTCTCTGAAATGTGAAATGTCAGCGTTAAAGCCCTTGTGCCCTTTATCATCATCACCTGCCTGCCTTTTCGCCAGACTGCCTTTGTTACTTCATGTGTGCCTTTGAAATAGTTTTTGAATTTGCCCTTCCGCACTGAAGCCAGCTCTGCATTCATTGTACATTTCCTCCTAAACATAAAAACCTTTGAACACTAAATAAATCCTGAAGCTCAAAGGAAAAAACGACTTTCTTACCTTATCCCTGATGCCCTGTCGGATGTTTTCTCTCTCAGCTTCCATTTTTGCATATTTGGCCTTTCTCTCCTCCTCCTGTTGCCTCAGCGCCTCTTGCCTCTCTTCCTCTTTTTTCTGAGCGTCGGGATCCTTCTCCTCCTCCCCGCCGAGCATCTTGCCCATGTCTTTGGTGGCCCCTGTTGTCGGTGACAAAGAAAGGGAGAAGTGATACGTCAACCAAAATGTCAGCCATAAATCTATCAGAGTGACACCGGCGATTCGCCCTGATTGCACAAAATGGATCGTAGCTGCGAAGTGTTCCAAGTGTCCAGTTGTATATCTTAAGATTTCGATAATTCAATAGACATAGCTTTTGTAGTCCAGGCCCTCTTTGAGACCAGAGAATGAGCGGCACAATCGGTCCTTGGCTGAGACAAAGACAAAAGTGTGTGACACGAGGTGAGCACCGCTGACAAGAGCCTGAGATAAAACACACTGATAAATTATGATCAATTGTCCCAGCTGCCTTTGTGCCGCTCATCTTGGCTTTTACAATCTCCACCACGAAGGTCACATCCTCGTGGAAAGCTTTCTCTTTGGACCAAAGGTTTAGAGATGTGAGAACAAAAGGCCGCTCAGAGGAACTCATCTCCCGCCTGCGCTCGTAAGATATGCTAACGGAGAGATCAAGCACATTATAAGGAGTTATTTATCATTAAATGCAGTGCTTGTTCCAGCTTTGACTTATTCTGCTCCCCGTTCGATCATTAACCTTAGAGTTCACATTTAAAATGTAAATATTAAGGTTTTATTGGTTGGTGTCATTAACAAAGGCTCTGAAGCCTAATTGATGATAGCATTTTGATGAAGACCGGCTCATTAAAAGGCCGTGGGCTTCCAGCAAAAGTAACTTGACTTCTCCGTCAGCCCGGTTTGTGCTGTGGACACCAAATAACACGTTTACATCGCAGAAAGGGGAAATAGATGCTTGCTTTCTTCTGGGCCAAGTCCAGAGACCTAAATGTGGCCACTATACAACATGATTGTCAGATTTTACATCCACATTTGGACAGACGCACTCAGAGAAGCTTCCTGATAGTAACGTAACAGCTGGAATCCCCCAGATGTGGAAGTATGTGGGCTGAGTAACTCCACGTGTTGGAACCGAAGTTTTGTTTTGCTATCTGGGGTCTAATTTCACCTCAATTCTTTTGTTTATTTTTTACGTTACTTGATGCTGTAGGTACTCATCTTTGTGAGCTAGCAGGAGGTCCCCGCTGCACACAGACCAGTCCTGAGTGTCGACCTCCGTGTTGCACATTGCTTCTACATGGACCTCTTGGTGTGCATTCTCACTCCTGAGGCTTTAGCTCATGTTTCCAGCTCAATGGGTGGAAAGAAGTCAGCACTCTAACAGTGGCCTCGTCGCACCCTGAACCCACGACTCCTCTGCCTGCTTCCAACTGGCTGGCAGGAAATTGATTTTAATGAGAAGAGGACCTCCAGGAGCAGACCAGGCATGTCTGAAACATGCATGGTGCTCTCGCTGTCCGGAGTTCAGCTCACTTCCTTTCACTTTCAGCACCGCAGCCTGAGTTCAGCTGCCACGCTTCGCCTCGCAGGCTCTCTGGAGTAAAACACTCAAAGACACAGCCATCTGCTTTGGCCGTGAAATTGATGAGACAGCGTTGACCTTGAGGTTCTTGGCTGCTGGCCGAACTTTCCGTGCTGACAGACCAGGATGAGTGCCGGTCTTTGGTCATGTGGACCAGGAGGACTGCTAACAAACAGACATGTTGACTTTTTTTTTTTTTTTGACATGAAGTCCTCAGTGTTTCATGGCTGACATTGATCTTTATCCTTTTTTTGTCCTCTCTCAGTATCACAGAATCTGTTTATAGAAGACATGCAGTCATCAGATTTCTGGAGAGTTTCCTGTCATGTATGGAGAAACATTTGACTTTAGTTATTAATAATATGTGTTGAGTTCCTTTCTTGCAGTAACATTCATGAGAACACGTCTTCACTCTGCACTCACGATTCACTCAGTGCTTCCCTGGAGGCAAAAGTAAAACTGCTGAATGGGACTAAACTTTCTTTTTTCTGTCAGTAGCCTGAGGAGATTTTTCCCAAATCTTGTATGAGTAGCAGAAGTCGATGGTAAATATTCATAATTTAAGGGATAATAAAATCTTCTTTGGCCAAAGTGAGGAGAGAAACTCTCGAAGCTAAAAACTAGTTCAACTTTTGAATCTAAAAGCAGCACATGAGTTTTGATCTCAGTAGTTTTTATATCTGTCCTCCCACGCTGCTGTCGTTGTGACCTAGTTTTACCTTCTCATCAGCACTGCCACTGATACCGCAATGCTAATTCTGCAGTGCTAATTTATGCTATGTTAACTTGGGTTATAAAGTGGACAATCAGTTTTTTATATACCTTTACAGAGTGAAAGTTAAGTGCGTGAAATAATGATGGGTGACGGTGTATTTTTATTGTGTGGTGTGTACATTTGTTGAATTCCACAGTAATTAAGTGTTTTTGATATTTTCATCAGTAATTCTTCTGCAGAGATCAAACTGTAGTTTTTGGCAGTGTCTCAGTTCATAAACATCTATGTGTGCAGTCGCTGTCTAGTTCGAAATGTAGGCAAATTTGATCTAATCTCTGGATGATGATTTTTGCCTCTTTATTTTCAAACCTTCACATGACTGAGCCCGACGCTCAGGGCTAATTAGCTTGTCTGATTGTGACAAAGTTGCTGTCACAATCCCCAAAAGCCTCGATGCCATCAAACGCCGCCAGCTGTGGCATCTGGGAGTGCTGAGCAAAACAACAAAGCTCCAGAGGAGAAGCCGGGAACCTCAGCTTTGGTTAGAAGCACAGAGAAACAAACGCCATGTGATGGGCTTAATTAGAAGATACAATGAATAACTCATAACACAACTTTAGCTGTTGCCACAAGCTTGTTTCACTCTGGGCCTCGTTCCACGACTCTAATCTGGCCCATTTACAGAAGGGGAGGCAGATGCCACTTCAACATCTGGACCAACTTGGACACACAGCCAGACTCAAGACTGACGATTCAGGCGTGTCATTGTGCTGTTTACTTGAAAGGGAAACTGCAATTAAAGGTCTTATTTCTAAAACCTCCGATACAACACAAGCTTGATATCAGGTTAGGACGAAGAACTTCAAAAATGTAGCTCACAATGAGAGGGGAAGGGCGGTGGGTCATGAGATCAGTGCTGGTTGATTGATCAGCTGCTGCTTGTTGTCTAATTCCACTCTGCCTATGAATGGATTAACGCGTTGGACCACACACACAGGGATAAATTAGACTGTCATGATTTCATGTGTGTGTTGACGTTGATCATCTGAGCAAAGTGAAAAATACTGTGACCCTTCTCTGCAAAAATCCAAATCAGAGTAGAATCTCGTTCTGTGAGTTCAGGTAGTTAAAAAAAAAACAAAAAAAACATCAAAGATCACAAAGACCATGTTTGGATTAAGTTGCGTGATAATCTGTTTTTGAGACATCCATCTTTGGGATTCCACTCATTAGTCGCTGAGATACTTCAGCTGACTGGCAGGCTGATATGTGCTGCTGGCGTGGCTAAATCTGAGTTAAGCCACTCAGCTTCGCTGCAGCATCAGTACAGTCCTTTGTGTCCAGTGATAGGAGAGCTGGTTTTCTGTGCTAACTCATTACAGCCTTAAAGGGCCTTTTTAGGTCAGCTGAGGCCTGGGGGCTAATTTCTAAAGTAGGAGAAGTCTTCCTCTGCTAAGTGTGGAAATTAAAGAGTAGAAGTGGAAAAAGGAGATCAGGGAAAAGTCTGGAAGTTATAAATGGTCATGTCATGCACAAGCAGGCGTCAGATTTGGATATTTAGAAGTGTGTATCTGTGGTTCTGCGTGTTGAGACCAAAATGTGCAGCTCTACGCTTTCCACAGCACAATATGACTTGTGCTCATATTGTGTGTGTGTGTGTGTGTGCGCACGCGTGCAGTAATGCTGTCGTAGTAAGATTGAGTGTGTGTCCTCCAGGTGCATTTGGACTCCAAGAGAATTTGCACCTGTGTGTGTGTGTGTGGGTGGGTGTGCATAAGTTACGATTTGTTTATTTCATGCTGAGCATCCCAGAAGACCTCGAAGCCACACAACAAAAAAGCGAGAGAAGATGCTGAAAATGAAGCCAGAGACAAAAGAAAGGTTGAGTAGAATGAGCGTGAGATTATTTCCACTACAGTGAAACTAATCAGAGAGAAAAAACAAAAAACTGGGGTAAAGACGGATTATAAAAGAGGAGTAATGTCTAGAAAGGAGGACGATGTAGAGAGTCACTGAGATCCCAGTTAAGAGGAAACTAAGAGATGAAGATCAGAAGAAGAGGCCGATTTGGAGAGAAATGGAATAAAAGGACGAGGCTGCTGAGACAAAATGGGAGATTCTGCGGGAGAAAAAAAAAGTGATAGAGAACGAGCAGGAACAGCGGGACCAGCTCAAGGACTCTGTGTTCCTGCTCTCCCATCTGTCGCCGTCCTCAGCAGTCTCATCGGGTCTCTGCTTCAACCCCCCCAAGGCTCACAACAGGCACGACGGACCACCACCACCACCATCATCATCAGCAGCCTTATGCCCCCGGGCGGGGCAGGGAGGTGGCTCCAAAACCCACTAAGACCAGAACACCAAGGGAACCTGGAGCAGCAGCAAAGAGACTGGAAATATTCAGTCGGCCGATGTCAAATGGCAGTCAGACGCTCAGGAGCTAAATGTCGCCATGTTGAATTTGAATCACGAATGTTGAATTTACATTCAGTCAAACAGACAGTTAAACTGCTGGTCTTCTCTCTTCCTTCAGCTCATTGATGTGGACCTCAAAAAAAAAAAAAAAAATCATTATTATATTTCAGTCTCTGTGGACCTTCGTCAGAAAGATAATTCATCATCAAGAAGTCTCAGAATTTTTTGATTTCTTTTTTTGGAGACGGCACCGTCTGGATGTGCTGAAAACTTAAACATCATATTCAGACCATTTCCAGCATTTCGAAGCACCCAGGAGTGAAACCAATCAAGACTTAGTATCCGGATAAATGGTCTGTTTCTCTGGAAACATGCTTGACATTGATACTATCGGCACAAACTTTCACTTAAGGGCTTCCCACCAACACAGAGCTGTTAACAGAAGATGGCCTTTATCAATTTATACACCATCTTTGGTCACAGATACCCTTTTCCCCACTAAACATAGTTTTTCTCTTGACACACTGTGCAAAAATCAGTATTTTGGGTCAATGAAAGTCCACGTTGTTTAACAACTGCCCGGCTGATCATCCTCTGTTTGATCATTAGCAGCTTACCGCTTCTGAATTAGCCATAAAATATCATCAACAAGTTGTTTACATCCATGTCGCACAATTTAATGGCCGTGTAAACCGTCATGGCTGCCTTGTGATGCTTTCAATGAGCTGCAGACGTGTCAGAACTCCCACACAAAGTTTAATCAATGTCAGACCTCCAGCAGTCGAAGCAGCTCTGAGTCACTTTTCACACTGAGCTGTCAGTGATGGTCCACCATCGACACCGTCAGGGACACCGGTCTGCCTCAGAGAGCTCTCATTACACTTTAGGGAGAAAAAGAGGAGGAAGCTGTTTTCGACACTGAGGTTCGTGGGCTGAATGGTGAAGTAAAATCTGATCGACAGTGTCCTCGTGCATTCACACGGACAAACGAGACTTCAGCAATGTTTATCTTTGCGTGACAAAAAGAACAAAAACCCTGAGAAGGTGAACAGAAAGCTCCCCTGCAGCACTGACCTTCAGAGAAAAACACGACCTTCGAGTCAGTCTCACCAACAACAGTTCACCTGAAAGAAAAAGATGTCTCCCGACATGTACACTTTGAATCATCTAAAACTAGAACGGCTGTGTTCAACAAAAACTGAGAGAGCGATACAATCTGGCTGCCGAAGTAAAAGTGTCTTGTAAAATATATAATTCAGTCAAGAAAACCAATCAAAGTGAAGATGTAGATCCATCAACTAGCGAGAAGCTCAGCAGCAGCAGCCGAGGAAACGGGAATATAAAAGGTGTCATCAAAGGCGCCCCCCCCCTCACCAACCGCCCAACCACCCACCCCGTCTCCAACATACCTCAGTACGTCTCTGGAGAACTTGGGAAACAGAGGCATCATTCCTGTGCTTTATCACCCGTTCGCTGCCATTATCATTAGACGACAGCCCCACAGAGTCTGGCCTCGGTAACGAGCGAGCTGAGACAGACCACATTTATCAGCTCTGAGGTTGGCATCAAGGACGAGACCAACCAACCATCCACACACACACTCCGAGAATCCAGGTCACCAAATCCTTTCTCACTACGGTCAGACAAAAGGACAGTGGACTGTTTGGATGACCTGATGTAATGAGCAGATAAATGAGAAAAGACTTTAGAAAGGTTTTTGGGATCAGAGACCACCAATATATATGAAGATATGAATCCCATCAGGATTTGCAAAAATAACCTCATAAAAGAAAATAAATTGAGAAAACATGAACCAAAATTTGATCTCTTTCACCCTGTTATCCTAAAATCTCTGCCAGATAAAACCACTCTAGCTCTCTCTTTCATGGTGCAATTCGCTGGTTCATTATATGATAACCAACTTTGAATGGAATTTAGGTCTGATGGCGTCCTCGGGCTCTTCGGATAAGCACTTTCTGCTGGATCGTGTTCTTAAAACCAGCCTGGGGCGCCACGTTTGGTCGCGTGCCAGAGAAAAACGGAGGGTGCAAAATTGCAGATCTTCATGAGCAATTTACTCCGGAGTCACTGCAGCAATGAGTCATGGAGGCGAGGTCACTGGTGGCGGGGTGGCCCCGCCGCCAGCGACGCCAACGACACCACCGTCATGGAGGCACAGAGAGTGAGGTCTGCTGGATAAAGTATTTGAATCCAATTTAAAATGTGCATGTAAAGAAGGCTTAACTGCATTTCAGAGGACATGGGCCTGTACTGAGTTGTTCTGAGTGCTTATTGTGGAAAATCTTTTTAGATTTTCAGTGAAAATCAACCACAAGCACAATGACCCCTCATCAGGACTTAAAGGGGCAATTTGGGGGATGCATGAGGCAACACAACCGCATTTCAGCCTGTAATTCACTGATGAAAGGCCCCGGTCCTTGTATTTTTCTTTTTTTTTTTTTAATAAATCCTTGAATTTTACAAAATTATTTTTCTTGTGTTTGTGTGTTTGGAATAGCTGATGCAACAATAAACTGCAATTCAAAAACCATCTTTGGCCAAAAATAATGAAGTAATGCTTCTCCCAAGAAACAACAGTGTTCGACAAACCCTCAAAGCAAAAGGATGCAAATAAACCACCAAGAGAAAACAATCAACAAAAGGCTAAATATGACTGTCAGACTAATGTCACTAATTTTACTGTTCATCCTGAAAATCGGGCGTTATTAGTATTTTCAGTGATTGATGAGCGATACGCGAGATTAATTTCTAAAACTTTAAAATCTAAGATCAAAAAATAAATGAATACCTTATTTTTACCTTGATTTATCATTTCAATTGTCCTCCCCACTTCTAGAAATTCACCTGGAGCTGGTAAACGTAACTTCAGTGTCACATAGTCCTCCCAATAATTATCATGGGAGCAGACGCCGAGGTCACAGTATTGATCCTAACCGTGCGGCCTCTGACGCTGTCTGAGTGTCCTTGAACACATCACAGATCCGCTGAGCCGGACCATCCTGTCAGAAAGATTTATTTTGTTTGGGGATCAATAAGGTACCAGACAGCACTTTGCCTGTCTGCGGTTCAGTCCCCATGTGTACGTACATTACAGGAAATATTTAGAAAATATGGGTCATTCATGGTGAGTAAGAAAAAGGTCTGCAGACTGGTTTTATCATCGCAGTGATAACTCTTCTTCCCAGGTTAGAATATAAGAATAGATTTTAGTTCTAAATCAGCTTCCTTTCATTGACCGTTTCCTCTTCGAGCTCACATCATGTGTGCACGTCCGGACAGTCCAGTAACTGCTGGACCCCCTCCAGGTTTCCATTCTTTGTCTGTTACAGCTGAATCACCCCCCCAACTGCTAAAAGTTAATTCAGTTCTTCCATTTTTCTGGGGTAATGTGTTCTTTACTGTAAATGTGTTGTTCCTTCTGTTTGAGCATTCGTTGCACAAAAATATCAATAAATGGTGATGAGGTGCACCCAAAAATAGCACCTCCTTCTTTTCCAGATGGGTTTAAAAAGCTGCACGAGATGCTGCTGGTTCCTTAGACCTCTCACTAAATGAAAATTGGATAATACAGCATCTCTAACGATGCTCTGCGATTCAAATCTTCATTTCCTACACTGGCTATTTTCTTTTACACATCCACGACAATGTTTGCTGTTCGAATTAAAACATGAATATTATAAAAACACCACAGCGTCGCTTTCAGTACGTCACTGCCGCTGTAAATATCCGCTCACACTGGACTGTCTGAAGTCATCACCTTCCAGCTCTTTTCACTTAAAGATTATTTGTAAGTTTTTGTAGTTGATGTGTTGAAGAGCTCTCAATGCCAGCTGGGATCTATGGAAAGATGTGTGTGTCTGTTTTTGTGTAGAAGTGACGCATACGTTTTTTTTTTTTTTTTTCAATGTTTGTAGAAGTGAGAAACTGATTTCTTCCACTTGCATGAATGGGAAAATGGTGTAATCTGAATAATAATAATAATAATTCATGTGACGTTTGCATTTGCAGAAGTAATATTCCACACATGAGCACGGATGCTAATGCACCACCTCCCTTTTCTGTAAAACGCCCCCTCATCGATCGCAGCTAAAAGGACAGCGGCATCTTTTGACACTGCTCTCCTTTTTACAACGTTTCCGGATCTGTCATGTAAAAAATAAAAATCAATGAGCCGGGCTGTGATGGTGATGATGATGATACAAGTGGCAACATCTAAAGGGCTAAAACTGAAATAAAATGCTCCCTGCTGTTTATTTAAATTACATTTAAACCACTAAAAGCCTGGAGAGGTTCAGGATGTGAACTTTTTTTTTTCTCCATGAGCTCATCAGCTAAGTTGTTTACTTCATTAACAAGAAATTAGGACAGCCAAAAAAGACCCCAAACTTTTTTTTTTTTTTTTTTTTTTTTTTGCATGGATTTCAGGAAAAACATTTCAAGTGCACCTTCAGATGTGTTCAAGATGTTTAATGCGAAACTGAAGATGGAGGTAAATGAGCAAAACCGCTGAATTGGAGCACGGCCTTTGAGGAAAGTCGTCTTTTCAAAACCTCGAGCTTTCGTTCTGAGTGCCGCGGCGCCGCCATCATCATCCAGACACAGGAATTACCATGAAAGCCCTGACAGAGCTAAGCTGGAGGAGATCTTCTCTGGCTATGTATTCTCAGCATTATGCATGCACATTGATCCCAGAGACCACCGGCTCTGCCTCCCCCCGCCCCCCCCAGTTATGCTTTTAGCTCCTGCTCTGCCTCCTGCCTGCCGTCTCTATGCTAATATCAGGAAGTATGATTCCGTCCTCGGTGCCTCCTGATGGCTGCTGCAGAGCTTAGTGTGTGAATTAGCCTGATGGAGCCTCGACCCCCCACTACACAAAATCACCCCCTCGCCCCCCCGCCCTCCTCTTAAAGCACACTCATCAGTCTCATGGGGGGGGGGGGGGTCTGATATCAATCATAACTAACACCATTACTCAAACAGGAGATTGTGCCAACTTCCACGCCGTCACCCGTGACTTGGATTTGTGCAGCTCTGGAGCTTTTTGAGCGTGTGAAATACGAAAATGCAATTTATGCCTCCACATATCACCCCCCACCCACCTCCACCCATCCCACCCCCATAGTGGCAGCATGAGCAATCACTTGGGAGGAAAACGTAGAGGAGGACTGTAGAGCTCTGCACGGCTCAGCGTGGCTCACAAATTCTGAGCCAACGTCTCTGAGGGAAAAACGTCGACACCCGCCATCCCATCCTGGTTCATTCAGTCCACATCTGGTGAATTATTATTCCTCTGCAGTCACATCCAGGAAGGATCTGATCTGATCGTACATCCAAGATATGTAACAACTGATACCGCCTGGAGCTGGAGAAACACACGCTACAGACATTCTCCTTTTCTGTCTAGTTTTGTAGAATGCCTTTAAAAAAGGTCTTGCAGTACTTGTGCTACACATCTGCTAAATCCTACAACACCACCAATATCACAGTGACACGTGTGAAGACCCCCCCCCCCACACACACTCCCTCCATCTTCCTGTTTGGCCTGCTTTTGAAAGGAAGTAGCAGCAGATCGGACGTCATCTACCTGAAGTGCTGGTCTGGATTTGTTTCACTCTGCTTCAGCTCACACATGCTGATTTTTTTATATATATTTTGGAAACATTCATACAACACAACCGCTTTATGCAACATGTAATGTAGGTGACTCAAATGTTTGATTAAAGATATATATATATTTTCTAAATGTTTAGAGAATACACTGAACCTTTCTGTAAAATGTCTGCTCTTTACAGCATTATATTTCCTTGTGGTGACTGTTTAATGGTTTTGTTTTCATGTTTATGCCCTCACATTACTTTGAGTCACAAGCCATATTTTCTCCTGCTGCCATCACCATAAAATAGAAATCTTGTATTACATGAATCTTAAGTTGAATTAAATCACAGTGCCCTTTGCTTGTAGACGGAAATAAAATGACACTAAAAAGGAATGTTGACCTGAAAACTGGTGCCGAAATCCTGAACCATCTGTGGCACTTTGAATTTATAGCAGAAGTTAATCAACTTTTAAAACACCAAAATTTATTTGAGCGGAAGGCAACAACAAAAAAAACCAAACTTTGATGTGACGTTTTCTCACCATCATCCCGTCTGGAAGCACAAAGACAGCTGGAGCGGAAATACGACTGTGAATCACAGCTGAGCAATCGCAACCTCTCGCTGTAAAAACCTGTGACACTATTTAATATGAAAACAGTTCCTTTGCTTTGACAGACTGGTGAATTTGCAGCAGGACACGATGTCTTTATGACGTTACTTTGAGGACGCCTCGCTTTCCTTTGAGGAGCTTTCAAAGGTCTTGTCCCACTTTCTGTTTTATTTTGAAATGGGTGTTTCAATATCCACCTCCTGTGAAGTTTGCGTGCTTACCTGGCCCCACCCTGATGTGTTACACCTGTGTCTCGTTGTCGTCCTGTTGCTGGTCTATATAAGCTGTGCTCTCGCTGCTTTCTATTTGTTGAGCCCACCTTGGTCCCGATTTGTGACGGACCAGATACAGATTCCACTAACTTCAGGGACGGGGTGCTATAACGGTTATTATAATTAATCTGCAGACTGTGGCATACGTTTATGTCACAGATGGAGGTGGTGTTGTGATATAATAGGTACTTTTTTGTTTTTAATTTTATCAATATACATTTTTAACAAATACATACTGCATGGCAGTTACGACAGACAAGTTAGTTACTGTGCATGTTTGATTCACCACTTTGGTTTTCTTCCTGTTGGTGTACCAGCTCCTTTGTCAGCACTGCATGTTGTCTCCATCATTTTAGTGTTTTTATTTTTCCCCCTCGCTTAAGTTTACATTTAATGTTAATATAAATAACTAAATAACTGCTAGCGTTTTTTTTCCTACGTTACTAAGTGGACTCAGTCAGTGATTATGGAGCTATTAAAAATAATTCAGCGTCATAGGCGTGTTTCATGAGCATTACCTATACAACGCCTATGAACCAATCAGATTGCTTGATTTGAGCTGACCACTTTATAAATATACTCATGATGCTAACGAGCAACTAAAGATCTTTTCCCATTTTTTTTTTTTTTCTGGAAATGATCTATCATATCTCACTCTTTTGAACTCTACTTTGGAATTTCAGACCAAAACAAACACCCAACCTCTCTGGCCTACACCTTCCCCCAAGAGGACAACTCCTACTGTGACCCCGTTGAGGACGGAGAGCTTTCCACACCGCGCAGTTTTTGCTCATGGAAGCTGCAAAAACTGAAGGTACGACAATGTGTTGGCTTTACTTTATTCAGACGTCCTAGTTTTCTCTCTGCAACTCGACTGAGCTCCAGTTTTGTGCCACTTGCGGCCATTTAGGTGTAAAATGTGTGACCGACCGTAGCAAAAAACAAAACAATCCCATCATGCCTCCCGCCCCGACTGATTTTCAGTCACTCTACACACTCTGGCACGCTCAGCGGGCTCGGCTGATGTTCGGGTATTTCTAGATGTCTGATGTTGGCGGGGCGACCCGGCCCCTGCCTCTCCTACAGCTCTTTGAAGTTCTTCTCAGGCAAAAAAGAAAAAGCTGAGAATTGAGGTCACCACTGGATTCTCTCTGAGTTCTCAGTGGCAGGCAAGCTGTCTTTTTATTTCCGAATTTGAAGAAATTTAATCCCCATGTGACGGAGGAGGGAGGGGGAGTGAAAGAAGGTGAGAATCTGAAAGACTGAAGCAGGGGAGAGGGAAAGAAAGAGGTGGGAGCTGAGGGTCGGTTGTAGGAAGCAGACTGTGACGGCCCGGGTTTGTGATGCTGACTCATCCATGCCGACGACATTGTCCAGCAGACGAAGGCAGCCAAGGACAGAATATCAATGTGTGGAGCTGAGAGAGGCGGGGGATCGCTTTACAACTGTGCTTCACAAAATCTGACAACTCTGGTTACGATAAGCTTCGCACAGGCTCAAGGTCTTTGTGACAAAGCTTTGTTTGTCATTGCTGCTTTTTTGTCGTCATCTGTGAGTCAGCAAACCTGCTGCGACATCAAAATTATGACAATAAGTGGAAAAAATGACCCCTTAATGACATCAGCTGCCATTTTGAAGCCTCCAGGCTGTAATTTGGCTCACAGCCATCTTCAGTCTTCTGAAACCAGAAGACGAGAACTCCAGACAGAGAACCAGCTGACTTTGTCTAGAAAGGTGATCATCTGCAGGTGATCGTTTTAGATGTTTGGCAGTGTAAATGATAAATATTGGTCTGTTCCTGATGTGGATTTTCTCAGCAGGGATGTTAAAGCTTCCTCTTTAAAAACAGCACAGATACTAACCCAGTTCAAAAACAGCCGCGTCACAAGTTTTCAGAGATGCAATCATCTGCTCTCAGCTGCTGTTGGGCACCGATTTGGTCTCTATTTGGAGATGATGATTACCTGAGCTCTGGTTTGTGATGATGCTGACGTCCACATCTCTCCTGCTCCGTTATGATTCAGCCCGACAAAAACACCATATTCGGTTCAGCTATTTGGGCTTTTGAAGAGACGACACTTGAGATACATTATGTGTGAGGGCAGTTGTGCTGGTGAGCATCCGTCCTGCTAAAAGCGTCCTTCACCGAGACGGCGTCGCCTCCGGCTGCAGGTCTGCTGCTGTCTGACCTCCGAACAGACGAAGAGCAGACAAACACAATATGATATCTCCTTTAGATTTCTTCACGTCTGAGTCCGTCTGGGCCCTTTGAAAGTATCTAAACACATTATAATGCTCCTCCATTAGAAATTCCTTCCTGTTGTAACGAGGAAGACGGTCAAACCAAAGTCAATGAGGACGCCCGGCGGATTTATTAGGCCGAGAACAAAGATGGATGTTCTATCTGCAAGAACTGCATCCCTCTGAGGGAGGATCGTTAATGCTGCTTTAGCATGTCTTCATTAAAAACCTTTAAATTATGAGGTAAAGTGGGGGGGGGGGGGGGCTCCACCTTAAGCGTTGGATTATGTCGGTGTGTTCCCATAAACTTCCAAACCTCCCAGTGGGCCGGTGCTTGCAGAGGGCACACAGTCGGGTCTGCACCTTTTTATACGTACACAAGATATAAATATAGATGAGAAAAACCAGCGGCAGTAGAGAGAGTGAGTTCCGAGAGAGCAGGACTGAGATGAAATCGTTTTAATTTGCACTTGCAGCTGATCCTTTAACCAGCACAAAAGATTATTTCAGGAGCACGCTGCCGCTGAAGGATTTGTTTTTTTTTTTTACAAGAACAATTCCGAATCAGCAAATTATACATTTCCATCTGTCAGCCAAACACCTTTTGTGTCGCCAGTAAATTCTGAAAGAGGCAGGAAAGAAGACGAAAGAAATATTCAGACTTATTTGTTTGTCTGGACGCTCTTACAACATCAGTTGTCTTTGGATTCATTTGTTGAGTTGTTTACGACCCTCTGACTCACATCTTAACCACAACTTTGCCTGACGATAAACTTCAATAAACCACCAGATAACAAATAGAGCATCTTAAATATCCTCATTAATGTGAGTTTGCCCCTTTTATATTGGTAGACTTTTTAGAGCTTGGAGTTATATTAACTTTCCAACTTCCAGAAAAAGTCAAAGCAATGAAGCCTTTGATTTGCTAAACTCTGGAGCTTTTTGTTCTCTCGCAGCAACATTTTATGGCCTGAAGCTTTGTTGTGGTTCAACAGCAGCAGTTCCAGTTAAAAAGGTCTGATATGCTGATGCTACACTCAAGGTGACGGTAAGCTTGAACTGTTTGGATGGGAGCGGCCAAGTTAAAAAAATAAATACATTTTCATCAACAATGAATGTGCACGTAGGAAACTGCTAAAATATTCTCACATACGAGAATTAAAACTTGAAGCAGTGGATGAAGTGTTATTTGTGACTTTACCAAATAAATTCCTACAGATCTTCATAAAGATCTGCCGCCGTCTGGGTCTGACTGGCTCGATGCCAGAGTTGGTGGCTGCGTGTGACTCATTGTGAGCAAGATGCATTTGTGTACATACGCAGCCGCTCGGCTGCACGAATCACGTTAACGCATGTGACGGGAGCAGCTCACTCGGAAAATTAACCTTTATTCCTCGGGGGTTGGGGGCAGATAGTTGAACTCTGGGATGAGACGCTTGTGTGTGCCCGGTTGTTGGGAAGCTAAGTGGACTTGGAGGGAATCAGACGAGGAGTGAACTGATAAAAGCTGTACGAGGAGCTCTGGCCCAGACAGCAAACGGTTCAAATCAGACCTGAAAGGTCGCTATTTTTATCCCACACAGCGTCTGCACTTGGGTGCACCGTTTTGATATTAAAATCAAACACTGGAGGTTAAAGAGCTAAATTTCAGCTTTAATTCTTCCATATGAGCTCTGTTTTTGCAGCTATAATTGTGGGTTCACATTAATCAACAGAAAATCAAACAGCTAGGTTTTGTTTGATCCACAACTTTTACATCATGTCGCCCAGATTTTACATTTGCAGTTTATTGTTGGTGCTTGTTTGAGAGCCGAACACCTCATTAAGTGAGCGTCATTTCCAAACATGAATTCAAAATGTTTTGTTTTCAGATTTTAGGATGTTTAAGGGGAAAATAAAATATGGGATCAAACCTTGTGTGTGACTGGGAGTGCTGTGATGTATTCACTTAAGATTTAATCATCACTCAGACAAAATTATTTATCCAGCTCAACATCTGCTGCGTCACTGATTAATACTAAGAAAAAACACTTTTACCAGCCATCTTTGACTGTGCTGATATATCTTATAGCACATAGACAAAAGTACAGCTGGCATGACTTTGGCTTTTATTAGTCATTAGTGACAGAGAGATGACAACACGGATCTAAGAGCCACAGGTCGAACCAGAAACCCAGGAAATGCTCCTGAAATACAGCCGTCTGATGAATGATGTTTAAAATGAACTGCACATTCGCACTCTTGCTCAGAACCTTTTGGCCCAAAGTCAGCTACAGTCCAGCAGATTTAGCTCAAATGTTTCGCCCTCAGGCTGGAAAAAAAACAAGTTAATCACCGCTTCTCGTGTCACGTGGCTCTCCGTCATCTCCGTTTTTCACAGCGACAATTATCAGTAATTAGTAGCTTTACAGTAAGCACGCCGTCACCGCTGCGTCATAAATGAGTCTCATCATCCATCTCCTCATCATGTGACCCTCATTTGGTTTTCCTGCAGAGGCTCAATGCATCATTGGTGTCTTCAGACTTTAATCTGAAAGTCTGAGGAAACCGTGTTGGTTTGAGAATAAAGTTTCTTAAAAAAAAAAAAAAAAAAAGCAGCTGAAGAAGAATGGAGACCCATTTAGTGGAAGTGATTCATCTTTCCAGAGCAGCTGTTTTTAAACCCAATCTGGGGCTGTTGTTGTTTTAATGTCTACATTAGCTGGTTAATTAATCACTCTAATGGAACCTTACTGATGCTGTTTGTTCGTCCTGTGCGGCCTGAATGTAACACAACCTTTAACCAACGACTCCGAACATGAAAAAGGTCAAATCATCAGTGAATTAAACTTTTCTCAGTGTGGGCACGGTGGGCTGTACAGGATCTGCAGAGGAACCAAAAGCACAGCTTCAAATATTTTCCTTTAGCCCAATTTCCACTCCAGAAAAGCACCTCTGGGTCCCATCATGCGAACGGCCAGCGTCTCGCTGTATCGTGTGATGTCCGCCATCTTGTTTCAAGATTTTCAATCTTGGAAACGCAGTATTTAAGTAAAAATTCATTTAAACTGGAAATTAGTGGTGAAGATGAGGTGTGTAAGACATGAAGAGGGTTGCTTTAATCTTTCTTTTCCATACTCTCTTGTCGTCTCTATCAATACTTCCCATCTTCTCGGTCATCCGGGCTCTGGTGTGGCTCTCGCTGACCTGCGGGACTCGTCCCTTTGTACTCGGACCACAGATATGGATCGAGACGATATTGCCGCTCTTTTGTCTCGAGGACAAAAACTGGCATTGACGTTTTAACTGTGGACTCGCCTGATAACAAAGCTGCCAAGTCACCCTCATTTCTCTGGCAATAGAAAGAATGATTCTCCTCTTCAGCGTTAATGTATGCGAGGCCAACGGGAACACAGACCTTCACAGCAAACTTCTTTTTAAAGTCCTCCGAAGTCTCCACCTGTCCGAGCTCTCAGGTAAACGTCTGACAGGACGCCCTCGGCCCTCTCACCATGAACGAATAAATTACAGAGCTGACATGTCCTGCTTATCCACAAGAACAGCCGATTCCACGGACCAATGTGCTTTTCATTAGCTTCCTGTTTTCAGACAGACAGGAGCCAATCTGCCATCATTTTTTTTCCCTTTCCTGAATAAGTTCCTTAACCATGCATGTATCAACAGTATCTCAATAAAGAGAATACTGTTGTACACTTTGGGAAAGGCCAAAAGTCAATCAATGGTTTTTAATACGCCTGCTGACTTTGTCACAGATTTTAAGGAGGAAATTGACCCAGTTGAGAAATATTCATAGTTTTTTTTTTTTTAAACTACTAAGAATTTCAATCAGGTCCTCGCTGCTCTTCTTTGCAGTAACAGCTGCCTAAGGACGACGTCATACTGTGCAGCTAACCGTTTCAGAGCAGCAGAGCAGAATTGATGACTGGTGAAAAAGGCTTTAGCTAAATGTTGACAGCACGTTCTAAAAATAAAAGAATTTAAGGCTTTCTCGGTTGGTTAAATCTGAGACATCCATAGTTACCGTGCAGCTGATGCAGAATAAAGTAATTCATAATGCAGTGAGCAGGTGTCGGTATCAGGAAGGAGAAAATCATATTTAAATTGTGACAAGTCTTTCTAATAATTAAATAAATTTTACAATAAATCTGTCTTCAGCCTGCTGTTAAATGTCAGTCTTGGTAGACCGCAGAGGAACACTGGATGCTAAGCTAAGTCTGAGATGCATCGCATTAACAGCCTCCTCTCAGCCTTTGTTCTTTTCCACCTAAATTTACTGCATCTTCTTGTCGTCCGTACGGCTGCCTGCATCTTCTCCACACGCGTCGACACAATTCCCGTTTCCAAAGTCTGTTTGATGTCGTGGTTTAATTTTTCTCGTCTTGCCGACGTGTTTGGAAAAGTGGGAGTCGTGTTTGAATCTGCACCTTAATGCCATCTGAGTTGGTCCTCTGTGATTCATGAAAGCAGTGATGTGGGATACGAATTAAGCAGCCTAATTTCATGCCTAGTTCCTTCGCTGCCAGTGACACATTTAACCCCCCCCCCCCCCCCACCTTACAAAAAAATCAAGGCGCCTGCCATCCAGCTTACATCTGCAAACTAATTAGAGCACCATTGTGTTGTTTGGCTTTGTTTCCATGTCTTTTTCCCCCAGAATTCCTCTTTTCCATGGCTTGGCATCTCACTGAGGATGTATTTGCTCCGATCCATAAACTGCCCTTCGGTGCTTTAGCTTTTCTTTAGTCATTCACATGATTTTCTGTTTTAACTGAGGAAGAAATCAGCAGAGGACCCAAATCTTCTAACTCTGGGGAAAAAATAAAAGTGTAGCACTTATCCTTTTCAATCTGCCTCTCGTTGGGTGAAAGGCTCTTAGTTTAATTAACTCCACATCACTTTTCTGGTGCTTCAGGGTATCTAACCTGTGACCCCCCCCCCCCCACGTTGTCAGTGATTATGGTACAGTACGACCTGGGCTCCGGCTCTGGAGGTGGAGGCTCCATGAGGCTCTGAGGCTCTATGCAGCTGCTGCAGCTTCAAGACCTTCAGCTTTTTCATGTTTGATGTTGGGCCAAAAAAGAAAAAGCCTCCATCAGTTGAAAGACTCGAAGAGAAAAGGGGGTAGCTCCAATCAATAACGGGCTTCTTTTCTAAATCATCGTGCAAAAACTCTTCTGCTGGCACCCTGTTTGGACTTGAAAGCACTGATTTGCCGCACTTTGGCGAGCTATTCAAACGTTTTCTCAGCAGCTTCACCTGCTGAAGACTCTTGGGTCTTTTCTATTTCAAAAAAGAAATGTAGAAAGAGCAACATGATCAGAAAACTCAGATCTATACTTAAATTTTTCTGTAGGATGTAGAAGGTTTATTATTGATCTCAACTTAAAATCTCACTCTCTCCTAAAAGATAACTTCAAAGGTAAATGTTCCAAGCAAACTCTGTGTGGGTGCCCACAAAAAGCGTGTTGTACCACATATGGAAGCCCAGAGCGGAGCCAGCTGTGGACAGCACAGCCGTCCTCTGAAAGATGAGACTCGGTGAGTCCATTCCCCCAGAGTCATCACCTGAGTCCAGCAGACAGATAAAATGCTGCTATGACTCAGAGAAACGGGGATGTGCAGGAAGGCTTCCAGCTACAGAATCCCTGAGCCCCAAAAATAAAATGTCTTGTGGGGATTCCACTCAAACTGCCTTTGAAAAGCATTCAGACTTTTAAAAACTCTTCAGCAGCTCCTGCCTAGTTGTCAGGATGAAGCTACAGAAGCAGCAAATTCACAAACCACCCAGTTGAGCGACTTCAAATCAAAAGTTCATTTGCACAATAAAAAAAATCAAACAAAGCTACTTTACCACGACTTGGCTTGCATTGGTTCGGCGTGACAGCTGAAAATATATCCAGCGATTTCTCTCTGCCGACATCGATCTTTGTGCTCCTCTAATTTGCAGGAACTGTCAGTAATTTCCAGCTGAAGGGGAAGTCGATGTGAGGGAAGTCCACTGTGCTTTCTCTGGAGGAAGTGACAGTGTGAGAGAGCGCCGCACCTTAAACGTTATCGCACCATGAGTGGACTGGAGTTTAGAGAGATTAGAGATTCAGCTCTGTGGTGAAATTATCCAGCTCAAAACTGGAGCGGAAGGTGCAACAGTCTGCACCGTTTTATTCACGTCGTCTAAACGCTGAAGGAGATGGGTTCCACTGTGACCTCCTCTAAGTCTACCTGCGTGAGTAATTAACTTCTTGGTCACACCTTGCTGCTCTAAATTCCACCTCCATCCCTCCTCTGTGGTCATTCTTTGTCCTGCTCCTGTTGCTCCTTGCCGGGAAGTAAAAGGAGGAATTTCCCTGAGACAGATGGTGGGTGACGTCGCCTCCATCTTAGCAGAGTCAGGGCAGCGTTGTGTGCTAGCTGCCCCCCCACCCACCACCACCTTAACCACCCTACCCTCCACCACATGTCCTTCTCCCCTAGCAGTTGCAACGCTACCACACTGAATACTACAAGCTATTAATCCACAGAAGCGTACAACATCGTGAGCACACATTTTCTGCATGGCTTGACTCAGCAGGAATGAAACCACAGAAACCTTGGCAGCTTTCGGGACGAAGGATTGTTCAGGACACTCGGCATATGACAACCAGCAGGACACGAAGCTCAGAAAGAAAAAAAAAAAAAGGCGACGCTCATTGTGAACCATGTGGTCAAACATGTAGAAACTAATATAAGTAATAATGAATCCAACTGTACTGACAACCCGGAGAATGTGTTTTTGTTTTTTTGTGCATTTAAAATATTCATTCTGTGCAAACTACCCCTGACTGTCCATCTGGACTGAAGGCGATCGCTGTTCCAGAGTTCAGGGTCCGCCATCTAGAGTCCTGCTGGTTTCTATTCCTGCCAGCTAATCAGGGGTGTGTTTACACCTGGTGATCAGGTGAGCGCTGCAACACCACGGACCACCAGCTGGAGAAATTAGATAAAACTGAGCTGTTACTGGCCAGAGAGGATCAGCATCCAAACCCGAAAGAAGCAGCTCTTAATGCGCCGCTTCCTGTGTGAATCACATTCAAAGGCGCACTGTGCTGTTTTGTGCGTACTGACAACACAACACAACGATACTGAAGTACTGAACTCTCATATGGGAGAAGTAATTGCACAAATATGAATATTTACATATCAGAATCCTTTTTTTTCTGTAAAAAGTCTCATGAGTGTATTTAGATTTAGATTAGACTCACTAACCTGGTCCTAAATATAAAATCTTGTCACACCTTGAAGGGATTGTTGGTCGAGTCCACAGCTCTCTATTACATTAAGGGATTACATCACTTCCCTCTTGATGTCATACTTTTCCCCTTGATTCCCATTTTACCCAGAAATAAGTCAAATTTTGAGACATAAAGATGCTCTGAGTGCTGTTTGCTCCATCAGAATAAGCAGCAGCCTCGCTGTCTCGGTTTCAGGCAAAAGAAGAAACTCCCCGATGGCAGCGGAGGGCTGACCTTCAGTCGACTTCAGTGGACTCTGCTGTGTCTTTGATCCACGCGGCCTTCAGATGGACCCTGAGCTTTTCTTACTCACATCAACACCAAGAATCTGTGGATGGTATATGTGTGTGCAGATAACACACACTAACACTGTCGATAGTGTGTGTGTGTGTGTGTGTGTGTGTGTCTATACTCTGTATAACTTTACAGTAATCACTTCTAATCCCCCAACTGTGTCATTTTCATGCCAAAGTGACATATTGAAGAGGGCGGCCATTTTGGAAGCCGGTCAAGAAGGTGCGGCGAAGGTCAGCTGTTGCTTTCTGCCCTCGCCAGTGATTTACCGTTGTTCTCACTGGGCGGAGCGGCCCAGCATGTTAAATCAGAGAGCCAAGTAGAAAATTAGTTCTTATCTAAAGAGGAAAAAAAAAAAAAACAAAAACGTCATCAGAGTTATTTTAGGCAGCCGTGGTTCCTTTATATAATCAACTATAATTACATAAGTTAAATGTCAGGAGGCTTCACTGTTGTGTGGCAAAAACAAAATGATGAAAATGTCATTTGTGGAGCGAGGAACATGAAAGAGCAGAGAGCAGTGTTGCAGAAAACAGTTTTAATGTTTGTTCTGGCCTTTTGTTTCAAGTTAACGCTAGCTATCAGCGCCACAGTTTTTGCAATGCTTTCAAGACCGTGTTAAGTTGTGTTTGTTTTGCAGCCGAAGGTGTTAACCGAGGCTTCAGAAGTGAAAGTCAAACATTTTTGTCACAGATGATGTTGTTCATCAGTTTTAGAAGAGCTACTGGGCTGAAAAGACGTTTCCTCGTTTCACCAGGAGGAAACGTTAGAGGAGCCGGTTAATTGAAGTGATGGCTGAAACTTTAATTCTTTCATATCATAGTATCATTCCAAAGATTTGAGTATGTAATGGTAAAATAGCAACTCTGAAAACTTGCAAAGCAGCTTTCAGGCTAAATGATTATTTTTCAGTTGTGCTAAACTGTGCTGAGCTGTTTAGCGTTGTTAGATGTTAAATCGGCACAGACAGACAGCGGAGGTCGGCACAGCGATGTTGCATAATGCAGGTGCAAATATTGGGCCCAAACAGATGACTCATTTCCTCACAGCACAGCCACTGCAGAGGTGGAGAGGGAGCCCATCTGAGACGTCCATGTGCTGCTCTGTGAATTTGAAATATGTGCGTTTATATTTTCATTTTCACCTTCAGCTCAGCGTTCGGTTTCTGCTTGCCCATGCACAGTTCTATGTTTTACAGCCACATGGTTGTTGAGCAGTGACTCAGTAATTCCTCTGCCGTGCTGGAAAACGAATGTTCATGACCCAACTCTGCCCGACAAAACAAACTCGGCTGCCTCTTCAGCTCCTGCAGCAGCAGCAGCCATCGATAACTTCTCGCCGCTTCGTTTGTCACAGCAGCAGGCGGAGTCTCTTTGCATCAGCATCCTCTGAGCGCCCCAGCAGGCCACAACACACATCAGCGATTCCCTCTGTGTGTGTGTGTGTGTGTGTGTGCGCGCGCGCCAACTGTGCAGCTGCTGACCCTTCCAGAAAGTTTTGATGCTGCTTGAGCCAATTCTTCTGTCCTCCATCTGTGCACACAGTTAAGGTCCCATATTTAAACTTTTCCTGTCTTCCAGTTTGAAATGTTGAAACCCATAAAAAGACACCTTCATGGATTTCAGATCCAAAAATCAGCGTAGCTTTTCTTTGATCCTTTGACAGTATTAATACAGAACCTGGACCTGATTTCTAATGAAGAGAAGTGGATCTCTTTATACGCCATGCGACCAAAATTCAATTTTTTAAATGCATGCTGACACACACAGTGTTTGGGACTCTCCTAGGAGTCTGCTTAGGTTTTACTGTAGAGACATCTAATTTATGCTAGAGGTGACGTAGTCTTGCCTGTTGTCTCAGTGATCCAGAGTAAAAGCATGTCCAGGGAGGCTGCAGCATTAAATAGGGCCTCATCTATTATTTGTCTGACATGGTGACTCGTATCGAACCTGCACTTCAGAAAGCTTGGCAGCGCTGCGTGGAGGTCCATTAGCTCGTCCTGTGCATCACATACAATGGTACTGTACAGCGCTCCACAAGTCACAGCGCTAATGGCAGGCTATTAGTGTTTCAGCACTTTTACTGTCGTGTAAAAACTTTTCAATTAGAATTTGAATGCTTTTGTATTGAAGGAAAAAAAAAAAAAAGCCCCACAGAATTCCTTGATATTGTTTTTGTGTGTGTGCGTGTGTGTGTGTGTGTGTGAGAAATATTGGCCTTCTTTGTTTTTAGATTTGTTTCACATTTGCATAATTTTTGCCTTTTTCTGACAACATGAAGCTAAAATGAGCCCAAGAAAGCAGCAAATAGGGGAAGTGAGAAAAGGCCAAACCTATAATTATTAACATATAGCCAAGGTTTTCAGAACTAATTGGAATTACACCCACCAGATGAGACGTGGAGTCCCTTGATGTATTTTTCAGGTTGCGGTAAAGAAACCAGCTGGCTGGATGAGACTGGCAGGATGCCAGATGCTGTTGTTATAGATTCCTGGCATTGATCATGTACATGTGTATGTGTTCTGCCAACAAACCTGTAGGATGCAGGTTTATTTACAGTCTGAGGTGTTCCAGTTTTAAAAAGGCTCCATCTTCACATTCACGCCCAAAAGAAAGGCTCACATAGAAAAAGGTCACAGATCAGATCCACTCGGGGGCAACAACCTGTTGTCCAAAAGCGCTACATGCTTACAGCTAACACTCATTACATCAGAAATCAGTCACCTGACATCCAAAAACCAGAAAATAACACCTGGGAGCACGCTGAGTCAACTGCGGATTTCAGTTAAAAGGAGCAGCAGCATTTTCTGCGCGATAATGATGATAAACACACAAACACGCACAGGCTCGCACAATGGAGAGGCTGCTCCATAACGCTAATGTGTGCTAGTCCTCCACAGAGTATAGTTAAGTGTCAGCGTGCAGCCTCGGCGTTCACTATTTAACCGCCTTCTAGGTCAAAGTGTGAATCAGTAATAAGCATCAGCGCCTGGTGATGCAGGTGGAGCGTTTTTGATTCCCTGAACTCTCCACCGAGATGAAAGGAGAAAAATAAAACGCAAAATAAAAAACCATTTGGAGACATGATTTGTAGAGGGAAGGGAAAGGAACTGATGTATTTGTGCGTTTGCATTCAGCCGGCTCATTTGTCTGCACGGATGGCTGATTCAGGCCGCCGTGTGGTTTCAGCATGTGACTGTGTGTTTATTTTACATACCAGCGGCAGTCTGGGGAAACCATTTGTACTATTCAGTGCGTATGGATTTACTGAGGTCCTCAATTAATTGGCCAGTGACATGAAATTGCTCATCGCTTCACATGAGGTGAGATGTTTTATCCATTTAAAAAAAATGGCAGAAACACTGAAGTACGATCTGCTTCTTTTATTGTGAAGTTGGGAGAATAGATGCTGCACCAAATATTGCACTCAAGGCTCACTTCACATTATTTATGAAATCTGAGCTGATTTGTTCACCTTTAATGTGCTCTACTACAGTTTATTCCATCCTCATTTCAGTTTGATTTGTATTAACTGTTATAGAATATAGTCAGCTCGCTCTGATACAGAATGTCAAACATTAGATACGAAATGCATTAAAATCTTTTCTATTGACTTTAATTCGAATTTAAAACAATCAGGATTTTTTTTGCTATGAAGCTCCGCTCAGCTTTTCATGTCAGCTCGTTGTTTCGCTCAGAAGATCTGTAGTTTCTCTGTTTTGGTTCAGTCGCAGAGACGAAGTCAGTCACTTGTTACCTTAATTAGCTGCTAAAGAGAGACATCTCTCTCTGCGTCTTCTCTCACCGCCTCATCAGCGTTAAATAAAAGACCACAAGCTATTCCGGCTAAGTCACATTTACACCAAAAAGTCTGAATTGTGACGAGTGACTTGTAAAACAAAACAAAAAAAAAAATGCCCCCTCTGGTTTGACAGTACAAACTAGACAACTCTGCTGTTGTGTTGGTGTTGTGGCTCCTTGTGCGTCCTGTATAGCTGTGCGTTCAGTTGTGTAAGCAGCCATTATCTCGCTAACGTGTCTGCATGGAGAGAACACGCGGGGCACTTTCAGGGTGAAAAAAAAAAAAACAAGAAGCTGTGATTGACAGCCACTCTTGGCCACACAGGGATGTTGGACCGCTCGGCTCCTGGCAGGCTGTTTCAGAGCAGAAACCCCCCCACGGATTGGAGAATGTCAATCTATTGTCGTTGTTACATCAGGGCAGAAATATAGTTCAGAACTGTCCAAAGGGCATCTGCACCTTCAGCTGAAGACAGCAGAGAACCCGAAAACAGGGAAGTTTAGACTTTGGGTCCATTTGAGAAATCATAATGGGACCTATTTTCATTTTCAGACATTAGACCTTTAAAAATTAATATTTCTGTCTCTCAAAATTTGGATGTTGTCCATCTTTAAATCCAGAGAACGCACAAACATGATCCAGGAGTTAGTTCAATCTGAAGGAAATTGATCTCTGATAGTTTGTTTATTTTATTTAAATTTAAAATTTCTTTTAAAGAATTTAATTTGGTAAGTCTGTTCTTTGCAGCTCAAGCCATCAGGGTTAATCTGCTTTCTGACAGGAGTTTGTCTTTTACCCCCCCTCCCCAAAAAAAAGATGGCTACCAGCCTCAGTCTGATTGTGTTGTAGTTGTTGTGCCTCTGATAATAATTTGTCTATTTGTGTTAACAGCTTGAAGTTGTTTTTTGTGAAGTGGCCTGATTTCATTCTTGTTTTTTTCATCAAACTGTGTTCAGTGTTTCTTTTATCATTCACTTCGAGGCTGTTGATGTTTAATGATGTATAGAAAAGTAGGACATGATTAATTTCCCTCGCCCTCTTTGGGACTAATATTGGACCTGACCTGGTCTCGATTAAGTCGGTACCATTTGAAGTTTAAGGTGGTTGATGGCGTAGAAGGTTCTGGTGCTGTTCTTCCGAATGGGAATGACCCAAATGATGTTAAATAAAATCCTATTTCCATTTTAATTGCTGCCAAGAGTCCAGATCCGCCAGAAAAACGCCTCGCAGCTGGTGTCTGTCACTTCACCATGATGATAACACAAAGGCCACACACGCTGACATGAAGGATTTGCTGGACCGTCAATGCCAAGTAAAACATCAACGCATCAATCATCTCCAGTCTGACATGGTTTTAAATTTGCCCCCTCAACAGAGACAGGTGAAGGACTTTGTTTTTTCTTTAAATGTTTAAACAGATTTTAGACCTAAAATGATTCATGCCACCTTAACCAGGAGGTCCAAGGGGAAGTGTTGGAAATCACTGAGCCAAAACCAAAAGACACAGCAATAAATAATTGTTGGATCTGTGTCTGTATTTGTTATGAACATTATTTTATCATATAGTTCTTGAAATGTAATAATGAAATGTAACAAGTACCTGTTGAAAATATTTAAGATATATGATTAGAGTATTAGTTTATATAATCTTAACTTGTCTGGCTTGTCAACACTAATTCAGATGTTTCCAACAGCAGTTTAACTCGTTCCTGCAGGTCACCAACTGGAACCAACCGGAGATATTAGGAAATAGGGGACATTTCTTCATATTTCCGGTCCATCTCCACCATTGTTACATTCAGACAGCCCAAAAAAATCAATTATAGATATGAATATTTTAATAAGTAAGGATTATTTCTTGTAGGGATCGAGGAGGATTCATATCGGTTTCTTCCTGTTGGGGATGAATGTGATGAGTGTCGGAGACCTCGGGAGCTTAATAATGACCCCAACACTGATTTGTCCTGTTTTCTGTCATCAGTGCTGAGATAATGAAAGCCTGAATTATAAACTAGAACCCAGAGAGTAAAGTGAAAGTTTATTTGCAGTTCCGTTTAATTTAGTTGAATAATTTTTTATGACATTTTTTTCATCTGTTCTGTAAAAGAAGCAGATTGTTTCCCCTCCAGATCCAAATCCTCTCTGCTTGTCGTTTTTACTGTGAACTAATGAAAACACTTTGGCTGTGATAACTGTCCTGGAGGAGCGTTAAAAAAGTTTGAAAGAAGAACTTGTTTTTAATTAAACTTCAGGTTGTTTTTAAAAACTAAGAATGACAGGTGTTAATGAATGATGATAAAATCCTCCTAAAATCAGGTACTTCAACGGTTTCACCAGCGAACAGTTTAAAATCCAGAACTTAAAACATGAACTTTGGGGCAGCTGCCCGTCTCTCCTGTAAGAGTCCACCAGGTTTACAACGGCATTAGACTTCAGGTAGGCATCTAAAGAACGACTCTCCTAAGACAGACTTTTTTCTAAAATAAAAAAAATTAAATCCAACCTCTCAGTTCTGTTAATCCTGGACACATTTTTTCTTTTTTTTAAATGATACGAATCAGTGCTGGAGTCATAAATTGTTTCTGGTCTGAAGCCCGAGTTAGCCTGGGGATCAGTTCGTAATGTTTTAGGCTTCAAATTAGCTTTCGTGTTCTTTGTTTTTTGCCTTTCTCTGAATCGGTCGTATTTTCATTGAACTCACCTCCAAATGGAGACCAGTCTCCTGTATCTTTATCTGAAAATGGCCCCAGATTGGGGTTAAATTCTGTTATTCCTGGTTGACTCCACATAGTACATGAAAAAAAAGCGTGCTGTGTCTTCAGTGAGGAAACATCATTGCTGCACATTCATCCATCAGGATCACAGGAGCCTGTGAATTGCATTAAAACGGACTGATACCCACCAAAAAACATTATTCTTACGCAGCAAGTCCGCTGAAAGCATCTTAAACGTGAACAGGCTCATTTGAGCGCTATACTGATGTTGGACGGCGGCCCACACACACATACACGGGAGTTTGGTTCGGTACAAACTTGAGAGGGGACATCCATCAGTGTCAACATCACAAAAAGTCACTTCACATGTTTCTATATCTCAAAATAAACAAATCCCAGTGAATGCGCTGCCGGGGGGGGGGTCAAAGGTCACACTTCAGTCATACATCTTCATATAGTGATATTCTCCAGGGTTCTTCAGCTAATCCTAACTAATCCTTCAGGATAATTAGGTTTTATCTCCTACGTGAGAATCACAGATTACACCTTCGTTTCACATTTCTATCTTCAGCACTGGTGACGACAGTAACCAGTTGGTCTATGTTTTAACGGATTGTGATACTACCGTCTTGTTTGTGTGATTCTGTTCTTTTGTTTTTGTTTTTACAAACGTGAAGTCAAACCTGTTTGTCTCACTAAATGAATCTGAACTACAGCTGAGTATCAGTCAGTCGAGGCTAAGCACAACAGTCGTCCTGAATGTCCACATACATGGGGAACATTTTATCTGTTGCAGAATAAACTTGGATGTAATCTGAAAGTAGCGGTGAAAGCATTCAACTTTTATGGGATCCAATTCAAAGAGCAGCGGTGGCCTTGAGGTTAGAGACACTTTGTGACAGATAGTAAATGTCTCTGGATGCGTTCTGACCTCTGTGGCTGCACACTTCAAGTACATCTCAGTGTGGTATATTTAAGCGCTCGGTAAAGTGGAAAAACCATGTCTTTGTCAGAAGGAAGCAGACAGAAAAAAAACTTCTAATGCAGCTTAAAGATGCGCCAAAAGTTTATTTTTGATTACAAGGGCTGTTTGGAAGTCTCTGATGGCGGTGGCGTTGATGATCGGCGTCTTTTGGACGTACTTGATGCTGCAGTGAGTCGCTGATGGAAAGTGACGAAATGAGCCACGGCTCATTTGTTAGCGTGTGAAATGTGACGGTTTGATGCTGAAATGAAGAAATGGAGAGTAAGCAGCTGTCGCATGAGGAAAACTCACATGAATCTCCTTTTTGAGAACAACTTTGGAGCAAAATGTTGCTTCACGAGTTTTTCCGGAAAAGGTCCAACAGGAAATGAAGTTTATTTACGTTGAGCTGAAGCAGCGTGACTTTCCCTTTCAGCTCCTCTGATCTATGACTCAGTGTGTATTTGCATTTGGCCCAAATGTGCCACTGCGCCTCCAGTATTATTGTCTGGTGTTATTTTGTGTTTACACACACACACAACTTTGTTGTCTCAGGGAGTTTTTACATGTTTGCCCAGTCGATGTGCGTCGAAGGCTTCGCTGCAGCTGCTCTGTCTGTTCTGCTGTGGTTTGGTTCCCCTACTGTGGTTTCTAAGCAGGAGGGAGGTCTGTTGCTCTTGCATCCCACTGATTACGACCCTGTGTGTGTGTGTGTGTGTGTGTGTGTGTGCGCGCGTGTATGTGTGTATGTGTGTTTGTGTATTGTGCGGTTTGTTAATCAGCATGTGAGTAGGTTTGAATTTGGTTGTGCATCAACCATCACCTCTTGCTCTCGCTCTCTTTTTCGCTTGCTCTCTCCACCTTACTTGGACGTGCACACACACACACACACACTTTTATCATCCAATGCCAGCTAAAGCTGACTACTGGGGCCAACAGTATAGTCTCCCTTGTCTGTTTGTCACAGACTTTGCTGCTGTCCTCTCTCTCTCTCTCTCGCCACACTCAAGTCAACACAAAGTCACACACACGTTCTCCTGGTGGCAGCCTGATTGAGGTTTCCGTGCCTCGCCCTTTAGATTTACCGTAATTGTGGAAGAAAGGTAGAGAGGAAGATGAAGGAAAGTTAAAATGAAGGATTGTGAGCGATGATGGAAAAGGAGAGAAGGTTCTGGGCGCTGAGGTAAGCAGGAGATGAGTGATGAGGACGGGAAAGAGGTGGCGACGACGGGTGGAACTAAGGGAGGAGGGGGAAAAAACGTGACTGAGAGGCTGAGGAAGGTCAGAAGGGAGGAGTGAGCAGAGAGGAATGATGAATGGGGAATGATTAGAGTGGGAGGCGGGAAAGAAGAGACGAGAACTCCAAGGGCTGAAAACATCTCCCATTAAATCGAGATTACAGCCTCTGCCGGTCTGGAGTGCTCTGCGACTTTACAACCAGCGCTGTCAGCCGCTGAAGATATAACACCCAGTTTTAAAGATCAATTTGTCACTTTTCATCTCCTCCTACACCTCATTCGCCTTCTACTCCTCCTCCTCCTCCTCTACGACGCCGAAGGCAGACCAGGAGGAGCCAAAGGAAGGAAGGGAGGGAGCCGGAGGTTTAGCCTCGTCGAGAGAAAGAGTTTAGGAGCACCTTTGATGATGTCATCTGCTATAAATCCTCTCCCGCTGCACTGCTTCATGTTCACGCAGTAAAAATCACACACAGACATACAAATGCTGCAACGGCCCTGCAGATTGATTCAATTCCTCATTCATCTTGACTTTTCCTTACACGTCCCTGATGAACCACCTCAGTGCTTCCCAAACTGAGGTGTGGGGACTGGAGGAGTCCCTTTCGGACTCCATGATGGTCCCAATCGAAAAGGAGAAAAAGCTGCAACTCCATTTGATTCTATTCGTTGGTGCAAAAACAGATTCCCACGCTTTTCACCGCTATGTTGCGGTTTTAATCCCATACACCTCCTAATCTGTCTCACTCCTCTCAGTCCCATTGAAATGTATGTATACCTGCCATATGTGTGTCATTCATCTTCAACCGCTTAGCCGTTTCCGAGTCATGGGTGGAAAGAGCCTGTTAATACCAATAGTTGGCAGCACCTGCTGCTCTTAAATACATCTAACTGCTGGTTAATGGGCTCCGATATTACCCAGGACCTGTGCAGGCTGTTAATGCTTTCCTTCAGCTAGCCTCATCGTATATCGGCTCTGAGGTCGTTCACGGGGGAAACTTTGACAACTTCTCATCTACGTCTCGCATTTCAAAGGCTGTGAAGGAAGCGGAGGTCGGAGACGAGGCTGCTTCCCACTTGCTCGGTGAGGCGACCTTGCTCTACGCCGCGTGAAACAGACAGAATAAGAAACAAAAAAGAATCACGGCCTTGATGGTAGCAGATGGAGTGTGAATTTCTCCTCAGAGTGTAGAGACAGAGAGAAGTGAGATAATAGCCCAGAGCTAATCCACTGTGCTCTGAAAACTCATTACTCCTTAAAAAGGGAGCTTAAAAAAAAGGAAGTGCTCTCCAAGATGGTAAGAACGCTCTGCCTAAGGTGAAGACTTTGGCGCAAATGGTTTGGTTTTCCTTCTCTCATAATCTCCTTTATGCAAAGTTCAGCAGATTTGGCTCTGTCTTTATTGACAAGGTTCTTTGTATAAGCTTGGCGGTGGGAAATCGGCGGCTCCCCAGGACTCACACTAGCACACTCACCAGCTGCGAAAATCCATTTTTAATGCTCCTGAATCATTGTGCTCCTCAGCAAGTGAGCTGGGGAGGAGCAGGTCGACGTAGCGCAACTGAGAAACATCTGCTCTCAGCTGGCACGCTTCACACCGAGCACGTCAAGTCAGGAGCAGAGCGTTGACGTCACATTATGAATTAATCTGAATTAACGTGCCGTAGGGTTGATATTTCAGGAGGGAAAGACGTTCAGCAGCTGTTTAATGAAGTGCTTCTTGCTCTGCCTCATGCTTTTACATCGGCGCTGTGCAGATTCAGTGTGATGTGGCCGTCACCTCCAGAGGAAACGGTCACAACTGCCTGTGTGTGCAACATGAAGTCATGTAATGGAGAACGAGTGGTCAAGCAGCGCAAGTCAGTGTGGCTGTGAGCTGTGTGATTGTACGTGAAGTCAGCGTTCTTCCATCCACAAGGTGGAATATAATCGATAATATATCGCAGCAACACCTGCCACTCCATTATCAAACGTCCCTTCATAAGACAGCGATTAAAAGTCCAAACGGTCTCAAGATAAGCATCGTCTTAAATTACAAATCAGCTCAATATTCTATAGAAATACAGTGAAACTGCAGAGAAATGCTCACAGCAGGACTTCTGGGGGTGTGGCTGTATAGTTGTGACATCACAAAGAACCAAAACACAGTCAGTCAATCAGAAGAGTAAAACTGAGAGATGTGAAACTATTCTGAGCTCAACATTTCAGATACAGAACACGTTTGATGCTGAAGTCTTGAACAAATTTGTACTTTTCATCACTTACAATCATCCCAACAGACGGAAACTGAAGAAAACTGTGACCAAGCGTTTGTGTTTAGTGACATTCAGTCTTTGCTGCCTCCATGCTGTTCAGTCTGGACTTCTTTCACTGTACATCTGGGCATCAGGTGGCACCTGCACAGAGCTAATGGCTCCTCCACAACATGGCTGAATACGCTGCTGCGATGCGCCCACGCCTGCTCACAGCTCAAAAGCTCCTCCAGAAGTGAGCACTTTTCATTTTACGGCACATTGAGGGTTTGTTTGGATCAGTGGTGGATTACGCTGCGGAACTTAGTTTGACAAGCTCCGCGGAGGGAAGTTGGTTCGATGCTGAAAGGTCAGCGGAGTATTCCATCGAGTTTAAGGAAAATCTGTTTCATGTTTAAAAGATGCTAAGTTTGACTGCTGTCAGGATGGAGGGAGGGGGGGTGTTACATCATCCTCCAGCTCCAATAACGCAACAGTTGCAGCAGCTTTGCAGGTTTTAATGACACCATTTCAAAGAAGTGTGAAATAATATGAAATATAAATGTTAAAGTCCATGAAAACACAACTTTCTGCAAAAATCAGGGCTGCTCTTAGCGGTTTAAAGCTGCCGAGGTTTGAGCTGTCAAATGCTCCACTCAGGCTTTGTCCACATGAAAGGTTGGATTTCAGTCAAATACGATAAAACCACAACGGGACACATTCCTAATGAAGCAGCTTAGCTTTAAATTCTTAATAACGTTGATTGCTGCTTGTGTATGTTGAGGAGCTGCAGATATTTTTCCATGCAGGATGGAAACGGCAGCAGAGCAGGCTTTTATTTCTTCTCGGCTCTGTACAAGCACTCACTCTGAAGGGCTCCGCTGTGGACGAAATCCTGCAGCGTCTCTGATCTGTTTGAACCGCTCAGGTCCTTTCACCTTCCGCTGCACCATCTGCATATTCACACATGATAACAAGTCCGCGTTCCTTAGAAATTCATTACTCTGTTATGATAATCTCACATCAGGGGAGCCATTGCAGCACAAGCAATTAGAAAATTCACATGCCTGAATGCTGGAATGAAATTATTGAAGATTAGATTCAGCCCCGATTACCCCTCCCATCCCCGTCAAGAGGAGTGTGTGGACTCAGCTCATGCAGATAAGAGTCACTGCAGCGTCCAGTCAAGAGGCGGCACGCACACACACGCCGCAGCAAACACCCCACCTCACGCCTCCTGGTGAGCAGGCTGCACGCTCTGGAACATGGAATGCCCTTTCGGCCACAGCACATCAGTCTACGTTACAAATCACCCGCCTGTTACAGTAAACTGTATTCAGCTTTGCCCCCAGGGGTCAACTGCACCATGTGAAAGGAAAAAAATCAGCCTGCCATGGAGCAGACTGGGAGAGAAGTTTGGGACGGACGAAAGAACGCCTCCAGAAAAACGTGCAAACAGATATCCAAAGAAGAAAAAGGTCAAACTTACCTCCCAACGCTTGCTTCATAACGAAATTCATGATGATGGCTTTTAATTCCCTGCCTCCTTTATCCGAGCGATGTTACATTCAATAGCTGCAGAAAAGTAGAAGCCCTTTGTCGCCAGATCTGGAAAGAAAACGACATTTCCCATCATAATGTGGTCACGCTAAACGAGAAATAAGACCGCGAGTAGCATGCACCACACCGGAATATTAATGACTTCTGGGTCTGCTGGAGCTGCACTTCCAAAGGAATATTTAAATATTGTAAAAATATCAAAGCATCATTTCATGGTAGAGTCACAGCTCGCAGGCAGCTCCTTGGCTCTGTAGGTGTGTGTGTGTGTGTGTGTGTGTGTGTGTTTGGTTTGTAGGTTTATTCATAGCATTGACTGAAGGACACTGAGGTCAATGGTTCAAACACACACACACACACACACACACACACACATACACACACCAACCATCTCCAGCTCCAGCTACTCAGCCCTAATATTGAAAAAGGATCCGGACAGTTGTGGGTGTTTGGTGTGAAGCAGTGACGGTGTGTGTGTGTGTGTGTGTGTGTCACGACAATCAGCAGCTCTGTCCGTTTCGGGCTGCTCTCAGTTTTGGAGCAAAGTGCGCGCCGCCGGTCTTCGGCTCGGCAGGACCGGGTCGCTGTCGGTGCATTTTTCCTGATCATGTGATAAAACTTTCCATCCTCTATCGGAAGGACAGGCAACCCGCGGAATAAAAAAAAAAAAACAAAAACAAAACAATCACACGTTTATTCAGAAAGCTGCTCGTTCTGCGCGTTAACGGAGCGGAAAACGTGAGCAGACCGATGCGTGCGCGTTTTGGCAGCTCGCTGTGCGGTAAGTGTGTTCAAAAACCGACCCGGTCCGAGCCTGGAGGCAGGAGATGGGCGGGAAATCAGAGCTGAGCACGCGCTTCCTGGTTCCGATCCGAGGCTGGTTTCAGCACCACCGCTGCCTGGACAGCTCCGCACAACCGGATCACAGACGGCGAAGAATCATGCGTCGATTTTTTTTTTTTTAATTATTATTAATTATTATTAATAATAATATTAATATTTTACCTGAGTCCGGATCCCGGATCAACCAAATCCTCCTCACACACTCCAAACACACACCGAGCCGGGAACTTATCCTGCAGCAGGCGAACAGCAGCACGGCCGAATTCTAACTGCTCGTCCCTCTCATCTCCGGCTGGCTCCCCGGGGCTGCAGGAAAAAAGGAAAAGGACGTCCTTGATGCTTCCTCCTGCCTGCCGCTTCGTTTCCACACACACACGTAGAGAGAAAGAGGAGGAGTAGGCAGGGTGGAGGGGGTGAAGCAGCTGCCGCTCACACTGTGATGGGAAGGAGCGACTGAATCATAAAAGGGGGAGGGGGCGTCCCACTAACGTCCCACTAACGTCCCACTAACGTCCCACTAACCGGTAGAGTAACATCAATTACCCCCCCATCAGAAAGGAGACTCGGTTTCTGTTGGATCGTGCTGCAGTCCAGGTGGAGCGACGTGACAAATCACAAAAATCACAAAATGTCCCACTTTGTGGTCCGTTTTCATGCTGCTGCTGCTGCTGCGGAACGATCATATTGTTCTTTATTGTATTTGGATGAAAACATGTCGATGTTTCACCTGAAGGGAAAGGTTAACGTCGCTGAGGGATTGTGGCACAACGCAGGGCAATGTGAAAATGGATGGCGGGTCCAGGTGGCCTGATTTTAGGGCGTGGCTGCTTTGTTGTGACATCACAAAGTTACAGAAGTGCTGAGAGCTGCTTTCAGGTCAGTTTCTGAATGCAGGCTGAGCTCTGTGATACTTTCAGTGTGTTACTGTGGAAGCCGGACCTGGTTTATAAGCAGAGAGGACTAAGGTGTTTGTCATGGTGCAGGGAATGCTGGGATGTCTCACTCCACCCAGCGAGGGCCGGCCTAACACGATTTTCACTGAGCTGGTTTCACTCTATAATCCCTCTTGCGCTCTTTTCGTTTCCAGTTTGTAGATTATTGTGTTTTTCTGATCTGGATCTTTCCTGCTCTGAGGTTTTAACGCTGATCTTTTCACTGACACCAAACATCATTCGCCATTAAACTATATCCCAGTTGATGATAGTTGGAGGAATTCGTGCAACGCTGTGACACTAATACGGCACCTATTACACCCTTCAGCTGCATCTCATTTAGACTCCCATTCAGCCTTCGCAGATGTTCTTTGGTTTGTATGATTTGTATGTAAAATTGTGCCGACTCCATTGAGACTCTTCACTGCAGCCAGAACTTGACATGTTTCCTGGAATTAGGCTGCACGTAGAGAATTTTAATCCCTGCTTTCTTTTTATCTCACCTCTCTGTAACGCAGGGTTCAGCAGTCTGCCAAACTCAGGTAATTAGACTTCCTCAGTTCCCCCACCAAGCAAAGGCTGTTAGCTGCATGCAGTTCATGCGTGCAGCTCTTTTCTTTGAGTTAAAGAAGCGCAAGGCAAAAAATTTTCATATCCAAGTTGACCCGACTCATGCTAAACAGCACCACATAAGGAAAAGGGTGAAGTAGGTGAAGCATGTTTCGAAATACTGAACAGACACCCACATTTTTCAAAATACTCCACAAAAAGTAAAAGGTCGCCATTTTAAGCCGCTTGTTTCTTTTTTGTCTGAATGAATTTAAAAGACACAAACCTTTTTCTTTTTCGACACAACAGCTGTTGTAGCGATATGGGGATTATAAAATGCTTCACACGCAGACTTAGTGCTGGCAGAAAAAAATGCATACTATTTGGGAAGGTTGTGCGAAGGCTGAGTCCAGTGCAGATCATGAAGCACTTCCCCAGACTGGATTTCTCTCATGCTTTTGCTTCCTTTGGCATTAAAGACCACCAGAACAGATAACAGATTAGCACCAGCAAATTCAGGTTATCTTGCTGCTGATGTCGCCTTTTAGGATTTCTGCAGGTCCCTCAAACATCAAAGTAACCCGTCCTTTATATTTTACACAAACATGCTGAGCACGACAGTTTAAAACGGACCCTGCAGCGGCTTCTTTTTCTGTTTCTCCGGCTGCTTCGTATGATTGTTTTAGAGAATGCACGTCCTTGGCTCCACGCTGGCACTTTAATTTTTGAGAGAGAAATTATGATTTCAATTTTCATTTCATTTTGAGGTGCATGAATCATTTATCTCTTGATAAATTTACCGATCTGACTCTGAACCTGACAAAAGAGGAGCGACGGCAAAGGAAGGAGGAGGCAACTGCTAGAAATGAATCAACAAAACCTTCAATTAAGCGTCAATATTGGGCATCTAAACAGAAGAGTCAAGTAGAAATTGAGAAGTGCAGCTCTCTGTACTTCTAAGATGTAGCTTGGGTGACACTCAACTATTACTCCCATATTCTGAATCTGGGAAAGCCTCACCTAGCCTGCGATGCACTTTTGTTGCAAGGATGAGCACAAGCACACACAGACACACACAGACACACACACACCAGCGCTCACTCCCCTTTCCCTCACACATACTCCCCTGACATCTTGTTAATGCAACTCCAGCCAACTCTAATGTACTATGTTCTCTCTCTCTCACTGTATCTCCTCTTGTGACACACACCACGCCTCTTCGTTTTCCAGTGCAGGCGAAACAACAGCACTCGCACTGACTCACAGACATCCGATTCTCCCGGCTGAATTGCGAAAGCTGATCTGTGCGTTTAAGTGGCGAGGTGGTCTGTTAATCAACATGAGAAGGCAGCAGCAGGACAGAGCTGACGTGTCATATGAATTCCCCAGCGAGGCTCCCCAGAGCGCCGCTTGTGCGACCTGAACGCTGGAGGATGATGGCAGATGCTGGCTGCTGTTTGTGTTACTGATGTCAAATGTCCTCCAAAGCACAAGAAGAACACAAAAACATCATAAATGAAATTTTTCCTGCTTTGACCATCTGATTATATTAACTGGACTAATTTGTGCTGAGCCGATCTTCCTCATGCAAAGTGTCTTAAACCTAAAGGGGCAGCTAATGACCATCAGGAGGCGACTCCACTGGTTTTAAAAATAGTCCAATTGTATTGAAGTCAATGGGGAAATGGCCCTAATTCTCCTTCAACTTCTTACATTAGTAAAAGTTTTCCAAATGCATTTAAGGTCACAGTCGGTAGTTTCAGGTCTTCTGCTCTCTAACTCATCCCTATGAAATGTCTGTGTTTATCTGTCGTCTACCTGAGTGTGACTCATCAGCTGCACCTGCAGCAGCAGCAGAAAAACCCCGAACGCTCGTCGTTCTCTGAGCTCAGAGTCTCCACACAGTCACTCTGGGGCAACAATAGCTCTTCCTGGTGATGTCGTTTCTCAGGTTAACCCCTCCCTGCCCGAGCCATCCCCTCACTTCCTGGTTTGTCTGCCAGGTTTCTCTTCCAACTCTGGTTTCCAACTTTTAATGCTGTTTTATACTGAACTCCAGAAATTCTCTTAGTGTACCTCAGATCTACATTAAACCACTGATATTAAACAGATCAAGTCCAGGGAGCTTCAAATCGCACGCTTGATATTCAGTGCGTAAAAAGTTAAAACATTTTCCCTGAGATGCTGAAATATAATCCTCAGTCCCTTTAGAGTTTTTTATTGTTGCTGTGAACCCCAGGAGGAGCTGAAGCTTCATTAATATGCATCCACTGATTCAGTTTACATTATTAAACCGCTCCCCGTGGAGTGCTGCTTTGGAGTTATGGACCTTTTTTTTTTTTTTAAATAATAAAGCCAAATTGTTCAGCCGGAGCATCAAATATGCGCACAGGCCTTGTTGAGATAGAGACAGTCCTGCTTTCTCAGAACAATCCAAAACAAGTAGTGGAATAGTCCGGCCCGAAAGATGTCAGTGGTCTTCTTCATTGTAGCCTGGATCTGTTGGAGAGGATGAAGTTTAAATCAAACACAATGCAGCTTTCTGAGTTTGGATTTAGAAACCTGGACTTTCACAAATTCTCAGAAATGTCTAAAGCTGGTCCAGCTGGGTTTTCTAGGTCACTCTGCGTGACCTTTTGACTCCCAGTGCACCCAAAACTCAATCATGGCAAGTCCGGTTATTGGAATCTGGGAGTGAAGCATTTTTTCACCGCTGACAGCTCACGGAGGCCGAAAGGAAAGCTACAGAGAGAAACTGACAAATGTGCCCTTGGCTCTTTAGCACGCATTTGAATTTCTATGCAGTCCAATTCAGAATCATTTCACAGTGATTATTTGGGGGTTGGGGGGGGGGGGTGTCCAGCTCTTTCACCACACAAAACATGACTTGCACTTGGAAGCAGCAATCGTCTGTGTTTTGTGTTTGATAATGCTCCGGAACACTTTACACTACTAATGTTGCTATGCAACAAAAACTTGGATTTCAGGTAATTGTGCTCAGCAACAAACTGGTGAGGTGGAATCTTTTGTGAATGGAGCAGATGTAATCTGTTCCCCAACATTTTGTCATGGCCTGTTACAGTGCAGACATTTTTTCAGGATTTATTTTCCAAATTGTGTTCAATAAAACTCTCAGATCAGATTCCTTCACTTAAATTTGATTAGTTAATGCTGTAAATTATAGATAGAACAAGCTGCTGGTGTTGTTACTTAGTGACACTGGAGATATTTTTTCACAGAAGTCTTTTTCACTCATTCAGCCTGATTAGACCTCAACTACGAAGCTTCTGTATATTTTTGGACCCACAAGCAGAACGCTGTCTGAAGTAAAACCAACTGAAGGAGTTTTGCAAAGCAAAGATGATAAAGCACGCTAGCAGGAGCACAAAACCTGGAGCCTCAATACATTTCAGTCGAAACGAGGCTATAAGAAGGGAAATGGCCAACCCAGACTTATATACGTGATACGATGACAGCTGGAAGGCCACGCCCAGATTCACAGTGAAACAAAAACAGATGGAACTCCATTTGGAATCAGACGAAGGTCCATGTGGACCTTAATTTGGAGCCGATGTAACAGGATTTCCTTCCCATCAGCCAGACTGAAAAATTGTAGTTCTGTTGTGTCGTCTTTGTGTAAAGCTGCTCCTGAAGCTGCACAATGTCTGAAGGGACGGATGGACAAGGACACATTTACAGACCAGTCCATTTGCCTTCCAGTGAGCACGAGATGTGTACGTCTTTAGTTCCACAGTTTGACCCTGAACGTGAACTCTGAGGGAGGGAGAGGAGCTCAGTCCTCTGATAGATATTTTACCTCTTTGAAAACCTGAGAAGTTCAACGCACAAACCCGACGAATCCTCTGAAGAGACGACAACACACACACAATGTGTCCTCTCCTGCCTTTTCCATATTGGCATGTAAATAACTTTTGGCTGATCCAGTTTGAGCATGTGTGGCGTTTCCTGCTCATCCCGTCACCTGTTTTCGGTTTGTCCTTTACAGAGATTCTTCCACCTGGTCGTCGGTTGTTGTAATACTCTGGCTGCTCGGTGTCATGTAGTGGCTGACCTGCTCTGTAGCCGAGTTTTTATGATTCTACTCACCGAACGTCTTCCTGTGGGCTTCGGTTAACTTCCATGAACTGGTGGTCATCTGTGGCTGTCGAAGACTCGTCGTACTTTCTTATTTCTGGGTCAAAGAGGGGAGCACCGTATCATCAGCTTTACAAGCAGACATTGTCCTTGACATTCCTTCTTCTACAGAGGCGGCAGCAGAACTCGGCCCTCCTCTGCAGACAGATATGTATCCGATAATCTCAGTCGTGCATGTTTTTATTTTTTTATTTTTTCCATTATCTAATTTTTATTATTATTATTTTTTTTTTATCTTCAGCCATGCGGCGCCAGCTCTTGGCGAGGAAATGAATCATGGGTAATAATATTCTGTGGAAGGAAATGGGCGGCTGAAATGACTCGTGGCTGTAATGTTGAATGGGTTCAGCGTTGAGTGTTTGGCTGTTTAATAGAGGTGTGAACGACGAGTGAAGCAGCGATGCATCACGGCAGAGAGTCATCTGAGTCATCTGAAGTCACACAACATCCACTGTGTTTTTACGTTCATTCATATTTTGCAGATTCATGCTCTGCAAAATAAAAACAATTTCCAGATGTAATCTAAATATCAAGGTGGACCCTGTTTTATTCTGCAGCTGCCTGCATTCCCCTCTGAAACATTTTTTACAGATTTAATCGTCACTTTTCAGACTCCAAACAAACATTGGTGGCTGGATAGGAAGCAGGAGTTAATTAAGTGCTCAAAGAACACCTTGATGTCTAAAACGTGAAGACAAAAAGGGAAAAATAAACCTTGTTTTGGTTTCAAACTGAGAGCTTGACAAAAATGACATTTTAAACATTGACATTTTAAAGTGACATTTTCTTCAAGACTGACAAAGGGGCAGAATCCTCGCTGATGGATCTCCTGTGTGGAAAAGATTGATCTTAAAGAATAACCTTTCCAGTCGTGTTAAATCTATCAATCCCAGCTGAAGTTGGGGCGGGACTAAACTTTGGCAGAGGGACGGCGTGCGAACCACTGAGCCACCTCAGAGTCGCAGTACGTTTGAACCACAATTCATATTTTATATGAACTTACATTTTTGTTGTCATGGAGTATGCAGGGCTGAAAAGCGGAGCCAGTCAAACCTTCTATCAGGTGACCATCAGGGGCGAGGTTGTATTGAAGTGTATGTGAAAATGGCCCTCCTTCCGACTTGGTTTATTAGCTCACTTAACGTTTTCATGATGAGTTTATGAGCGCAGTTTCTGCTCCTCTCCAGTACAACATGGGTTGCCACTTGGAAAAGCCTTTCAGTTCCGTGTCTCCAAAGGGGGGAATAGTGCATCAGTTAAGCCTTCGCAGTACTTGGATTGTTTAAAAGGACTCCTGCGCTTTATTTATACACATTTCTGTCGAATTTAAACCAGCACATTTGGTTGCTTGAACAATTTTGGCCGCACAGTATGAGTTCGTAATGATGGAGGCGCACTGGCAGGTCTGCAGGTTTTAAGAGGTTCTAAAAGGGATATTTGAAAAAAAAAAAAAGCATGTTTTTTTTAAAGAGCAGTAAGCTTTCCATTGTACTGTTAATAGTGTTTGTTTGTAGTTCTCCTTCCAGTTTCTTTTTTACCGTAAATTATTTCTTTTACATCTACACGGTAGATTTCCTTGCGGTGTGGCTGGTAGTTATTAGAAATGTATGAGGCCTGTGCAAATGGCTCCTTGTCTTGCAGTGAAAGAAAGTGTTGGGGAAAAATCTAATGCTCTTGTGGGAGTCTGTGAAAAGGTCCCTTTGTTGGAACGACGACGAGTCAACAGTTATTGTGGGCTGTGCAAGAATCATCAGTTCTGGGGGGTACAATCAGAGGCTGAACTGAAACTTGTTAATGTCAGTACTCGTACAGATACAGATAAACAAGAAGCTGGAATATTCTTCCACCCAGCTGAAACATCTAGTTGCCCCTCTGGAGGATCTGGTGTTCCCTGATCTGACCCTCCTGTCTCTGAGCAGCAGGACCTGGATTTGCTTCTTATCATGCACACCTTGTTGTTATCTGCAAACCTGTTTCATAAAGTTTAAGTTCACTACGAGAGGAAGAGTTAGGGGCTAGGAGTTAGGAGTTAGGACAGGAAGGACAAATGAAGAGCAAAGAGAAAGCTGGACATTTATGGGTCAATTAATGAAGACCACAAGCTTGAAGTCTGAGAAGCTGCAGGTAAAATGAACCATAGAATAAATCCTCATTACAGCATGCTGTCTCCTGAAGAAACAATCCATCAGCAACTCACATAATTAATTCAAACATGATTATGTTTTTCACCACTCGCTACACTTCCATGGCTTTATGAACATTTAACAGTCTTGTGGTTTCTCTCTGATGACTCTGAATCAGTAATGGAGGCTAAGCAGCTAAATGAGCCCAGCAGAGAAGAGTTTTACTGCGAAATAATTCTTTGGAGTGTGAGGCCCTCCTAACATGTTTGACTTGCAGTTAATGATGAATAACCTCCTTTCGGACGGTCGCTGAGGATTCATTCATCCATTTATTTACATGAACAAAGTGCATTAATCAGCCCCTGTGATCGTGTGCCAGCGTTCGCAGGCAGCCAATTGTAATCCAGCTGTATAGGCTTGGGATCGGAGCTTTCTTCACATGAATTTTGCATTTGTTACCATGGAAATATAAAAAAAATTAAATAAATAAACATTTACGTGATAAATATTTCAGTGGGTTTGATTCTCCTGGACCTGGCAGATGATGCCATTGTCCTCTCAAAAGGCTTTGAAGTGGTTTAAATCACGTTCTCTGTTCGTATGGGGCAGTTTTCCTCCTCAGCAGGCCCTCTCACTCATGGGGTCCCCCAGGGGTCAGTTCTGGGGCCTCAATTGCTTTCCCTTTATTTGCTACCCCTGGGGTCGATATTTAGGAGGCATGGTATTTTCCTTTCACCTTTTTCTTTCTTCTTTCTTTCTTTTTTTTTAAAAAACATGGTTGGACTTAAAATTTTTAAAATTAAACAAAACAAAACAGGAGTTATCCCGTTCAGTCACCCTGATCTAGTCCAGGACTTTGCCAGCTCCCTTGGCCCATTAGCGCCTTACGTAGGATCCTATGCAAAGAACCTTGGTGTAGTCACCGATGGTGCCTTTAACTGTATGAACAGGACAGTTCTGTTGTTTGGTCTAGCTTTAGTCAGTTAAAGTTAAACTTATTTATACCAGAAAGTCATTCATGCTTTTACTCTCACTTGTACTACTGCAATTCTTTGTATGTGGGCATTGATCAGTCAGAGCTAAACCGCCTGTAGCTCGTCTCCTAACTGGGACAAACAGGTGTGAGCACATAACTCCAGTGCTCTCTTCAGTTCACCGACTCCCAGTCCGATATAGAATTGATTCTTTTCAAGAAAAGATTCTTTTATTCGTTTTTAAGTCTTTAAATGGGCTGGCACAGAATGTTTGTCTGACCTTATTCATTTCATCGGGCCTCCATAGCGCTCTGATTTTGGACGTTCCTCGATCTTTATTAAAAAAAAAAAACTAGAGGAGCACGAGCAGTTGCAGCTCCCACTCTGTGGAACTCATTAGCCTTGGCAGTGCGGACCGCAAGTAGCTTCGCCACGTTTAAAACACAGCAAAAGGCAAATTTCTTTCAGACACCCCTTTTAGGTCTCCTATCTTTATGTTTCATGCTATCAGAGCATGCATTATTGTGTTGTAACTGTAAAGCCCTCTGCTGTTTTAAAATGTTCTGTATAAATTGAGTTGTGATATCCAGATATGGTAAACATGGAGGAGGTAGCTCAAGTCTAATAGGTTTGATGCAGAGAGCAAAGCCAGAAACAGAAAAATCAGTAGAGGGTGATGATGATGATTGACTCCTAACATGTATCACACTTTGTCTATTTTTGAAACTCTTCTTTCTCTCTTCTTAACACCAGACAAAGTACCTTCACCAGAAAAACCTGACAGTGAGCAAATGTGGAGAGAAGGGCAACAAACTGCTATTTTTACTTCACATATGACAGTAAATTTATTGGATGAGACCTCAAACAGATTGTAATAAATCCCAAATCCCACTGAAAGAAGGCAATCAGAGCTGGGATCAGAGCTCGTCGTATACTGAAACCTGAGAGGACGTCTCCGCACCGCAGTCAGTCTGTTGGACAAAAAATAACATGTTTGATCAGGAACCGGCTCACTTGCTGACGTCTAGAAGACAGAAATCCAGACAAGCACGGGAAAAAAAGGAGAACTAGGAAACTAGAACGCTGTAAGAATTTTAGAAAGTGCTTTCATCGGAGGAAAAATATTAACACAACAAAGATCAAACAAACAAACAAACAAAAAAAAAACTGTTAATGTGATATTTGCTTGGAGAAGAAATATCTAGAAGTATCAACAATCTCTATTCTGACTTTTTCATCCATTAAAAGAAGGAGCAGAGCACCGGCCTGGAGAAGGTCTCCCCACAGAAAACAGAGGCAGTTACCCCATGATGTATCGTGGCGCCTCTTTCCCCCGAGCCAGTTTAATTAGAATGATCAGTCTGGAGCACAGTGGAGGTTTGCCATTGTTTGCATGACGTGCCCTCATTTTGCATTAATAGAAAAGATTCATATTTAATGGCAGCATGTGGGGCCTTTCAGGGAGAGTCTGTGGGCCACAGGTCTGAATTCCTAAACTGAAAATATCAAATTTATAAAGTTAATGCATCAAGGTGGAGGCTCATTACCAGCTGTGGTTTGTGTTAAAGTGCGGATGTCGGCAGTGGCCCGGACAGGTCAACCACAACAAACATGGCAGACTACGCTCATCTGGTGAGTGACTTCATCTTTTCAGTGACCTGAGAGAGACGTAACTCTGTCGATGATGTTTGATAGCAGAAATCATGAATAAATCGCAGCTATGTCGCATCAAGGTTTCAAACTTTTTCCATTATTACGTCCACCAACAGTAGTCCCATCCTGGTCGCCCAGCGCTCCGGGTTTTCGGTGTCTCCGCCCCCCCCTCTGAGAATTGGAGGCGTGGCCTCATTAATCAGCTCACCTGCTTCCTCGGCTCATGGCCAGCTGAGTGGCTTTGAGTAGCTGTGCCTGTTTTTAGCTCTTTCCAGCTCATACTCGTCTCCGTGCCCTCGTACTCCCCCAGCCTGAACCAGCCTCCCTCGTGGCCTGAAGGTCACCTTATGCCTGGTCCTGCTGCTCATATTTCCCCTTTCTGGCCGACAATAAACCCTAAAAACAGACCCAATCCTTTGCATTTGCGTCGACCCATCTGGGCCGTGGTAGATATCAACCTCACACCAAAACCCACAAAAAACTGGAATAAATAAATGTCACTGAAATCATAATCAAACAGGAGTCGTACCAGCACCCAGACCAAAATGCACCATCACAACTGCAACACACCGGTGGACAGTGCATAATGTTTCAGAGGTGTGCGATGCATTAACACCTGTGAGCTTGACATTTCGCCTGAGTGCAGACATCTGATGAAGAGTGCAGCACTCGCAGCATCACCTCGCAGATGCTGATGATTTTCACACACCACGGCGTCGCGCTCCTCGTCACTTCAGTCAGAGCCGTCTCACTGTGCGACACATCCAGACACCATCTGCCTGACAAAAGACAGGAAGAGTCCCATCAGACACACAACGTGCAGACAGAAAATGGGCTCATCATTTTGACCAAACAATGCCAAGCCTAAAAAGCAGGAAGGGGATTGTTTGAAGGAATAGATTGGAATAGAAAAAAAGCGAAAAAAACTTTTTTCATCTTTAAAAAAATGCAATGAAATTAAAGATCAGAATTACGACCTCATTGGTTACAAGTCTTAGGTTTTACAGCCTTTATAAAACCATACAGCAGAAAAATGTAAAGCAATTTGCAGCTCCACGTCTCCAAGAAAAAGTCAGATTTTACCGGCTGTGACTTTTTACACAGATAAACAAACCAGGAAGTACTCGCAGGATCTCCACCAAGAGACACACATTGCTGGGCAGACAGAGAGGACCGGTGGGGGGTGGCTGTCCTGTCGGATTCATCAGGACCATTAAAGTCACTGAGACGGTCGTCACACAGCCTCTATTTGATTTGGGCAGAAGGGTGAAATCTTGTTATGCTCCTAATGAGCAGAAAATAGTGAGGTACAGGAATTGGTCCGTCTGCCGCCTCATGTTGCTGACATTTTTGTCCCCGCCCGGGCTTCAGAGGGGAAAAAGGGGGACAAGGACGACGTTGTGGACAGGGGACGCTCTCACCTGAGCTGCCCTGGAGGACGCTTGCTGTTGATTCCCGGTGAAATACCTGACAGACAGCGAGCGTGGGCCACTAATGAGGCCTACGCTCACCCACCGTGACTCCGGCCTCGTTACGAAGGTTGCTGCTGTTTCTGCAGCGCAACGTCCAAATCAACGAGAGGAATATGGTGTTAAGGCAAACGGCAATCAGTTGTCATCACACTGGAAGAAATGCCATCCATTTTGAAAGAATTTAATAACCTGACGTCTCATCATTAGCACACAGGGAGTAATACAGGAACTCCTCCGGCCTCTTTGGTTTAATTATTTACACTGCAGTATATCTTCGCTTACAACCATCAAGTGTATTTCATACTTTCTTATTTGTAGCAGATGAAAGTATATTCTCCACACAGTGAGTGGAGCTGCAGCATTTTGTGATGAGTGATTTAATGTTGGGTTTTTGTTGTTGTTGTTGTTGTTCACTGTGAGAAGACTGAAAGGCGGCTCATGTCGGAGTGCCTCATATATGCCATTAGTGCCGAAGTGAAAGCCGGATGAGACGAGACATTAGACCTGAAAACAGATGAACCCATTAAAAAAAAAAAAAAAAACAAAGGGAGAGGTTTCAAATACTGCAGTTTATCAAAACAAAGGTACATTTGTCGTGACACGTGTAAGTCAGAAATCTGAAAATAAAATGTCAACACAGACACCGTCACTCGAAGTTAGTTATTCTGCACAATTAGTCAACATCAACGAAACAATCATCAAGTTAAGCATGTATTGTTAAAACATTCCTGCCCTCGAGCGTCTTTCGCCAACCAAGTTGCACCTGAGATAAATTATTTTGTAAAAGCGATAGTTAAAGAAGCAAAGGAATTCATTTTTATTATTATTATGATTGTCAACAGTTTAGTGTTGTTTGTGTATACAAAGTCTGTGATAAGTCATTTCACGTGTGACCACAGCGTAACCCTAACTCTACCTTCATTCACACAGACTCACATGTATTTTATGTTGCACTGAGTGTGTATTACTCCTCCACTGAAAATAGTCCCCCCCTCCAGCAGCAGCAGCAGCAGAGCCAGACGTTTGTAACTTTTGTCCTCTGGCTTCCAGATGATGAAACTGTTATCGTAAACTGGCGCCGCCCACCAGGAGCCATCGCACATTCCCACAGTTTCATTGTAAATATTAAATCTTTGCGATACATGTTTTCATTTCTTTATTAATTTGTCTTTGTAAAGTCTTTGTCTTGCTACGTCTAAATTCCTTGGAGGTCTGAACCCGCTCGCCAATCAAACCTGATTTTGATCCTGACAGCAGATATTCCTTCAGCTGTAAGCTGATTAAAATCAAGTGTTTTCATACGTCCATAGAAAGTTTGAGCTCCTTTAAACAAACCGGAGCAAATATCCAGTTTCATGACAGAACGACAGCCACGTGTACAGAAAGGCGTTGTACTGTTTCCACCATGATGGATATCATTATGAAGTATGTTGATAGCCTGTACTTTTCATCACGTTCAGGCTTTTCTCTTTCTCCCGTCGACTGATTAATGGCAGATAAAGTAGATGTGTCACATAAAATAGGAAAAGACACGCTTTGAGGGCGAGTGGTGATTGTCGCCTTCAGGGGAAATGTTGACATTTACGAGATCATTTCATTTTGCAGTCATTTTATTCGCCCCTGTGCCGGATTTCACTCGCCAACTTTACATCACGTAACAGCACACATCACAATACGGCTGTTACGAAAATAAAGTCCCTGCGGGGGGCCCCGGGCCCTTATCTGCATACTTCATGTTGTTGCAACAAGGTGGGAAATGAAACCACTGGATATTTTTAGTGTTAACAACCAAAACCTGCATCATTGGGCCACAAAAAAAAAAAAAAACAACGGACACCAAACCAAACGCCTTCCTCTTACTCAGAGCTGCAGAGACAAGATTTCCATCGACGGCTGAATTTATTCACAATTGTCTAAAGAAGTTTTTGATTAAACTGGCATTGGGGGAATAAATACCTTCTGAATCGGAGCAGTTTGAGGCGAATTTGCAACAATCGGTGTCAAGGGGATAAACATTTCTGCACACACATTACGGTTCTATAGCAATAGGAAGTGTATGGATTGTTGTGCTTGGCGGTTTGTGTTACTGTGTTGTCGCCCCCTCGGCCCTCAGAGCTGCCTCAAGTCCATTTATTTGATGGGATTACTGCGACGTTCCCTAACGAAGAAGAGGGGAAGTTCACAGAGGGGCTTTTTAAACCACCATCCGACAGGTTCCCTGACTGCCCTTTTCCCCTGAATCGGCCTCCTTTGGCGCCGACCTCCACAGTGCGTGACACCTTCAAACGGTATTAGTGTGAATGCAACATGGGCTTCTTGTTGTGTTGTTGTTGTTGTTGTTGTGGTTGTTTCATGATCATGTTGTTATTTTCAGGGTTTTTTGTTTGTTTTGTAAGGCGAGACTGAAGACATTTGTCCACTTCTGCTCGGATTTAAACCTTCTCTCTTCTGTTCCGCTCACCAGGACAATCAAAGCTTTACCGCTGAGTTGAGCCGATGTGGTAAAACGCCCCCACGCTTTCGGTCCTCACAGCGGGTCAACAACAGCACAAGCATTATTATTATGCAAATACTACCTGCCTTGTCTGAGGCAGCGGCCGCCTCCCAGCACTCTCAGGCTAATGTGATATTACACAGCTGTCTGTGGGCACTGCGGTTTATATCTGAGCCTCAAATGGACTCAATTTTGCCTTCATTAGAAAAAGTGAATCAGAATGTATTTCCCTTATCTCCCTCTGCCCCCAGCTGCCCTTCCCCCTCAACAAGAAGCTTCCAACGAGATTAGATCCATAAAGACAGAAAGGCTGCAGTGGCACGGACACCAGCCACGAGCCGAATGATGGAACAGGAAAAGTTCACACGTTAAACCTCATACGTGACCAAAGAACTGGACTTTCTGTGGTTTCGCTCCATTTTACCTGAAATCTGACACATTTTGAGGAAAAACTGTCAGCCAATCAGGCTGGCTGTTTATGTGGACGGAGAGTTGGGATTTGAAATGTCTCTGATGCTGAAGGGCAGTTTGTATTGAAGTCTATGGGAAAATGGCCCTCCTTTTCACTTGATTCAGTACCTCTGTACCGGCTTTCCTGATGCGTTTAAGATCTATAGTTTCAACGCTTCTTCAATATAACATGATTGTTTCAAATGCATTGGGGCGGGGCCAGAAGGTGATTGACAGACAGAGAGGAGGTCAGATCCATCCCTATTCTTAATATATCATCTTACGGATATCAATAAAAGACCGGAGAAACTGTAAAATATGGAACCTTAAACACATTTTTAAAAAGTTGCTGTATTTCTCCAATAAATTTGTTGGCGAGGTGCAGCATGAAGACATATATTTATAAAAAACTATAACAACCTGCTGACACCGCGCCGTGAATGAAACAAGGAACAGGAAGCATTGGAGTAATGAGATTGTCGCGGGAAAAAATAAAATAAATATGAAAGATCTGGTTATGTTTTCACATGAGCACCTTCTCCATCAGTCATGGCCTCATGCGGTGCAAGTCACACTCAGATGAATACATATTACCTCATACACATATATGAGAAAATCCATTAAAAAAGGTCATGTCGAGGGAAATGAGAGAGAAAAGCAGAAATCTCTGTCACTCCTTCTTTCCCTTTTTCTGTCTCTCATGATGTTGTTTTCCTCGCAGGATTCGGGGTTTGCATAGAGATGAAAAGCCAGCAGCGATGTGTACACTGTCGGGGGGGTGGGGGGAGCATTTCTCCGCCCGGCTCTGCCTCGTATTGTGCCGAGCAGACCTGGTTCATTTCACCCTAAATCATTTTGAGGACAGGGCGCAGTAAATCTTGACAATAAAACAAAAAGTGGTGCCATTCTTAGAGCGCTCCGACGGCTGAGCTTTGTGTCTGGGCGTCACATTTTTCAAATCTTCTGACTTCATTGTGAAAAGCTGCTGCAGAGGTTGAACACAGTGTGAAACCAGAAGCATTTTGGTGCATTTCAGAGGTAGCCCACCGATTTAACAGCGATCACGTGATCAGTTTAAAGGTGCTATCTTAGGTTTTGTTGCTTTCAGAGACAAATTTCATTCCTATATTCACAAAGGCTTATTTCCAGCGACACTACTGTTTCCGTGCTAACCAGCCAGCCTCAGCCAGATCTGCATTAAAGTTAAACCAAGAAGCCTTTTTTAAGACGGATTGTTTAGATACTGCTACTCCAAATCAACCTGTGGTGCCTTCATTTGTAGTTCATATATTTGCTTTTTACAATAACTGGCCTTCCTGTACTGCCAGCAGGCGGTAAACTCTGGCCGCTCGCTGCGTGCTGTCAGTTTGAGGAGTCAGACTCTCCTGAGTTGGGTGTCGGCGGCGCCCTGAGCTGAGGCGCCACAGGCAGATCCGACACTCCTCCGACACCCTGATGTCTCGCTCCGATCTCACTGTCGATGGTGACATTTCAGTAGAAGTGAGAGAGAAGTCAAAAAGAGCTGTGTGAGGACGCCCAGGCTCGTTTCTCTGCAGATAAGATTCGCTTTAACATGTTGCCTCCTCAAACACTTCTAACAATCATAAACAAATAAACTTAACTTGCCTTTGCTGTACAACTGCTGAATTACTGTTTCCTCCTCACCGGCGCTCTTCACTCCCGTTTTAATCGAGTTTATGTTAATAGGAGAGTTGCTGAGAAATTTAAAATAATAACATGAATATATTCACTGAAGTCGGTTTAATGAATCTGTTGAAACATAAAATAAATATAATGTTAAACTCTCCCGCGGTGCTTCGTGGGGAGCTCAGCAGGGCGTTATTAGTGTGAGCTTTGCTCATGGACTAATCTCTCTCAAAGACGCACTTATTTGTTTCATGGTACGTACTATATTTTAATGTACTTATCAACGGAATCTGATGCAGTTCTACTGCATTGCATGTAATGAACAGCTTTGAGAACTTTCCATGTTTTGCGAGGTATAATAATTAGCGTGCAGCACTTTGCCTAACTGTTTTAGAGCCAACGGCTATTTTTACATTAAAACTTATTCTTTGTACCAATTCAGAGCAGAACAGACAGCATCCATTACACAGTGGGGTTGGTAAAGGTTTTTTTTATTTTATTTTATATTCTACCTTCTGTTTGTTCCGCTGTGTCTTCTACAAGTATCAGCAAAGGTGCATTTTATCTTATTTACAAAGCGAGTACGCCCGAATATTCTCCTGTATGAGATGAGAATTATTGTATATTTCCTATTTGAGCCGCTTTGTTTGTGTGCAGTTGTGTGCAGGCTTCTTGGAAACATCAGTTCATTGCTTCCTTTGTTTTTGTACGATCTGCACAACAGTGGACATTCGGAGCCGGTTTAAAATCACTGCTGTGAGTGTTGGGATTGTTTTTCTGTGTCCTCTGTTTTGGAGGTAATTTCAATCAGAAGGGGGGGCGGCCGCAGACCGAACCTTCAGCTGACACTGGCTATTTTCTGTGAGCAGGAGCATTCTGTTAAACGGTTTGTTCACGGCTCTGAGAAGAGTTCAGGGGTTCAAGCTCGACCTGAGTTCGACCGTAACCGGAGCTCAGCCGCTGTTCAAACGCTCGCTGCCGGGGGGATTCAAATCAGTGACCTTGGAGTGACGGCAATTTCAAACCTCACAGTCCAACTCGTCGCAAATTTGGTGCGACGCTTCGTGTCACGCCACCCTAATAAGACCAAATGAGACGAGGTTAAACGCTTCACAGATATTACAGTCCTGTTGTTATAACAACAAGGAGGTCTCATCCAATCTAGATGAATAAATACATTTCATTATATTACTGTACTGTACTAATGTGCAGCGGTTCATTATTCATTAATCATTCCACATCCCTCCTCAGATATTCAGTCTTTGGTGCAGCTTCATTTCGAAAACTCCTTCCCTTTCTACCTCCATCTCTGTCAGATACTTTTTCTGGATCCAGAATCAATATCCCCTTGACCTTCAGACTTTGGTAAATAGCACGAAAACTCCACAGACATGGTGGCTGAAAGCTTTACTCGCCTTCGGCCTCAGCCTTTGCTTGTTTAGTGTTTAAGGAAGGTTGAGTAAGAACACAGTTTATTTGCAGCTGAGGCCTGTGGAGGCGCCGCACACTGTTTCAGTATAGCTGCAGCTTCCAACCAAAACACGTTTCTGCCTAATTGTTCATATCCTTAATTAACTTTTTTCTCCACTCATTTGCACAGAATTACGTTTCTTAGGACCATAATATCCATTTCAGCTTACACGAGAGCAAAACAGCATAATCCTCAAATCATCAGTTTTAAAATGACAAAACAAATGTGACATAAAAACAGTTACAATACGCAGAAATTGACTTTGTATGCAAAAAGGAAACTTAACAGATTTAAATTGTGCAGAGAATTGGCAAATTATCGAGGATGGTGTTTAACAATCAATAACTTCATTATTTATCATGCTTGTAATATCTGCGTCGCCTTTTCATTATCATTTTTTTTCTTCTTTTTTAACAAACTTTAACAATATTTCTTGTATTAAAAGTCCTCTATAAATAATAAAAAAATTATCATTAATATTTAATGAACTGTGATGCTCACAGGCCGTCTCTTATATTCATTCATTCATGTGAATAGATATGTAGAATATGAAGAAGTAATAAATCCAACAGTCTGGAAAATGTAATGACATTAAAATTGTTCATGTTATTATAACACACAACATATAAAACCTTCTGGTCTGATTTTAAACAAGCTGCAGGCTGACGCTTCCTATCAGGCTGCGTTTCATCATCTCTCCCACGCTGTGAGTTAAAGAAACAGTTGCTCCCATTTCGCATTGCAGTCATGTTTTGTTCCCTGTCAGCTCCGTGACTGACTGGAGCCGTAACAACTGAAAAAAGTATTCACCGTCTGCAGGATGTGGCGACAGAACATTCTGCTGGCAGAACATTCACTGATTTGCATTTTAATTAGTGCCTGAGTAAAACGGCGATAATCTAAAATCTGTTTTTTGCCACTTTCTGTCTGCACACGTTGCTCCCTCTTAATGGCAAAACGCATTTTGGAACGCAAACGTTCAGATTCTGATGTTTTTTGTTTGGTTTTTTTTTTCCCATTTGTGTCCACAAAAACTGCAGATTCTTCCCAAATAATCCACTTTTCTAACAAGCAAATCACTAAATTGAATTGTCTTTCTAATTGGTTGCAGGTGAAATTAAACCGGTTTTTAATGAGATAGTGGAAAGACTAAAGTTTCAATTCCACTTGTGCTGAACGAACCTCTAACTGCTCCACCTTTGCTTTCTACCCGACAAACACTGAGCAGAAACATTCAAGACGCAGCGACAGTTTCATCCAAGCTTCATCCTGTGCTCTGTTACAGCTCTCATCTTTCTCTACAGTCGGAGAGCTTCCAGGTTTATTTGACTGAAGCGATTTGGCTTCTCCTCACAAACAGCAACAACACGGCCGGCTCACTAATCAATACTGAGCCGGCTCATCCATAGCATGGATTTTTTAGTCAGCTGCTCCTTCCCTTTGCAGCCTGCTCTGATGAAAAGTTAACTTTAACTGCAACTAATGATCTGCTTCCTGAGAGGTCTGTTGGTGTTTACGAACAACGGCACAGTGTTTTCATTCAGGTTCACAGAATTAATGGAAAAACTATTGGCAGAATAACAATAAGGTCAGTGTGGCGTTTGACAGGAACTGCAATGTGTGATTATGGACGACGCCTCTTAAGCTGTATTGAATGTTTCTGCTTGGTTCTCTGGGCCATCATTGTCATGTTTCTTACACACTTATAGACCCGCAAATCCCCTGCAGTTCAGAGCTGCCGTTTCCTGCCCATTAGGCCGACGGCTGCGAGTCAATGCATTGACTAATCATTCATCATAATCCCTAATGTGTTTTAGAGATTGAAGTAAACTCAGGCATTTGTGCTGCATAAACCTTGATTTGCATACATTTACTGAGCCAAATAACTATTGTCTGCAGACTTCGCCGTAAGAGAGGAGAGATCAGCGGAGAAAATGACCTGCGATCTACTGTCGGTATTTTTATGGAGAATTGGGGTCAAAAACTACATTTTCCTGCCCACGCGGATGTGACCGTGCTGTCACAGTTTTGGAATCTGCTCCATTTATTTCATTTCAAAATCACTTTACTAGTTCCTGTTATCTTGTATCGGTATATCTATCAGGAGCCACCATTTTCCTTCGTCTGTCCTTTGGCGTTTAAGAAAGATGGCGTTTGCCTTTCCTCAGCTTGAATCACCGTGTTTAACAGTGTTCATGTGCATCATGAGGATTAATTAAATGCAGGTTCACATCACACTGTACGACTCAATTACAGAAAAGTGTTTTGAGCTCGTCCTTTGGGTGTCTCCAGAAAACGATGCGTGCTGTAGAAAGGAGATCGGTCTCACTGGGTCACTTCTCCTTAACCAAGAATAAAAAAAATAAGAGAAACACAATCCCAAGATACAGCGGGCGGGCAGTTAACGGCTCTGGTTGGACACAGAAGCTGTTTGAGGGTTTCAAAGTCCCAGAGCTGCTGAACGGAGGAGTAACTTGATGGCTGCTGCTCCTCCAATACATCCGCAATGCGTCTACCTGGCTGTTGGTGTTTTTGTGTGCGCTCAGTCTCTCTCTTTCTCCCCTTCCTTCTCTCACTTAAGCTCTGATTAACTAACGTCAATGCAATTCAGAATCCATCAAAAGACTAAAAAATAAATAATTAAAAAACCTCCTTAAGCCTGTGACTTAACAGTGTACTTGTGAAAAGTGAGCCCGCTGAGCGTGTAAGTGTTGTGTGTTGTGTGTGTGCACATGTGTGATCTGCATCGTAATGTCTCGTATCTTCGCTAACAGCTAGAGATGGAAATTTAAAAGATCCCTGCGTGGGAGTTTTGAGGCTGTGTTTGGGTTGTGCAGGGAGAGTTCATGTCTGCTTCCTTCTGCGGCATTGGATCTTAATATTTTTGGAAAGTGGGGCAACGAAGTCGGTCTGTGAAGGAGAAGCATGGAGATGAACTCAGTCAGGAGCTGGAGCCAGCAGGAGAGAAGCAGGTGTGCTGTTGGTTTATGGAAAATAGACATAAATCAAGACTTCTTTTAATGCGATGTGCTTCATAAGTACCTTGCTCTTCACCCGTGGCATTGTGTGCCACTCAGCTGGTCTTCACTGTTGGAAGATGTTAAATACGTCTAAATTGACAATATGACACATTCACAGCTCCAAACTGCTGACAGCCGCGTCGCAAACGAAGCCCAGAGCGAGCTGCCGTTCAGAAACTAAAGCCTGAGATTTTTCTGTGTGGCTGCTGTGTTTTCAGGAGATTTGTGTCTAAATCCGAGCTGCTGTTGCAACATCATCCGTCTTATTTTCATCACTGTTCTCCGCCTCGAAAAAGATTTACAGAAGTTTCTGAAGTATGACTGCTTGCAGCTATCAAAGTGAATAAAATTTCTTTGACAGCTTCCACGGAACGACAACAACTTATTGACTTTAATGATCGTCTCAGTGATGACGGGTTAGTTATGGAAGCCATTATTACTAATCATGGCAAACTGAGCAGCAGGTGTTCCGCAGACTTTATAGCACTGAAGCAGGATGAAAAAGTGTGAATTTTGTGATCTTCTAATAACGTCTACCATCACAACTTGTTTGTTTGTGTTATATGTAATATCTTTAATTGAATTTATGTATTTATTTTTTACGTTTCAACAAAGGGAGAACTATACAACATAAGAGGCAAGCAGAGAGAAACATGCAGACATTGGTTGGTTAGTCGTAAGTGAAACAATCATCAGGCCGACGTACGGAAAAACTTCTGCAGTCCAAATGGAGCCGTGATGCGACCGCACAGCTGGTAGCTCATGTTGCGGCCTCTGCTGTGAGTCTTTAGGAGACACACAGGTTTCTAAAAATGAATGCTTGATTCCAAAAACTCACACAGACACGACGGCCCTGATGAAGTATTGATTTTTCCTTTTTTTTTTTTTTTTGACCCAGTCTGGCTAATGAAGATAACTTTAAACACTGACACGATACGAAAACTGTGTCTGCTGTTCTCCTAAAGTAACTAACACGGCTTAATTGATAAGTCTTTATAGAAATGTTAATGTAAACAAGGAAAATTATGAACAGCGACATCAGGAAACGGTGAGCAGAAACAAATTTATTTGGATTGCACACTGTTGTGTGAATAACGTAGTGTTAAAGACATCACAACATAATGTCATTATTGCTCTAAATATTAAAGAGCTATTAAAGTGCTAATATCCAAAAGAGCATTTATTTGTGTTCTTAAGAAACAACAACTTTGTCAGTGTAGACTTTCAGCTCCTCTCTCTGGAGCCACAATAACAAGAGCTCACTGATCGGCTTTTTTCTGGGCGATTAAACAAAAATATACCAAATGTCAGCTAATCAGAATAAAAGGTGGTGACTTTGGTTAAATTTTAATGAACATATTGTGCAAAAGTCACCATCTTTAGCTTTTTCTGATGTAAACCATACCAGGTAGCTTTTAGCAGAATGTTCAATAAACGATAACGCCAAACAAAAGTATATTTTCTCAGTTCCTGGGAGGTTCCACCTTCTCCACAGCTCCCTGTTTCCAGGCTGATAAGTGATCGAAGATAACTTCTTCACTTTTTTGTCCCTGAGATGAGGAGGGAGGATAAGCTGCTTAAAAAGTTACCCATGATGCTTCGGGATACGGATAGGATCAGATAAAATCCCGCAGGCAGCACAACTGCCACCGTATTCCCTTTCAAATGTGTAAAAACAAGTTCTTCTTGTCAAAAGACCCGGCACAAAAACACGTCTTTCCACTGCAGCATGCAGAATTCCCCATATATGCTCATTTGACAGGTTTTCGTGAGGCTTTTGCGTTCGGTGCTCTACGCAACTGATGCGAAGACGAGAAAAGCAGCGAGGACGTTTCATCTTTATCCAGAACATCAGAGCAGATTAAAGAGTGCAACATACAGAGGAGAAGTCTCCGGTTTAGACTAATCTGCCATGAAAGAAAGAGACAGAGAGCTTTCTGTGTGTTTCTGCACTTGCCTTTTTATTTGTGAGTGCGGATGTGCGTGTTTTTGTGTTTGTTATCAGTGAGCTTAGACATTTGGCGGTGCAAGTTGGCAGAGAAGCAACAGCACAGAAAAATGTAGGAAAAAGCCCAAAAGACAAATGTTATGAGATTAAAAACCTGAGAAGGTGTGTGTGTTCTTTAAGTTTAGGTTATTTAACAGCAGCAGGAAAAAGAGAATCAGAGTGAGGAGGAAGAGTTTCGGCTGAAAGAACAACATAAATGAAAAGGCACGACAAAGATCACGCACTACAACACAACATGTGCAATAACACAATGAAAAAAGTTTTACTGATGTGACGGCTCTCTGGCTCCGGCTTGGTGCCTTTTCTTCACTTCACTGGCCGCATGTCTGTTTTTAAGATTTAGTTTTAAATGTTCGGCCTTCTTTTATGTAAATGAAAATAATTCATCCTTTATTTCATTGTTAAATATATATGCATACTACATACTGCAAACCCCCCCCCAACAAAAATCTAGTTTCCCTCAACATTTCCAGCCTGCTCTTCATCTCCAGCCGGTCCAGGCTACTTATCTTGAAAATCCCAAATGTCTGAGCAATCTGTCCACAGCAGGTTCAAACAAGGAAGAAGAAGGTGGGGGAGAAAGAGGAGACAATGTCTCTGGTTCTGCTGCATTGATTTTAATTTTCTTTTATTTTTCTTACAATTGCACATCTTGCAGTGAGTAAAAAACCTAAATCAGTAGGGAACCGTTTAAACTTAACTCAAATGGAGAAAGAAATCACGACTAGCGTTACAGTGCACAGAGACTGGAGTGCTGTTTTATCCCGTGGGGATTAACGTCAGGGCCTGAAGATGGATGATGTTGGGGTGGTGGTGTGGCTGAATGAACCAAGTGTCACCCCACCGCCTTTGGTCAACGAACAGCTGAAGAACCCGATTTTGAGGAGGAGCGACGAGTGGAGCTTCTGTGTAAGGCTCTCAATAAAGAAGAAATGCACTGTTTTCCCATAGAGTTCAGTACAATATGACTTCTTTGCACAGTTGCCCCCGGAAGGCCAGCTTTACACACAATCCCTAAGTGAAGGTTTGCACGGCCTCATGCTGCGTCTCGCTCTCTTCTCATGTGAGACGCCGGCGAGTTAAAGCTCCGCCTCCATCGCTCCAAAGTTCAGTCAGACTGAGCTTTGAAGGTGGAGCTGCAGCGTCAGTCTGGGATTCGGATAAAAAAAGCTCGAATGTGTGCGAATATCTGCTAATGAGTCTAATGAGAGGGTGTCTTCTCGCTGTGTGCGTGTGCATGCCTGGCGGTGTGTATGTGAGTGTCTGAGGCCTGAAGTTCGTACAGTATATCTGGGCAGACTGGCAGCGGGTAATTAGGGTGCCTGTTTCGCCGCGGTGCTTCCTATATCAACGTTAAAGGTGCCGGCCTTCCTCTTTACGTGATGGACGCTGTAATTACAGACGGAGAAGCTGACTTCTAAATTTGGCTGGAAATAAAATGCAGTTGTGCCCTGTTTAGCGATCCTCGCAACGATCCACACGTCTTGGTCAACAGCTTGGAGTCGTTTCAAAACTTTTTGTTCGTTTCTTCACCTTTCAGACTTTCAGTCCCGGCAGGAGCTCCGTACAAACTTTCCCATCAGGCATCTTGTGGCAAATGAATTGTGGGTGAAACTGTGCAGATGCCACAGACGTATATCCTGTCTTAGAATCTGTCAAATTTATTTAAACTACCTCTAATGATAAATCTAGGGCCCTCTGAATTATGCATTGCATCATGGGAAGCAGAATACAACTCTTGACAGTTGAATTTTGGGAAACCCTGCAGAGTTTGGAGAAGGAACAAGCAGTGGGGGAAGAAAGTCGGATACCTGGAGACCGAGAGGTTGAGGCTGCCAGAAAGAGCGAGCTGGGAGTTGCTCAGCGTAGTTGCGTTGAGTTTGAAACCCAATGTGAAATTATATGTAAGAAAAACTTTACTTCCTGCCAACGCGGCTGAAACTGGCTCATTTCTCTGCTGATGGGAAAATGTTCCTGCTGCAGGTGAATGGAGGATTGTTGTTTAGAATCTCAACTAATAGTGACAAACTGCTGCGGAGGATCTCCTCAGTTTCTGAGCAGAAAGTGTTCAACATCTATCATAACAGAGCAGCAGGCACGACTGCCTGGAGCCGAATTAACCTGAGGGGAGAGGAGGTTTCTGCAGCTGAGGTATCAGGAAGTTCTGCAGCTCCGACAACAACATTTCACATTTTGAGTACGACAATAAACAGAAGTGCAGCATGTGAAATGGCCCCATAATGAACTGGAAGACTGAGGAGCCGTGCAGGAAACGTGAAGGGAGGAAAAAACCACAGGTGGAAAACAACAAGTCAAACCACCCACGCCGCTGACAGGATTCATATATCAGCCCTCAAAGATTTTCAGCTTTCAAGTATGAGCTGTTGTGAATGTGTGTGTGTGTGTGTCTAATAACACATGCTGCTGTTGAACTAAATGCTCATCACGGAAATCTTTTATTTCATCAGTGTTTACGATAATATTCATCTTGTATCACCACGGTAACGGAACAGATAAAGGAATGAAGAGGTTTAAAGTATCATCACCAGTCATGTGGAGACTTCCTGTAAACAAAACAAGCCCATTGGTCGTCTGGTGGCAGGTCGTTATGACCTCATAGAGAGGTTTTGTTGCTAGGCAACGCCTAGCGGTGTTATTAGTAACTGATGGCAAAAGGGGAAAAGTGTTTTGATCAGGAGGAGGCGGATGAAAGAAAAGTTTTAAAACCAACTGTGTAAACTCAGAGCAGTCCTAAGGAAGCTCAGATTTGATCCAAATCATTTCCCGTATCTATCCCCGACACGTTTCACATTTCACTTTGGGCCATTTATCGTCATTTCTGCGTCGTTTTCAGCGATCACTGAGCTCAGAGCAGACAAAGGACACATCTTTGGCCTCTGTGACTGTATGAGCCTGAAGAGAAATCTGAGGCTTGTTTTTGTGTGTTTATTTACAGTGACTTTGTCCTTGGAAGAAGAGAACAAAGGCTATTTTTTCCTCCTTTTAATTTTTGTTAACTAAATCATTTCCCTGAGGATAAAATGTAATAAAATGTGTTGACCATCTGAAGCGGCAGAAGCAAACGTTCTTCTGTATTCAGCTCCAAGTTTGACTTGCGGAGAGAAAAACAAGCCAGTCTGGATTCATCCACAGAGAATAACAACAATTTTGAAGCTAATAAAGAAATCCATTTGTTTTAACAGCCAAAAACATTGAACAATATTGTTTAAACTCTCCCCTGATCCCGTTTCCGAGGCGCTCAGCTCGTCCCTGAGGGTGATTTCCCGGCTTTCCCGGATTACGGAGCCGCTCTGCTGGAAATCCACGACTAATGTGGAGCTTAATCAAGGCAGTCGTTTGAAAGGTCATCTAATGAGCAGGAGTGGAGATCATATGTTGGCCTTTATCCCCCACCGAGGCGTGTTGTGGGGAACACCTGCCGCCTCCCAGTCAAAACATTAACTCATCTTAATTGGCTTAAGTAATTCCTAAATCCAGTTCAACTGTGGACATAAACGGGTATTACAGACGTTCAGGATATATTTGACTCGGGTCAAATTTGGACGCTGCTAAGTTTATTCATTTAATTCATAAAAAGGAAATCTTGGCGCCATTCGTTTGCCAGATAAATAAGTTGAGTTGCTTTCATCTGGCTGAACTTCAAACAAAGAAAAGTTATAATAGCAATCTGTTTTTGTTGTGGTTGTGTTGATAATAAGAATATCTGCTTCTTTTTCCCTGAGCTCGTCATTAACGACCTTCAAAGTCAGCGAAAATAATATTTGGGACTTTTTTTAATTCATTTTTTTTTTCCCATTGAGAGACTGCTGCTGCTCCACGTGCAGGTATTCACATGTTCATTTTTATAGATTATTCACTAAATCATTAAAATCTGCATGCTCAAAAACAGGCTATTAATTATTTAGAAAGTCAAAACTGGAGGTTAATAGGAATTCCACATCCCTCAGGAGAGACGAATGAATCTGAATTATTCTGCTCTTCCACTAACAGACAATCAAAACTACCACGGTTGTTTCCAGCCCTGTAAAAGGAAGAAAGAGGAGCCCCAGATCCGACGAAACATTAATCCTGAATACGTTTCCATTTGAAGGTGATGAGGATCTAATCCCGTCGATCCTGACTCCGTTTGTCTCCGGAGTTATTTTGTAATAAATCTTTGTTTTTTTGTTTTGTTTTTTTTCCTGTTGGCTCATTGTGTAAACTGTTTACATCACTTTAATAACACGTTACTTCCATCAGTAACAGGTATTATAGGCACCGCTCGGGGGGCCATTATAACCCCTCATGAAATCTGACTCCTGAGTGAACCTGCATTCGCAGCAGATTGCGTTTTTCTGTCAGCATGACTCACGATCTTGGCTGGCTGCATTCCTTTCCAGCAGATTCATTGCACTCTTTACAGCCGAGACGCTGACGGTGCTGCTGTAGGGCAGGAAACGGATCGCCTGAAGGCCGACGCTCGACTGGATTATATTATCCAGCGGTGTAATTAGTCGTCATGTCAGGTTGTGTTTACGTTGTCTATCATTCATTTCCTTGGCGTGAACTTCCATTTGTTCATTTTCAGCTGCTCCTTTCTGAGTCACTTCTCGGGACAAATAAGTCACTCGTCATTATTCTGAAATATTTTGCCAAATTAATTTTCCTCCACGGGCTTCACTTCCCTTCATCCTTCCTTGTCATCCTTTGACTTCTCTTCCTGATTCTCTTTGGCCTCTCCACTTTTATATCGTCTTCCCTTCTACTCCTTTTTTAATCCCTTTCCTCTCCTCCCATCTCCTCACCTTCACTCCTCTTCTCCTAACTGACTCAGATGAGTCCCGTGGACACCAAAAGGTCAGTAAATGTGGGACCATTAAACGCACACAAGCATCATAACATTATAGCAGGGCGACATGCACACACTTTGAGGTACACACAGACACACAAACTCACTGCAGGTTCAGTCTGTGACACTAACTAGAAACCAGGATGTGAAAGCTGACATGTTTTTGAAGGAACAAAATCACAGCAGGTTTCCATTGATGCGTGTTACACACACACACATTTCAAATACGAGGTGGTCTACAGACTGTGACATTTAATTCACACTCCTCATACAGTTTGTTGTGCAACAAGGAAGGAAATTGGAAGTAATTGGTGCATCTTTGCGGAAAAAGCATGACATGCAGTAGAAACGACAGACGAGCAGTGTTATTTACATACGTGTCTATTATTTATGGGCGTATTTAACAATGTGCAGTCTGCAACGTTCAGAAGAACTGTTCAGATTGACCACAAAAGTATTTTCATTCTTTCTAAATACATGTCCATCTATATGTGTATATAAAGTGAACTATCTCTGCACATTATGTTCCTCTTTCAGTATGTATGTAAATTAGCGGCCTGGTCCTTCCCCACTGGCCTGCAGATTCGTCATGTTTGTCCTATAAATGTTGAAAAGAAGCGTGACAAGGCGTGACAGTTTCACCCTGAGGCCTAATTTCTAAGAAAGTGAACCCCCCAGATGCCAGCGATCTTTGCCGTGCTTCATGTAAGTTTTGCATCCGTAATAAGCTGGACTTTTGTCATAATGATGTGGAGAGTCAGACATTATTAATAAGAAATAACGTCTAGAAGAGGGAGACAAACGTTCGGTGCGATGAACATTTGCAGTGAGCATGTCGAACACACCAAAGGGGCTTGATTTATTTTGATTTTTTTTTTTTTTTTTAAACCTTCTGTTCAACCCAAAGAGAGGATTTTCTTCAACTCACCCCTGTCAGCTTTTCTGACAGCCCATCAGCCGATCATGTCGGGGAGCATATGGCAGAGCGCTACCCTGCATAACAATTGTTTCTATAAACCGCAAAATTCAAACTGATGTAATTTCATCATGTGACATTTAACCACCAGAGTGTTGAATAAGAGTAAACTCTGTTGTCTTTGCTTCTTTCTGCCCAGCTCTCATTAACAGTCCCTCCGTTCTCTCTCCTGCTTTCTGACGTCAAACTCTGATCCTCCTGAGAATCGAACATCTGCGCTCCGCTCTGCCATGAAGTGCTGCCACATCCCCAACCTCAAACTCATGCTGCATTCATTTTATCATTCCTACCTCTGAAGCGAACGGCGCGTCACTGGATGGCTTGGACATCAGCCTCCATCACAAACCTGCACCTGTGTGCTTTTAATTTCACCGTGAAAGGACAGTTTGAGATTTTCTTTAGCTCGCTCTCTTGCAGGTTAACTCTCCAGCTCGCTCATTGAAAAGTCAAAGACACTCCAGCGCCAACGGTATCACGTTTAGACGTTTCCTGTGTCCAAAGTGGGTGTGGTCCTGATTGTTTGTTCAGGTAAAAATAGAAAACAATAAAACCCCTGCAGCATTGAAGTGTTATCCTTGCAGACACTGTGCTCTTCTTGTGTCTTTGAAGGAACAGCGTTGTTGTCACAAACGCACAACAGCCCTCGGGCCTCCACGCCTCGGTGGATGCTGTATTTTCCTGTGGTCTGGTTGACGTGTGCGATGGACACACTGCTTTTTGTCGGAGGCAAATGGTGATGATGGGAGGACCCGAGCTTCTGGCAGCAGCTGATGTGACCCGCTCTCAAGGCAAACACTCAGTCTTGTTTAATTCAAAGCTTTGGCTCAAAGTCAGAGAGCTCTAACGAGCTTTACAAACGTATCCAGAAGCTTCCATGTCAGCGCTTATCGTATCTGCCACATATTTATATTATTCACACACTAATGAGATTTTAGCCTCCACACCGCGTTCCTGGCATCTCTCTTTGGACAAAGAAGGCGGGCAGAGTGTTTCCAAAAGCCCCCCCCCCCTCCTTCTCTTTGGTCAGAAACACACACACTGCGGCTCTCTTGTGAAATGCATTCTCACATCCCAGATATATATTGTTGTGTTTGTGCGGCAGAGCAAAAACAAATATATCACAAGGGGCATAAAGCCAGAGAGAAACACTGTATGTGCTTTGTGTGTCTGTCTGTGTGATCGTGCTTCAGAATTGGCATGCAGCTTTAACACAAAAGTCTTAGGGTGAATATTTATATCACGTTTGACACTTTAATGACAATGTTTGCATCACCGAACGTGGCGGAGCTTAACCTCTCAATTAATCATCGGCTGTTTGAACCACCTCAGGCTGCCTTTAAAAGCCACCTTGGCACATTAATATCATTTCAGCGTTTCCCACAGAATTAGACAGTAGATTTGTTAGCTGATCATATATTGTGACTGACCGTCTGCCCACAGCTCTCGATGACCTAACGACGGGTGTGAATAAAGCTGTGGTGGAGCAGATTTAGGTGATGGATGGGGAAACACTGGCGTCTCTGCAGAGCCTCATGCATCACAGACGTCTAAGAGAGCGTTTAAATCAGCAAAAATAACTGCGGAGGCGACGTTTTGCTTTGCTTTGCACACCTTTATGTCTGCTGCACCGTAAAGTTTGGGGATTAAACATCATATATACACGATGTTAGGATAAAGACGATCAGAAGACTGAATCCCTCTCTGATGATACACAGAACAAAACAGCGCAGAAAAATGACAGTGACAATGGCCAATGTTTAAACTGATTCAAACAAAGTGCTGTGTTCATCTGGTTTTGTTTACATCAACCAAACGTGGTTGAGGTATGAAGGCCGAAAAAGTCCGCACTGACTTGTCTTAAGTTTGGCCTCTTCAGTCACAATAATGAGTTTTAAAAACCTGCCTACTGAGACTAATTGTCGCCTGTGCAGCAATACATTTCCTCTCTATATTAACTTATGCAAATGAGTTTTATATTAATGTAATTCGTGAGGAGCACAGTTACACATTCACAGGAATCTGTGTACTGTATACTTCGTATTGTTGGCCTTTTTGGGGACCAGAATTTGACTCGCTGTCTGTCTGAATTTGTTTTAGGGTTTCATATTAAATAAAATAAAGAGTCAGAATAAGCCACAATTTATTACAGTGTCCTTATAAGTGACAAAGACATTGTGTGTGTGTGTCTGTGTGGTACTGCGGCCCTGTTGTGTTTCAATTTGTCCTCCTACTGTAAAAGCCCCATCAGTCAGCGCCTGGACGGAGCTGATTGGGTATTTAATCAATCCATTGACTCGTTGCAAGACATTTTATTTACAAAATCATTTTCGCAAACATTTCTTACTGTCCTCTGCTCTCGTTGGCACACTAACTGGTCAGTATTGTGACGGTTTGTTGTTTATTCCAGTTCGAGGCCAGGACTTTTCAACGCTCCTGTGAAAGAAGCTTAAAAAGCCCCAAAGGTCGACCTTCATGGTGCAAACATGGCAGAAAATCGTCCTTAAACTGATTCACCTGCTCCGTGTTAATTGGTTCACGTGGCGGCTCTGAAGGCAAAACTAAAAGAAGCGCTGACCGACATGTAGAGGATATCGGCTTCCACCTCTGAGCTTTGATTTCTTCGTGATCGACCAGCGTTGTGAGCAGACGTGGTTCTTTTTCCAGTCTCTGATGAAACGTGTGATCCACTGAAGCACAGAAGATTTTTTTTTTTGGGGGGACAGGATCATTTGGTCTCTCTTCCATGCTCTCAGCTTTGATCAGCACTTCCTCTGCTGTTTGGTTGTATATCGTGTGTGTCACAGACCTGGCTGACTCCTGTTGGTCCTCCATCCTTCCTGGTTCCTGCTCTAATGCTCTACTCACTGTGCTCCCTCCGGTTCTGACCGGCTCCTGGACCAGCCTGTGGTGCTCTCCTGGTCACATTTCTGGATCACCTCACTCTACTCGTGAGCTGTTTGCCCGCAAGTTGCTAATTCAGACTCCGTAATCGAACCATCTCCAATTATTACGAGTTTGGTGCTCAGCCATATCTGACATTTGTTCAATAACTGTATATTTCTGTCTGTCCTGTTGACACTGTGGGCCCAGATCTGTTTAATCAGACAGTCTTTCCAATATATTTAAGTTAGATTCTTGGCACGACTATCGCGTTAGTTTATAGGTCATGTATATTCTCTTCATGGCTTCTGTGTCAGAAGACTTCTTCTTCCCTTCCTACCTTCCATCCTTCCCCTCCTGCTGCTACACATAAAAGTCATGACATGGCCGTCTGATCCAAAGCTCGGTGAACCAGGACCGACTGGATGTTCAATGATCCAGAAGCAACCAAAATATCTGTAAGAATTCATGAATCCTGGCACAGATTGGCTGCGAGTTTTGATGAACTGCGCTCACCGACCGGATCCCTCTCATTGCTCCACACTAATTAGGGATGACGTGCAGCCGCTCGCCACGATGAATGGCACGTTTCTATCCAACCCCCAAAAGTCAATTTTGCCAGCTTTATTATGGAGGCGAGCACGTTATAGCTGGCCATACTGTGCGTAGGTTGATGGAGGGACTGGAAAACAAACTGTGCCTGTGGTAGTCATTGTAAATTATTCAGGGCCTTTACCTCAGTGTTGGCATTTCCATTAATGGCAGCAGAGAGTGACCCAGCTGAAGCCATTCAGGCTGCTCGCTGACTGACTCTCTGACAAACACATGCACGCACACACACACACACTATAAATAGGCCAGTCACAAGTCCTGCCTGTTCTCTCGACTCCAGTTTGATACAAGGGGGAAATTACTCGCTGTTGTTGTAACAATAACAAAAATGGGCCACGTCTTTCGTTTCATATCTTTCCTCATCACTACGAATGTGTTTATACAAAAGCCAGATCGCTGAGTCACCACACGAAGAGCAAAGTATCCTCAAGAGCTGAAGGAAGCGCTCGGCGTGATTGAGATCAAAGTGAAAACGGGACAAAGGGAAGTTGGGAAAAAGACGTGTCGAGTCATGAGATGACTTTACAGGTTTTGGAGGATGAGAGATTCACTTTGTGTCTCTGCCTGCCCTTGGAAAGCCTGATGAAAGGAGTGTGGTGTGGTGGGAAATGTGAGACAGGCTTCAGGTTATATTGACAAGATGGGGCTTTTAATGTGAAGCAGCTTGACACCATCGCCTCTCTCTGTGTGGACGGAGGTGATGGTGAGGACTGTCAAGGCAGCCTCAAGTCAAAGTCCTGACTCATGGCGATTATTTTTGTCTGTAAAGTTTGTTTTCTTCGAACAAATCTGTGCAGCATCACCTGATAGGCTCATCAGGTGATGAGGTTTGCAGAAAAACAAAAAAGGATGTCTAAGTCTAAGTAAGTTATTTATTTATTCATTTAACTTTGTCACATTACAAGTTCAGGAGAATATAACGTGGGGACAATTTAAACTGTACAGCTACACACTCAAATCCATATAACAGAATAATGCACACGACTGATTTCACCATCTAGTTGCTTTTTTAGCTTGTGACTTTGGCAGAATCTCTCCAAAGTGGACTTTTTCTGAAGGTGATTTTTAGCTATGATTACTTCTGACCATGATGACAGCTCAGTTATGTACCGACGAGTGAGCTACATTGATGTTTTCAGCTCAAAACTCATCAGGAGATGCCATTAGGCCAGAGAGCTGACTGTGTTATTCAGGACATCACGCATTAAATTGCTTTTTCCTCTTTCTTTTTTGTAAAACAGTTTATCATATCTCTTCATCACTAGTTAACGTCTAGTTTCTTTCTCCCATCTGAACGATGTGCTCATTGAAACATCACTCAGTAACCGTTTCATTAAATTATAGCGTAAGTACCGCAGGTGGAGAGCCCGGTGACTCATTAACAAGCTCTCACTTAGTATTTGACTCTACACTTGAACTTACAATTAAACTAATGTTCAGAGCAACAGGCTGCAGGTGTTGGTGAAAGGCGAGAACACACCGGGGACGCCTGCAGAGCAGGAAGGGGAGTCTGCACAAAGTGGAACCTGCCAGAAAACAAAAGGCAGGGACAAAATTCGGACATCTCATGTCCTCTTGAAATGTACGCAAATATAAGAGTGTCAGGAATTTTTACTGTTCTCATCTTCCTCTAACATGAACGACAGATTTACAGAATGTGCAGATTTGGAGATGGTGTCTGTAGTTGGAGCTGGTTGAAACACATGCACATTGTAACTCTTGTCCCAGGGAGTCTGCAGCACAAAGAGCCACTTACTGTCTTTAAAAGGGAACATAACTGTATTGAAATCTATGGGAAAATAGCCCCACTTGTCCCATGATGTATTGGCTCAGTGGTCTCACTCTAGTTTCAAGTCTTCTTCAATGCCTCACGATGTTTATTTTTTAAAAGAAGGTCCCATCTAGTGGAAATCACACCATAACGTTTAAACTTTGAATGAGCACCAGAAACTGACGAAGCAGCCTCTTTATTCATCACATCAGTGTGTTGACGGTGTTGTTCCCTGCGTGGAGGGATGAGAAAGTGATCCATGCTTCCAGCGACATAATAAAAGTGGAGGGTTAGATTAAATAAGGGGTGTTTTGGAAAAGTAAGGGTTCGAATCCAAATCCTGAGCCACGAGGAAAATAAATCACAAACCTCCATCTGCTCTATAGGTTGCATTTAGGTTGCTGCTGGTGTGAATGTGCTGAAGTGTGATATTGGCGATGAATCACCTTTTCTCAAATAAATAAAGGTCATAAAAACCTGACATTTGTTCCACCCACCTGACGCCGCGGTAGCTGGCTTGTGTTGACACCGAGAAATACCACCGAGAAGTGTGTGACAGCATGTGAGCTCTTTGACACAACATTCAGTTCACACTGTTGTCGTGTGCGTGTGTGTGTGACAGTTTTTAGTTTTAGTTTTGTTTTTTCTGATGCAGGAAGATGACAGCATAAATGTTGGCTGCTCACAAATCTCTACAGGCGAAACAAACCCGGGGAAAAAATTTATTTAAAAAAAAAACAAAACAAACAAAACCTGGATTTGGGATGAAAGGGAAGAAAAAGAGATGATGTCATCGTCTGCGTCACGTGGCGTCTCCGAATGCTTGATGGATTCCGGTTTGGCGAGGGAGGAAGTGGGTTTGTGTTCTGGCCATCCATCATAACGGGGAGATGAGGCAGAGCTGTGGTGACAGATTGACAGGGTGTGTGTGTGTGTGTGTGTGTGTGATGGGGGGTCAACTGAGGAACAAGACTCATCCAACAGATAATCTAACCATACAGCTGTAGAGACATTGATTCATATCTGGGCCTGATCTTCCTCTTCCTCGTCTGTATTTTAATTTGAAATGTAAAAAAATGTAAATATATCGTGTCTGGTTTCCCTCTCAGAAAAGGAAAGAAGTCTTCTGAAGTGTTTTCACATGAAAGGAATAAAAAATAAAATAAAAAAAGAGAGAGGGAAATAAGAAGAAAAGCCCCAAACCAATGTGGGGGGGTGCAGAGAAAGGCACGAAAATGCCACACAAAAGAAGAAGGCAGTTGTTTTATGTGATGCTGCCTTTTGAATTTGTGGCCTTAACAAGCAGAGTGAGCTGGCTCATTTCAAGATGTTATTTATCCGAAGTGAAATAACTCTGAAAATCTTTTTCTTAGTCTGAAGGAAAGTTGTCATCGGCGCCAGACTAACTGAAGTGGAAATAGAGTCGGCGAAACTGAAGAGAGAGACCAAGCAACGGTGTTGTGTAAAAATGATTTCAGAGTTTAGGAGTCCGTGAGGCAAAGAAGAAATCCCCGGCCTTCTCAAGAGGCCTTGGATCCAAATAATTGTCTTGCAGTCCTGCGGCCAGGACTGGAAATTACACGGTTACAGTCGGCGATCGGTGAAGGAGGGCGATTGGACTGACAGCACTGATAACGCTGATCGCTCCATCTTCCCCGCGCTGCCATTCGTCATTCTGCTCCACCTCGATATAAAGGTTAAACACCTCTCTGTCTCGGCGGAGCCACTGTCCCTGCACACGATGGACTGAGGTCTTTGTCAGCAGGTCGACGAGCTGACCTTTTCATACTCCGACCGCAGAGGCCAGACCTCATCGGCTGTTTTCACATCCTCGCCGGTGAGAACTGGTATTTTCTCTTTGTTGGGTTCACAGTGAAGCTCCTGCTTTGGTCTGACATATTCATAAAATAAAAAGTTTTTTTGTACATACATTGATAACTCAGGTTGTTTGATTTAGTTGTTGATTTGAGCAGCAAAGAAGGTTACAGATTTATCTGCAGCTGTTGCCAGAGCAACACAATTGGACAACAAAGTGTTGTGACCAACAAAAGCAATTATTATCTGATAATTAGGTAATAACCAACTGTCAGATACAAACGACTCTAATTATTATGGTTTATTAAAATGTAATGAAAGTATTAATCAGAGCACAGGTTATTGTAAAACTGTTATGGCCTTTAGTTTCAATTATCATAACTTAATTTAACAACATTAGAAAAATAATCAACTCTGTTTTTGTTTTCAGAAATTATGAGCCAAAAGAAAACTTAAAACTTTCAGGCTGTTACAAAATAAAAAGTCCAAGAAGACTCTGTATAAGAAGTCTGTATAAATTACTACAATGGGGATTTTAACAATAAATTGTATCCTTGCAGACTTTCTGTGGTCGAGCTGAAACAATAATGACAGCTGAACTAGTGAAGTACAGTTAAATAATATCATTAGAATGGAATATTTTTATTATATATATTTAATATGGGATTATGTTGAATTATCGATAAAACCATTCCCATTTTCTCACAGAAGGTTTTCTGGCCAATCAGCGCTCACCCTGTTCCCTCATCTACAGGAAGTTCTCATAAAGTGGAGTCCACCCAACGGTGGCGTCCCCGAGGCGACGTCCACGCTAAATGTGTCTTCAGTCTCAGAGAGGACAACGAAATCTGTCCAGATTTAGTATGTTCGAACGTACAAGGAATTTTACTGCAGTTTCACATTGTTCTTAGTATTTCATTCCATATCAGAGATGAACGTCATCTCTACAAACGCGCCTAAAAAAATGACCTGCTGAGTGAGCCAGTAGTCTAATCTACAGAAAATACTGTAGAGGAGGAACAGCGGTGTAATTTGTTTTATCATAAAATGCCAAAATCCACAACAGCTGCTAGCAAAGACAGCAAGATCAGTCATTTTTCAAAGTTTTCAGACCAACTTTTTCAGGTGCACAAAACAAACACACGCATCACCCAGATGGTTGCATTCAGTTTTACACCGACGATGGCGAGATTGGTTTCCCTCCTTGAAGTGATGCTTCAGCCGTTATCAAAGCGTCAGAATCACAGCAGCCACAGCTCCACTATTGTAGCGAAGCAAGTCTGTGATGAATGTCTCGTTGACATAAGGGAGCGAGCGTCTCTGCGGACTCCCATCTAAAGGCAGATATTCATGTTTAATTCATCTGTAGCCTCGTTAATTTGGGACAAGTGCCTTGATTTCTGACTCCTGCACATGGCCGTCTTCCCCTCGGTTGCTTGGAAACACAGACCTTCCCAGTAACACTTCGGTGGCTCCGCAGTTCCAACATGAAAGTACAATCAGGAGCTTTCAGAGAGCGGAACGAGACGTCTTGTCTCCTCATCTCTCGCTGGCCAGGCCACGAGTGTCCAGCTTCTGCCTGCACATTTTACATGAACCAGGAAATATCAGGATGAGACGTTTTCAGAGAGAAGCTGCACATTTTCAGGACAGGATGACGCCGGCCACATCCTGGCCTCAGCTGTTTGTCCCCACTCTCTGCCTGTGTCTGATCATCTGATCGCCCTGCACTCTGTTCCCAGGCCTTTTCTCCTGTTGTCTGCCGGCCTTTGGTCAGTTAGTCCTGGTTCTGAGTGGTGCACTTCACCGGTCTCTGATGGATCAGTCCTCCTCCCTCCCCCGATCCAGCTGCCTGTTATTTGTGCTGCAGGTAAAGCCGGCTTAACTTCCTTCTCTGAGTACCTGTCTGGATTGTGACCTAAACAAACACCAAGACTACTTCAGGACAAGCTCAGGTATGAGTCTTTGGTGCTGCACTGTCTGTGACGAGTGACCAAACAAGCTACATGTGCTGTACCCACCGCAGCCAATGTGCATTTCTACATTATTTCCTCAAGGGAACTTCAGGCAAGCAAGGCTGAACTGCTTTTGAAATTAATATTCAGATTTTTTTATTACTTTAAACTATTGCAACAGTGATTCTTTACTTCCTCATCATTAGTAGCTGCATATCAATTAAAACACAAACGAGTCTTTCGAGACAATACATTTATGCAGTCTACTTTTAATTTGTAAAGAGATGAACTCCCAGTTTGCACAGTTGTGCCAAAGTTTTGCTAATTTGCTGTTGACACTAATCAAACATCTCTGATTTGTAGCATGTGGTGGCTTTTGTTCTGAAGCAGCCAGAGATTCCAATTAAGTCATTTCGAATCTAATGATCACTGAAACATCTACAAACGACAGTGAAGAGCATCAGCCAACCAATTTCTACTCATTACACAAATCATGAGATACTGATTAAATATGTTCTTGGAAGATTCAGTCAGTTTAAATTAATTAGGATGAATTTATTAAAATTAGTAAAACCTTAATTCAAATTTTAGCTCCACATTCATAAGAAATCTCGACAGATATCTTTTGTGCTGATTTCCATTTGATGAGGTGAACTCAGGTATTCATGGAGAACGAGGAATTTAAAAAGATGCTTTTGATTTCTGAAACTAAAAGTTTCAGGTAAGCTGGACCAAACCATTGGCAATATTAGTTTGGCTTTGAGCCTCATGAGGTCTGAATGGAGCCGAGCTTCACTGTGAAAGTCTTTAGGAGATATCGTCATGTCAAGTTTAATACAAACGACAGCTGTGAACTCGCAACCTCTTTCAAACTCAGACTCAGTCGCGCAATCTCTGCAGCAAGATCAAGTGTTTTAAATTGCTGTGAAAACTAAAATTCATCAAATCTCGGTAAAAGCCAAGTGAATTTCACGGCACTACTCTTCACCCCCGCTACGAGATAAAGTGGCACTTCAGCAGCCAGCACAATCTGCATCCTGGCAACTATTCTGAGAGGGATGTATTCACTTATCTGCCGCTCTAACGTGGCCACCGGGGACTGAGCATGTGTGCAACATCTGATTAAGCTATCAACCAGCTATTCAACAGCCGTTATTTTATTGTCATACCGAATGCAAAGAAAGCTCGAGAAAGCAGAGGACGACCGGTGATCCTCTGGGAGCGAGTCGCCACAGGCAGGATGAGGATGCATCACAACGCCTCTCAGCTCTGACATGGGGAAGTGTTATCTACCTGTGAGGGCAGTCTCACACACTCATGACATTGCATTCCCCAAAACTGAACCCTAAACCATCCCTTTAAATTTGGGGGTCCGTCATTTAGAGCACCATATAGCAGCATTTCAGTATTTCGATCTGAGGAATTCAGAAAAAGAAGACACACGATGTGGTGCAGGGCGGCCTAATGGACACCAGAGCTCCCATCCAGAGTGTCTGATAACAGATTGATGCTCTCTGAAATCTCTCTCCCTCTCAGTGTGTCGTGGAAGTCTTCCCAAGGGCCAAAACGACTTTTTATTTTAGACCCAGCCTGTCTGGAGAACTAATGGCCAAATTTAAGGCCAATACAGATGGCCATTAAGCGTTGGTCCAAGGAAATGAAAGTCCTTACAGTAATCCATTTCTGACTGCATGGAAGAAAGCAATTAGTGGGTAATGGAAAAAACAGGAAGGAACTGGGAAGGGAAAGATTTATTTCATTTTATTTCTGGCAGCAGCTATCAGTAAGTACTTATCTGTTATCAATAAATAATGACTTATCTGTCATCAATAAATAAGTCATTATCACGTGTTGTCAGGTCACCATGGTGATCAGCTGCCAACATCACTGCATTTTTCATGCCAGATATATTTGGTGTGGGCCAAAAACGGAGCTAACTGACTGTTGAGTTAAACTCGCTACAGGTAATAACATGATGTAGAAGTATCATATCAACTTAACCTGTCCAGCGTGACCCTAATTTGAGCTGAGATTGGCAGCAGCTCCCCTCGCGGCCCGGAAACAAATTAATTAATATTTATATATATTTCGCTTGTGGATCAGGAAATCAGTCCAACGAAGAGGTCAGCTGATACGAGGCAGGCAGTTCTTTCTCCCCCCGGCTGTGATATATTAAAACTGCAATGAGTACATTTGGCTCAGTTTTAATAGACGATCATCTGTAACATCTGGACAGTTGCTTGTATTTTTCTTCATTCAAGTGACATTTCTTCAGAGCTGTCTCATGATATGTAAAGCTTCCAGAATCCAGAAGTACGAGGCAGCCTCTGTCAAAACGGCATTACTATATATAAAACCTCCAGAATTCAATATACAATAAATGATAAAGCAGCTCACATATCCTGCAGCTCCGCTTGTGCACTAAGCCGCTTTTCGCTGAGAAGCCATTAGAGAAAATGAAAGAGGGGCAGATATCAACTATAATAAAACAGCAAAACCAAAGGCGGGTGCATGTGAAGAGGAGCCAAAGCAAATGAATGTTTTCAGCAACTTGATGGTAGAAAATAATGACGTCATCGGCAGTCGAAGACAAAACAGGTGTTTGCAAAACAAAAGAGTTCCATCCAGGGATTTTCTCACGCAGCTTCAGATGGACCATAATTTACCACAAACTATTGATTTTTGTTGCAGAGGAGCTACTTTGAGTCTCGTCTCCTGAGAATAAATTGCACAGTGAAATGTATACTGTCATCCACGAGGAGCCTTTCAAGGAGACGGATATTTAGGAGTCTGTCATCAGGAGGTGGCGAACTTCTTACACGTCTTCTGCGTTCGGACTCAAACTAATTCTTTGTCATTCTGGAGGATTAGTATTTTCCAACTGACACATCCAACCATTGAATTCACGTGATGGAAGATTCATTCAAACTTAGAAAAGACGAAGGAGTGAATTAACCAGAGCAAAATGAGACGACCTTTAATATCCGGCCGGATCGGCCCTGAAATCCCTCTGAGGGGCTCTGATTGTGTTTGTCATGTTCTCGCAGAGGCCAACTTCAGGGGAATGAGTCTGATAGTTGATAAAACAAACGAGAAGATGAGATCTCGTCCTTTTAGATAAGATCTGCTAAAGTCAAAGGAGGCAATTTGTCATCCGTGTCAGCAGCTTTTGTTTCTGCTTTTTCTGGCTCCAAAGTTTCATCTGAGTCTCTGCGAGTTCTATTTTGTTCCTTTTTTTTTGTTTGTTTTTGATAAAGTTACGTAGTAACTGTGAAAAAGAAAGATATAAAGTTTATGTTGGATACTTTTCTAAGATCTAATCTGGTTTGATGTTTCAGACACGGTTTGAAATCCAGTGACTGAAAACTGCACGGTTGACTGATGAAAAACCTAAAAAAGTCTTGATTTGGATGCTGCAGCAAAATTTGAAGCTGCATCAGAAAAGCACCTTTCTGTCTTAAAGGCTCCGTTTAACACAATTTCATGCAAAACTGTGTTCACTCTCTTTCAAGGACTCAGATTAGAAGTTCCAGGTTTTGTGTGTAAGAAGCTGAAGCCGACAAGAAATCAGGTTTGTTTCATTTATTCACTGGTCTGAAATCAGGTGACCTACGAATCAGAAGGTCAGTTGTTTGGTCCTCAGCTCTTCAGTCTGCATGATAACGAAAACATATTGAATTTCAAATGGCCTAAATTTGATTTAATGAGATTAGCGAGCACTGTGTGAATGAGTGAATGTAGTTTCCGCTCTGAGTTCGTTTAGCTTTGACTGGTTACTCAGATGAGCTCCCCATAGAAAGACCAGCTGGCATGCATGTAGATTCGAACCCAGAACCTCAAGGCCACTGTTCCACTTTACCACCGCGCCAACCAAAGCAGCAAATGCAGTTCAGAATAATAAAGATAACGGGCCGCCCGGCTCTGTGTGGTGTTCATAAATCTGCAGAGACTACAATACTCAGTAGTCAACGTGATGTAGCTGGTTAATTTCATCTAAAGAATTAATGACGAGTTTTTGTTTTATTTTTTTATGAATGATGGGATGAATCTTTGTGTGAAGCTTATGTTGAACTATTTTCTTTTTTTTACAAAAGTAAACGGACCTAATCAGCGCTGCTCCACAGTGTAAGTATTTATCTTTTTACTCTAACTGACGACATTTAAACGTGTTTGTCTGACATATCACAAATCCCAAAGTGAACTTAAAAAACTGGCTCAGCTGACTGTGAGCTGATTCGCAGCCACAGCTTAAGACCAAATAGGTTCATCTGAATGTGGCACAATTTTAATCTCCACTTGTAAATTATTGATAGTCTGAGTTACATAAGAGGCGGCTCAGCCCTAAAATGTCTGAATGTCATCAGTGTTAATGAGAAATGTACTTTTGAGTGTCTGCTGAAATGTCAGACAGCGGAGGTCAGAGCAAAGTCCAATTAAAGAGCGTCGGGCCTCCGTCTCATTTGCAATGATGAAAACACAACTGTGTGTGTATGTGTGGGTTGCTGTCCATGGATGAACAATATATCTCACGGATCATTTATTAGCTATACAAAAATCCATGCCTTTGCTCAGTTTTATAAGTAGACATGTCAAGACAGGCAGCAGCCACAGGCAGTGGCTCTTATACAGCAGTGCAGAAACACTTAACGGCCGAGGGGGCTGTGATTTTCCTGGAAGTCTCTTCCAGATTTTCATGGATCAGGCTGAACTGTGACCCCACCCCACAGGTGTTGGCAAATTATTCAAACCGAGAGGATTTTCTAAGAGCTGCACAGGGAGCAGCATCTCTCCCTCTGTTGCCATGGTTACCACGACAACAACAAGATGGCAATTTGAGGTCCAGGTAAATATTCCTCCATGTTGGTCGATCATCGCTAACAACAACAACCTGGTTAAGTTTGTGGAACGCCGTCCTCATACTGTTGTGGCTTCGGCGTCGCCTGGCAACAAAGCCGAGCTACGAGATCATAATAACCTGCTTCACTGTTTTTGTTTTTGTTTTGTTTTGTTTTGTTTTTTACAAAGCTGGATAGTCTCGCAGTTTTGTACCTATCGAAGGGCTAAAACTCGACCTTAATGACGGAGAGAGTGTCGGACACTAATTAGTTAATTTAGTTAAAATTCAAGTAAATTCAGTTCATTTCCCTCCAAATTGTTTTGAATTGAATAAGTTAAGACACAGGAACCTACCTCAGAAGTATATAATGTCAAAAGGCCTTTGAGCAAGGCACCTTTCCCCAGAGAAACAAAGTAAGATAAAATAAACTTTATTGATCACTGAGACTGAAGCGGCAGCAGCAGTGAATTACAAATGAAAGATCTAAAGATGAAATAAAGTCAGACTGAAGAGCCGACGAAGGGTATAAATGTTGTTTTAGGGAATAAATAACAGGTGAAATAAACAGAGTATGTTAAAGATTCTGATGTTTAATGATTTAATACGATGGTGTGATGTTCTGCTGCAGTGAGTTCACATGAGGAGAAAGACTGAAAGAGACGGGGGCTTTCCTTTTTCCTCCAGGAAACTGAGTCAGGCTTTTCTGCCACCACTCAACAGGACGCATCAGTTAATCCTGAGGCGCTGTCTTCTGCCGAGCTCATGGGAACAGGATTTTATAAGAAAATCTGCAGTCTTTTTCATTATTTCTGTTATTTATTTAACTTTGGACTGTTTAGTACCAAATAACAACCCATAAAGAAGACGCCTCCACGGTCTGACTTCGACTGAAGCGCAGTTCATGCAGAATAAAGATGGTTGAGTTGTTTTTTTTTTTATTATTATTTATAACTCTATAGGTGTCTCCTAAATGTCACAGTGACAGATTTTGAGGAGTCTCTGTTCCTCCTCCGTAGGGAAGAATTTGTGAATAATGCAGAGAGGTGTAGAGCAAAACACCACGAAACAAAGACGCTTACTTTATTGCAGTAATTTGATTTTAATAAACACGACGAATAAATAACCTCCATGACAGAAATATAATTTTGTCGTGGTCTCATGATACACCTGTTTAGTGTGTCCTCCTCCGGTTGCTATAATCTTAAACTAAATCAGCAGTGGAGGGACAATTACATAATCATTCTTGACAGTTGCATTGGGATTAATTATTTAAATCGGATGCAAACCTTCAGGCTCCCATACGACCTCCTCAAATCACTGAAATAGCATTTAAAAACCTAAAATAAAAAAAGAAGACGACATAAACTATAGAATGACATCAGGCGTGGTAAACATTCAACTTGAAATTTCGATTTCTTTCAATTGTGACAGCCGGGCTCGTCTTCCACAGGACGAAGAGTCTTGTTTTATGTCTGCGATCTGCTCCTTGAGGATCTACAAATGACATATGAAAACAAAAACATGAGACTCATTGACAACATTTTCTGGCTTTCTCACCGCTGAGTTCAGTTGAGGGCTTTCGTCAACATGAAAAACATTTTGTTGAGATCCAGCGACATCAACCTTCGAGGCACAAACTTGTCTCTCACGTCTGATAAATTGTGGACACGCTTGATGTTTTCCTCTGCGGGAAGAAGCCTTCTCTGCTGCACTGGATTTGCCTTCGAGTCTTATCAGCTCTCCAGCGTCGGGCTTGTGTGGGTTTTAATGTTGTATAAGCTTTTTTTTATTCTCTTGAATGGAGCGGAAACACTTCTGCCCTCTGACATCATTCACTCCCTCCATTATCCTCAGCCACAAAAGACATATATTACATAATCTCTCCTTGCTGCAGAAGAAGCCCGTGGCTGTTTTTTTTCTTTCTTCTCCGCCTCGTCTCAGAAGTTTATCAGAAAAATAGGACTGATAATGATTTTCAGAATAAATATTGACTGATAGTAAGATAGGGAGTCGCCTGTAGCAACACATTGTTCAGCACTCCTTATTTTCAGGCAAAAATCTTCTTTTCTTTGCTTACCTGAGTCTAAAAGTGATGACCTGTATGAATAAATGTCTGTTTCATAGCATAGATATTGAAGCTGTATCTAAATATTCAGAAATGTTTTCTACTTTCAGGGATGTTTTGATATTCTGTGCTGTTGCTCTTCTCTGTTGTAAAGACGCTTCTTGTTGCTATTTTGTTTTCAATAAATAAAATACTAAAGTAAGAAACAAAGTTAGTAGATCAATACATCGGAAGTAAGGGTGTTGTTAAAGTTGTGTTAGCATTTTGGAGACAATCGACTCAAACTGGACAAAAACGCAATGTTAAGAAAAGTTTCAGGAGTGCGAAGAGCCATTTGGTTGCTTGATGCTAAAAATCACAGTTTGAAAAGACGCAGCAGTGTTGCAGGAACGGCAGAAGAACATTTCAATATCTTACAATTTTAAATCGTGTAAATTACACATCAGCCGGCTCACTTCATAAGACTGCTAACTAAAATGAAACATCAAACAGGACGTTTTGATCTAGTTTTAAATAAGATAAGTCAGTATAAGTTAGCTGGAGGATGGAGAAACATCCATCACATGACACACACACCTCGGCCCAAAAAGGCACAATAACCGGACAGGAAGAGGCAGAAATTGAATTTGGTGAAGTAACAAAAGCCCTTGATGAGCTGTATGATTCAATCATTCTTCTCATACATGTGTGCAGGAAGGCGGCGAGCTCGGCCAGTGACGGTTTGAGTCTGCAGCTCATCCGGCTCAGCTTTACTGAGCATGCTCCTGCAGCGGTGTGAGGAATCCCATGGAGGCTTTTTTTTTTTGTGTGTGTTACTCTCTGAGCAGCTTTCATGGTCACCTCCAACTCACCAGGAGCTTCAGATCCTCCATCCAGGCTCTCTCCATTCTCTCTGTTCTCTGCAGGCTTGTGAAACATCAGCACTGTTTTTGGTGTCGTACGTTGTCTTAGTACACAACTCTGTAAAATTCTAGCATCGATCTGAATAATTTTAGTCAGCAGCTTATTCAGGATTTCACTTCAAACTCTGAGGCTGCAAAAATGAAGCCGATGCAGAACCTGCAGTTCCTCAAAAGGTCACATGACGCTTTAAGTCCAACTTTCCTGCAGAAATAAATGTATGATGAGGTTCTTCCATCTTTAGTGTGGCTGTGTAATTTCAATAGCATGAACTTAAATTCAAATATTGTTCATTGTCAAGTCGTAGCTTAAGTTATTTTCGATAGGTCCCAAAACAAAGCTCAGTTTAAAGGACTTGTGTGAATTAGGCCGCATCAGGTTAAAAGCATCAGTGAAACTAAACAATAGTAGTAAATTTGTCCGTCTCTCATCGGTTATTTAGATTCAAGCTTCAAGAGCTTGAATCTAAATAACCGACAGATTGTGTCTATGCATCAGAAACTTTTTGAAACGATTCTCATGCTTTTCATGACTTGGCCCCAGTCATGAATGTGAATGAATGCAAATATAAAAACACAATAAAAGCAGATAGAAAGCTGTGAAGGACACAGTGTGAAATATCTGCTCCTAAATCTTCTCCAGCCCGGAGTCAAGAATCGCTCTCTTCAGTTTGCCGGAAAGACAGCTGTTGGATTCACAGTAATGTGATGGTGGGGTGTGAGATCACATCGACCCGATCGATGTCTACAGCCTCCCTGACTGCATCAGACAGCTGGAAGATAACACCTCATGATGCAGCAGCCGCCGTGTTCTCTTTCTCCTCACGTCCTGCTGAGCGAAGACCCCTTTGAAGCTCAGCGACTGACGGATGCTCGCACTCTGCTTCCTCTGCCTCACGCTGAAGTCTGCCTGAGTGCGCACGCACGTTGTGGAAACATTTGCATCTGTCTGAATGTTTCCGCTCACTGGTGTGTTCTCTGCATCAGTGAGCATTCATCCTTATGAATGCAGAGATGGAAAGGGTGTCCTTGAGTCTGCAGTTCTCTTTTTCATTTGTGTTTTTGTGCAAAATGTAGTCGACTTAGAAATGGACACAAAGCTGCCATCATGGAGCAGCTGAATGCACACGGTTTGACAAGGCATTATTTGACTCTGAATGATTTTCAAAAGCAGTTTAGTGAATTTAATGACTGCAGAAGACTGCACTTCCTAAAATGGCCACTTGAAATTGTTTTGAAAGTGAGTCAGTCCTCATAATAGCTGCAGCCCAGTAGAGAGAGAAAAAAAACAAAAACAAACTAAAGAAACAAACGGAAGGATTGCTGATTTAATGTGAACAGGAAATAATGAAAAACTGAAAAATAAGTAAAGCTAAACAGTTTAAACTCTCACCAGCAGCCACTCATTACATTTATAATAACTATAACACAACAAACTGTCCAATAATTGTTTTAACTTTAACTTTGATTTATGTATGTGCATGGAGAATGCATCTATCACATTATATCCCTGATAGATCACATATGCTACAGGAACATTATTAATCCAGGCAGGTTTCCCCTGACCTTTTCTTTGTGCACCGAGTTCTAGACAAGTGTATCCTGTGTACTAACGCTGAGTTATGAAATAAAAGACTTGTGTATTCAGTGTAGCTCTTCTTAAAAATAACACTGCAAGTCGTTTCGCCTTGACACACAGCAATTATATCTGATCATTATCATGGTTTGGAAATGCAGATATGACCAATTGCCGTGTCCCACCGTGACCTTTGCAGTACGTACGTTCAGTTGTGACGCTCAGGCGAATTCCTGCAGAGACAAATGCCACCGAAAAGTATTAAAACATGGGCTGGTGCTACAGGACAGACGACGAGATGCAGTGACATTTCAGTTTTTCTTGTTTCATTTCTGCAGTCGATGCCCCTGAAGAGCCCACCAGTGAGTTCCACATTCAATATTTGAAAAGGAGCCATGCACACCAGCCGCACTGATAGCCCACGGCCCATTATTTCAGCTTGACACCAGCTGCATGCTGGGATATGCTGCAGTGGAACAGGGGAAAATCATCTAAATCAGAAATAAAATCAAATGTCATGGAATTCCTGTCAAATGCATCATGGCTTTGGAGGGCGGCTGTATGCTAAGCATCTACGACAGGCCCACTGTGTGCTGGAGGGAAGAGGGAACAGGTGTACTTCTATTGGAACGCGTTATGTACCTCAAAATGTAACTTCCAGGGTTTCCTACGTTTAAGAGGAACAACTGGCTCTCTACATTAGTTTGGGTTTATCTGTCTCATGGAGTGTGTTTATGTCTTTGCTTGAGTGTTTATATCCCATCAACTAGCTTTGTTCCACTCCAGCAACGCACCTTAATTAAACCACCACGGATGAATTTATTCTATTATTGCGGCGTCTGTGCCAGTGGACGTCCCAAACGTGTCGTAGCTCCCCTGTGCTTCATGCATTGGTGCAGCTCAGTTTGGCGTGTTAGGACTTTACAGGAGAAAACAGTGCCACGGTAATCCTCAACAAAAGACAGAATAAGAAAATTGGACCTGAATGTGTTGCTCCGCTCCCCCCTCAGGACCGCATTTCTTCAGCAGGGCCTGACACAAGATGGATTTACTTATTATGGTGCCTGTGCATGCCAATGAGTGAGACATGGGGAATCAATAACTCCCTGAGAAGAGTGTGAGGGGCATATAAATCCACGGCCAATCCAGGTTACAAACGAGGCAGCGGCTGCCCAAAGCATCCAAATCACTTCTGCTATAAATATTATTCGACAGTTACTAAGAGAATTACCATGTTAATTAACTCCAGATAGCCTCCCTTTGTCTTCTGTATTTTGCATAATAACCTAATTTCACAGCACGGCGGTGTAGTGGTTAGCGCTGCCGCGCCACAATAAGTCCTGGGATCAGTTCCTGGCGTGGGGCCTCCAAAGACATCATCTTTGGGTTCATTGGTGACTCTAAAGTGTCCGTAGGTCTGAGTGGTTGTTGGTCTCTGTGATGGACTGCAGACCTGTCCAGGGTGAGCTGGGATCGGCTCCAGAAACAGAAAAGCAGTAGGAGATGGATGGATGATCCTAATTTCAACCTGCTGGACCTGCCCACTGTGAGCCTGAATGGGTTTCATTCATCAGTTGCATTCTGTTTTTTTTTTTTTTGTTGTTGTTGTTTGTTTGTTTGGTTGTTTTGTTTGTTGTGCTGCTGCACCTCAGAGACTTTCATAGTGCCCATCATAAGAGGGATGGTGGTCACCTTAATTCTTCAAACTGGAGCATTTCAGCAAAAAAACAAACAAACGTGAATCTTCCATAAACAGCTGATTACCGAGCACTCAGTGAGCTGTGAGGATTTCACACTGTTGGTACATAGTTTGTTTGCGGCAGAACATAAACTGAGGAGACTGACATCTTCATGTTAACGCCAGAGTCAGACCTCCGTCACACAGCTGATCGTTTAGTCAAACTTTATTTACACAGCACTTTTCATACAAGCTCATGCAGTTCAAAGTTTTTATCTACTTTCGGAGGTGAAAAGAAAAATCATAATCCAGGAATAATCATAAATATTCCAAACTGGCTGTAGATGTGAATGTTTGTGCGGAGGGACTGGTGAGCTGTTTTAGGTGCTCCTGGTCCTCAACAATGGGCAGCTGGCATTGGTCCAGCTTTCTTCTTGTGCCCCTGCAGAACAGAATAATTAGAATAACAGCAATTTACTCGGTGAATACAATGGAGGTCAGTAACTAATGACCAAAAACCATATTCATCTAAAAGAGACCTGCTTGGAGCATCAAAGCTGAAAGCTGCCTGATCAAATGTTGACAGAAGACTCAAGGAGCCATACTGGTTCATAAAATGTAAGCATGTTGGCCGTATTTACTGGTCTGAGACCACAAAGTGCTTTTAAAGCAAGTGAAAGTAGAAAAAAATCAATATGCCTCAACCTTTCTGGGTTTTTTTTTTTTTTTTTTTTTTAATCTTACTTGAAATTTTAGTGGTAAGATCAGAGAAAGTACGTTTAGATTCAGCTTTGAAACTATACAGAAAATAATCTGCACTAAAGGCTGCAGTGTGCTTCAGACTAAGTTTCTGCAACCCACCTTCCGACATGTGAGAGTGCTGCGCCCAGTTAAATTTCCTCCTTTCATCCTTTTTGTGTGTGTGTGTGCGTGCGTGTTGTGTGAGTGCAACACATGAAGTACCTTAAAGCAGAGCGTGTCCCAACGTTTGTGGCGTTTTTCTCATTTTCACAGTTCATCTCACTGAGATTAAAAGAACACAGAGTCTTGTTATCATCGCCAGAGGAGCCTAACAGCAGATTTGGATCACATATAGAGACTCTTTGCCTGCAGACATATTCAAATAACACATCATATGGCCCAATTTGTTTGAAGTACACTAAAGACTTCAGAGTTTCATCAAAGTGATGCTGGGTTCATTTGTTTTTCCATCTCCCAACAGAGTAACCTCAAAAGGAGTCAGCGCATTTTGAGACTGTTGGTCTTTCTCATGCCGCCTTTTCCTGTTAGCTCGTAACTGCAGACTGTCGTGCAAGCCTTAATTGCAGCCTCACCCTCAAAGCTCATTTTAGCCATTGCGACCCTCCTGCCTTTAATCTGCGCCACGGCCAAAAAGACTTGAGTACGTTGGGTGAATGTTCAACGCCTCAAGTTGTAGACGCCAAACGTGCAGAAGAGCAGGAGCAGGCTGAGATAGGCTAATGAGTGAAAAGAGAGAGCTTACCCCACTGAAAACCGTTCACTTGTGTCAGCACTTTGTGTGCGTTTCTGTAAATACAGCCCAGCTCTGGGAGCTTTTCTACTGAGCAGAGGCAGCGGCATTCACCCGGGAAGTGGATATCTTCTATTTGCATTGTCACAGGTGGAAACGTGGCCTGCTGTGTATCTCTCTTATCCAGACTGGCTCACAGACTGCCTGTTCACGTATGTGCTGCCTGGTACAATGCCTTACAGCCGCAATCCCATTTCCAGCTCAGTGCTTTATCACCTCGATGACCCATAATTCATCGAGCTCCAATGCAAGCTGCTGCAGCATGACAGAATCTGATTCTGCGTCTTTGTATGGCGAGGTTTGTGCACCTCCTCTTCAGAAAACCGAATTCAGTCCTTCAAATACAGTGCCGCTCCTTATTCCTGTTTTTCTGTCAGCAAGATTGAGGATATCAATAAGGGTTTTCTCAACGAGTCCCTTTTGGCCCTTCTGATGCATCCATTGAGAATAATGGACAATCCAATCAGACTGACGCTCAGACCTGTGCAGCAAACAGCCTACAGGGGCAGATCCATCAAGATTTACCGCCCCCCCGCCTTTCTGCCCCCACCGGCAGCCCCCATCACCAATACTTAACCACACACACACCCCCTCCACCCACTGCCCACTTGTTACTCGAGGGCTAGCAAGGAAATGTGCAGAGCTTCACGGCAGCAAATTAATGGACCCTTGTTCATTGTTTTTCAACTGGCAGATACACCAGAGGGCGAAGCTCTTAAAGAGGCATAAACAAAACCAAACAAAGCAACGAGCCTTTGTTGTTCCATTAAGCTGTTTTTATTTTATGATGTAATCTGCATCAGCTGTTCGCTAAGATCGCCGTGTCTGAAAGTCTGATAGATTTTAACACTATGCTTTAAAATGCTGGATTTGGGAGTTTGATGGCTGTCAAGTCACATCAGTTCCAGAGTTGTGCCAAGCGTACATTGATGTTCTTATCCAGAAAGACAAAGTGGCATCATGTCAAACCATCACAAAAAGTCTGTAAGTGGTCATTGTGTAAGTATCAAGTATCTCCCTTTGACACAAACTAATGGGTCCAGAATCAGGGCTGGTTTATAACCAGATTTAAATTGAATTAAAATGAGACAAAATTTGAATAAACTGTTCAGCTTACATCAACAATTCAGCATTTGATAGATGTAAACTGATGGAAACTCGCAGATTAGTGAGACAAGCTGCAGTTTTTGAAGCTCACCTGCAAGTAAGAATTTCAGCACCGGATGCAAATTATGAGTTCGCTCCCTTCACTGATGCGTGAGCAGGTCACACGACCCTCCACTAACTGTTCACAGCTCAGGGCTCAGTTCGCCCTGCGTGTGAACAGGAAAATGTTCCACCAATTAGTAATCTTTTGTCCTAATGCAGATCAGATCATCTGTGGTACAACATCTTATCCCAGGTTAATGGATTTTGTCTTTCCGTATCTCCATCTCAGTGTTTATGAATATGCAAAGCTTAGCTGGAAAGAGGTATGAATGCAAAATGTCTTTGCTGTTCTCAAATCTCACATCTGTAATCCCGTCTTTAGCCGAACACATCGTAAAGATTCACTTTCACGTGGAAGTCATTCCCGTCTCGATTTGTCCGTATTAAAAAGTAATGACGATGAATCTCAGGTGAGATTTTGGCATGAAAGAACAAAAACTGTAGCCTGGCCTGTCACAACATATCCAACCTTGGCTGGATTCCCAAGTGGCCACCATCCTCTTCCTGCTCAACCCATTTTCATCTATTGATTCATTCATCAATTCATCTCTTAACCGACTGTCCCTTGGCTCCGTCCTTTGATTTGTTATAATTGTCAGGGCTGTGGGTATTCAGCGTGTCCAAGTGGTCATTTCAGCTCAGCGTTTAAAATGGTTTCCATGAGAACACAAGAGATTGGTGTTGTGAAGATTGTGCCAGGAATGCAGAATTGCTTTCCAAATAAATGTGCTTCTGAGGCTGTGAAAAAAAAAATATTTTTATTTAGCTTTTTGTTGAATTTTCGAAAACAATGTTAGAATTATAAAGGAGAAGTGATGTGATACCACTAAAGCTGCTTCCCATCACTGAGCAGATGTGTATCTGCTTTCTTTCTGAAAAAAAGATGCCAGATTTCTTTTGTGGTGGTAATATGTTCTAATTGTATGGGAGTTGTTTTTTTTTTTTTTAAATTGTACATCATGAAGAGCACCTCATATAAATTTAGAACTTTCTTTGTTTTTCTCAGAAAGGATGAAGTGATTACATTACAGCCTTTTGTGATGCTGTCATTCTTCCCGCATGGTGTTAAGTATTCTCCAGGCAGCCTCTGCTTTGTCATGCCAGAAGACGTCAAAATTATATTGACATTTTTCTCCTGCTCTTATGTTAATATATTCAGAATGACTGCGGTGTTATAGAAAACACCACCCCTCCCGTCCCCTTGTCCTCTCTGCCTCTCCTCATTGCTTCCCGTTATATTTCTCCATCTGCAAAGGCAAATGAAACCGAGAGATGTCTGCAGTGTTCCTGGTGCCAAATTCATTTCCAATATGGATGGGGCTCACAGGGGGATTATGTTGTGATCGCCCAAAACAATCAAAGCCCAGTCCTGGGGGCTGCATCCTGAAGTGGTGCTGCGCTGAGCATCATCTTCATCATAACCTTGAAGGACCTTCACTGGCACAGAGAAGGGAGTCTGTGGACGACAGCTGGGCAGACAGCGCCTCCTGTTGACCGGTTAGGGATGGCACCAACGTCAATGGGGCTGAATGTGTCCCTGCAAAATGACCCACAAACCTGTCTGTCCTCAGGAGGGGGGGTGGGGGAGATAAAGACATCCAGTGAAACCCCAGAACCATTTCTAAGAATAAATAAATGGATGAATGGGGTCGAATTGCTTTATTGTGTATGAAAACAAAAGTGAAAAAATGAAAACGTGAACGCTGAAACTGTGACCCTCATCCGAGGCTTTTATTGTGAAAATATGCGAGCCCGCCCACTACTTCCGTGTTTGAGTCCGTGCTTCGTGCTGCCTCTCTGCTGCGGACTGACAACTTCTGCCTGCTGTTTATCAGAAAATAATCATGTCTCTGGAGGTGGAATCTGCAGAGTAAGTTTGCAAGTTAGTTTTACACGAACTCCGGCGTTTTTTAAAATAAATCTTCATCCTTTAATTCCGATTTTTGTCACAGTTTCTGCCGGTGAGGCCTGTTTCATCCTCTGCTCGCGTTAGCGCCCCGAGCTAAGCTAAGCTAAGCTAAGCTATGCTAGCACAGTTTGTCCCGTATGGATGTTGTCTGCTTTTTTTTGGTGCAGTAAATTAAGTTAATGTAATTCTGACATGTCGCTTTGTAATTGTGGATCTCAAACCCACGCACTTTGTGTTTCCAGCTCCAAAAGGAGGATCTTACTGCTGAAAGATAGAATAAGTTAGCAGCTAGCGTTAGCTTAGGCTGCACGGCCAGTTGCTGTAGTGTTCATCATTCTGCAGCTCAGAAACAGAAACCCTAAATGTTAAGCACCGCCGGTTATTTCAACAGAATAAGTCCGTTTTTCATAGTTTACTAAGCTGCAGAAACGTTAAATGAAATGTTGCAAAATGTTTATTAGCATCAGTTATTTCCGTTAATGCGATCTAAAGCCTTAATATCGATATGTGAGAGTTTAAGAGCACATATTATCATATTTAGGTATAAACCTATTGAAAGCATTTTGATTTGAGCTCCTGAAACTAAACATGTTTTGTTTTGTTTATTGGTATTATTATTATTATTTAAAGGCTTAAAGATGTAGCCAGTAAATAGTACCAGTGTGTGAATTCCAAACTTCTTCAGTGTCATTTCTGTACTTTTTACATGTTTGTCTTCTTTAAAAAAATCACCTTTTGGCTTTAAAACAGCAGCAGGTCCCCAAAGTGCAGGGGTTTTATTTTTGATTGGTATTTGGTGTTTTGATCATCAAGAAGTTGATTACATTGATTCTTTGGATTTAGACAGTTTAGTGTCTTTTCACGAGACCATGTTCTGTGTCCAAATTTGCTTATCAGGGGGCCAGATGACCTGCTGCAAACTATATCTACTCTGCCCTGATGGTGTTAAGTGATAGATGAAGATCTAAATGTAAAAATAGTGCTGACTTTATCCAGCAGTCGTATTCATAATTGGTTCTTTCTTCCCTGTGAAGCAGGAAATACAGATCAAATTATTATGTTTTCATGGCACTTTATTTTACTGACCTCGATGGCTCATTATTCAGCACTGTGTGTTTAATTTCTTCAGTTGAAGTATCCTGCTGTCTTGTGTTATTTGCCTATCCAGAGGACTTACATCAGTTTTGTTTTCCACAGTGTGATCCGTCTGATTATGCAGTACTTAAAAGAAAACAATTTGCACCGGACTCTAGTCACGCTGCAGGAGGAGACCACAGTGTCCCTGAACACCGTGGACAGTATAGAAAGCTTTGTGGCCGACATAAACAGCGGTCACTGGGATACAGTCCTGCAAGCCATCCAGTCCCTCAAGCTCCCAGATAAGACCCTGATAGACCTTTATGAACAGGTGAGGTTTGCTTAAATTCTTGTCTAAAAGTTGTCCTTAGCGAAAACACTCTTCCAGTTAAGAACTTTATTGATGTCATCTGAAGTCTTGTACCCTCAATATCACATTGTTCCGTGTCATTTCCTGACCAGGTGGTGTTGGAGTTGATCGAGCTGAGAGAATTGGGTGCAGCTCGTTCACTTCTCAGGCAGACCGACCCCATGATCATGCTTAAACAGACCCAACCCGAGAGATACATCCACCTGGAGAACCTTCTCGCTCGCTCGTACTTTGATCCCAGAGAGGTGAGTCCAAACAAGCCACGCAGCAAGATGCAATTTTTGTTTATCCATGTTGTATTCTTTGTGTATCAGGAGGTCCCCAGCCTGCATTTGAACAACTGTTTTTTCTTTGACATCCAGGCGTACCCAGACGGCAGCAGTAAGGAGAAGCGCAGAGCTGCCATCGCTCAGGCCCTGGCAGGGGAGGTCAGTGTGGTGCCGCCTTCTCGTCTCATGGCTCTGCTGGGACAGGTAAGCACTCTAACAACCTGCAACTGTGATTTGAGCCTCTACTCAAGAGCATTAGCATTTAAGCGTGACATTTATACAGCACACATCTTGATTATCGTTTCCCATACATACCAGTAGTGACAACATCTGGATAAAGTGTAGTTTTTCTCTTCCCTCAGTCTCTGAAGTGGCAGCAGCATCAGGGTCTCCTGCCCCCCGGTATGACTATTGACTTGTTCAGAGGTAAAGCTGCTGTCAAGGATGTGGAGGAGGAGCGCTTCCCCACCCAGCTCAGCAGACACATTAAGGTGCCAACGCTGTCTGAGCATACAAGCAACAATAATTGGCTGCTTCATTGTATCAAGCTGAGCATTCAGCCGAACTGTCCAAAAGTTGTGTTGAGTTACAAAACTTAGAGGAGTTATGTTTTTCTCCTCCCGACAGTTTGGACAGAAATCTCACGTGGAGTGTTCCAGATTCTCCCCTGATGGCCAGTACCTGGTCACTGGCTCCGTGGACGGCTTCATTGAGGTCTGGAACTTCACCACCGGAAAAATCAGAAAGGTAACCAAAGACACACAGACCACATTTATGCGTCCCAACATGACTTCTGCGACGTTGAAATCATTGTGTGTGCTGTGCTTTACAGGATCTGAAGTACCAGGCTCAGGATAACTTCATGATGATGGACGACGCAGTGTTGTGTATGTGCTTCAGTCGGGACACAGAGATGTTGGCCACCGGAGCACAAGACGGAAAGATCAAGGTGGAAAATTCACTCTACCTCCACTTCTCTCTTTGTTCATATGCATTTTATTTACGTACAAGCTGAAGTCATCCATTCATTCATCTTAATACCCTGAAACAGTGATCTGCTAAATTAGTGTTGCTAATATCAGCAAGAAGCAAGCAAGTTACTTTAAAAATTCTGTGTTTGATCGTTCAGGTGTGGAAGATCCAGAGCGGTCAGTGTCTGAGGAGATTTGAACGAGCCCACAGCAAAGGAGTAACATGTGTGAGCTTCTGCAAAGACAGCAGCCAGCTGCTCAGCGCCTCCTTCGACCAGACAATCAGGTGAGCACCTCAACTCTTGTTGTTTCTGTCTGTTAGCTGTCAAAGTTAAGTGTTGCAACGCCAAGCTCTGAACTGAGTAGCCTTTTTTTTTTTTTGGATAATGTTTGACATAACGCTTGTGTGCTTTGAATAAGAATCCACGGACTGAAGTCAGGTAAAACTCTGAAGGAGTTCCGCGGTCACTCCTCATTCGTCAACGAGGCCACGTTCACTCCAGACGGCCACCACATCATCAGCGCTTCCTCCGACGGTACAGTCAAGGTAGGAAAATCAGCCGATGTCCCAAATCTGATTTCCAACCTCACGGTCCAACAGCGCCATATGAAGTCTTCGCAAAGACCAGTTTCTTATCTTCATGTGTTGACATGTTTTCAGGTGTGGAACATGAAGACCACTGAGTGCACCAACACCTTCAAACCTCTGGGCACGTCGGCGGGTACAGACATCACCGTCAACAACGTCATCCTGTTGCCCAAGAACCCCGAGCACTTTGTCGTGTGTAACCGCTCCAACACGGTGGTTATCATGAACATGCAGGGACAGGTCAGTTCAAATCATCACAGCTCAGTCTGGGGAAGCACTGCCTCAATTAATGAGTATGAAAGGCACCGTTTATTTTTTCAGCTTTTAGTTATTCAAATACTGTCACTGTTAAATAAATTAGTTATAAAGAGATCGAACAAATTAGAACCTGTGCTGTTATTCTGTGTATCAACGTGAGAATGGGGCTTCTGTGTCTTCTAACAAGACGCTGAACCTGAATCACTATAAAGTGCTACACACATTTAGAAAAGGGAAGATAACATTTTGATATGTTTGTCTGACACACATTCATTTTTCATATAGAAATTAAAAGCCAATTTTAGACAGTTATAATATCTTAACTGAACTTAGTTCACAGAGTAATTCTAAGGTTTGGTATCATCTAACAGGGCTAATAAAAGCATCTGTCTTCATCTCCCACTGCAGATCGTGAGGAGTTTCAGCTCTGGTAAGAGGGAAGGTGGTGACTTTGTGTGTTGCACTCTGTCGCCCCGTGGTGAGTGGATCTACTGCGTGGGCGAAGACTTCGTGCTCTACTGCTTCAGCACAGTCACGGGCAAACTGGAGAGAACGCTGACGGTATGTTACTGCGTCTCCAGAGAGTAGATCAGAAGTGTTCAGGAATATCACGGCTCCTTGTTCCCTCAGCGCCTCAGATCGGCACGAGAAGCTTCATCTTTACACAAATTTAACAGACAAATCATTTTTTCTTCTGCAGCAAGCAAACGTAATGAAGTTTTCTCTGTATTCTGATCAAATTCTGCTGAAGCTGCTTGACTGAAATAAATATACAGTAACAGTTAACATCATGCTAAAACTTAGTCACATTTTATCCAGTTTCTCCTGGAATCATATAACCTGCTTCTTCTCATGAATTATCAGAGATAGACTTCCTTAATTAACAAGCTCACATTACTGACATATCAGGCAAGACAAGGCAAATTTATTTGTATCGCGCAATTCAAAGTGCTTTATCGACATTAAAATCATAAATAGAAAATAGATTTCAAAGAAAAAGAAAGTACGCCACTAAAAGACAATAATACCAATTGGAATGATTAAAAGCATAAAAAAAGTAAAAGCTGCAGTGAATAATAATGTTTTCAGGCCTGCTTTAAATGAATTAACAGTTAGTGCAGGGAAAATGTTCCATCAGTGAGGAGCACAATAACTGAAAGCTGCTTCACTTTGTTTGGTTCTGATTCTGCCCGATGCCCTCATCGGTCTGGATACTTCATATGGAGTTAATAAGTCCTACACCATTTAGTGCTTTGTAAGTTTAAGTCTATCCTCTGACTCACAGGAAACATTAACATTATTTTAGTGTGTAAGTAGTTTAGTTTGGCTGCCCAGCAGTATAAGTTTCTTTTTAATGCTTAAACAAAAATGTGCAGCTGATTGGTACCGCTTTTTATAGCTAGTAATTACATTCATACAAAATAAATACAATACATGAGGCATTTTCCTGACTGCGATGGGGCAAATAATAATATTAAATGAGAAAATATACATCGGAAAAGTATTTTTGAGTGGTGAAACAATAAACAGAGGGCTTGTAATGTATAATCACACTATAGGATGGAAGTTGATAAAAGCAATATAAGAAACAAAGGTTTTGATTCAGTTACAGTCTTGAACCTTAGATTGAGCTTCCTCCATCGTGTCACTCCTTCCCTCCTCCAGGTCCACGAGAAGGACGTAATCGGGATTGCCCACCACCCGCACCAGAACCTCATCAGCACCTACAGCGAGGACGGCCTGCTGAAGCTCTGGAAACCTTGAGTCACCGACCCCGAACCGAGACTCGGACGTTCTCGCTCGGCAGCTGCTCCGGTCGCTCTGGATGCCGTTTGGCCATTTTTGTTTCGTTTGTGTCATTTTGCAGACTCTCTGGTCCACGTGGACTCAAAAGGTTTGGACGTACGTGTCGATGATCTCAGTTCAGTCGTCACTTCTCCACATTCAGCTGCACGTTTCCATCTGATTCTGGTGTGTCTGAATATTAAAGCAGAGTGTACCGGAGATTTAAAGTGCTTTGTTTGTTATATTAATGAAAACATGCAACTGAATGTATTTCCAGCAGAGCCTCATTTACCTCAGCCTGAGGGTCGAGGTCCATTTTTAGATTCTTATTCACCTTTTAAAATATCATACAATTCTCAATTTATCAAAATTTTCCAAAATATTCCATTTTCAGCCCATAAAATAATTTAGCGAGCAGAAATGATTGAATGTGCATCTTCCAAAAAAACATCTGCTTTATTTTGGCTCCATTGTTATTGAATTGATTTTTCAGGTGACTTTCCAAAGAAACTCATGAAAATGTGAAGCTGACATACTTTATCAGAAATACTCTTCAGCTGCACTGAGAACGGACACCTTCATGTTTATCCGGTCAGTAGAAAAGGCCGAGTGCAGACACTCTTCAGGTAGATAAGGTTCTGCTGATGACCTTCACGTGTTTTTCACAGATGAGGGGAGGAGTCAGATGTCTGTCGAGGGCTGTAGATACTAGACTTAATTCTTGTTTTTGAAAATTCCACTTTTTTGTAAATATATTTTTTAATAGCATTTTTTTTCCAAGAAGAGCTGGTTAAACTGTGTAGTTGTGTCTTAGCTTCAATTTTCTGGCTTTATTTCCACTCAAACATGGATCTGATTGTCTTTGTCAGCAGAGATGACTATAAAATGTATCCTATGTTTTAATTGTATCAATTCTCCCATTATCCATTTTGAATCTGTGTCATTTAAAAAAAAAAAAAAAGTCAGTAATTCTTTTTTGGCCTCCCTGAGCGATCTTCATTCTCTTATTCCAAAATCTGACGGCTAATTTTGAAATGTACAAATTTTAATTTGATGAATCATGAAGAATTCGCACAAATCAGACATCTGATTGCTAATCCACACGTCCCCTCTGTATGTCATCCTGTCTGCCATTAAAGCTGTTTAACCAGAAAAACATCCGTTTTTTTTTTTGGTGCCTTGGTGAAACAGAACGAGGCTCCTCTGCTGCTCGATGAAGAGCAGGGTTGGCTGAGTTTAATCCCTGAGTAAACTCTGCAGAGTCAACTCAGACAGAAAGAGAAACTACAGGGTTTTCATTACCCCTTCAAAATAAAAGCACATTTGTTACTGAAGAGGAAAGTTTTGATTACAGGCAATGATATAAAATGAATTTATTGAATGTCCAACTTGGATCCCTGGAAAGGTTCTTAAAGTCTTCGATAGTTTTTCCTGAGAATCATCTTGCCAACTTAAATGGGAAGCTGATGGTTTTCTGTGGCTGAAGACTGTTTGTTTTTCAGAATTGTTTCGTCCAGTTGTTGTCCCGATTGGTCGTTTTGTCAGAAGGTTCATCACACGTCTGTTATGATTTACTGAAGCACTGAAGAGTTTATTCAGTTTGGTTTGACGTGCGACCTGAAAAAGCACTAAACTGTCACGCTCCATCGCAGACTTTATTTTGTAGACCTGTGACAGGAAGTTGTTTCTGCGCGGCGGGGGCTTTGGCAGTGCAGGTCGGGGAGGTTGACTGAGTGCTGGTGGTGTTTCTTTAGAAGGCTCAGAGTTACTATGGCCGGAGCTCTGCACTTCACTCTGCTCCTGTTTCTCCATCATGGCTCTTCTGTCCTGGTGCGGAGTCGACCTGCTGACGGAGGCTCATCCGCAGGGGGACCCCCCCATCCAGCTGTCGCTGCAACTGTGAGCCCTTTTCCTGCAGGAGCCACCTCTGATGCTCCCACAGCCGGTTACAGTGAGACGACAGCTGAACGTCCAACTGGAGGAACCAGGAAAACTGCAGCTCACAGAGAAGAAGACGAAGGTCCTGTGGAGCTAGGTGAGAAGATATCACATTTTTATTTTTAGGGTTTAATTTTGGATGACTTCATTGGTGCAACATCAGTCCATAGAATTGGCTCTGGGATTCAGCTGGAAAAATGTTCATGGGGCAGTTGTGTTAATCTGCCCAAACTAATTGTTGGTCCCATGTGATTTTCCTTTCTTCAGTTTTAAGAGGAAATGTAGAGTAGCTACTGAGGTCTGGGTGTTTGTAGACAAAGTGGGATTCCTCAGATCCTCGTCGAGACTCAGTGTTAGAAAGCTCTGTTGTTCTTTGCATATCTGCAGTTAGAGTCAGTGTCCGAGCGTTGGGGGAGGATGGGAGACTTCAGCTGTGTGTGTTCTCTACTGATGAAAACCAGATGCTCAGTGTGATGGCCCAAAAAAAAAAAAAAAAAGTGTGTGTGATGGTGTTCATGAAGGCATCAATTCAACGGCAGGCTGCAGCCAGATTGGTCCGAATGTAAATTGATGCAAACACGTCGAATGCGGCAGCAGAACTCCCGTGAATGCCGTCTGTGATTTTTAAAGTTGTGTCCTCTGGTGGCTTCAGATGGAGCAGCAACAGCCACACACACGCACACACACACCTGAGCTGAAGAATGCTCTCTGCATGCATTCACAAATTGGTGTGCCTTTTTGTAGCAAGGAGGTCCAGCAGGAGCGTTACTGTAGGGAAGAAGTCCAAAGCGGTCCAGAAGAAACCCAAAGTCAGCAAACAGAGGCCAAAGCTTGTTAAGAAAACCAAGTGGAAGGTGGAGACGGTCCCACGTATGTATCGGCCCCGGAGTGAACAGTATGCAGCTCGTAGACGTCAGAGGCAAACAGTTTGGAGGTTTGCTGCAGCAGGATGATTCAAGCGGTCTCACTGGGACACTGAATTATCAGCAGCAAACACAAAATCAAACTATTTGCCTGTTTAACCCCTCCAGTCCAGGATCAGATGCTGAAACTGCACATGCTCTCTGTCTGCAGCTCACACTAAACATTTTTCAGTTTTAATTCACCCACCAGCTGCTTTGTGTATCAGTTCTTCTGTGTGTGTGTGTGTATGTCTCTGTGTTAACATTCTTGTGTATGAATGTGTGTGCGTCTGTATGTACAGCCTGATTGGTGAACGGTCGCAGCAGATAAATGCTGAGTAAGCGACTTGTCTCGTCCTGTGAAATCAGATCCACTCAGGCCTGTAAGCCGGAGCTGGAGTCGGATTATCAGACGGTGCCATGCCGGAAAAGCCGGAGAAGCAAAGTTAATAACATCGGCGCTCCTCTGTTGGCTCTGTGTCAGAAAAGCACAACACAAATCACAGAAAAGAAGATCTATAATTTATAAATGAGACGTCACCGGTTCTTTTTCCTGCGAGTGTGAGAGGAGCAAACAGCTCCAGATGATAATTAGACGAATGGTCGGAAGCTCAAACCTCCTTTGATTCCTGCTCAGCGAGGACCAAATGTTGTTCTCATGAAGCTCCATGAAAATTTGTTTTTTGCGGTCAGTTTTCCGGTCAGTCTCTTTTGTTCAGAGAGATCTTTGTGTTTTGGTGGGAATCCAGTAGAGAAGTCAACAAGTCGCACAACAGAGATCTGACTGGAGTACAAGGCCAGAGGGGGTGAAGGAAATGCCACCTACGTCTCAGTGTTGATCTGAGCTGCTCCTATACCTCGGCCTGACTCTTTCAGCAGCCGGTGGAGCTTCCTGGCAGGAAGAGGCCGTTTGAACCGAGCTGAACTCTCCAGACAATGAGAGTCTGTGTGAGGTTTTAATGCAGCAGGAGGTTTAAAAGAGCCAGGGCTGTTCTCTCTGCTTCCTGCCCTCCTCTTTCAATTTACGAGACATTTTCTGAAAAAAGCTCCAATTCCAGAAAAGAGAACAATAAAAATCTAAAAATCTGAAAAACATTCAGACTTTAGCTCGTGGCCAAAGGTGAAGGTAGGATGGAAGACTGCCCCGATTCTCCGGTCAGTCTCGCCCTCCAGAGGTCCCTCACTCGGGAACACCCTGAGATACTTGAACTCCTTCTCTCGGGGCAAAGACTCGGGTTCAGATCAGGGAGGCTTCTGGAGGGAAGCCCCACCAGATTCAACCCCCAGCTCCTTCCACTCCCACAGAGAGGTGCCGGGCTCCGGGCAGGCTAACCTTCCTCCCTCCTTTATCTTTCAGGAGCCATAGAATTCATCTGCACACATTTTTCCTTGTTCTCTCACATGCTTTAGAGGAATGACCTTCTAATATCTTAACTCTCAGCTTCTCAAGTAGTCAAGCGTGTGTAGAATGTACACACTGTGTGTCTGTGTATATGTTATGTGAACATACAGCGTGTGTGTATAATTATAATGTACGGTTGACTTACTTCAGCAAAGCTTTTGGAAATCAAACTGCCTCTCTTCACAAGTAACCCAGAAACTGGAGACTCATTCTCCGTTTTCTGTCTGATGGGAGTAAACGTGTTGCTATAGAGATGCTGTTGGCTGGAGATACAACACCATCTGTCATCAGCAGTTAATCCAGGATTGATCAGAATGAATTCAGCATCATTAGTGCCATCAGTTTGACTGGCTTGGCAGTAGAAGCTCACCCATCAGACTTTTTACCTCTTGTCCTTGATTGATGATGTTGATGATGTTGATGTGATCACCGAGTGTCTTTCGGCGGCATCAGAATGTCCCCCTCTGGGTCTGGAGTCGCTAAAGGTCAGAGACGATCAGCTGAGGGCGTCATCCTACAAGCGGCGAGGCCTTGGCCCTCACCGCGGCCGCCTCAACATCCAGGTAACCAGGCAGTCCGACGGGAGCTCCGGTCAGTCTGTCCAGAGCAGCAGCATCATTCTGTGTGTTTCAGTCCGGCATAGAGGACGGAGACATCTACGACGGGGCTTGGTGCGCTCAGCACAGAGACAGGAAGCAGTGGCTGGAGGTCGACGCTCGGCGACTGACCCGCTTCACCGGCGTCATCCTGCAGGGACGCAGCTCCATCTGGAGGTCAGAGCTGGAGGTCGAAGGCTTCACAGCACCAGAGAGCATGATGGGAAATGACATGATTTTTTTTTTAACTGTACTGTTCCACTGAAGCAGACGTTAGCTGTAAATTAGCAGCATTAGTTTGTATCACCTGATCTTTTCCTCCGTCAGCTCGTCTGCTGTGTTTTCTCTGTTCACAGTTGGGACCTGGTTCACACCTACAAGGTCCAGTTCAGTAACGACTCCCTGCTGTGGAAGTCCTGCATGAACGGGACGAAAGAGGCTGTGAGTAACCGAGCTGTTTTCCATCACACTGAAGTCTAATCGTGAGTTTGAGGTTCGGCTTTGATCAGTTTCCCAGCAGAGGCTAAAGATGAATTCAGTTTTCTTTTCTATTTCTCCAGATTTTTGAAGGTAACCAGGACACGGAGAGTCCCGTCCTGGCCCTGTTCAACACGTCCACCGTGGCCCGCTACATCCGGATCAACCCTCAGACCTGGTACCAGAACGGGACGGAGGGGGACATCTGTCTGAGAGCAGAGGTGTTGGGCTGCCCCGTCCCAGGTTCGTCTGTACAGAGCCTGACACGTGCTGTTGTGTTTTCATTCTACGTTTAACCTCCGTAACGCACACGACCCTCCTCCTTTATTAGATCCCAATAACATCTACCCCTGGCAGACGGAGCCGCCACAGTCCAGAGACAAACTGGACTTCAGACACCACAACTACAAGGAGATGAGGAAGGTGGGAGAGAAAATGCCCCAACACAACAGCGTTCATATTTACTGTGCCAAAGGACATCTTTAAAGAGGCAGAAGCCGTTTTTTAGTTTTGCAGGGAGTGTGTGTGTGTGTGTGTGTGTGTGTGTGTGTGTGTGTGTGTGTGTGTGTGTGTGTGGTCTCAGTTTAGTCTGACCAAAAAACAAATATTATGGGATGTTTCACGCCATCGTGACAGTGTCCTCACTGAGCTGCCACTACCTGCAGTCTATGTGAAGACACCGTCCTAGATCTGATGGACAGAAGACAACAAAGATGGACAGTCCACGTAACACACTCAGTGTTTTAACACAAACTGGACAGAGGAAAAGATTGTACACAACACACTCAAGAACCACAACAGAAGACAGACAGACAGACAGATGAGTTACTTCATCATTTTTTCATTCACAGTGATAAAATCAGACTTTTTCCTCTCGCAGCTGATGAAGTCGGTGAACGAGGCGTGTCCTGACATCACCCGGATCTACAGCATCGGCAAGAGCTACACAGGTCTGAAGCTCTACGTCATGGAGATCTCCGACAACCCTGGAAAACACGAGCTGGGTGAGAAAAACAAAAACCTCATTCAGATTCAACTGCTAGTTTCACTGTTTTATCAACCAAACGTCTCGTAATGTAATACTAATGATATATAACACATCAGCTTTTCAGTGTGAGTGCTTGATTCGTTTTGAGCGAAGAGGTCAAAGGTCAACGTAAAGAAACCAGTCTTTGACTAAAACTGACAGTCCAGCACTGTGTGAGCCGTAAACCTGCACGAGTCAGAGCTCCTCTACGTTTGCTCTGAGCTTTACAAATGTTTTCTTTGGCCCTGTCGGCTCAGACCACATGGCGGCAGAGAGCTTTTCCCGCCAAAATCAGCGAAGGAAGCACAGCATGAGTAGAAAGAAAGCGGGAGATCACTTCGAGGTAGAAAGGTAGGAAACTAGGGGGGTGGATAGGGAGCTAGGCAAATAACTGAGCGGTATGTAGATCATTTATTATAATTATTTTTATTTTATTGTGCTCCGTCTTTTTTAATTTGTTGTATCACTTTTCTTCTTTCTTGTGTTATTTCATTGTTATTTTTAATTAATCTTTTCATGTTTAAACACATTTCATCAACATATCTCATTTTTAAATTAGCCGTTATCACTTTGGATCGTAGTCCCCTGTATGTGCCTGCGTGTGTTGTCTTTTGTAAAGCACTTTGATTTGGTTTCTGCTGTATGAAATAAAACCTGATGGGTTGGGAGGTTAATAGGTAGTGAGGAAAGTAGTGAGTTGGGTGGATAGATAGATCAGAAGGTTGGTCGCTATGTGGCTGAAGTAGATGGTTATGGAAACGGGCAGGTAGACAGGAAGACGGCTTTGTGGAACTCTGTGGGTAGTTTGAGCTGAAACTTCTCCTCGTTAAAAGTTTTGTGGAGGATGTGTGAGATTTCAGGGCTACTTGTGAGAGTAATGCATACGGGGAAAACAGGAAACAGATCCAGGTCTCTCAGGGCACTCAGCTGCATTCAGTTGCATTCTGAAAACAAATGCGTTGTAAGTAAAATGAGTTTTGAAGATAAGATCAGGTCAGGTCAGTATAATAAAGACATTCAGTTATCTAACTTTCGGGCTTTTGCTTTTATCTCGATTCATATTTCGAAGCAGACATTATTCTGTTGCTCCATCTGGACTCAGCAGTGGTTTCCCCCTGCAGGAGAACCGGAGTTCCGTTATGTGGCGGGGATGCACGGGAACGAGGTGCTGGGCCGTGAGCTGCTGCTCAACCTGATGGAGTACATGTGCCAAGAATACAAACGGGGCGACCAGCGCATTGTCCGCCTGGTCAAAGAAACTCGCATCCACCTGCTGCCCTCCATGAACCCTGACGGCTACGAGATGGCCTTCAAAAAGGTGCCAAAGGTTATAAACTGTTTGGAGCCAACCCGGGATAATTCAAATGTTTCTGACCTCCACAGGGCTCGGAGCTGGCGGGTTGGGCCCTCGGCCGTTACAGCTACGAGGGAATAGACATGAACCACAACTTTGCCGACCTGAACTCTGTGATGTGGACTGCCATCGAGCTGGAGACGGACCGGTCCAAACTCATCAACCACTACTTCCCCATCCCCGAGCAGTACACCTCTGAGGAGGCCTTTGTGAGCAGAGTTATAATAATGAAATAGTTTTCCTACGTGTGGCTTTGACCATTCAGTCGTTTCGTTCGTTGTCTTTCTGCACCATCGACGAAATATCTCATTGGTGATGAAGTTTAGCTGTTTTTGTGTCATCTCATTTTACAGTCTGACAGTTAAACTGATAATTGTGTATTTACGCTGATAAACATGAAGACTTTGTTGCAGAATAAGGACCACAGCCACCAAAAAACATACACAAATCTCAGAGACTAGAAATTCAGCTTAGCTCTCACCTCAGTGATGAAAAAAATCTGATTATTTTAACTGTAAACTTCAATTTATTCAAGAACAAAAGTTAAAAATGAGGTGAACTTTGGCTCTTCCACCTCCACATTCAGGTGGCGTCAGAGACCCGAGCTGTGATCAGCTGGATGCAGAACATCCCCTTCGTCCTCAGCGCCAACCTCCACGGCGGGGAGCTGGTGGTCACGTACCCGTACGACATGACCCGGGACTGGGCGCCACGCGAACACACGCCCACCGCTGATGAGAGCTTCTTCCGCTGGCTGGCCACGGCCTACGCCAGCACCAACCAGGTCGCTGCTCCTCCTCAACGCAAACAACCAAAGTGATACTTCCAGTTTTAGAAACGTCACACGACACGTTTTAGATTATTGATCTAAATATTTCACAGTAACATTCAAGTTTTCTGACAACAATGTTCAGAAAAATGCATGAAAACATAAATTTGTGTGGTTTTTCATGCAAGTTAACTTTTTGCATAATGAATTACACTTTCTGAGTAACGTTTAACCCTCCTCAGCAGGAGTGCACCTCGAGTCGACAACCAGTCACAACTCCACAAGCACAAAAACTTCTTTAATTCCTCTCTGGAGCCATCTGTGTTTTTTAGGTATCGATACCGAATGAGCATCGTGAGTATCGAAGGATCGAACCGACCCTTAACGTGTCCTTCTGTGTCCAACGTGACCAGGTGATGTCCAACCCGGACCGGCGGCCTTGTCACAACAAAGACTTCCTCAGATACAACAACATCATCAATGGAGCCGACTGGCACAACGTACCAGGAAGTAAGATCATTTGCTGTTGAGTTTCCATAAGTGAGGGAGCAAAGTGGGAAGATTAAGAAAAATAAGATGTTTTAATTTCTAATGTCCAAATTCCAAACATGACAAATGTAAACGTAAAATAAAAGCAGTCTGGTAGTAACTGCAGCAGATTGCCTTTCCCCTTTTGTGTTCCATCGTTGCAGGCATGAACGACTTCAGTTACCTCCACACCAACTGCTTCGAGGTGACGGTGGAGTTATCCTGCGATAAGTTTCCTCACGTCAGCGAGCTTCCCATCGAGTGGGAGAACAACCGAGAGTCTCTGCTGGTCTACATGGAGCAGGTCGGCCTCATTTAACATCATCACCTCTGCTTTAGGCTGATTTCTATTTATGTTCTTTTGCCTCTTTATTGCAGGTTCACCGCGGGATTAAAGGTGTGATCCGGGACAAAGACACAGAGGCTGGGATACCAGACGCTGTAATAAAAGTTGACGACATCGATCATCATATCAGATCAGGTAGTTTTTACATCTCACACCATTATTATGAAATCAATAATTAAGGCTGTGAAAATGGAAAATGTGTAATGTAGAATCTGCATGAATTTTCTGTCAGTGTTATTTTTATGATGAGTAGATTGAGGCCTTTGGATCTGCTGCCATGAAGTTTTGAATGAAATGCATTTCCTTCTGCAGCCTCTGATGGCGATTACTGGCGGCTGCTGAACCCCGGCGAGTACAAAGTGACGGTGAGCGCAGAGGGGTACTCCCCCTCCTCCCGAACCTGCCAGGTCATGTACGACTATTATCCCACAATCTGCGACTTCCAGCTCACCAAGATGCCCAAACAGCGGCTCCAGGAGATCCTGGCAAAGGGAGGGAAAATCCCCAAAGACCTGCAACTCAGGCTGCGGCAGCTACGTCTACGCAAGCTCCGAGTCACCACCAAGGCCATCAACCAGAGGCGTGCAGCCGCCGCCGCCGCTGCTGCCGCCAAACGGGCCAAGAGGGTGTGATGAGGATGAGGATGGGAACAAAGCAGGACTTGTTCTTACTGGAGTCATGTCACCATTTCTTCTTTAAAAAAAAAAACAGCTGTTGAAATAAGAATTAAATCTGCTGTGGAGCAGCAGAAGTCACTGCGTCACCTGAACTGCTGCGTTTGCTTTGGACTGTTAGCGCTCTGCTGGCCCGATGAGAGAACGAGGCCTTTCCTTTTCCCAGAATAGCTGCAGGTCAACAGGAGGAACAAGTACTGCACACAGGAAGCGGGTCCGTTTTTTGGACCATATGCACCTTCACACTCTCGATTGTGAGAAGAGGACAGCAACTTTGTCTTTATGTGTTTACCTTAGTTTGGTGACCACTTCCCCTTCAGCCGATCTAATACGGCTCAGATTGAAATAACACCACTCCTTCAAAATAAAAGTATCATGCCCACAAATCTATTAAGACTACAAGATTTTGTACAAAAACGTACCCCCATGTTGTTAACTGGATCTTTATTTATGACATAATGAACATTTGACTTTACAGGTAAAAACTGCAGGAATAAGACTACTTCAGGATGGTGAGCTTCCACTTGACTCCGTTTCTCATCTTTGGGGGTGCCGGGAGCTCAGCATCTACAGCAAAGGAAATTAATGAGACCCAAAAATCACTGGAAGACAATACAGAGCAGACAGGTTGTTCCAACGGTGACCTGTGAGTCTTAATGTGAGGTAATAAACTGGGTAATGAGCGTTTATCTCTTAAAATGCTGCCGACCTTGTGAAGCTGCAGGTCGCTGCTGCTGCTGCTGGAAAGACGCCATGATGGTGTTCGCGGTCGAGTTTGGCCCAGTGATCTGGAGAGCGGGAAAAGAGTAGCGATATAAATCCTGACAATTTACAAACACAACACTGCTCTTGTTTCTAATTTGTTGAAGATATCTTGTGTTGCTGGTGTTTAATTTGGTCAAAGTGCGGACAATTAATTCACCAAAACTACAATCAAGACGCTCTAAAAACATGCATGTTACTGACGTTATAATGATCATTTCTGGTATTCTAGTTACCGGAGCTTGGTTCTGTTGGAGGCCTTCAGGCCACACCTCCGGCACCGCTGTCTCCATCGTCTGCAGAGCTTCCTCGAAGGCCGCCTGAAGCTTCTCGGCCTGTTTGTCGAACTGGAACAGTACCAGGGCTTTCAGCAGGTTGTGTACCTCCTCTGTGTTCCATCAAACAGGCATGGAGGGATGGAAATGTGTTAATGAAAAGAGGTTTAAATAAATATTGGATGAGTTTTTATCAAGAATGCCATTTTAAAAATCAAACAAATGTGAAGACAGCTTTCATCTGATCCATTTATGTATTTAAATCTTCGTCTAAATCTTCAGCTGAGACTGAAATAAATAAATTATGACATTTCTATGTCGAGTGTTTGAGTGTACAGGTCTGTACCTCTCATCTTGTCCACTGTGGTAATGATCTCGCCCAGAGCGCACATCAGTGCTCTGTCCTCCATCGGGCTTCCTTCCTTCAGACTGAGCTTCTTCCTCTCGGCCTTCCTCCGGTTCTTCGATGATCTCCTGCGTGAGCATGAAACCAGAAAAAACAGTCATCATTTGTGGCACATCTAGACATTTAGAAGTAAAAAAATAAGATCTTACGAGGAGATGCGGGAGTTGCTGTGGGAGTATTTGGATCCGGTCATCACGCTACTGGCTTCAGAGTAAAGCTCAGCATCAGGACAGTCTGGGCCGTCCTCATCTGAAAGACGACGTAAAAGAAGAGTCTCCACATGCAGCTGCTACAATGGCTAAAAATAGACATTTTATTTTATTCTGTCAAAATTAGATTAAAATTAACATGAACTTGTTTTCCCGCAATAGATGAGCAGCAGCAGCCAACACACACACACACGATGAAAACTTGCTCTCACCCAGCATGTCCAGTCTGGCCTTCTGTTTCTGCTCCCGGACCACAGCCAGCCGGGTCCTGTGCCGGCTGAACGTGGCCAGCTGAGCCTCAAGGAAAGCCGCCTGAGTGTTGACGGCTGATGCAACACAAGGACAACATCAGATACAACACTGAAAATCTTCCTGGACGACCCCCCCCACCCCAACCACAAACTCTTTAAATGGCAGAAGACTCACACACCTTTTTCACTCCTCCCTTATCCAAATTGTACATTTTGTACAATTAGTGTTTTTTTTTTTTTTTTTATTCTTCTTAGATGCACAGTTTGCTGTACACATTTGCATTTCACTGTGGTTGCACCACATGTGACAAATAATGATCTTGAATCTCTTGATTTGTAAATTTAGACTCACACTGTTCTTACCTTCCAACAGAGCAGGCTTCAGGTTGGTTTCAGTGATGTCCTGCCTGTTGTGCATGTACGTCTGAAATAAAACCATCACACACGTCAAAGGATGCTGCTTCAGTTGGAACATTCCAACAATGCCTCTGGGATAAATAACATTTCTGCCCACTGACCAATCGAAGTGCCTCCTCCCAGACTGCACCGGTGATCAGAGCCAAGATGGCTTCCTCGCAGTCCTGTTGGAAACAAGAACACAGACAACATGAGACCTCAGCGGCCAGCTTCAGACAGGAAGTTAATCCGGTTCTTTCCCCGTCAGAAAGCTGCTTCATTAAGAGTCGTTTGGGTCGGCTCTTCTCACGCTCTTACTTTGGCGTACTGGTCCAGCAGCAGAGCGGCCTCCGAGTAGCGCCGCTGCTCAGTAAGCTTCTCTGTGAAGGAAGGAAGTGGAGACCATTGTTGGATTGGCGTGTCAAGAACCACATCACCTCCCTGTCAGTCTGTCGCAATGGTTACCTGCCAGGTCCCTGGCCAGCAGAGCCAACTGGTCAGGAGGCAGCGGGATATGCTGCGCCACACAGATGGCGTTTCTCCAGCTGGAGCTGCTGGCGAACGCCTGCAGGGCGCCAACTGACTCGCCACAGCGCCATAGCAACAGGCCGGCCTGCTCCACCTGCTGCTGCTCCACCAGGTGCTCTGCATAGGCGCAGCTCAGAGCCTGGAGGTCAAAAGGTAATCTGTGATGTCTTTGAAATCGAGGCTCCTCCACACCATGAAAGAAAACGGCGTCTGTACCTTATAGTGAGCGCTGTTTGTTGTAAACAGTCTCAGAGCTTCACTGTAGAGTTTCTGCTCCTTAACCAACTGCAGAGCTTCGGGGAAATGTTCCTCACCTGAGCACAAAACAAAAAATAAATAAAAGTAAAAATAAAAACATGTAACTAAAGCATTTCAAAACTTATTTTTCTTTCAAAATTTGGTGGTTTTTTTTTCTCGAGGTTGACAGATTTTTCTTCCTCTCAGTGTTAATTGTAGGTATTCATATGAGATTGGCACCACACAAGATTTCTGCCTCTTGAAAAATGGCTGCAGACAAAAGCAGAAAGCAGCAGAAGGCTCTGATGTGACTGACCACACTTGCTGAGATGAAACAGAGCCTTCCTGTAGCGTTTCAGGTGTCTGTCGATGGTGTAGCGCTGGTAGTTTAGCTCCAGACTCTTCAGCATGTTTAGGAAGGGAAGGTACTCTTTGGGGTCCTGCAGGGACAAAAATCAATGAGTATCAGCCAAATTCATCCCCTATTTACTGCCTGGTCATATATTAATAATAAAAGGATCAAACTGGTCCCTTTAAAAGTTGATCGTCTAATTTGATTTTGGAGCAGCTCTTTGATGAAGTGGAAGTTAACAAATCTGACAGCTTCCATTTTTACTCTTCTGCTTTGATGCATAATCTGCATATTAATGTTTTTGTTCAGAGGTCTTCCTTTTATAAAAAGGGCCAAAGCATTACAGTTCATTTGGAAAGTAAAACTGAAACAAACAAAGAGCTGTCTGACTTAATGACATCATTAGCTTAACTGATTATTTAGAACATAAAGTGTCATGTTTTCAGATTTGTGATACCGTCCCTGAAGGAAGTAAGCTGTTTCCTCCACCGCCTCCTCCACCTCCTCCATCGTCTCTTACCTTCTGAGATTTCTCAGCCACCATGAGCACGAGGTCGAAGTCGTATGTTCCCAGAGAATGTTCGTACAAGTCGTTGACATTGACGAGGAAGAGGAGGTACTTCAGCGCCTCTTCTGCGTTCACAGCACCCGGAGCTTCAGGTGGGTTCTCTGGACGAATAGAAACGGCACTAAAAATAAGATCTGTTACGTTGCATTACCATCTATGTGTGTTTGTTGTGCTCACCTCGAAGCTCGTGGACTTTCTGCAGAGCGACTTCCAGCTCTGGAACCGTCTTCTTCACATGAGCCGTTAATATGGACAGACAGAACCTAGACGGGGGAGATCCTTTTATGTCCCCCTGCTGATTACACCTACAGAGTCTACAGACTTTTACAGCTATAAAGGAATCTAGATCATTCGTCAGACAATTTAAATACGTCACAATATGTTGTATCACTGACTTGTTTGGATCCATGGACTCCATGGCGCTCCGTAAAGCATCACAGACCACATCCACCTTAAGACCAGAGGCTGGTGGCAGCTGGACAGGGGTGCTCTCAGGACGGGGGTACATGGTGCTGGTTGTGTCCTCCTCCCTGGGAGCCAGAGCAAATCAAAGAATAGAAAAATAAAGATTTCATTATTTCTTTCATTCTCATGGAAAAGAATTTTCTTTCTTTCAGCTCTGGCAGTCTTACCTGAGTTCAGTGAGGAAGAGGTTGATGTGGTTGATGGAGTTGAGTTGTGTGATGAAGGTCTCTATGTTCTCCAGAAAAACCTGCAGGCGAGAAAACAACACCTTTTATTTGTTTATTTATTTATTTTTATTTTTATTTTTTTAATTGAAGCACCAACTCCAAACTGGTAAAGATGACAGACATCCAGGCTCATATATCGTTACCCCACAAGACATCTTAAATCCAAATTAAATGTAAAATTCAGGGAGTTTCCTTCAAATTTGACAGAAATAGTCACTTAGGCTAAAGAACAAATTATTTTGGTGGTCAAAGGTCCCATACAATGTTTTTATTCAAGGCTTCACATTGAAATTTGTAGAAAAATTTGTACAAAATATCACATAAATGGTTATTTCTTTATGGGACTGGATAAACTGGATAAACCTGAAACTAGTCTTAGTGGTGGAGGGATACAACCACAAAGCTAAATATCTTCATCCTTTCAAATGTAATTTTACACATTTATGTGTTTATGGGATTTTTGTTGATTTTAGAAATCAGTGTTCTCTTTCACTAAATCTTGGTACAAACCTTTGGGCTGTGGTCGTAAATCAGGTTCAGGTTGATCCTCAGCTTCCTCATACACTCGAAGGCTTCTCTGAACTTTAAACTAGAAAACAGGAGAAAAAATGACGTGCTGAACTGAGCTGAACTCTCCTTGAACAGCGTGACACAATTTCCTCCACTTATGCTCAGCTGGGCTGATGGTTTATTTAAGAGTCGGGCTGCAAATTAGGTTTGAGCGACACCCAAAATCCTCTTTATTGGCTTTTATGTTTCAGCAATAAGCGATGCCACTGAACTGCAGCGGAACAACTTCTTTATCACAAAGTACAAAATACCATTTCTTTGATGAAAGATATAGAATATGGCTTGAAATTTTGTAGAATTTGATATTTTTCTAATACAATGGCAAAACCCACAAGAAGCTGGGTTTTTTAAACATTTTTATAAGCCCTAACCCAAAGTTTATTATGAAAAAGGTGAAGATTTGGAGATAAATATAAAACAAAGATTACAGATGTTGATTACAGTTGTGTACTTAAAATTAGTTTTGCCTGGAGTGACTGTTGTAACAGTCATTGTCATTGTAATTGTAACATCACTTAAAAACTGGGGATGTGATGTGATGGAAGAAGATCGCACTCACTCATCCAACCACCTCCTGAGCTGAGCCAACACCAGTGCTCTGTGATGTACGGTTTCCAAGTTCCCACGAGGCATCTGGACACAAACACAAATGATGAGAATTTTTTTTCCAATCTGTGTTTCTGGTTTTTAAAGCAAAAACAACAAAACTGACCTGTAGAATAACTCTGGTGTCTTGAGGCACCACAGTGACGATCCTGGATCCTCTCTCCACCCGGCGCAGCGTCTCGTCATTCTGACCTCCAATTGAGGCCAACGCCGCCTGCAGCCCTGCAAGGTCAGAGGTCATTTACCTGGTCCAAGAGAAAACAATAACTACAGCACAAATCACCTTGTCTTACCTTTGACACTGAGTGTACTGAGCTGGAGGCAGCGGCAGGTGTGGGAGTGTGTGGTGATGAGGAGGAAGTCGTTGCAAATGGCGAAGGAAGACACGTTAGAGGCCAGCTGAGAAAGAGGCAAAAGGGAATGAACATCCCATCAGCTGTGCCTCTGGACCAACATACAGAGAAAGTGGAAAAGCGAGGCGATGGTACCTCTGTTTCTCCAGCATACAGGTGTGATCTGTCAGTCAGGCCCAGGAGATATTCCTGAAGATGTTAAGGTACCAGCATTATGCCTTTTTCCTGTATTCTTATGACTAATCATGTGACCATAATTCTATATTTCTACCTCCCCACTGATGGAGCAGAGGGCCATCTGAACACAGGGAACAGGGAAGTTCATTTTACATCCAGTGGAGTCACACCAATCCTCCACAGACTGCTCAGGACAATCTACAGAAGAGATTTAAAAGAATGTCAGACGTATGTTATTTACTTTATCTATTTAATGTATCTCCTGTTATTATTAGAGTGCTATTGAGCATTGTTTTATCAAATTGCTGATTAAAGCAGAATTTAACCTTCAGAGTTAAAACATAATAATCTACTTTGTTTTAGTTACCCCAAAGCAATTTCCTGATCTGCCCATCCTCCAGCTGTAGAGCCACAGTGCCAGACTGAGAACAGTGAACCATACTGACCACAACACCGTCCACTTCTATCTCAGACCTGAAGCAGAAAGAACTGCATGAACAGGCAGCACTGTGACAGCTTTGTGTTCATTCACAAGGAATGCAGGACAAAGACGTGCTGACCTGACAGCGAGCGCGTCGCTGTCGTTCTGAGCAGGATGGAGCATCTTCAGGGTGGAGGTCGTCGGCAGCAGACCGGTGCTGACGCCCAAAAACAGCTCATCCTGCAGCCACAGCATCTGCCGCAGAGCCAGAGGGTCGTCCTGGAGAGCAGGTACACTGCAGGACGCACAGCAAGCAGGAAACAGTGAGGGCAGAAGCAAACCAATAAACGGAAAAACAGAGAGACTGTTCACATTTTGAAATTAATATGCTAGTTATTCAAATGAAAAAGTAAACAGATATTACACTATGAGACACGATCATCTTATGGACACAGTATCACGCACAACATTGTCTGTAATTGTGTTACCTGAAGGTTTTCCGGAGGACCAGTGGACGAGACACAATCCTAAATTCATCAGCTGTTTTTTCAGCTGGTTCTCTGGAGTCTTGATAACATGAAAACAATCAGGCAGGTTACAATAATAAAACTGAATCCAAACATATTTTTCGTCTGCTCATGCACAAATTCTTCTTCTACCCATAATCCCCCGTTAAAGTTTTTGTCTGTCGTCACTCTAGGTTATCTTCTATTCTAAAGACATACTGGGTTTAATGAGACTCTTCGAAGGTATAAAAAAAGTTATGTATTTCAAAAAGGGAGAAAGAAATTCTGCATCTGATCTAATGCCTAATGTTATTTTGTTCAGTTATTAGCTCTTTATGGAAACAGTGCAAAACCAACCTTGGCTATAGACTGAGATCTGTCCATTAGCTGTGAACGCTGCCAGCTCATTGGTTCTTTGTGGTTGGCAGAGGAAGGTCACCTGGTTGACCGCTGACTTCAGCTGGAGCTCGAACGAACACATTGGTGGAGGGACGACACACTGCCTGAAGGTTGTCACCAGGATTTTATCTGAGAGGTATGAGACAAATATTAACACCACACTGGATTGCTCTGCTACTCCACCTTGTCCTTTCATCATCGTTCCTCACCTCCATCAATCACAGCTACGCTGGCGTTGTCAGTGGCGTCCAGCCCGGGGCTTCGCTCTGTCGTCCATCCCCAGTCGTAAGTGATGCTGGTCCAGCTGCGCGTCACCAGGTGGAGCTTCAGGGGGTGTTCGGGGTCCCAGCAGACACAGACCGGCGCCTTCTGAGGGTCTCTGCCAAAGTCCAGGCTCTGTTTCAGATACCAGTGGTAGTTTCCAACTGTCCACAGCTGGACTGCAGAGGAGGAAACAAGTTTGATATAAATTCAACACAGACTGAGGGAAAAATGTGATTTAAACAATTGATGGCTTTATCATTTCAATTTCATGGTGGAACAAAACAGAAAAAAAGTGAATGACATATGGGGGAGAATCTGTCCAGCCAGGAATCAAACACAAGGCTTGCTGCTCTGATCTCTGATCTGTGCACACATGGTATTTGTCCCAAACACCTAACCACTTGTCTATTGGGTCACCACTAATTTGTGCTTTTATTTAGAAATGATAAAAACTGTCCCTTATCATCATGTTTCATAATATACTAGAATGTATTCATTTTTTCCTTAATTTTGTATCCCTTGCTTGGTATTTTCACATGAAATTAAAATATTCTATCACCAACCCAATAAAACAATATTTCAGATGAGGGAGGGTGAGGGTTTTAAAAATCATCTAGAATGTCAATATGTGTGGTCTCGATTTAAACTACAGTGACACTTAGTGGCGGTTTCCAAAAAGACCAGAGTTGATGGCTGAGCTTACTGCAAGTGTTGAAGCTTCCATCCTCTCCAGCTGTCATGTCCTCCACCCAGACTGCTAAAACAGTGGAGTCACTGTTCCACAACAGCTCCTTCACCTACAAAGTCACAAACTCATCAGAAAAATAATTTGATAACACTGTTCTCTGGATGATAAACTGCTCCACTGATCCTTGTTGTGCTGAAGATTTTATATGTTAAATCAGATTTCTCTGGACAAACCTTAGCCTGGTCCTTGCTGAAGGGCAGAGTGAAGTCTCCGTGCAGCAGTCCATTCTTCTCCATGAACACCACGCTGTGTTTGTTGGGGTGACGCTGAGTGCTTGCTATCAGGCTGCCAGACGGTCTGAGGCCCAGAGAGAAGATTTTCACTTACTTCACACCTAAATCAGACAGCTTCTTTCACACATTTTAAGAGATTTGCTATAAGAAAACATCACAAGCAAGATTAAAAAAAAAAAAGTTTAATGAACCAAAAGGAAACTGCTCTCTCTTACTTCCAGCAGAGTGCCTGCTCCAGGCCGTTGACGGGCTCACTGGTGGCCTGCAGGATGCCCTCTCTGTTCCAAACACGCACCTTCCTTGCTCCCGTTTGAGGACAGACGGCGCTGACGGCAAACAACTGACCGTCACCCCGCCACGTCACTCGTGGCCTGCGGTCGTCCCACCCAGCAGCTGGCTGCACCTCCTGGAGTTTAAGTTTACATCATTTGCTATATGTTCATTTAAAAGCAAGTTTACACTCATTCATGCAAATCCACTGAAACTCAGTTGTGTCTGTGGTTGGATCTGGACCTGGATCTTCCTCTGTGCTGCCTGTTTCCCCTCAGAGCCGTGGAACTGAGTCTCCTTCTTGCCCCAACCCACTGTGATGAACTTTCCTGGGAAGCACACACAACATGCACAATGTTCAAAATATTATATGAAGTATTATTATCATAATTTATCTGCTGGGGACAAATAATCTGGAGTCACTTTACCTTCACCAAAGTCGTCCTGGTGGATTCTGATCTCGGTGATTGGCTCAAAATCTTTGGTCATCATGATGATCGTTTCCTGACCTGTGAGCACAAGTTTTTACCATTTTATTCACTCGTTGACAAACCTGTTGTTTAAAATAACACGACTGATTTTATCAATATTTTTTTTTTCGTTTGTGTTTTTTTTAGAAGTACAGACCAGTCGTGAGAGTCACAAGCTCTTCATCAGGACTCCAACTCATCGATGTCAGGCCGCTGTCAACACTGCCAACACACTCAAACTGTCGACAAGAAACAATATGTGAGGACCCTCATTCAGAGGTAAATCCTAATAGTCTCTAATTAATCTAGGAAATGGACAAATGTCTCCTCACTTCTTTTTTTTTTTTTTTTTTTTGGTGTACTGCTGACCTGGCATGTATTGAGGCTGAAGAGGACAACATCGCCACCAGCTGTGGCCAAACACACTGACTCAAGTTCAGCCAAGTCCTGCAGTCCAACCACAGCTCCGCTGCCATCCTCTGGGAGGAAATTATCGGCTGTCAAAGAGGCTTCACTTACCACCTACAGGAGAGAAAGGCATAAAGTTTCAAAAAAGAAATTTTGCCTCCCCCTCTAACTTACAATTATATGCATCAATAATCACATTAATTTACTGCTGTAGAGAGTTAAAGCTTAAACAAATTTATTTGCTTTTCTCTTACCAGCCCCATCCCTCCCAGAGACAAAGAGACAAGTACAGTAAGTTATCACAAGCTCACCTGGCCCGTTCGGGGGTCATATTCTGTGATGGAGTACTGAGAGGCAACCAGCAAAGAACCAGTGTCAGCCCGCACAGAAAAACACTGTGGGGAGCCCAGACCCTGCAGCTCCGAGCTGCACAGGCTCTTCAGCAGCTTCAGGTTCCTCATTTCACCTCAGGACAGATGCTGGAGGCCAAAGGCTGCAAAGGACATTTAACATGTAAAACGCTGAAACCAGACAGTCTGGAAGACTACACCTACAATTACAATTGAGCATGACTTTTGAAGGATGTTAATGAAAATGATAACGTGTTTGATTTGATTGTATCGACAAAACAGCATATTCCATGTTAAATTAATCAAAATCCAATTTTAATGGCTTGAATATATTTAAATATTCCAATTGCTTTTGGTTTTTGGTCTTTAATGCAAGTTTAATATTTAATGCATTTCTTTTCCTTTGCAACGCACCTTTCCCACTAAAAGCTCTAGACATGTCAAAATAAATCAAGTAAATTTAATATTCAATGCTTTACAGCTACACAGACGATGTGGACTACAAGGGTACAGATATCTCACTGTGTATTTCTGAGATATGACTGTAGACACTGAATATTAAATGCATCGTTTGAATTATGAGGCTAATTTAATAGTTTTTGCATCGCCTTGTTTTACCGACCAATTTCAACCAACCCAACATCAGACCAGTTTCACAAACGGTGTAAAGTTCCATAGATAGCCCATAAACAGTGTAAACTTTGGGGATTTGTTGGTGGAATTATAAAATGAAAAGTGTGCTGGTGTCCGAAAATGGAACTAGAAGTACTAGCTTAAAATTAAAACAGACACTTCAGCGGGTGACCAGAAAATGGCGGCAACAAAAATCCTCCAAAAAAATCAAAAAGTAAAACCAAAAGCAACTTACCTAAAAAACCAACAGCTGGAAGAAATAAAACCTTTTAAATGTCCAACATCAACAACACACCAAAACACACATGTGGCGTTGTCGCGCTGGCGACCTTTCACCTCTGACGTAATGACGTCAGTTCGTGCCGGTGTCGTCCTCTGACGACACGGCGTAAATCTACGTCGCCCGGAAGCTGTCAAATAACCGTCTGATCAACTGTTAGCGATGCGGATGAATAAGAAAATAATAAAGACAATACATTATAAATTATTCTGGATACGTGATTAAAACAAAACCAAAAATATCGGAGGCCCCAACGAAAAATATCTGACCATTTACAAGTTTCTACCGTTCTTAATGTGAATACATTTCAATTGATAGTATATCATAATATAACCATCCATATATATATATATATATATATATATATATATATATATATATATATATATATATATATATATATATATATAAGACAATTTTGTCTGTGGCACACAGATAAAACGATAAAACAATACACTTTGATCAGATTTTTTTTTATTACCATTTGCATACAACATATGGTGAGACGGATAATTACAAAATTACATGTCAAGATTGTTCTTTTGATCTTGAAGTAACAGAACAATAGAGCAAATTAAAACCTCTTAAAGTGATTTACTGGAATTGTGGGGTTAGTCAATAATTGTAGTGTAAATGATGATAAACCAGAGAAGAAGTAGGCTGATAAAATAAAGTCCTGCAGATGGTGGAGAAGGGAAGAGATTCATTTTCACCCTTGGTGCAGATTTACAGAATTTTGCAACTATTCTAAGTGAACACTTAGACATATTGTCAACAGTTTACCGTATTCTTTACAATCGAGGGAATGTACTTCAAATTAAAGTTTACGTGCTTTGTTCTTGCACTTAAACTCTTAAACCAACAGAACAGGCAGAAGCATCACTTTCGTACTTGCCAGGATTAGACTCAGAAAGGCTGTGATTTCAGCTAGAGGTATGTTGGAAGACTACTTCTGGTAATTACTTAAGCTTGGCCACTGTACTGAGAGAGAAACTATGTGAAACAAACACACTGGAGGACATCAGAGACGCTGCTAGACACGAAGTAGCGTCAATAATTTCAGGTTTGTTGCAAATCCCAAAACACATTCCACAGTTCTGACCTTGTAAAAATCACAAAACTTAATGAAGAATTTTGTGAGTGTAAACAGCTGGAGGGGTGACAGGCAAAGCAGTTGAATTCCAGTATACATGTTCACCAACAGAAACCATTCCCTAAAGAAAACACACAGAAATAAAGATGTCAATGAACACACTGGCTGACAACGAAAGCAGAAATAGCAGTGTTATTATAATATGTGTAAAGTGCTTTTTCGTTAGAACTTTATATGATTCAGGCAAGGCTGCTACTAAAAGGACATTAAATGTTAATGTTAAAAGTACTAATACTTAAATCTCAATGTAAAACTATAATTCATATTTTTTTAAGGTCAAAAGAGGTTTACAGATTTACAGAAGGTCTATGGCAGTATAAACATAAAACTGTGGGGAAATAAACATAAATCTTTGCGTTCTGCTGGTACAGGAAAAAAAATAGACTTTAACACTTTCGCACAATCATGTCACCAGTTCTTCATGAGCAGAAGCAGAGTCCTTTCATTTAGTGCCGTTGTATTTGACCTCCTTCCCGCATTTCTTCAGTGTCTCCATGAGAACCTCCACATCCTTGTCAGACTCGATCCAAACCAGTTTCTTTGGCAGGTCGATCTCAAAATTCACCTCTGAGGTAGAGAACACAAAAAGGCACTTGTTTTTTTTTTTGTTTTTTTTAAATCACCAGGGCAAACCATCCCACAGAGCTTTGCTTTGGCTGGCAGACAAATTAAGTAGTTTCTTTTTGTAATAAGGTACATGATGCATCTTGGAACACAGAAGTGTGACAACAGCACACAACATTTTGAATAAAGCAAATAGAAACAAGGAGCCACCACAGCATCAGCTGACTTTCTGACTGAATCAATATCCAATTAAATAATTTTGGTTTCTAATGGCAATACTTGAGCACAATGATCTGACAGTTTGCACACAAATATTAGTACAGTATTTAGTAATATTGTTTTATTTCATAGCCATGTTCATGTAAGTGGACAGCAGTGAATTGGATGCTTTTTCATTTTTAATAAACTTGCCATCTTCCTGTATCAGGTTACACAGACGTGTTTGTCATATATTGATCTTTGCGTGCATGTCTAGATGATCCAAATAAATGGCAAAAACCTTTTGGATTCTGTCAGAAGAGATATGACAGACTCAAAGGAGAAGAACCACCTCACCTCCAATTTTGTTGAGGACTCTAGTCACAGCTCCCGAACAGCCCTCACAAGTCATCGCCACCTCAAACTCGTGCTTCTGTTGGGCACAGATTCAAGCAGTTTAATCACGCTGTATAATGGGCTTTATCATACGTATCATAAAATCTATTCTGTTGGTCTCTCAGATGCAACACATACACTGTGTGGGATTTTTTTTTTTTTTTTTTTTTTTGAAATTTCCCTGAGATTAAGATTTTAAAAGTGAGAAAAAAATAAAAATAAACAATGGACAAATCTAATGAAACATGAAATATTTGGCTTGAATTGGTTTTGTTTTTACTTGATACCCCCAAAACAAAAACTTAAATTGAATGAAATGATGAATCTTTTAATAGAATACATTTTAGCTAGATGCCTGCTCTTTTACTGTTAACCAAACATGACAAACACACACTATTGGGGTGCTGAAACTTTAACCTACACTATCTACTAGTTATGCTAGTTACTAGTTATTAATGTAGACTTAATGTGCAGTTGGATTCACACTGAAATTAAATCAAGCCGAAGACGAATGTGTTCGGTAACTTCAAAAACTAGCCTGGACAGCTAGCTTGCTAGCTACTTTCCGGTGGAGGAAACGCAGTCCTAATTAAAGCTTAATTTCACAACATATTAAAAATAGCAGCCATAAAAACTCACGGTCATGTTGGAAAATTATGTCCTGTAACCTGCTGTCAGCCCAGCTGCGGACTTTCGCCTCTGACTGTATCGCAACTATTGCAAAAGTAAAACGGTTGCGAAGTCCTGCAGAAACCGTCAGTACCTGTTTTACGGTTAGCATCAAGCTAGCTGCCGTCAGCAGCACAACTTCCGGTGTGAAATATTCAACTAGAAATTATATATTGGGACTTTTTCTTGCAACCTTTCTAAAAATCAAAAAACACTTTTTTTATTTTTTAAATTATTTTATATCAAATATAAACCCGTGGCATTCTCTTTGGTTATCAACAAAATTACAAAATATAATTAGATTTTCAGTGTTTTTTTTTTTTAGAACAAATAAATCTTCCTGTATGAATACGTATACAAACAGTTTCGATTACCTCCCTCTTTTAATAATCCCCTGAGGTGGGAATCCGTCTTTGTTTCAATGTAAATATTTATTTTATAATGTTTTGATTTTATAAATAAAGTCCCTCTTTCCCCGATTTCTACACTTCCGTGTTTACTTTGGCTAACTTGATGTTAGCTAACTTAATGTTAGCTAACTTGACGTTAGAAAAACTCACCCCGGCCATTTTCTGTGCGCATATCTTTTTATTTTGCTTCGGGTTTGCTCTCATTTTATTTTTTATCGTAGTTATTTAAAAGAGAATTAAATATTTAAATAAAGCAAACTTTTAAACGTGGCTTTAATGTCGTCTGACGTCCATCCTGTTACGCTCGTTTTCAAAATTAAAGTCTGAGCAGTAGCGGCGAAGAAATTCCTCAGATTTGATTTTTTTTTTTATTTTACTGTTCTTTGTTATTACTGTAAGACATTCAGGTAAACATGGTGTGGTTAAAAAAATAATCGATTGACACACTGCACAACATTAAAGGTAAAAAAAAAAAGTCAGACAAACTTTCCTTCTCTAATCAGCCGTCAAAAATCAACGTTACCATCATTTACGAAGAAACGCTCCCATTATAAACAATGGGGCAATCGCTGTTTTTCCCCCGTTATCCATTTGAAGGATTAAATAAATGGTCAATAATCTGCAAATCAACTAATCACTTTTGCCTGAAAGTATTGTTTGGCTCTTTGGCTGTCTGGGAAATAAAGAGAGTTTCAACGGAGCACATCGACAAATATTTACTCCTCTATGTTTATTAATGTGATTAAAAAATCTATCACATAAGCCTCTTAAAATAGATAAATGAATAAATAAATAAATAAATAAATAAATAGATAGATAGATAGATAGATAGATAGATAGATAGATAGATAGATAGATAGATAGATAGATAGATAGATAGATAGATAGATAGATAGATAGATAGATAGATAAATAAATAGATGAAAACGTTAGCCGCGCGTTGCTAACCCGTCTCCGTGGCAACAGCGCGTCGCTAGAATCTCCGTCCACGACTGCATGACGTCGTCAGCCGGCCTTTGTCACGTGACCCCCCTGCTGCGTTCACTGGCTCGGCGGCGAAGCGGAGCAGCTCCGAGCCAAAAGATCGGTGCTGCATTAAAAACCACCGACCATGATCCCGATATGAAAATCTGAGCTCTGTGGTGAAGCCGGGCCTCTGCTTTATCCAGCCGGGACTGGAGAGAGAAGACTGGATTAGCCCCCCTCAGAAAAAAAGGTGGGTGGTAAAAAAAAAACAAACAAAAAAACAAAAAACAAAAACAAAGGTGGAGAGCAGAGCTGGTGGGTGTTTACGGACACAAACATGGCACCGGGACGTTTGGCTGACGTTAGCTTGTTTTTCTGGCTGTTTTGTTGGTTAGTCTTAGCTAACGTTAGCCAAGCTACATTGAATATTACCGAGGAAAACGAACAGGTAACAGGTTTATTCTGCTGAAGAGATGTTCCCATTATAGCCCCTGTCTTCCTTCTCTGCTGGTTCACCCCCCCCCTTCCTCCACTTCCTCCACTTTGTGTGTGCGTCTTTCTCGGGAAGCAAACAGCGACTGACCCGCCGGAGCTCAGCCCCATCTAACCGCTGTCTCAGCTATCACTGTTAATCAGAAGGAGGGCATCCCGTCATGGATGTTTGTTCCGTCGTCCGCTCCGGCTAAAAGATTCATTCAAACATAACGGGGTTATCCGGTTGATTGTTAAGATGTTGATTGTCAATTAAATAAAATACAACAAGAGAAGACGGACAAACACACAGGAGTGAGCTGTGTGTTGTCTTATTAACCAAACACAGCATCAGCTTTGACATCCAGGTCTCTGACTTTAAAGGTCACCACATGCTGCTCCTCCTCTGGTTTATTTTATTTTAAGACAAAGACAAAGACTCTCTCTTTGTTTATGTTTGGAAATAACTTCCAACTGGCATAATTCTTCTCCAGAAGTAACTCACCGTGTTATTTTTATCTGCATTTCCACAGTGGACAGTTGAGTTGAGAATCGCTGAGTGGCTCATAATTGAAACTTTGACCAGCACATAGTAATTCTGCAGTCATCTTTTTTTAGCACGCTGAATGAATAAGTGCTGAGTGTCATTCCTAACGGGAACTACCACCAAGTTTTACTGTGTTTGAATACAAGTTCCTCTTTGTAATTCAATTTCACAACCTACAAATTGGGGTACACGTGAAGTAGACGAAGGAGAAATGTCTGAAGGGGAAGTATTCCTCTTCACGTGTACCTGCAGGGAATTGCAAGCTATTTTGTTTCCTTAAAATTTTTAAATTGTCTGAACCTTTTCTGGCATCTCTAAAGCACCAAATCAGCAGGTGAGCAGCAAAGCCTTTGGACAAATCCACCTGTGATTAGAGACAGCAGCAGTAACATGCAGCAGGTTGTAATGATGTTGTCACACACCCTGTTTGAACCTTCAGCCCTTATGCTGCTATTACATAACATGATTAAAGTGGGCTGTGGTTAAGTGCCTTGCTCAAAAGCCATCCAATACGTCTGCGTGTCTGTCCAAAGCCCAGTGAGAAAATGTTGCAGAGAAACAGCAAAAAATATTTTGAACAGATATGATTTTAAGTCACAAGTGTTGACTAAAGCTTCAACAACTGGTCTTACCACCTTGAGATTATTTATTCCAATGATTATATGTAGCATGCCAGTTGTAATTTCACAGAGCTCAGTTTGATGTATCCTAATATTTTGGTCAACCATCAATGCAAAACTTGAAAATACTCCACTAAGTATCACGTGATTAGCAGAGCGTAAATAAATCAAACTGAAAGCAGCAATAAAGTTCACATAATGACTGAACTGTTTCAGGGGGAGTATAGTAGAATGACCAGTACTCATTAATACAACAGTGATATACTGTTGTATACGCAATCGTTATCTCTACCCAGAGGCTGTTCGAATGTTTATGCCTCATTGAATGCACATTCACATTATGAAGGACTGGTTATTCTTGATTATTTTATAGATATATTTTACATTTATTATATTGTACGCTGCTATACCTGAGTACAAATTTTGTTTCATGTACAAGCGTGCAAATGACAATGAATCAACCTTGAACCTTGAAAATTAAACTTTTAAACAACAAGATGTAGATGCCATTTTAAGAATTTTGTGCAAAGACCTTGTCAGGCAGTTATTATTATACAAAGAAGAGTTAAATACAATAATTTACATCCATTTTATCAGTGACCAATCATATGCCAGTATGTTTAACTTTAGTTTTTGCAGGATGTTTCCTTGCACAGTATTCAAGCGAGGGTTGAATTCTACTATCTAAACTTCTCTTTTCAGTGGATAAATGTGGAAAAAAAAAAAAAACAAAAGCAGATCTCAGCTGTTTATTCTGTAATAGTCATCACTTCAGTGCTATTCGGTCTCTGGGAAAAGCCAAAAACATTTTAGGATATATTGAATTTTTTTTAACAGATTTCATGAGCAAATGTATCATTATTTTATGTCAAATTACATTTCATTTTCAGCCATTCCTACATTGAATTTTGACATAAACAGTGTTAATGAAGGATCATTGAACCATTAACGATCACTGTAGTTTCCTTATTCACGTGAACTTGTTTCCCTGCTGTTGCTCAATCTAACACAGAGTTATTTTGTCTTTTCTGTTGTCAGACGCTGTCAATGCTAAACTCCCTGAACTTGTAACTTTAAGAACCACGAGGCTGGGACACAGAACCCCCGTCTGTCCACAAACACACACGACCCAACATGATGGCCTCCAGTGATGTTGACATCCGAGGTGAAGGTATTCAATCAAGCATGCCTATTTTAGCCCATATATTATTTGCATTTGGTTTTTTGACTGCACTCTTAAAAACTGAAAACTTTTGAGCCAATGACAGTGTAGATGTAATATAGTAGATGCACTGAAGTTATTTGTAATCTCAGTTGGCACATAGTATTTTAGGTTGATATATTCATTTTCCTCAGGTGTCTTCTTTGTCAAAAGAATGTTATATTCAGTTTGTTCAAAATACCACAAAGTATATGTTTTTACATGTTCTGTGGTTCTTAGAGGATCATTTATCTGATCCATCCTGAACTTTGTTAAGAATCATATCTAAACTTTTCTATCTCGCAACACATTTTGTGTGGAATACACCAAAAGGACAATTTTTACCTTTTTGCACATTAAAGAAAAAAGCCCCGTTAAACCAAAATAAACTTGAAAGTAAAGTTATCAGGTTTTGCAGTCTCGAATAACCAATACCAATGTGTGCCTAATACGCTGGCCAGCTGCTGTTTGATTGACAGAAATGGGAGGCAAAGTGACAGTGTGGAAAACTAAACAAAGTAAATAAACCTGCGCTGGAGCTACGTGTCATGTGCAAACAGTGTTTTACTGTCTGTACTAAGGGGTGTGAAGCGCAGCAACATCTATATGGACCTGGACGACATTTGTAGGTGCGTTTAAATGCTGTTTAATGTGCTGCAGCCGAGGAGATATCTGACTGTGTAGCATGTGTTTTTGGCAGTGTACTGAAGAAGCTCAGGTGCTGGATGAGATGTGATTTTGAGTTTGTTTGCTTTGAAGGAGACTCGGGCAGGAAGTGTTGCTTGTTTCGAGTCAGTGGATCTTGTGTTGCAGCTGCTGCTGTGTAGCTCAGCGTGACTGTCTGACATTATGACTTTATGGAGAAGTTGATTGACTGTTTTGAAATAAGGTCGCCTTCTATATCGACACAGATGTCAGGGTGATTTGAATTGATGCAAAGCAAGGGGCAGCCAGCAGGAAACCACAAAAGATAAAATATAAACAATTCCATTACGGTTTCTGATTTGTAGCTGATACAGTATGTGTCCAGTCACAGACAAAGGCCATTGTTATCTCAGTACTCACTACCTGAGTACTGAGAGGTTTTTGAGCATGGAGCTGTAGGTTTTAAAGATGTTCTCAGTTTCACTTGTATATACTGTGTATTTTTCACACGGTGAGGAGGCGCTTGGCGTGCTCACGTGAAAAGGATACTTCAACAGTGAAAATATCTCCAAGCAGTTCTGGGTGAAATGTTTACATTTTGGGATTTTTAAACACTCTGCTGAAACCGTAATCACAAGAGAATCACAAGAGACTATATTTCACTGATAACTGTTGTGATGTGTTGAATGGAATCAGAGAAAAAAAAGTGTAGAACAAACTAAGACTGACTTTCAGAGTCACAAGTTTTTATTTTCATTTGCCTTGAGCAGGATACATAACAGATATCAGAGCCAGCACTCCATCAGGCTCTCCTTTAGTCATCTAATACCACAGAAATTATCCAGTGTCTTTGGAAAAAGTGCCTGACTTAAAGTGCAGCTTCCGTCTCAAAGTTTATCTTTTTGTCAATATTTTTTTAGAACAAATCACATGACTCTTTGTATACTTAAGATGTGACTTGGCGATGAAGAGGGCTGCAATCTGCATCCGTATCCTGGTCTAGTGATTCTGCAGTAGATCTGAGTATTTGTGGATGTGATCACCACGCCACGATGACACCATCCTCCGACAGATTTGACAGAGGAGAAGATTTGAAATAACACACAAAATCTGTGGTCGACGTGGAGACTGCAACTCTTTTACATCACCAACCCAGAAAAGAGACATTTCAGTTTATATAGTGGCTCGAATCTCACTGCCTCCCCTGCGTTTGTCTTCTTTGAAGTCAACGATCGTCACAGTCATGTGTGTCCTCAGTTTGAACACAGAAGGGCAAATAAAAAGGGTGAACTGGCTTTTATTAGAGACTCCCGCGTTTAGAATAAAATAGCTAACTGGCAAACAAAGAAGAGAATGTAGAAGCTGAAGTGACACTCTGAAACATAATCCTGCTTGGTGGGCTCAGATAGATTGGATGGTGCCTGATGGCGCTGACTGCTTTGTTGTGACAACAGAAAGTTAAAGAAGTCCTAGTTTCTGGTTTTAAGGCTCATTTTCGTTTGAATGACTGTGAGCATTTCTTATTGGATTTTCACACTATTTACAACTATTATTCTAAACTCAGCCATGATTTGAATTGATTGCAGGATTTTCAGATTTACTCATTAATATATTATTTCTGTCCTCCTCCTCTTATGAAATAAGGAGAGGGATAAGGGAACTGTAGACAGGAATTGCCGATAAGTCATAGGGAGGTATAGAGATAGAAAGCAAACAAACTTGTTCAGTAGCTGTATGTCACGTGGCAGACGCTGTGCTGCTGCTGATAATGAAGAGTAAGGAGCACAGCAGCGTGAAATGGGACTTGGATTATTTCAGCAGGAACATTTACATGCTGTTTGATGTGCTTTGAATGAGTAGGTAATTGGCTGTCTAAACTTTGAACTGATGTTTGCTCTGCATTGAAAAACAAACTAATTAGTCACTATTAAGCCTAGTAAGGGATTTGTTCGCTCTCTTTAACAGCTCCATAGAGACTTTGGTCTAGACCTGCTCTATGTGTAGTGCCTTGATGTAACTTTGTTATGATTTAGTGCTATATAAAAAAATACATTTGAATTTGAATTTAACTAGGTTTTGCTGCAGGGCTTTTGAAAGAAATACTTGAGTGTAGAAGGGAGGCGATATTGAAATCTGTTAATCAGAAAAGATTATATTGATGGTTTCATGTCTTTTTTTTATATATATATATAAATCTAAGACCAATGTAAAATGCAAAAGCTTTAGATTAATCCATTGCCTAGTATGTCATGACTTGTGTATTTTTGTAGGTTCTTTGTTTTCTGACCAGAATCCATCAGAAATGGATGCTCTGTGTCCGTCTCCTCCTGGGCCATCCCGACCCCAGCGTCACTATGAGAGGATTGGCAGCCGGACAGGAACTTCGTAAGCATCATAAATCCAACAAACAGTTCACAGCCAACAGTCAAATGGCGTTTGTCTGTACTAATGCAGATTTTTCCTCCTCCAGTATCTGTCAGACTCTTATCCACCTGTTGAAGGGGAACATTGGTACAGGGCTGCTGGGTCTCCCTCTGGCTGTAAAGAATGCAGGTCTGGTGGTGAGTACACAAAGAGTTTATCAGCTGATCACAGGACGTCTGGTCTGGGCTCCATTCCTGTCAGATATTTACAAAATGAGACAGGCAGGATCACATTTGCAGTGAAGTTTGCAATTTATCTGGATTTACTTTTCGCTATGATTGTGGGCTTTTGTCTACATTGACGAATAACATGTTTACACCTTTCATTTACAATACCCAGAATCAATTCCCTGTAATTTAAAGAATTCTACAACAGCTTCTCAGTCCACATTAGTGAATCCCTGGTTAATATGCTTATAATGACGCCTTTCACTTGAACTTCCAAATTTCATAAGCTAGCCTGATGCTCAGCAGCAGGTGTCAGTGATTTTTCTCTAATGTCTGCCTGTCTTTATTTCTCTCTCTGTCCAGCTCGGCCCGGTCAGTCTGCTGTGTATGGGTATCATCGCAGTCCACTGTATGAGGCTGCTTGTCAAATGTTCCCACCACCTCAGTGCAAAGTAAGTGACACACCTAAGAGAGTCTTAACACTTTGAAACCAACTCTTTGGCCTGGATTTCCATCACATTATCCTACTTTAGGAGTAGTTACACAAGAGAAAGGTCAATCGTAAGCACTGAGGCTTGATGTTCACGCTTCCTCACAAACCAAAAGGGCTTATCACGTTTTCTTCATCCACATTAATGCAACATTTGTCGTCTTGGGAAGCAATCTTTTTTCTAATACTCATAGTATTAGAGTCAAAGGGCTCAAAGAGCATGCACTCAGAGGATTATAAGTTATGAATTTTATAATATAATTAATTGATATCATTACATGCAATTCCTGGGTTGTGTCAAAAAGGACATTGGGCATACAAAACCTGATCCAAATCCTTCAGGATGCCAAAAGGCAATAACAACAATAGCGTTTATTATGAAAGTCACTATTGTATCATATAGAAACTCAGCAGAGGAACCCTTTACAGGACAGCTGTGGTTTTTGCATTATAGTTTAGCATTATCAGCATTATCAGTGAAATTTTGTTTTGTGTTGCATGAAATGAAAACACCTGGGGAAACGTTGGCCCTAAAGCCATTCATAAATGAAAACACTTTTTATTCCAGTGCTGATCACTAGTTTGATCTGCACTGCCAGCTGGATAAACAATACAGATAAAGCTCTGTATGCTGCAAAAGTGAAACATGAAACAAACCTCGAATGAAAAAGTTCACACCTCCTGAGCCACACAAATATAATGCAGGCCGAGATAAGCTGGATGAAATCTGAAATCTGTTTGCATGTTGTTCTATATTATTATATATTATTCCGGTTTCTTGGATGCTCTGTGATCATTTATTCTTGCTACCTCTGTTTCCTCACAGCACACCATGGAGACTTTTTCTGCCAATTAATCCAATTGTATGTGCTGTAAAGCCACGATAACAGCCCTGCCCTGCTTGTCTTTTGTATACATAGCTGTCCACTGTGCCAATAGTGACTTGCTTGTTTTTGCTGGCCTACAAGTTACATGTCTCCACCCTTTTCCACAGTGTAATCAGTAGCACATGAGCCACAAAGCAGAGAATAAGAGAAACTTTGTCTTTAATCAACTCCACCATTCAGAAGCAGTGCTGTCCAATTTCAAAACTGAGCCAATAAAAAGATAACAGACAAATATAGCGAGTTGCAACTGAGCTGATGCTTCCTGTGACAGTGAACCCGCCTGTCCACAGTGTCTTTGCCAAGTTCAGACAGGGATATACACGCCAAAGAGGATTAAACCGATAGAGAGCATGAATGAGCAGCTTCTACAACAAGCCAGAGTCTGAAATATCCTCTACACAGTAAACACCCAGAGACGTACAGAGAAAAAAGCTCATGGGAAAATGATGCACTTCCTTTTCACAGAGTTTTAGTCAGTCATCACTTCCTTCTTTCCCCTTGTTCATGTGTAGGAGGCACTAGTTGCATTTATTTCTAACACTGCATTAATCTGTCCACATGAATCCCTCCACATATGGAGAAATTCCTCCTCTTCACTTTATTGGCCGCTAGCTTCTCTTTCCACACCTTAGTTTTTTCTTCCCAGCATCTGTAATTTGTTTATTTGTGTCATTTGAGCTTCACTGCAGTGTTTTCATACTTGCATTTTCATTTGTGGTTCCTTTGTGGTTGAACCGGTTGACTCTGCAGTGTGTGAAAGTCTGTACTTGTGCGACTGAAAAATATAATGGTGATGATGAACCAGTTGAACACATAAACATCCCTGCTGAATAAGTTCAGGGGAGAACAGCAGTCTGCTCAGTTGCAGTGCTCTTTAAAGAGACCATTGTATCCAAACAGATGTAAACAAAGGCAGTAAGAGTCTAAATGTGTTTCTTGTCCAGGGTGAACAGGCCGTCTCTGACTTACGGTGAAGCAGTGCAGTATGGGATGGAAAATGTTCCATGGCTGAGGAGACATTCACAATGGGGAAAGTAAGAAAACTTTTTCCAGTAAAACTTACAAACTCATAAAAATACTCATTGCAGCGAGAGTTTTTGTTTTTAACGCCTGTTTATGATGAGAAAATATAATAATAATTGGCCATCTGCACATTTTAGGAAATAGTGGTTTATTAGAGATTTTTTATGCATTTTATATCACACAATGTAGACAATAGTGAATACTTCACTTTGTTTAGAAAAGTTAGTAACTCTTGATGCTCTCAAATGTACTTTTTATGTTTGTTTTTAATTGCTGTTGTAAACTCTGATGCAAAGCCCCGATGGATGGGCAGTTGTTTTAAGGAAAGTCCTATTTTGTTGGTCAGAAAGAATACCCAAACTGTACAAATGAAGCAGAACCAAAAACCTGAAATTACAGGAACAGTTCAACATCTTGGGGATGAGATTTGTAACAATTCTTTATCCGAGGAGGAAATAGGAAACTATTGCCAAGAGGTTAGGCTAGCTTTGTAACAAAACTGGAAGCAGCTCCCGCTCCCTGATGATAAAAATAAAAACACAAAGTTCACTAATTCAAGTGTAATCCTGAAAAAAATTAACTCCTGATTCAAGCACAGACACCAAATACTGCAAATGTGGAGTCTAAAAATATGAATGTTTCCCCCGAAGAAAGGCACCTGATCTGTGTGATGATTTAATTCATTTATTTTATGAGTCCTAATAATATCTGTATGAAGATTTTTCTGATCTACCATCTGACCTCCTGTCTTCTTATTCTGTTGCTCTTTGTGTCTTTCAGACGGACAGTGAACTTGTTTCTCATCATCACTCAGTTGGGCTTCTGCTGTGTGTACTTTGTCTTTCTCAGTGACAATGTCAAGCAGGTCAGATTAAACAGACACACACACACAAACTAGATGTGGTTTTAAAGGTGTTACCTGAAGTTTTATTCAATATGTATCTATTAGCTTTATTCATGCATGTTTCCTCTGTTTCATGAAGCCATTTACCTGTATGTGAGACTTTTTGCCTTGCTATTTATCAATTTACACTTATTTTGAGTCTTTTGCGTGTGAAGCTCTAAAAGATAGTTAGCAAACAAGTATCTGTTTACTCTGATTGTGGACTCACAGCCACCCGGGTTATTTTAGTTTCTATGGAGATTTCCAATATTATGCAAGAGTGTTGCCCATGCATGTACATACGTGCACACTGGCGGTGAGGAGGTTTCAGAAGGTGTTCAAAGTTTAGACATACCAGGAAAGATACGAGAAGTAGGTCACAAGTAGTGGGGGGGGGGGGGCTTTAAATTAAAACAACCCCACACCCCGCATCTTACAGAAGTTCTAAGTCTAACTGCCATCATGAGGCCACATAAGTTGGGAACAGAGACAAGCTTTTTGGAGGAACTAAAACACATTCTGAAACTGCATTTGAATCTCTCATACAAGAAAATACACTGTCATTGTTTAGTTTTTATTATTCGTCTTGGTGGATCTGAAGCCGACGTGTCACTATTGTTTACTCCATGTTGTTAAATCACAGGAATGTTTGCTTTGTCCATGATTGCTGTGACTTTTGACCCCTCACCTCTTTACTACCAACTGACCTGATGAACTGATGTGGAAAGTTTTACTGATTGAACTGATCCCAGTGAACTTTTCCTACTGATTCAACTTTACTGGCCTTTCAGTATAGTTTTCTCGACAAGTTAAATAATATAGTTAATTAGTGTAGTACAGCTTCTTAGCACTAGATGGTGGTGTCTGCCTGCTGTGGTGCTCCTTCCTCAGCTGATAAATCAGTTCACTTGAAAACATTTGAATACCTAGCAGAGATATACATGTTTTTTATACTACCTAAAAACCACAGATAAATAAATAATACAATCAATAATAACACATAGCAGAGAACAGATAAAATATTAACAGCACACTGAATTTGAATTAAAATAAAATAATCAACATAAAGGAGAAAAATTCTGTGCATGTATTGAGAGTGGTCTTTATGACACTGATGACTGACGAGCTGATAGTAAAACAGAGAAAGAAGGAAAGTAATGAATGCACAGCAGATGAAATGTCCTCTCCTCCTCCTCCTCCTCCTGTCTGCCTTCACTAGGTGGTAGAAGCAGCCAATGCCACCACCTTCAGCTGCCAAGTCAACCACACCAACCAGACACAGATCCTGGTGAAAAGCTTTGACTCCCGTCTCTATATGCTCTGCTTCCTGCCCGCCATCATCCTGCTGGTTTTCACCCCCAACCTGAAGTACCTGGCTCCACTGTCTCTGGTGGCTAACCTGGTTATGACTGCCAGTTTGATCCTCATCTACTTCTACTCCCTCACGGTAGATGCATCAATGGTTTCTTTTGTGTGTGTGTGTGTGTGTGTGTGTGTCCGTGTGTTTTATTTGCACAACTCCACCATTTGTTTCACTGATTTGTCCGCAGCATGCTCTATTACTTATAATTGATTCACAAGAAACCAGCCAAATGCTCTTAACATGAAGGAGCAGAAAATGAAAGTTTTCGTTTTGCATTAGCAGTAACTAAATACATCTGACACGGTGATGACAGGGTTCCATTTCAACAGTAATATTGCCGAATTCAATAAAATTTTATGAACAGTAATACTGGATTACTCATCACACAGAAAAAAAATGGTCTCTTCCATGTCAAGGTCTTCAGGCCTCCTCCCACCTCAAATTCCTTTTTTTTTTTGTTCTGTTCTGTCTCTGTTTCTCTGATTGCTCTCTCAGGTTGTTATGGATAAAAGGACAACTAGTACTGACAGAATCTCCAGATTACCTGTTTTCTCTCTAGAGTATTTCATCATGGAGCTGCTGTGCTTTTACAGATGCATTGCAGTCCCCTGGAACTGGCCTTGCCTTGAAAGAAAGCAAATATATCAAAGGGTCCAGAATATTTTAGCAGTGTCTTTCAGCCCAGAATGGAGGGTGTTGTGTCCCTGCTCCTGTGGTTAGGAGGGAGTGTTTAATGACCTCACATTTTAGGGGTTTGGCTAATTTAGTTTATTGTAATTTTAACAGGAAAGTTAAATATGATCATACAAAGTGAGAGCATGAGAACCTTTGAACCAGAACCATGTTTCAAGATGGCGGCGCGCACAGTCGCAGCGGCCCAGCGCTCCTCAACTTTCGGCAGCTTTTTACTTTTTCTACTACTTGTTGCGTCTTTGTTTACATCTCTACTTGCTGCAAGAGTGCAATATAGTAGAGCGGAACTCCTGACCGCTGCAGTAAACGCTCTTTGCACACACATGGACTTAAACCTCTGGAACACTATTTCCCCGGAGATACGACGATTGCCGAGGGAAACCAGCTTCACCCACCCCCCATTGAAGTGGCGCCGGCGGCGCCGGCACAGAAAGCAGAAGCGGGGCAAGAGAGCGGGGCTAGCGGCCAAGCTAAAGGCTAACCCCCACAGACCGGTCATACCTAGCCTCTTTCTTACCAACTCCCGGTCGCTTCACAACAAGATGGACGAGATACGACTGCGGATTACTTCTCACAAACTGGAATACTATGTCTTGATTGTCACGGAGTCCTGGCTGGATCATAACATACCCGACGCGGCGATCCAGCTGGCGGGCCGCGCTGTTTACAGAGCCGACCGAACAGCAAACTCCGGTAAGAGCAAAGGAGGAGGACTTTGTGTATACATTGATAACCGATGGTGCACTAATGTGACTGTTAAAGACACCCACTGCTCTCCGGACATTGAATACATGATGCTGCAGTGCCGACCCTTTTTTCTGTGCAGAGAGTTCACATCGGTGGTAATTATTGCTGTCTACGTGCCTCCTCAAGCTAATGCTAAAGACTCCATGGAGATGCTACAGCTCTCCATCAACAAGCATTTAGCCGCGCAGGCAGACAGTGTAATTATTGTGGCAGGAGATTTTAACCACGCCAACCTAAAGTCTGTCCTGCCCAAATTCCACAAATATGTGAACTTTCCCACCAGAGAGAAAAACATTTTAGACCAGGTGTACTGCAACATCTCCAACGCATACAAAGCCAGCCCTTTGCCTCATCTGGGTCTCTCCGACCATCTGTCCCTCTCCTTCATCCCTGCGTACAAACCACTGATCTGTAGACAAAAAACAGCTACAAAGACAGTCAAAGTCTGGACTGAGGAAGCCACCGCAGCCCTGCAAGACTGCTTTGAGGTCACAGATTGGGGAGTTTTTGCAGAGGGGACAGACCTGAATGGCCACACATCTGCAGTACTGGACTACATCAGCTTTTGTACTGAGAATGTGACAGAGAGCAAAACTGTTAAAGTGTTCCCCAATCAGAAACCGTGGCTCAACAGTGAAGTGAAGACCCTGCTCAAAGCACGTGACACTGCTTTTAGATCTGGGGATCCACAAAGCTACAAAGATGCACGGAAGAATCTGCGGAGAGGAATTATAAAGGCCAAGCGCAGTTACCAGCAGCGCATAGAGGCCCACTTTTACAGCAACAACTCCAGAGGCATGTGGCAGGGGATTAAGACACTGACTGGCTACAATAACAACACAACAGCCACAATCTCATCAGACAGCACCCTCCCAGATACACTGAACCAGTTCTTCGCTCGCTTCGACCGTCACAGCGAGAACTCAGACACCCTCCCTGTCCCACCAACCAACAAAGACCTGCTCCAGCTGCAGCCACACCAGGTCAGGGCCACCCTGCGCAGAGTCAACGTGAGGAAAGCACCCGGCCCAGATGGTGTCCCCGGGCGCGTACTCAAGGCCTGCGCGGACCAGCTCGCAGAGGTATTCACCACCATCTTCAACCTCTCGCTTCTGCAGTCTGTGGTTCCTGCCTGCCTCAAATCAGCCACCATTGTTCCTATACCAAAGAGGAACACAGTGAACTGCCTGAACGACTACCGCCCGGTTGCTCTCACCCCCATCATCACTAAATGTTTTGAGAGACTTATACTCCCCTTCATCAGATCTGCCATCCCTGCTGACCTCGACCAACATCAGTTTGCATATAGAGCAAACAGGTCGACAGAGGATGCGGTCATAATGGCGACCCACACAGCCCTCACTCACCTGGACCAGAGCAACACCTACGTGAGGATGCTGTTTGTGGACTTCAGCTCAGCATTTAATACAGTTATCCCCCAGAAACTAGTTATGAAACTGAGCAACTTGGGCATCGGCAGTTCACTGTGTGCATGGTTATTGGACTTCCTCAGAAACAGACCCCAACGTGTCAGGATGGGAGATCGCACCTCTTCCACGCTCATCCTGAACACTGGAACACCACAGGGGTGTGTCCTCAGCCCTCTCCTATTCTCACTCTTCACCCACGACTGCTCCCCCATCCACCCCACAAACACCATTGTTAAGTTCGCGGACGACACCACCATTGTAGGACTGATTAAGAATAACAATGAGTCAGCCTACAGGGAGGAGGTCAAACACTTGACGGACTGGTGTTCCAATAACAACCTGGTCCTCAACACAGCCAAAACCAAGGAAATCATTTTGGATTTCAGGAAATCCAAAAAGACGGTGCTCCCCACCCTCTCCATTAAAGGAGAGGAGGTTGAGAGGGTGGAGAGCTTCAAGTTCCTTGGAGTACATATATCGGCCGACCTCACCTGGGCCGTCCACACTTCGTACCAGGTGAGGAAAGCCCACCAGCGTCTTTACTTCCTCAGGAAGCTAAAGCAGGCTCACCTCCCCCGCCCCCTGCTGGTTAACTTTTACAGGGCATCCATCGAGTCCATCCTGACCTACTGCTGTACAGTGTGGTCCACCAGCTGCACAGCCAAGGACAGGAAGGACCTGCAGCGGGTGGCGAGGACGGCGGAGACAATTATTGGGACCACACTTCCCCCCCTCAGAGACACTTACGCTGGCCGACTGAAAAAGAAGGCCAGAAACATCAGCACAGATCCCTTACACCCCGGTTATCCCCTATTCTGCCCCCTCCCCCATGGAAAGAGATACCGCTCTCTCAAAGCCAGAACTACAAGACTCATTAACAGCTTCTTCCCCCAGGCCGTCAAAGCCATCACCCCACCCCCACCCCCACCCAAAGACTGACAATGGCCACACTCACTACCAAGTGCAATATCCCTTCCCCCCCAAAGACACCTACCTGCTGTAAATAATGACATTGCCATAATGTAAACTCTTTTGCACTACAGTATACACTGTTTCCCGTATTTATCATACCCATTCCCATATTTATCATAACCATTCCCGTATTTATCATACCTTGGAAATACTTATTTTATATTTTATATTTTATATTTTATATTGTTTTTATTGAGATATCGCGCTTTTGTGTTTTTCTTGTTTTTCTTTCTCGCTGCCATGTGGAGCTGCTAAGCATATTTTCACAGTTAATGTTGGTGACAATGTGAACAGTGACAATAAAGGATTCTATTCTATTCTTTCCCCATTAAACAAAATAACCGTGTCTCATTTCAGCAGCTGTGTTTTCCTGAGGCAACACAGCAGAGAAACAGGGCAGGGCCATTTTCAAGGCGTCTTCAAATGCAACTGAGAAACATGGCCCTTTTTTTTTGTGTAACACAACCTATTCTATCTAGAATTAGGTTAGGCTTTGTGGTGAAACGTTAAGGACAGACATAGATTGTGAAGAAAAGCAAAAATCTTCCATAGTGCAGATGGCTTTTATGGTTTTCAAGGACTACAAAAGGCCAGGCTTTGGTCAATCACATTCACCAAAGGATCTCATGCTGAATGGTTCTATTGTCTGGGAACTGTACTGATGTCCCTCCAGCCTAAACATTGAATTCAGTCATTATTTAACGCTTTTCTTTGCGCTCTGCTGATACACCAACTCAAATTGTCTTCAATTTCTCTCATTTGGGTTTATTTGGCGACATGTCAGTTCCCCAGTATATTATTCTGTTTCTTCCGCAACTACAATCAAAGCCTAATTATGTTGAATGATTCTATTACAAGCTAATGTGATTTGTGAGCACAGGACCAATGGGAGGTATTCTCCTGGCACAATGGTGACTCGGTGTGATCACAGAGGGGAGCTCTTATTTGCAGGAGTGATGATTAAGTTTTGAACTGTCTGTCTCTCATTCAGAAATAACAAAGCCGTCATTCTAAAGGGAGCATTCAACAAAGCCTTGGATCATATCAAATAAGAATATTATGTTTTCTCCCTTTTCCTTCCAGAACATCTCATACCCCATCAGCCTACCAAAGGTGGGACGAGCTAAGGACTACCCACTCTTCTTTGGAACAGCCATCTTTGCCTTCGAAGGGATTGGAGTGGTACGTGACCAAGAGATGAAAACATGCTGAACCTAGTAGTGGTGTGGGGGGTGGGGGGGGGGGGGTAAAAAAGAAAGAGAGAAATCAAGGGTCAAAGACATTAACATCCATACAGCTAAAACCCCCTAACAGCTGGTATTAGCAAGGATACATGTGGATACATTATCTGGATTATGACATTTGGAGGTGGGGGTCTCTGCATTTATCCCAGGTATTAGAACTGCTCTCATTATCTCCATTATGACTTGATTTTTAATATTGGAATCAGACAGACCCATGTGGTGAACCTGGCAACAAACTGAGCAGAAGAGATGAGAAAAGTGTAGATGTAGATCTGTGACAGAATACTTCTGTTATAACAGTACACCATAAAACTTCAGCTATAATAATAAAAAATACTTGTAAATAATTTAATGGCATTTATATTTTGAAAATGTTTTCGTGTATAGATACTGAAACATTATCCATTCTATCTACTTTGAATTTTTTTGCTTATATTTTGTTAAAACTGAGTGGTAATTGGTTCTTATCACTGAGTTGGTGCTGAAAACACAGCAGTGCAGATGTCCGTAACTCTTTTAAGATTGGTTTGACATTTTTTCTATGCTAACAAAAGCAAAAATAAATGCAGAGATTTCCTTATTAACACCTAATACAGATCTGTAATTTGATTTGTGCTTCCAATAATCTTGGTTCACTTGGCGTGTTTTCAACCTGCATTAAAATGCATTTGTTTAATTTCAGATAAAATATCCAGCTACAGATGACTGTAGTTTACTGATTGCACATATTTAATATAATATCATGTGGTTCTGTCGGCAGTCTAGAGGAAAGTCATTGGAAATTAACACAGTGCTGTTTTCACTTTGTTTTATTGTTTTTTATTCGCTCCTCTTCAGAATCCTGGCATTCATATCTCTTTACATCAGGCTAGAATTTGAAGCTTGGATGTTCTAAATGATTTCAAACCTTGCAATAAAGTACACCTATTACAGGGAGGTCTACACCCTCCTCATTCGTATTGTTTGTTGTTAGAAGGATTTAAATTTTGCATTAGCATGCATGAGACCTTACTCAGGCTTAACATAAATTAAAAATTGTGAAGTGTATATGTTACTTTTATTTATTTTTTTGCTGTGAGCAAAGGCAAAGTCATCATTGGTATTCAATTAAAACCACTCAGTGTGCTGAGGAGAAGACTACTTTTCAAAAATGTCGACTGCAAAGAGAGAGAGAGTTTCAGTCTTTTGCCGAAATGTCACAACAAATTTCATTTTTATAACATCCTTCAGTCCAAATCAAGACATCACAGCCTGAGAGGAAGTGACATTTTAAAATGAGAAATTCACAGGAACACGGGAAAGGCATGCGTCACTTTGTTTGACTGTTACCTCTAGTGTTCAAATGTCATGGAATCATTTTTGGCCACTGTCCTGATAACAACCTGCTTGTGTCTCTTTCTCCTGTGGTTCTGGCAGGTTCTTCCCCTGGAGAACAAGATGCAGAGGCCTCAGAGCTTCACACTGGTTCTGTATCTGGGCATGGGCATCGTCACCTTCCTCTACATCAGCTTGGGCACCATAGGATATATGTGTTTTGGAGATCAGATAGGCGGGAGCATCACACTCAACCTGCCTAACTGCTGGTAAGAAAACATCAACACTCTCCAAACTACATGTGATGTGGGAAGGTCTTTTATGAATCAGTTTTCAATGATTACAGGTGATTTTTCAATCAAATGAGAATGTGTTCCTATGATGCCATCTTATGGCCGCCTTCAGATAAATGACACACAGCAAGAATTTCTCCAGCTAATTAAAGTTGTTTTTTTTTTTTATGGGTTATAAAAACACAATGTTTGAATTTATAGTGGAATTATTTTAACACAGTTGCTCTTTTTAACTTGATATGGTTTTTCTGAGGAGGCCTCATGGTTTTAAAGACCATTAGAATAAGTTGATCGTAACCAAAATGAAAAGGAGTGCCACTCATTAAACCCTGGTTTTTATTTTATGTATGTGGATGAAAGGAAAGTGGCTGACTGCCCAGTTCAAGTGTGTGCCAGATGTTAATTAGAATTGGTAATTCAACCACGTAAAATATTTAACAGAATAATCCCCTCTAAAGCAACAATACCAGCTACACTGTTTTACCTACTGTCTTTCATAAACTGGTTATAAATCCTTAAATTGAATCCTGAATTAGTTTGATCAAACCTGTGAATAGGTGCCGTCTGACAGGGAATACAGAGGACCAGCTGCTCAGCATGTCAAGGGTGATTTGTAAAAAAAAAAAGATATCTTCTCATATCATTGTTTAATAGCTATGAAGCTTTTTCAGTTGTTAATCTCAGTTAATAGGCACTATCCTCTTTGCAGACAGGAAGCTAATAAGCGGTGTCCAGGAATTAAATAGGTTAGGGAAATATTTTGGCCTGCATCCTCAGAGGAAACTAACTTCCCAGACAAATTTACGATGTGTGTTGGCTGGTCTAGTTCCCGGCAGTTCTTATTAACACCATTCATCTTCATCCCTGTGTTGAAAAAGCTCAGTTAGGAAGTGCCCTCCTCAACTTGTTCCTCCTGTGAGATTGTTTTTCTTCTTTTATCAGAAAGTTAATGAAACCAAACACTCGGATCCGAGTTGTTTGTCCATTTCTTGTTGCTATCACTACGGCTGCAGGGGACTGACGTCTTTTGAAATGTCCCCTATTTACTGGGCCGATGCCACTAATTAGTGGAACAAACAGGCCATTCAATGAGGCTGAAAACAGAAAGACTGTAATTAGCAGCGTCTGTTTTGGATAAAATTGAGTAGTGGACAGGGAGAGACAGACAGTGTTTGTGTTTCACAAGGACTACTAGCTGATTCCTCTTCCTCTTGTAATAATTTTGCACTAAACTAATTTAAACATGATTTTTCTTTTTCTTTTTTTTTCTGCAATAATTTATATTATATAATATTATTTGCAAATATGCTTTCATATCAGCAACAGTATCTCAGACACTCTTTATTTCCTTTTTTCTTCCAGGACCTACCAGGCTGTAAAGCTTCTATATTGCTTTGGTATTTTCATCACCTTCGCCCTGCAGTTCTACGTTCCAGCAGAGATCCTTATACCACCAGTCGTGGCTCGCGTTCCTGAGAGATGGGAGACAGCGGTCGACCTTCTGCTTCGCACCGTCTTGGTCATCTTCACATGTAAGTCTAAATCAGGGAACAAAGTAGTGCCAGATACCGCACACTGACATTAACCACTCTTGTGGTCCAAATCCAATTCTCTGACTATGAGAGTAATCACTCAAATGTAATCTGTCAGACTTTGCCCAATGGTGCTGTTATGAGATCATCAGTGTTATTTGTTTCAGTGAGTAATGTCTCTGTCCATCTGTGTCTTGTGTATTGCTCTTTTTAAAATAATTGCTTTAAAGCCTAGCTTTAAAAGTGTTTATTGAAGTCTAATGTAAAGGTGTCAATTATGCACAAACACAGAAGTGCCAACAAAAGGCAATGAAGAAGACAACTGTAAAACAGCAACCATAAATATGGAAAAGGTTAACACATTTTCTTTTTTTGTCATGAGCTTTGCAAATGTTTCATAAAAAAGAAACTTTTTTAAATGTTTAGTTCAGGAAACAGGTAAATGTTTCGTTGAAAATATGTCTGATTGGTGGATTCTTCAACTTTCCCACCCAAAATCTCCAGTTTTGGAAGGTAGGGGGATAGGAGGATGAGTAACAGACAAAAAACAAAAGACAGGGAGAAAAGAATCTACCAGATCTCCTGCATCCTCAACATCACTTTAGTCATGAATACAGGAGATTCTATCACCCAAGAAGCATTTTGCAGTTTCTGGCTTCAGACCAGCTCATTCTTCTTCTTTTCATTTATTGTGCGTTCTCACAGTCCCGTGCAGGAAAGCCCAGCACGATGCTTAGTTTCAGTTCTTAGGAGGAACAAGATGCCTGGCATCTGTTTTGTGATTATTTGCTGGCTACTGTAAAGTTTTTTAAGTTCCCTCTGTGGAATGCCTCGTTCCTTTTATTGCATTTTTTTTTTCCTATCATGTTCATTTATACACAAAATGAGCAGCGACAATCAACACACCATTTGGTACTTTAAAGCGCCCTAAACAAGGAAATGAATGCGCTTTTATTTATTTCTTCTTATTAATGATTCAAATGACAACCAGCTCAAAACCACATCTAAAATCAGCCCCTTTAAAGTTGTCCTTTCTTGTGTTAAAGTAATTTACCAGAGAAAATAGAATAGCCGCAGTTGTGTTAGTGTACATCTCAGAAACCTGGAGATCAGATAAGCAGATGCACTACATACTCAGAGCTGTTGGTTTGAATCTTGGATTGGCTTAATATTAGTCAGAAGACTGAAGGTGATCGGAGCCAGTTGTTGAGGAATTACAACCAATTATTAAGTACTGTGGAGCATCATGAGCTAAACCAGCAGCTAAATGTCCACTTTGTATGTTTCTCTTAGTGTTCCCAGGACCTATGAGGAACTGGGACGATTAGGCGAAGCAGTTTAACATAGCATATTACAGAACACACAGATTTTGGCACTAAAAACAGCTGTGTGTTTTAATATTACATGTCTTTTGTTTTTTTTTTCTTTTTGTGCAACACCCCAATGCATTATTGTGTTTGTGTGTACTCTTCATGGTTGATAGGATGCCTGAGTTAACACTTACAAGTTATGTGCGTCTTTATTCCTGGAGCAGTGTGTGTGTGTTGCTCATGTGTTCACCCAGACAGGTATTTGTGCAACACTTGTTCGCTGGCCTCCCTGTGATGGAGTAGGTGACCTGTGAATGGAAATGGAAAAACCAGTAACGTAATAGCTGTCAGTTTTGACACTACCCTCACTCAACATCAGCTCCAGTATTGATAATGAACGGATAGATTTCCTAAAGGTGTTTAGTTTTAAAAGGTTTATGTGGATATGAGCAGCAGCTCCACATTCGGCAACATTGTGGTCATCTGAAAAAGGGTTGTTATTCTTTAACAATAATAACTGATAGCCTCGGTTCTTTTTGAGGTCTTTGGGGGTGAAGGTAAGACTCAAAATGAAATGACAGGTTGGAGAAACATCTGCAGTCTTACGGGCACAATAAATCAGAAGCAGAAATTCTCCATCTAAAGATCGGTCTAGCTAACAGCCCTCACCTGTCCTTCATTAGCTTTGGAGAGCAGCTGGAAGAATGAGTTAATGGCTTTTCATTTGGCAGATGCTTTTTACAAGTGACTTGCAGAGAGCAATGTCACTAAAGCAGAGGAGAGTTGCCCTCACAGGATGCCTCGGCTCTCTTACACACAGAACAAGAAGCTTTAAGGAATCAGACGCACAACACACCTTGCCTGGATTGCCTCGGCCAGAGTTCATTGCTGCCGATGAAGACATTTAGGCTACCCACAACCAGAAAAAAACAGACCTGGAGAATTGGAAGAAAATGAATGGATTAGTGGATGGATACAAAGTGCTTCTAAAGCAGCTACTAAATGGTTTAATCCAGGCAGCGGACTCAGAAACCAATTCAAGAGGAGTTTCATTGATCCTTTCACTGAACCTGATTTTTGCTTCCATTGCATGCTGTGGCAAGACATGATCGATGACACAAATTAAATTTTGGATGGATGACACTATCCCGTTACTTGTTCTAAAAATGAGCCATGGTCGCTGTTGTTGATGCTGTTTAGAGGAAAAAGAGAAAGCTAAATGAAGCCTTCAAAACAGCTTAGTTTGTCAAAAACAAGGAACTGAAGAAGTAATTGTGTTTGCAGCAGGCACACTGAAATCGATTGCCAATCTACAGGTAATGAGAAGGATGGAAGCTCATGCCCACATTTCGTTGTGTTTGCAATGAATATGGTACGTGTGGACTGAGTATCAGATCAGTAGCATATCCTTTTATCCTTCAAATGGCAGTTTGCTGATGGTACTTATGCAAATATTTGAGTAGAGTTGAGTCAAGAGAAACAGCTGGTGGCACTAATTCTCCAGTCAGGGACATTAAACCTTCACAAACAAGCGAAGATTAAAACGGTAGACTGAAAACATTTATGTTTAATAGATTAATTTAAGGAATGTAATGAATGTGAGTTTGTTTTGTGCAATTCCTCAAGAGCTTTGTCTGAAGTTTTTTTGTCTCTGCAGAACAAATATGCACATGAAAACACACCTGGTAACAATAATCAGTAACTTTGAACTCATAAAAAAGGTCAATGTAGCAGCTGTATTTGAAAACTATCTTCCATCAGCCTCAAATCAGCTTCTTCAAAGCCTATTTTTCTGAAATGGCCAAAAGATTGTCTTCCTGGTGATGAATGCAATTACAATAATCCCGATTTAATGTACACGTGTTATTGAAATGCACCACTCTCCCAGTTCAGTGAGGTAGTTAGATGTCAAGTGCTTCGTATAAAAGCCTGTATTGAATGATGGATGTTGTTATTCAGTATTGGGTTTATGAGCATCAGGCTGGTTTTGTCCACCACATAACTTGACAGATTAACCATTATAAATGGGCAAACATAAGATTTTTATTCCTGTCAGGAAATGTCCTGCTTCAGTTCATTTGCAGCCTCACCTCACTGCACTTCACATTGAATAAAACTTCAAGTCACGGCAGAGTTATTGACTTACAGGACCAGTGCTCTTGTTAGCCCCAGGATCTTCATTTCCTTTATTAGCTGTGATTGGAACCTATAGAGAATTATGCAAATTGGGATTTGCCACAGTGTGCAGGTGTCTGCACATGCATGTTGATAAGCTAATAAAAGGGAATAAATGCATACATGTGCCACTTCATGTCTGCCGGTCATTTGCAAGGCTGCTTGTGGTTTCTGGGGCACCGAGCAGAGTATGTGTTGTTTATGTGGGGGGGGGGTCTGGTGGAGGAATTGTGTTCCTCAGGAGATTTGGTTTTGAATCCAAATTCAAGATGAAATTGAAGCAGTGAAATATCAGCTGCACACAAGTGGAGTCTGTCTTGAAGAGAAATCCTCCAAGAGTCTCAGTCTTTGTACGGAGAGAAGACGTGGCCTCTTTGATGTCAGCATGGCGTAACATTTATCTTTGTTACACCCCCGTTGCTGTATTTTTACCAGTGTTTGCCTTTCTTGGTCTGTGGTGCAAAGTATGAGTGTACAGCATCCAGAGAAACTAAACCCTTGGGAGCTTTGCATGGACCAGCTTCAGCACTGTGTGAAAGAAGAAAATCCTCATGGAAAAGTACCATGAAGACTCTTAGACTGAAATAGAAATCCAGAGAGACCTCTGTCAGTTATTTAGAAGCGTAGCAGAGCCCATGCGTTAGTCCTAAAGGATATTTAATGTTAGACGTTTTCCCGACTTTAACTCTGAGTGTCTGGAAAATATTTGTTCACTTCTTCTTTACCATTTTGAAACGTTTAAATTGGTGGGCTGACAGACCATCCACAATGTCAACATTTCTTTAGAATTGTGCCGGAAAATGTCACAGGATCTCCAATTTTGCCAAAATGGCCAAGAGTTTTCAATATTTCTCATAACCCATCTCTCAAGACCATTTCAGTTTGAACTTAAACATTTAAATGAGAGTTAAAAGCCAGAACAACCACTGTGTTTTAGACTGTCCCTCTTTTAACTTAAACTCCTGCTGGAAAAGGTCGGTTCATTTCTTTTGAAGAGAACTCTCAGTTCTAATTCACCAGAGACAGGCCGAGGGATGGAGGAGTGTACAGTTTTTGTTACTGTTGCTTTGGATCAGAGAGCCTCTGAATGGGAGAGGCAGGAAGGCTATACGCTTCCATATTGTTTCTTGTAGTTGTACTTGTCATGATGCTGTTATATTACAGGGTCTGACAAGGATTGCCCGAAGGCTGTCCTTCTTTTACTGTTTGATCACTTTAATATATCTCACATGAGCACTCAAAATAAATTCTTATCACTAAGCCTCTGGCAAAGCTGGATCCAATGATCTTGACCGGCAGTGGCAGATATAGATTTCTGAAACAACCTCAAAGGGAAAAGCTTTTGTGTACTACTGTGGCTTGTAAAATTGTGATTGATAGCCAGAAAGTGCTGACTAATGTGTGACATAAATATTAAAAATATTGCCACTTGGCAGGAGAAGTTTTCACAAATAAAGGATACAAGCTCACATTTGTAGCTTTCTTATTTATTCTATCATCCAGATGGTTTGGTGGCTGAAACACAGTTTGTATAATATCAGAGCTTTTTGGCTGCAAACTGCTACCTGCTGTTCCTGGAATCAACTGTGTCCCACAACGCCGCTCTTTTGTCCGTTGCTGTCTTATCTTTCTGCTTCCTTTTCACCGTGAACATCCACGTCTTGCTGACTGAGCTCTCCGATGTGTAGGCATCTCCAAGAAAGCCCATTCTTGGTTTGAGTCATGTCTCCAGAGGCAGTATCAAATGTGTCACAGCTCTGATTATCTAGCATTACTTACCATATCACTGCTATACAGATGATACCCAAATATGCCTGTCATCGATGTCGCAGTCTCAGCACAGACTTTTCAAGAACAATAAATGAGAGTTAATCCGTCTATCCATCACAATACCAGTTCTTTGACTCTCTCCACATACCCTAGGCTGCAAAGAACACGAGTGGCCTCTTCAATGAGCATATATTTTTGTATTTAGAATTTTAGTGTAGGAAAAGACACTGTTGATGAGAGTACTCCAAGTGTTCAGACCTCAAGTCTGAACTTGTCGTAAACATGCCATCAATATCTGGTTTTCTGCAAACACCAACCAGGTCCATCAGAATAATTTAAGAGTAATGTAAGAAAACAAATATTCTCCACACAATTACAGCTCTAATAGAAAATCCAGTGAAACATAGACAGCTCTTTCTTTCCACAATTCCCTGATTTAATGGCGCTTTAAATACAGAACTTGCCCTCACCCATGTACACATTCTTACTGAGAGATAAACCAAACACAAATTTGTTGTCTAGCTCCCTATATTGGCTGTACTGGTCATTTCATTTCCTCTTTAAAAGTGCTTCCTTTGTCTGAGTCACTTTGCCACAGGCTTTGGTTGAGCAGCTAGCATGTGCTGTTAAGCTGTTGACGGGAACAAGAGACGACATGAGGATGTCGCGTGAGCCTTCTCTTTTTTTCTTTTTGTACTTCATCCTGGAGCACTGTGGCACAAAGGTGGCACGCCACTGGGAATGCAGGCTGAATGTTGTCGGACTGTAGTGCTGTCATATTTTTTACCCTTTCAAAAACATGGCGTGTGCACACATTCACTGTTGTGTCTTGCAGAGCTGATTTATCTCTGTTTAGCCTTTGCTTTCTGTGCTTGTTTCAGCTGGTGTCTATTAGAGGCACCACATCAAATGTCTGATGTGATGTGATGAACCAACTGTAGGTTTATTGTAGAAAAGGCTTTCTTCAAAACAAAATAACCAAAAAGCCACTATTGATTTCTGCCCATTTTGCTTATTTTGGGGCTACAAATAAGCTTAAATTAAATACTGCTAAATATTTTTAACACATCTATGCAATTAAAAGGGAAATCTGGCTGTAGGAATTTGCTCCCATTCAGCCACAAGTGAGAATAGTAAGGTCTAACACTGAATGCTGGGTCGTGCTGGGTCATGAGGTTCTATTCACAGTCGCTGTTCACGTACAGAGACCCCATGACTAATGCAGGCTGTGATGAGAGGTAGATGTGTTTGTGTGTGTGTCAAAAAGTGTCACACACAAGAAAGTTTAGCGAACAATCTCCAAGCACTAAAAATCCCAGCCTAAACAATGAAATGGAGAATGTGAACCTTTATTTCCATAATTATTTTATTATAGGGCGAATAAAAACAGACAGAAGGTGAACTTGGTATATTGGTAACGTTCCTGTCTTTGGATGTTGTGTAATTCAACACAACAGTTGGACACTGTTTTCTCTATGCTGTGATATTACATCTGTATTTTCTTTTGTTTTCCATCTGTTAGGCCGCACAGATATGTGTGTAAGATAAGGTAACAGTTGTTGCCTGAGTGATCACTTGCACGTGCCTAGTTCTAAAGGTCACATCTGAGAAGCAGATCAGAACACGGTGTCTGAATGTGCAAGTCACATTTTTTTTAAGCTGGCCTTATCTTTGAATGACAACCTTTGTCTGCAAACATGCAAACCGCCAGGTTGCTTCAGCTGAGCTAAAAGAAGCACAGGCAGCGCAGATCGTCAGCCTGAGGATTTCTGTCTTTAGCATGGACCTCCTGCTGGGCGGGAAAGGTCAGCCTCTCCCTCCAACTCCATCTTCCCTCACTTGCTCCGTTTTCTCTTTGCTTTCAGCTTCTCTGTTTTCTCATTGTCAGCATCTAGATATTAGACGCTCATATATTTTCTGGCATGTATTCATTTTAAGTATATCAAAACATATGTAATGTCTTTTATTAATCATCAATGGAATATTACTGGGATATATCAGATATTCATATCTTAAATTGCAGAGATGACTCTCCACTATCAGTGCAGTGGCCATTAGTGAAGTGGCTGTGTTTTTACACGCAGCTCTGTCATATCCCATATGCTCCGCTCAGGAAGATATGGGCTTAAATCAAAATTATGTATGATGTCCAAATTATCCTGAAGCTTTTTGTTTCAAAGAAGAAGAAAACATTTTGCTGGAAGGCACAGTTGTCAGTGCCGGTAAATCTTGTCTTAAGAACAGGACTCAATGATTTGAAGGACAGAAAAAGAAACCCAATTTCTCTGCATCAGAAATTAAAACGCTCTGTCCAGACATGAGGAAAGCTCAAGTCATCATTATTTGATCTTAGATTTCCTCGTCCTTGTGGTTTAAAGCATCGCAGTCTGGCTGGGCTGAATAATATGAGCATGCTGTGTCTATCTTAGTGTCGTACCGACTGCGTTTATTTATTTTTAGATAGTTCAAGGTCACAATAGCTGATTGTGCTGCTCTCACTGTCTTGCACCTCAAAATCCTGAAGTAGCGCCTGAGAAGCTCTTTTATAAATGACATGCACATTTGTATATTCTTTACATTCTATTTTATGTTTTACAGTTCATCTGTTATGTCTGATATCTGGCTGCTGTAACAGAAGAATTTCCCAGTTTGGGATCAATGAAGTACATCTTATCTAGTAAATAGTATCTATCTATCTTTAAAGTCAGGCCAGAACAGCATCAAGGCGAGGACGACCTTCACCCCTTGATGCTGTTGTTTTCTCCTCTTATTTATCCTCCTCATTCTGGGAGCCTCCATCTGTACAACATTTGGGTCCAGAGTCATATATCTTAAAAATAACTAAACAAGCTGGCATGAAGTTTTATAAACATGTTGTGTCCTGAGGATGAATCATGATGCTATCTTGTCCTTTAAAGTAGACTTTTCTGTTGTTTGTTTGTTTCTCCTCTAGAATTCCTGTGACACCAAATTTTCCATTCATGGACTGGAAATATTTAGTTAGCATGTTGTTTGAGTTTTCTGCAGCAAGGTAAATTTAAAGTGGCCTTAGATATCTGATATTAAGGCCTGTTTCTTTTCCTCATGTTTTTTTTTTTGTCAAACCACCAGCAGAGCTTTTGACTCTCCGTCATTGTTTGTTGACTTCTGTTGTTTTTGTGTCATTTTTTGGGGGGGGGGCGTCTAGCAGGTTTCATGTAATCACAGGTTCCATTCCATTCTCTGCGAGCGACATGGCAGGCCAGAAAGTTTTCACAATGCACCACAAAGAAAAGAACGGCAGTTCATGCTGTGGTATGTGTTGTTTGCGTTGTGTAACAAAATAAGCATCAATCACATATTTGACTGTTTATGACTTTTCTTTTCGTCCTTTCACTAATTGTGTCTCTCCTGTGTCAGCAGAGGGACAATTTATGTGATTTGATTCCGAGCCATTTGTAGTTTCAGCATCTCTTCACACGATATTGCCTATTCAGTGGACGCCTTTAGGTCAGCTCAGTTCCTGAGGTGTCATCATTTCTTTACCTTTCAAGCTTCACTTCAGTCCTGTCATTACTTCAAGGCCACCATGTTGGGAAACATGACCAACGTTCCAAATTTTTTTTTTCCGTTCCCTCTTCCTTTTCAAAAGGAAGCTAATGAAATACACACATGAATATTTCACTCAGAACAATAATCTAACAATAAGACAATAAGACTGATCTGACTGATTACGTCAGTATGTTCTTCTTTACCATGCAACAAATAAAACCTCCAACTGTTTAATGTTTGCTCTAACACCTGAATCATTCAAAAATTCATTATAAAATGTTTTCAGTATCACTTAGCAACAAAACGCTCAGGCATGTGACCACTTTGTCCGACATGAAAATGTTCATCTTTGACAGAAGACATTTTCTTGCTTTATATTTTGCTCAAGACGTGTGTAATTTTCTTCAAAATTATAGACCCAGCAGTGATTGATATGGATGTATTCATCAGCCACACTCTAAACAAGCAGCACACCTTATTTATCACACTTTCCCTCGCAATCTCTGAGTACTGCTGCTGCACAATCAGCGTTTGCACGGCCAGCCGGACGTAGGCTTTTCTATCTGATCTAAGTGTAGTGCTTCTATTACTCCACAGACATGGACATAAATGGGGCTATTAGCTCGCTGGATCAGTTGTCAGTGTTGCAGGATACAGAAACATAGACAGTATGTTGTTCGATGACAAGGAGAGAAAACCACTCACACCCTGCCAGCATGACTTCAGTGTGTCTCCTCACTGCGAAAATATTATATTTAAAGGTCCCATGTTTTACTCTTTTAAGGACATATATTTGTGGTCTTAAGAGCCAACAATCATTGTGGCGTAAATGTGCTCTCTAAGGCCTCTCTTTGGAGCTCTAGATTCACTAGCCTCGATCTCAATCATTCTTTATGATATCTGGAATTCATGAGCTCTTATTTTCAGATATAAATGTTGTAGTGTGTGTGTGTGTGTGTATTTCTTTAACAGTTTTTCTCTTTGTGTCTTTCCAGTAAGTTTCAGCGTATTTTTGCACGTTTTACTGAGATCAAATATCATTGATCTCACCTGACCAAAGCAGACAATCTATGGGCATCTGTGTCAAACATGAAAACTTCAAAGGGGATTTTTTTCTTTTTTTTTTTTTTTTAAAGCACAGAGAGGTTGGTGGATTTAGTAAAACAACCAGAGATGCTCTCAGACCTTTGCCTGCTCAACCGAACTGGTCAGCTCATTCTAAAGAAAGAAAGTGATGAGCTGTAGAGTGCTTGTTTGAAGAGTAGAATTCTGTGTTTGCAAGTCCTGAGGCATTAATTGATCCAGAGTCTAACTAAACCATTCAAGCATGCTGCATGTTATTTCACTGTTGCAGTCACTGTACAAATGCCAAATGATAGCATGAATGTATGAACACAACATGGAACAAAAGCTCACATTAAATGTGGGGTAATAACAAGGACACACTAAATCACAGCAATCTAACAGCCTATGAAGACCAAATTATACACAAACACACCTTTTAATGTAGATCTTAGATAACAGAGACTTAGCTTTGAACAGCCGCCTGAGAATTTATGCCTGAGCAGGAAAATGAGAGACTGTGGTGAAAAAGGCACAGAGGTGCCTTGAGACGAAATCACAATGAATGCAAACAACGATTTACCTTCTGAGCTAAAGCCGACAATAGTGGGAAATGATTGCTCTTAATTGTGCAGCTTGAAATGAAAGTATGCTGAATAAGGATGTTTACTGCAATTTCCCAGCCTGGGATAAATAAAGTATATCTATCTATTACTGCTTGTTCAGAGCGAGGCCTCATGTATAAATCCATATCAATTTGTTCTGAAGCTGTGGTTTTTAAATAAATAACATAGGTCTTGAGCACAGTGGAAAGTGGCACGCAGAGCAAAAAAATAAAAAGGAATCACATTTCCTGTTAAAGATTTATATATTTGTAAGGGATTTTAACCCTAACCCAAGTTTAAGGTTTTATTTGTCTCGTGCAGAGGTAATCAAAGTATCTACCTGCTGGCACAGTGAATGAAAGGAAGGGTAAAAACAGCAGAATAAGTTAAGAGACAAAATCACATAAATGATCCAACAGGACAAAGAAAGGACAAACATCAAGAGCCATAGTTGTTTTACCACAGAGCAAGCAATCCCATTTCCTGGCGCCATCATGAAAATCTTATTGCAAAGCAGCACATGGAGGAAGTGTTCGCTGCACATTAGGACTTTAGTGGGGCAACAGCACTAACCACCATGCCACCGTGCTGCCTGTGATGTTTTTCAGTCAATTCAAAATACTTTTTACTCATACTGACTGGAGGTACATAAGGAAATCTGAAAATTAAGGTTCATTCCTCAATGCCGCCATTTTAACAGCATCGTATTGCAAGAGTTTATGAAACTGCCTGCAACATAGTTGTGAGGATCAACTTGACAAATTTGGCATGAGTCAAACAGAATTTTTTGTACACTATAAGGCTCGATAACTATCACATGTAAACACATTTAATCAAGTAAAAAATGCTTTCTGTGCCCTTGACCTCAGTCACACGCTGAAACAGCTTCATCTTTCCTGTTATTTCTCAGGACACAAGAAGGTTGAGTGCGTCTGAAACTTGGCTATTTAAAGCGACAGCAGTTCAGTGGGCGATAAATCCAGAGCTGTGTCTGCTTGAAAAGAGTTTTCCCTTCTCTTTCAGCTCATCGGGGCGAGGAGAAACCCCAACTGCTGACTCAACACTGTGACGAAGTGGTCGCAGTAAGGGAAGTGAGCCAGAGGTTATGCTGATAGAAAAATGGAGGGCAATCAGCAGGGATGGAGTGAGAGGAATTACTCAGGCAAAGTGGCACAGGAGGCATGTTTGATGCCAACTTAATGATCATTAGGGTTCAGGGCTGTTTGGTTAAATTCTATATTTCGCTGGTGATGATGAGACACAAATCAGTATATTTAAAAGGTTTATTACTTTGTCTGCCGCTCTCCAGCATCATGGTTTATAGATTTGTCATTGACTAGGTCTAGGTGATAAATAAATTGTCCACCTACTTATTGCGACATGCAACCACATCTTCTGCAGGGTAATAACCACTGTCATTTTAATGTGACATGGAGCAATTCTTCAGACGGTCGCCGACAGCGAAACCCATTACAAGATGTAATGTGAAGATGGGATAATCAGATTCACAGCACCAAAGTCATCTCAAGGCAAAGTCACTCTGCTCCGTAACAAAAGACAAGAAACAGCTCTGTATGCACCCAGAGGTCGTGGTTATTGCCGTATTTGCTCACAGCTGTCGAATATTGTAAGCTAAAAAACATATGAGACATTAAAAGGCCTCAAGATGACAGATGAAAGAAGCACACACCAATGTGGAAAAGAAATGGCATTTTAAAAAACAAAATGGGAAATAACTATGAACAAAGTTCCCTGACAGAACAGCAGTTGTAGTTCGACTAAATCAGTGGCTCTCAAGTGTTGTAGCATAGTATTACTATACTGGTGTATAGTGTAGTAGTGTCTTTGTCTATAAAATTGTAACTTTTAATGCGTATTAAAAATAAGGAAAGCTAAAAATATAAGAAAAATACACATCCACTTACAGGAAATTAACTTTATTATCCATGTTTTTCAGTCTGAGTGCATTTTCAGAAAATATTAAAAGCGCATCAGTTTGTGTGAACTTCAGTAAAGTGAAATCCTGATAAACCTTAAACACTTTTCAACCAATGAGATGAATGTAACTGCCGGATCAGTCTCCAGGAAACAAGTTACAACATAAATGTACACAACACACAACTGCTTGAACCATTTTGTTACTGCTTTGTGTCAGCAAATCAACCAAAAAATGGTACCATTCACAACTTTAGTCAAAGGAAACACTAATTATTACAGACTGTACTGAACTGAACTGTACCGCTCAGTGGAAACACGTCGGGCTCAAAGCCTCATTACAGTTAAACAACTGAGTCACACATCTGCAGAAATTAGTGAGACAAAACACGGACCATCAGTGTTTACAACGGCGAGAACTTAAGAATAATTTGGTTCACAAGACGTGGTGCATTGAGATGCCCACAAGCTCCGTCTCCTCAAGGAGCGTTGCCTGACGTGGTGCACCTTCTCCCTGCACTGACGGGAGAATCGAGGAGAAATTTGCTATAATGTCGATAAGACTCTTTTACTTTACTGACTGCTGTTTTGAGATGAGACGAGAAGTGTCAGAGAAGTTAAGTCTTGTCTGGTGCTGCCCACAGCTCCACGCTGAGCAGATCCTCTCCTAACCAATTAACATTACGAAACATCTACAGACCTTGGCTCTTCCCTTGCTGTTGGTGTCATTGAAAATGGCCTGCGAGGCTGCCATGGTGCCTGAACTCCCCTCTGTTTTAATGAGCCAAAGTCCACCTGGCGGCCAATCAGCTGGCTCGGAGTGGAGCAGATGAAAGTCGAAGTTGGCCCGGGTTCGGTCCTGTGGCGTTTGCTGACGGCGAGGTGAAGAGATGAGGCAGTAAGACAGCATGACATGCCATCTTTGGAGGGAGGGAAGCCTAAGACTCCCTACCAATCTTAGATCTAATCCCAGAGCATCCCCTCCTGTTGGCCAAGGCTTTGCAGCTGCAGGTAATTGACTCCACCTGGCTGAGGAGTTCTTTCTGCTAGTGGATTTAAAAGTTGGGTACTCGGTTAGAAACTTCCTGCTGACAGTCTGAATACATTCATACTGCGACTTTGTCCCTTTCCTCTGAGTCTGCCACCTATTTCATTTTTCAGCTGCCTGTATGAACTGGCCTGGCCTCCCTGTTGGTGGTGGAGGGTGTGAAGATAAAAGCTTGGAGTTTGTAGTTGTGTGATAGCTTGTTATTCTAAATGATAGCCACAATTCCACACAGATTTAGCTTTACTCACCGTTCATGTCCAAGGAAATGAAAATTAAATTACTACAAAAAGCTCCTGGCTTTTTCCTCCTTCCCACTTATTCCTATTCCCCAGATTTTCACATCTACATGTCTCGACAAAGTCTCATTTAGTAATTAAATTACAGCATTGCGTCAGCAGTATTTTAGCACGCTGGTTGGATCTGATAAACGATGAAAAAGTTACTGTAGAAGCCAAAAGGAATACTTAAAATAACTCCAGTACCCTGGACCTTTGGCAGAGGTGCTCAACTTTCAACAGCCTTTTAGTTTCTGGTCATACAGCAGCAGAAGCAGATGCTGTAATAACTGAAATAACTAAACCAACCTGCCATTTTATGACATCACAACGCAGTGGAGGAGACGTTAAAAGACTCTGAGATGACTTTCAGTTCATGAAATCAGAAATATATCTTCATGGATATCAACACTTAAGACAAACAGCGACAGTATGAAATATTGACGTTGTTTGTGAATTGTTTCTAATTTCAATCTCTTTCAAGAGTGTCAACTTTAAGATGTGATAATTGACATTTACAGTTAGAACCTCTGCGACCTCTGCAGCGTATGTTTTTATCAAACACTGTGATTGATTTACCCAACAGCATAAAACCAGCATCGCCACATTTTCTCCCTTTGTCACATCTCTGTCTTTTTCTGAAGGAGGCTGTACCTGTGGGAGAGCTCTCAGGCACCAAAGATCAGAAGGCTGAAGGGGAGAAAGTGGAGCGTTTTCTCTGGATCAGTTATATCAGCCCTTGGAAGGCCAAATTAGTGTGCTTGACGCGTTCGCTCTTCAGCCCTTTGAAGCTGTCTGATGATCCTCATTCTGCCTCCCTGTCTTGGGGGACTGCAGACAGGCTTTTTAACTGCAGCCTTTGTTTCCATGAAGGCTCAGAGCACTCTTTAGCCATGCACCGCTCCTTCTCCCCCCTCGCCGTCCTCCTCCACAGCCTCACTTGATGGCTCAGGAATCTTCAAATGTGGTTTTGAAGAACGCCTTTCAACGGGGAGCCCCATTCCCTAGACGTGGCAGGTTTATTCTGTGGGAGCACACCCTCTGGTCACATGAAAGCTTGACCTTGCCATCACCCTGTATGTTAATTTAACAGACTTTGTGAACGGGCAGTTGCAAGCAATTGATTATGCTTTAAAGAGTCTTTTGTCAGCCGCTGTTTTGGGCGTCTGACAAACAGAAAGAAGAAGAACACCTGACTCGTCCTCTCCGCTCTCTGTGGGAGAAGATGGTTACTGACAGTCTGTGTTTTTGTGTGTGTGTGCAGCACATTTCTGGTGTGTAAATTGTGTAAGCTTCACCCAGCGGGGTCGGAAACGCACACCTCGGCTCCGTCAGTGGGTCGGAGCGGGCCCTTGTTTTGTCTGGCCGCTGTTTGTGTCCTCCGTGACAACGTGGCGAAGGTGACCATAGCAGCGTGGTCACCACAGCATGTGAAAAGCAATGGCAGCCCAGGGTCACAACCTCTTGCTTTCTCGCTCTTCTTCTCACCTTCTCTGAACGCCTCTCATCTGCTGCTCCTGTCCGCTAAAGAAAAGATGAAAATGAAGGAATCGTCTTTTATGTCTCTTCCAACAGAGGGAGAACATGATCGAAGTTCTGCATCACAAACACAAAGAGGCCGAACGTCGCTGTGTTTGTAAACGAATTCAGGTTTTACTAAAACGTGTTTCTGTTTCCAAAAAAGCTTGATACACACAGTCACAGTAAGTCTGATACGTTTCCTGTGTTCTTGTTTGATTTAGGGGAAAATAAAAGACCTTAGACCTGAAGTGATGATGATTCTGTCAGTCGTCTCAACAACGCAAAGGAGTCTCCCAACCAGGATGTGTCTCCTCAGGCAGTTGTTCGTACTGACGAGCCCTTTCTGATAGAGATTCTGAAAATCATTGAAGGATGTCTTCATTTTTAGGATAAAATCTCTTTAGGCGAGGGAAGGCTTCCTCATCCTTCTAAAACCTGACAAGGCATTCCTGCCTCTCACAGTGAGCTCAGTAAAAATGGGCTCTGATTTTCTTCCCCTCCTTTGAAGATTCATGGAGAAGAAACGGTTGTCAAACTCCAATAACACGGTTATGTAAATAAATACTACTGCCTTTATTTAAGTTTACACTCAAATATAGAAGCTAACACGAGGCAGCCTGATTATGAAGTTGTGATTAATATTTAGTTTATGTTAGTGCCGTCACAAACGGTAACATCTGGACGGCTAATGGAACAAAGTATTATTAGATCTGAGGTCATGGTCGGGGTGAGCAGTCCCTTATTTTCCTCTCGAGCAATGTGACCTCTCACCCCTCTGTTCTATCTGTTTCCCTCCAGGTGCTCTCGCCATTCTGATACCGGAGCTGGACCTCGTCATCTCCCTGGTCGGCTCGGTCAGCAGCAGCTTCCTGGCGCTGATCTTCCCTCCCCTCCTGCAGATCATAGCCTTTCACACGGAGGGCCTGTCGCCGCTGGTCACCGCCAAAAACGTGGTCATCAGCCTGGTGGGGTTGGTCGGCTTCCTCACAGGAACTTACATCGCCATCGAGGAAATCATCAATCGAAACGCGGAGAAACACCAAGAGACGTTCTCCTCCTACATGGTCCAGTGATGGCGGGAAGTGACTCTCGGCAGGTGGAGATAAACCCACCCAGGACATTTAGGAACAATTTTAGGGCACATTTAAAATTTTCCTCCTCTTTGATTCGCTGCTGTTGGACATGACGACCAGTTTAGGGATAAAATCGCTGAGGAAAATCGCTGAGGAAGCCTGAAGCTGTAAGGATTCGTGGTTTCAGTGTTGTGTTTCATTATGTCACAGCGGTACGACAGCATCCGGGAGTATTCATGTTTGATCAAATCCAGCCGCTTAGTGCATCGAACGATAACGTAGTAACATTAAGAGATAATTACTTCAAGTCGGAGTTAGGCTTTTAAGGAATCAAAGGTTTTTAGAGGTCTGATATCAATTTACAGCCTGACGACATTAAAGTTTTTAAGTTTTAAAATCAAACTACCTCACAAACTGGCATCAATTTGATCTTTTAAAATGTTTGACATCAAGACACAAACTTTTAACCTTTTGTCCAGGCAGTATCTCCTCTCAGACCTTCTCAGCGTCTTGTTTTAGAAAAAGCGGGGGAAAAAATTACTTGTTTTGTTGCACTTTGATTTTATGCCTTATTCAGCAAGATGGCACAATACTTTGACAGTAGTTCTAAACAACGCATTACACAAACTTTAAATCAAGTAACTGTAAGAGAATTAAAAAAAAAAAAAAAAAAAAAACTAACTAAAAGACTAAACAAGATCGGGTATCAAAATGATTCAGCTCCAAATGAAAACCACAGATTCTTTATCACATCCCAGCAGTGCGTCCTTATTGTACATAATAACATCACAGACACACAAATCTTGTTATTATATCACTGCTGGTTCAGCTGCAGGTTTAGCTTTTTGCAAGAAAGAAAAAAGGGAGCACGGGCTTCATCATGTCTGTGTGATCTCCCACAGCAATTATCACACCCGGCACCACATTAGTATTAAGTTATCAGTCACCACGCTGCACTTTCATTGGATTTCTTTAAACACTTTATCAGCATTAGACAGCGAAAAAAAGTAGATCAGATGTACTTCCTGTTTTTTATGGTGCCTAAACATGATCAACAGTTTAAGAGGCCTATTAATCAGACTGAAGCGTTCTCCACTGTATTAATTTAGTTATAGCTTATCAGTCTCACTCGCAAATGTTAATTTGACAATGATGAGCTGTTGAACTACTGTACATATAAACAATAATAACAAGCAAAAAGGGAGGAAGAAAAACTCCTACAATAAAAAGGAAAAGAAGAATAAACAACATTCAACTTATTAAATGTTGAACAGAACAGCAAAGAGCTCAAAAACTGATGAGCACATCCAATTTAAGCGAATACCCGATCTCTAATCTGGACAAAACGAAATCTTAGTTCTTCTGTGTTTATGTGGGACTTTTTCTTCTCTTTGTTCTTGTCTTTAAAACTTTTATTTTTTTTTATCCACTTGTTTTTTTTAATGTGTTTTTATGTTTTAATGTATTTACTAAATTAAATGATTCTGCTTTTTTTTTTTTTTTTTATCCAAGCAGCATGCATCTTAAAGAGTTCCGACTAACTCTCGCTAACTTTTATTTCAGTTTAATTACAGAGGGACTCTGCATGTAAAATAATGTAACATATATGTAAAATAAAACAGTTTAAACAACTAAGCTCTAAATGTCGTATGACTACAGGCTAACACGTGCTGTAAGTTCATCATGAAGCTTCTGTGCCGGTGTTGATGTGACAGTCCCAGCCTTACTGTATGTGTAAAGGATTTGTGACAGCTGTTGGTTTGCGTCACAGTTGGTGTTGTTTTTGTGTTGCAGATGTGTCATATGTTGGATAATCAAATTATTCTCCATCACCTGTGGGCGATTCTTGTGCTGAAGATGTTTGAAAGAGATTTTCTTTGAAATTTGCAACTGGACACTTTAAGATGATGTTGACGGTGATGTTGATGGTGGTGATGTGCAGCTGCCCAAAGACGACCAATTTAGTTCATTATTTTTCATTTCAGCAGCTGTTTAGTTCATCAAAACTGAATAAGAAAAAAAAAAAAAGGCCATGTCCACCTTAGCACTCGATCCTTTCTTTATTCCTCACTCAGAATAAATAACATTCAAAGTGTCCTGGTGTGTTTCGCTCTCTTTTTCAGGCAGCTGCCAGAACTCCGGTTCCTCTGAGGGTGGAGCACGAGAAACATTCATTCGTCTTATTTCCCCGGAGTCTCTGGACTGTGCAGAGGTTTTTCTCCACACTCAGCAATAACAAGTTTTTTTTAGTCTTTTACTACTTTTTCTTTTCTTTTTTTTCACACATCACTAAGTCACAGTGATCAACAGAAAGTGTCACCACACTGGACAGGCTTTATTGTTGAAGACCACCGTTTAAATGTTTGGATGTATTCCAATAATTCTGTTTCCTCATCATTGTAACTGGTTTTTACTGAATACCAGGCCAGAGCTGAAAACTGATTTAAAGACTTGGAGCTGGATCTGAACAGGCTTGTCAAACCAAATCAAATCAAAATCAAATCAGATTTATTTGTATAGCGCCAAATCATAACAAAGTTACATCAAGGCACTTTACATATAGAGCAGGTCTAGACCAAACTCTTTATCCACAGTAATGTCCACAGTAACTGAGTAAATAAACTCAGAAACCCAGAAATCAAACAGCTAACATTTCCACAAATGCTGATAAAAGATTGACATTTTAAGATTCATTTGCTTCAAGAAGCGCCGACTTGATTCATTTATTTATTTATAAATCACCAGTTGACAGCAGATTGTCTCAGAGCACTTTAAAAATAGCCCAACAAGAGAAACTAAAGTGTCCTTTTAAGAGGCCGATACCTCGAGCGGAACCAGACTCAGGCTGGTGGAGTCGTCTGCGTTGGTCAATAATTAGAATAAATTTAGCAGCAGGAGCCGGATCTCAAGGACAGTCCTGCACTTAACTGTACGGTCAGAAGACCTCCAGACGTGGACCAGACTAAAGAGGATGTTTAACAGATAACTATGAATTACTCAGCAAAATAGTTTTCTCTTAATATTGAAAACAGGCTAGTAAAATTTCCCACCTCTGGATTATTTACTTTATTTCAGTCCAGATTGAGGTTATTATTTCCCCACTTTCACAATCATATTTTTAATTTCTCACATTTTCAAATGAAATCAGAAAATTCAAATCCCAAAATCACTGCTGAGGATTCAAAACACCTGATTTCTGACCCAGCTAGCTATTTTTATTCCCTTAAAGGACTTGAGTTTTCATTTATTCTCCCTTCCCTTTTTCCATTTCGTGATGATGCAGCTACGACTCTGCTGGAGGAAAAAAGGATGTTGTGTATGTTTTTTAAAGTGAAAATAAAGGAATCGTCTGGCTAAAAACTAGATTCACATTTTAATAATCGGCCTGCGTCATCCATGGATCTGTTAATGGCTCTAATGCAGCCAGATAAATGCACAGTCATATCACAGGGGCTAATATGCTGGTTAATAAACAGGTCGAAGGCCATTCAGAGTTAAATGGCTGCTCCAATGTGATGCTGACTTCCCTTTTTCCCCTCAATTACCAGCAGCCAGCCACAAGATTGGTCATTGATCATCTTTCAGAAAAGCATTGTTAACAAAAACATGCTCATGATTGTTGTTAAATCTTTGCAGTATTGAGGTGTATAATGCAGAAAAAAAAGGGGTAGTAATTATAGAAATGACCCGTTTAACACAAGAACGATCGAACACGTGACTCATTGACATTTGACAAACCAACAGCAGCTAGAGTCGGTTCAGTTTTTGCATTTTGATAATATTTAGTGTGTTAATGTTAGTGTGTGTTTTTATTTCCTACGACAGATTGGAGGAGACTTTCGGCTTTGCCAGACCATGATGGGCCATAATCCTCTGTGATTTCACCGCAGTGGGAGGTCACTGTGTATCCCTCCAGGTTCCAGTGAAGGATTGAGTAACTATGGGATTTATTTATTTTCAGATTCAAATGAAGTAGATTTCGTGTCAGCAGCGTTTCAGAAATATGTTTCAGAGGCTACAAAACTGCAGACGACCAAAATAGGCATTTTAAACAAAAGCATGGATGCATCTTCATCATAAAAATCCAAGCCAGCTCCAGGACCCTAAATATCAGGCCCCGTCTGTAAAACGCAGATGGGCATCGGCCGCAGGAGCAGTCTGGGTAATCTCACTCACGGAGGGAGGCGGAGAAAAAGGGTCAGCTGGGGGTTAATTTTCCTCCATAAAGCTGCAGATGGAATTTCATTAACCCTTGTAGGAGCAGCAGAGTCTTTAAAGTAGGCCGACGTATTCAAACAACAGCGCCTTGCATTTTACATTAGCTGGGCGCGTAGCGTGCCTTGGGGAATAAAGTAACCCCATTTTTGCCGCATGAGTTTGTCAGATTTACATCATTCAGTGTTAATTCTCACCATCTTCTGGCTGTCGTCGTGCAGATAAATCATTCCCCAGCTCGCCTCCTTCTTTCTTCTGAGATGAGCAGAGAACTCTCTCATTTCGCCCGTTCAGCATTTCCTAATTAGCTTTATACTGAGGCCATTTCTGAGGACAAACAGACGGATGTTTGTATAATTGTGTTCAAGAAACTAAGAATTGGTTACAGTTATACTTTTAAAGGAGCTACTTGAGACTAGAGACTGAGACCATAAGCGCATCGGCAAAATGTTTACTGAGCTAATAAATCAGGGAGGAGGAGGCACCTTTTCCCATAGACTTCAATACATGTTTTTACAAGTGGAGTTGCCCACTGATGGTCTGAGTGGTTGTAGGTCTCTGTCTGCAGACCTGTCCAGGGTGACCCCGCCCCTCAGCCAATGTGAGCTGGGATTGGAAAGAGATCAGAGGAGACGATGAAGGAGTGAATGAAAGATGGTTGGTTGGTGTCACTTTCTGCAGCAGGCGGTTAAATCTGGCAGCTGATTTCTCTGCTGAGTTCACTTCACGTCTAAAACAACCTCGTTTCTTTCCTCTCTCACACGAGCGTGAAGTGCTTGACCCGCTTCATCCCTCAGCAAGGGGAAAAACACGAAGCTCTGTGTGAGGGTTAGCGTTAGTTATTCCCAAAGTTCATGACTTTATTAAAGCTTTATTTTTCGCTCACAGTAATCAATAAATAAACAAAAGGATCTAAACATGAATGGAGAGATTGTACATTAATTTTACATAAAGCCAGAAGTCTACTGTAAATAAACTACGAGCACAACATGAAAGGTGTTTAACATGACAGGGCAGGCCTGAGCGCCCCGTGACTCCTGGACCGAAATTACAGAAACGGTAGTAGATCCTGTCCATCCACAGCCCTGTTTTTTTCACCTGAGGCGCCGCAGCACAAGCTTTGCTTGTGAAAAGCCTGCTGTTTCCTTGAGACTGCTAAAAGCTGTCATGGGCTCAAGTATGGAGAGCGTGCAGGTCTCTCAGCGCTGCCAGGAATATGCAGCTGCATCACCTTTTCACTGAGAGCAGGCAGATAAGGAGAAGCTTCCCTGCGGACTCTCTTAAATGACTCTTCGCTCTTAACTCTCGTCTTTCAGAAGATGTTTTTCCTCTCAAAACAGAGCTGAGCAGGGAGTAACGTGCATTTTCTCTCTGCCATGAGCAGCACCGACAGTCAGTCTTTAGTTGATTTCACTGCTGCTGCACGACCATTAAAGCAAAAAGTATGCTTCTCATATATTGAACAATGTTTGGAATTAATTGGTGGTAAATCTTTTACTTGTAGATGATGACAAATGGAAATAATTTCTCTCTGCAGGTCCTGATCGGTGATAAAAGCCTGTATGAACCCCGATAAGGATCCTGATGGACCCCAACAGACCATCAGCAAAAAATAGATTTTTTTACTGGATGGTAAAAGATGGTAAATAGATGATGTACCAGAAGTTTTACAAAATCTCAAACTACCTAAATTTACCCAAACTTTATTCTCTATCAGGTATGTCAGGATCAGGACTTCATCGGACCGTCCTCGAGTCCTTCTGGGTCAGTATTTTTCCTGAAATCTGAATCTGAGCTCCGAATCATTATTTGTGTCACTTCCCAGATTTTTGCAGTGACTCTCGGGATTGTGAGCTGTGACTGAGACTGTTCTCACACCTGATCCACTTTGATCAAGAGCCGGGAACTTCTCTGCGTTCATTAGGAGGACCTAAGACATGATCTTCTCTGTGAAGAAAGATTTGACACATTTTTGCCTCTAAAATACCGACTGTGTTCCATTTTCCATGTATTCATTTTTCTGAAGCTCCATGATCCGTGATTTTGGAGAAAATTACGCTGCTCTCAATTCCTTCGCGCCGATGACTCATCCCTCCAAATAAAAGATGAAGTCCATTACTACACAGCGGCTCCCTCTTCACATCCCTGTGGTGCTGAGAGATGCAAAAGAAGGTGGTGCTTTTCATTCGCTCCTGATTCATACTCTCATTAATAGTAATAATAAGGAAAAACCACATTGTGCGTAATTCTGCATTTCTTAATTCTCGCTGTGAAAAATCGAGGCAATCATGAAAGTCCTCAGTGTAGTGTTGTTCGCAGCACTGATGGATTTGTGTTTTGGAAAATAGGCAAATATTGGGTGAAATGAATGAATAAGCTTCCTCCAAACTAAAGCCCCAATCTCTCAGCTTGTTGGATAGAAAAGGTTGAACCGTGTTGTAATCACTGCCGCTGGAATCGTTTCTGCAGAGGAGACGGAGAGCCGGTGATAATTCACCCATCCGGAGTTCAAATGAGAAAAATCCAATACCAACATTTTGAGATGAAGCTGACTCTCCTTCCTGTTTTTGTTCCACGAGAGAGATTGAAGTGAATTTCAGAGATTTTACAAAAAGGATGCAGGGAAAGACAGCAGGTACCTGCAGATCATAAAACGAGGCTCTAAATCAGAACTCAGAGCTTCAAACAGGACACACATACTGTCAGAGTTCGTGACTTAGACTTTTATATGATTATCATTATGGCCTGCATTGATGAGGATCCTGATCAGGTCCTGCTGCCTGAGGTTTTCATGATGTTTGCCAGGAGCTTACATTTCCTTTCTTCAGGGAGAAATGGCAACGTAATCTGAATTCCTCTCCCTATTTTATTTGTTTCACATTTTTGCATTGTAACAATATTTACAGCAGCTAAATGAAAACTGGATATGGCGACCCAGAGGCCGGACCAGGAAGTCTCCAGGAACAGAGGAGGTTTTTGATTTTTCAGATTTTACACCCAGCCTGGGTCCAGAGGAAGGAGCCGGTCCGTCTCTTCTATCCAGATCTACTGGGACACAACAAAGTCACACCACCCAGGTAGACAGACACCAACTGACTCTGTTATCTTCTACACAACACTAAAATTAGTTTCCTTATCAGTGTTATTTTATTGGATCCATATACACCTTCTGAGCTCATGCACTGAAGTCACTGATGTGCTGGCTCATTAAAATCTTATCCTTAGCCTGAAACTTATCCTGAAAGAAAGTGTTTTCATTCAAAATGAACACAAATTTCCTGCCGCAGCCTAAAAGGTATAATTTCTTTAAAAGCATCCCAGCGCCGGACCTTTCTAACATTAATCCACATCATAGTGCAGATTCGTTCTCACCCTTCTTTCTTCTCCTCCTCTCGCCTCGTCACTCTCCTCCGACCTTTGTGCTTTTTGTTCTAATCTCTGCTGTGTTTTATCTCACACCGCTGGATGAGCTGCAGCAGACGTTGCTGAAAAGCCTGTGAGGACCTGAACCGTCCTGCTGTGTGATTCTGTGGAACCATGAATGTAGGTGTGTGATGCATTTACTGGAGCTGCGTCCTCAGACTTTCCAACACTTTCCCAAACATGCAGTTAAATCACTATGTTGCAATTGGAAACACATTTTTCTGAATTCTGTGAGTTCGTGCATCAGATCTAGTCCATAATTTAAAATCAGATCAGCTCACAGGGACAGCCTTTGGATTCCTTGTCCGAGTAAACGTCAGTCCGGGTTTACTTCGTGGTCTCGATTAGCTTTTAATATTTCATTAAGCTCCAGATAATTTGAGGCCAGTACGGCAAAGAGGTGTTTACTGGAAATGCATGAGAAGTTCCTGATCTGTACAGTTCCCGAGGGCAGAGAGCAGAATGTACAAGCATGGAAAAATATGAATTTGAAACAGCAGCTGAAATATTTAGAGGAAACATATTCCTTGAACAAACTGGCCTGAAAAATGCCTGAAGGCTATCTCCTTCTATCTTATTTTGTGTGTGTGTGTGTGTGACTGGAAACGGGTCGGACGGAGAGCTGGTCTCCTGCTTCGTGGTCAGTATCTTAGCCTGATGCGGCCCGTGCAGGTTCTGGTAAGCCTACTGTAAAATGTCAGGACGTCGGACAGGTCAGGTCAAAGCAGCGTTGAGAGTCTGACTGAGTTAAACAACTCTGCGTGCAATAGACTGCGATTAGTCCCCCCCCCCCCCCCCCCCCAAACACGATATGAGCTGCAGGATGAAGGTCCTCGTTGTCAATAATGGATCTGAATTGATAGCACGTTTCTCTGCTCGCTGACTTTAATTCAAAACACATCATCTCCTGCTCCATGGTCGATTTTGCTCTAAACGGAACTGTCTTTGAAAAATACAACATTTGTTGTACTGAAGACTTGACGCTCGACCGACTGAGACCATAAACTCCAAAGGCAAATGTCGACTGAGGCCTTCTCCCATAGATTTCAATGCAATCCAGTTCAGACACAGATGGAAAGCTGGTTGGTTTGTTTTCGTCTGCAGTCCGTCTTCTACTTCAAACGTTGGCGTTTATGACGCCACTGCGCCTGTTGGGAGGGAACCAATCGTCAGCCAGGGGGCAGCAACGCAGGGCAATCCAACAGAGGACGCTGGAGACGACAGAGGAAGAGGCCGGCGATGATGTCGTTAACCAACGTACCTCCTGTCTCCTGAATGTCAAAAAAAAAAAAAAAATCTTCTTGTGGTGCATTGACTGAAAACCTTCCTCTGCAGAGTCCACCTGCTGTTACCGCCACGTCAGCCATCTCTGCAGGACAAAAGCTAGTCCCTCTGTTTTCCTTTCTGTCCTCGTGAGCCACACAGTAAAATAAGACATGACTCGTAGCACTCAGGAATGGGAAGTGGTATTTATTCCACCCTGAGAGGGGGATTACTCTGTTGCCATCAGCGATGAAGCGACCCAGAAGTGTTATTACTGAAATAAACAGCATCTCTTCCCTCTGTGATGTTGAAAGAAGAACACACAAATTATATCAAATTATCAAGAGTTCTCTCAGAATCAGAAGCTTTGTCCTCTCAAAGCTCCCAGCAGCTTTTTATCCTGATATGAACCGACGAGCCGAGCCGATAAAGATACTTAAGGATTATAAAAGATGTGACTGACTCAAAAATCCAGAGAGGGGATGTTGAACAGCAGCGACAGCGCCTCCGTCCTGACATGATGCCCGTCAGACCTTCCTCAAGCAGCGACAGATGTCGACAGAGGAGGACGTGGAGATGGAAGTTGTGTCCGTTTGTTAACAGGGAGGAACCAGACAACTGTTGTTACCCTGAGATGTTTCAATGCAGACAATTTGTTTCCGCTCCGTGTGGAGTTTCTGTCAGTGGGCGGAAGGTGAAGTGATTTATGTTTGTGGGGTGAAATGAGACAGACGGAGCGGCAGGACGTGAGGCTCAAATGAAGGAAGCTGAGAGGAGGACATGAAAAATAATTTATCCTATTTTCGGTTTGTGAAATGATAAGATTGTTCCCGTTGTAATAAAAAAGAAGGCGATTTCCAGCCAGTCTTCTGCGACTCGTCTTTTTGAGACGTATCTCAACCAATGAAATCATCTATTACTTTGGTGTGGGGCAGTGCAGTTAATTACAATATAATTCTGAATGTAATATGGCCAAGTGAAATATCTACAGTAATCGTTCATGTATTTTTTGCTCATCAAAAATCGTTTCATCCAGCAGAGGTCCATCGCTGCCTGAAGAAAAACTACAGTCTTAAAACTTAGTCATCATAACACAACACTGTGTTTAAAAAATCCATCATAATAACCTGAAAAGAGCCCTCATTTATAAGGCTGACTATGATCTGATGAGAGACCATTTCCTCTAGACACTCGATTTATTCAGCAGCCTGTTCGACATTAAGCCCCCAAAATTGTCTCCCGGCTGAATGTGAATGTGGTAAAACGACAACAACCGTGTGTGAGCTGTTGAATGTGGCACACGGTCCAACAAAATGTGTGTTACTGTGTTGCTGTTGTTAAATATTGATAATGAGCGTTTTCCTCCCGTCCTGCCTCACCAGGGAAGTGAGACTGTGTGCGAAGTGAGGTGACAAACGGAGGCTCACAGTGAACGTTCCTTTATTAAGACATGTTTACCAGAGCTCAGTCGGCGATCTTTTGTCTCATCAATAATACAGACATTCAGAGGAAACATTCTCCACGGCGATGTGCAAAACAGCATATGAAAGGAAAGCAGGTACATTCTCGTTTACTGTTGGCTTCCAAAGAGACTGGATGGCTTCCTTTTTTTACGTTCCAAAGACACAAACAACAACAAGCTCAGTAAGTTGAATTGATTTTTAGCAATAAAAAGATTAGAAAAAAAAAAAAGTGGATTTACATTACTGCAGGCAAAAAGATAGCTCTGTATTTGTCGAGCCTCGGTGGGCCAATTATGTTTGCTGCTGTCCTCAACAGGTGTCCGTTCACTAACTGCACCTCGTCTGAATGTAAATCCTCTTCTCTCTATTCTGGGACTTCATAAACTGGGCTGGAAATTGGCTTTTTTTTTTTTTTAAGATCTGCCCAATATGACCATTTTCCTCTGGCAACACACCGTTGTCACACAACATGGATGGTTTGGGCTTCTGTGTGAAACTGGAATCTGCTTCACTGTTAAATACAGTAAATTCAATTATCTATCCATGAAGAAACGCTAAATTTAAAATATCAGAAAATAATTACTTCTCTTTACCTTCCACATCTATTCCAGCAGACTGGAGCTCGGAGGTTAATTGTTGACTTTCACCAGATGAGCCTTTTTTATGCCTTCAGGCTCAATATATGACTGAGAATATTAGTCGTTTGCATGATAAGCCTTCTGCATGCACAGATGCAGATCATAGAATATGGATGAGTGCTCTGGAAGTTTCCAGTGAATGGACCTGGTGCTAAGAATTTTGATGGTCATTTATAATATTATTTATTCTACATTTAATGAATGAGAAAATATCATAAATAATTTATAATGTGTTTAAATAAATAAAATAAATAAGGGACAAAAAGTGTGAAAGCTTTGAGCATTTACTTGCTTTTTTTTGTTAGCCTAGCTTAGCATAAAGAGTAGAAGCAGATGGAATCTGTCTGGCTCTGCTCAATATTCAGAAATTATTTAATAGCAGCAATATCATGTAAACAAACGCATACACAAACTGTGGTGTTAAAACAAGCGGTGGAAATCCGGCAGCCTCTGTTTTTTTTTTTTTTGTGTGTGTTTTTTTTTCCCAGAAGTCTCTGCAGCATGTTCCCAGACCCACAAATTACTATTTTTATATTTCTGTCAGTGTGTCAGAGAGATTCCTCTGTTTGAATCTGCATCTTATGCTAAGCTAACACGCTGCTAGCTGAGAGCGCCACTAATCCAGCGATCATTTAGAAAGCAAATAAATTCAGTTCAGTTGAATTTTCATGTCACTTTACTCAGATAAAGGAACAATTTGGGAAAAATATATGTAATCACTTGCCAAGAGAAAATCCACGTCGCTCTCTGTTCATATACGAAGGCTGGACAGCAGCTAGTTAGCTTAGCATAGCATAAAAAATGCTCCTCTCCTCTTTTGACCAAATTATCCAGTAGAAGCAAAACGTCTGGAGGAATTCAAATAGTTCTTGGCTGTTTTACAACCGAAACATTTTGCCAATTTAAAGGTCCGCCTTGGACCCGTTTTAAAGGTCTTGGTCTGACCTTTACCTTTAGGAGGAAATAAACTCAGAACGGTCTGATCACACAAAAACACACAGCAGGCTCTTTAAAACTGGACAGGCAGATTATCAAAGCAACAATCCGCTTATTCACACGCACTAATGCAACAATCGTCTTCCAGTGTGGCACACAGTGATGTGGTCAGAAAACTTTTGTTACAACCACAACTTGATTTCTCATTTTTATGTCTTTTTTGAAAGATTTTTTTCTTGTATTTTATTTTATTTTTATTTTTATTTTTTTTTGTTGGATGTGGGACAGTTCTAATGTTAGACAAGAAAGTGCACACAGTATTGCTTCTGAATGGCAGAGACACCGTGTTTTTGTCTTCCTCTCTTTTTTTTTTCTCTCGTTTTGTTCATTTGTCTCTCGTGAGTGTGAAACACAAGGGGGGCAGATTCGATCACACCTTTAGTGGCAGTAGAAACCGACGATGTGAAGAGGTGAGGCAGTCAGTTAGCAGCAACACCGCCATCGGTACGGCACTCAGAGGGAAAACCTCAGAAACGTCTTAGTCCCAAAAGGTTAGCAGTAAAAGTCAAGTCCAGGTCCGAAACCTCTTTGTGCGTCTTGTGTTCTTTGTCAATATAACACACACTCCCTCTCTGAAATGAAAAAACCTGCTCATAATAAAAACACGCCAACACTCTTGTGTTTTCTAATCACCATGTTCACCTGAATAATAAGATGATTTGCTGTTGGCAGGTGATACCTGCGGACCGATTCACAAATATCCCCATCGTGGAGTTTGGCAAGTAAATAATAAAGATAGCAGGATGATTTGAAGGATCATCGCAGCAGCAGACGTGTTGTAGAGAAATTATATAAAACTTCAGCTCAAATTTGGACACAATTCAACAAATGCAGCATGTTCCCAAACTTTACTGCTGGTTTTTGTTTTTTACCAAGAAGAGTATCCAGTATTCATATCCAGGAGTCAGAGTTTAAAGTCTTTAAGTAAAAAAAGGTTAAAGTCAAGTCAAAGTCTGATGTTGAAGGTCAAACACCATCAACATTTGCTTTTTTCTTTGTTCCAATCCAGAATCCATTCACATTAGAAATCTGAAAATAATTACTGTAAACAAACAGGACGGTTGACCTTCGTCAGAGCTCAGGTTAAATATTCACACGTTACTCAAAAGTCGATCACATGACGTGATATTCCCAAAGAGCACCAATTTGTTATTCTAGACAACAAATAAGTTCTTTTTAAAAACCCCCTCTCAGTTTTCATTTCTGTGAACAATCAGGAGACACAAACAGAGTTTCAGTCTTTCACATCACAGCACCGGAGAGTTTGTCTTCAATCTAGTTCACAGTTTGTGCGTCGGGGTGTGTGTGTGTGTGTGTGTGGGGGGGGTAAATCAAATGACAGTTTATTGTCTTCATTACCAAAGAAAGTCGTAATAAAACGCATTACTAAGTTAAGAGATGCTTCCAAACTCGACCTCAGCTTCTCCTCCTGTGTTTTTTTTTTTAAGCCTCCCGGTTTCCCCGAAGCCGCCGCTGATAATTCTCACATCATTTATTTTACTTTTCTCCATCTCCTCTTCTACCTCCAGCTATTACAGCTCTTCTCAGAGAGTCTTCTTCTTCTTACCCTTATTGGTTTTATTTTCATTACTAGTTCCTCCCTCTGCCAAGGTCAAGTTTCTTGTCATTGCTCGTTTTTTTTTTTTTTGTTGTTGTTGTTGTTTTTTTTTGTCATAAAAGTTAAAAGCAGCCCTCCATTCGTAGTCTCAGCAGTGAAACTTGAAGATGATCAGGACGATCCTCTTGTACTCCTTCCGGAAGTTGTGGTTCAGGACGCCGTAGACGACGGCGTTGAGGCAGCTGTTGAAATACGCCATGAAGTAGCTGGCCGTGAACAGCCACTCCGGTATGGCCCGGCTCAGCCTGGAGTCCAGCGCCACCGCCAGGCCGATGAAGTTCAGCGGCGCCCAGCAGACGGCGAAGAGCACAAACACCACGAACATGGTGAGGAAGTTGCGGAGGTCGTGCGGCTTGATTTTGGGCCGCGAGTCCGGCTTGACCCTCCGCCTCACCTGGATGACGAGGATCCAGATCCGCAGGTAGCAGTAGGTGACGATGCCGATGGGCAGGATGAAGTGCACCACCACCACCGTGATGGTGTACAGCGAACTGACCGACTGGGCGAAGGTGCAGGAGTACACCCGGGGGTCGTACTGCAGAGACTCCACGAACCAGTTGGGCACGATGGCGAGGATGGTGAGCGCCCAGACGAGCACAACGTAGCACATGGTGTTGCTGTTGGAGAAGAGCTTGTCGTACTTGAGGCTGTGGCAAATGTAGCAGTAGCGGTTGATGGCGATACCTGTGATGTTGAAGATGGAGCCGATGACGCTGAGGCCCATCAGGAAGCCGCTGATCTGACAGTGGATGTAACCGGCGATCCAGCCGTCGTGGAAGATGGCGGTCAGGACCAGCGGGTAGGGGTAGATGGCGACCACCAGGTCGGCAAGGGCCAGGCTCACCACGAAGGCGTTTCCTGCAGATGGCGAGGAGGAAGGTATGACATCACAGCACTGACAAAAAAACAACACCATCAAGACATCCGTTTGGTTTCTCCTCACAATCTGCTGCTAATCTAGCATCTATCTGCCAAAGTATCTAATCTGAACATTCAAGTGTATTTAGTTTTCTGAGTTGTTCAAAGCTTCCTGCAGACTTCCTTCTGAACCGATCGAAATGTGCACATAAAGATGAGTGTTGGGAGGCCTGGAGAGATGAAGGTCTGCTGATCAGGAGCTGAAGTCAACCAATTACCTTTTCTCACCAAGCAGAGAAGCTGCGGCCGGCAGATTCAAATGTGTGTGTGTGTGTGACAGTCAGTGGAAAAGTCCAACGGACATCTGGTGGGTTTCCTGAAAACATTTCAGTTATCTGATATGAAAATAACACATTTTTGTGATGGAAGGAACAAAAGAACCGATGACGTCTCCTTTTGAGCTTAGCTTTAAAATTTCCAAGATGGTTTTCTGCAAAACACTGAAAAGCATCTCGGTTCGGCCTTGTTCTTCAATTTAGTTCAGTGTCAGAGCAACACGCAGTAAACTAATCAGCTCCAATTTGCTCCTCGATAGATGTGGAATATGTTTCGTTTGGTCCAGCTCGACAAAAAAAATGTTAAAGAGCAGAACCATGTTGAGCACTGAAGGGCCCTCTGGGTGCTCCGGCGCCGTCCCACAGTCCAAGGACACGCACGATAGGTTAATTAATGACACCAAAGTGCCTGCTGGCGTGAATATATGAGCGGATGCATCACCCCACACAGATAAAGGATATAAATAATGGATGCATCTTTGACCAACAGATCCACACTGGGTAATTAAAACAATGTGTTTGAATCTCATAAATACACTTTCACTCAGCTGGGTATCATTTAGAGTTTTAAAAGTCTACAAGTTGGAAAAGAAGTGAAACTAGTTCCCCTTACAACACTATTTCTTGTTTTTTGTGCATTCTTTCCGCACCTTTGGAGAACGTTGTGTTTTGTTATCATACACTTAAAACTACATGAAGATATGAAGATGTCGCTGGATGTAAATTCTGATATTTTTAATTAGGGGAAAAAAACAAGCTCCTTACAAAAAAAAAAAAAAAAGAAGAAGAAGAAGCACAAAGAAAACAGAACAAAGCAGCAGACCATAAAGTCAGATAATTAAAATCTGGACCATTAAGCTCTGAAAGCTGAGCGGCACTCGTATCATTACAGGCTGATGAATACAACGTGTCCGAATCACCTGCTGACTTCTTTTCTTTTAGGGGTTTGCTGAACTGAAAACATCTTTGTAATGGCATTTTCCTGATCACCTGTCAGGAACTTTGTGCATTTCATTTGTGTTTTCTCCCTTTGTCGTCGCCATCGCACAAAGCTCCCCTCATGAAACTCTCCTGAATCTCTGCAGCATTTGTATTGCAGGCGGATTTCTATCTCTTCAGTCTGCAGCCTAATGAAATCGCGTCAGCATCCAATTCAGCCACATCCTCTTGAGAGAAAAAAAAAACAACTCTAGGATGAGAAGCTCCTTTCAGAAAAAGAAAAAGAAAAATATTGTGCGGCTTTATTGTTAACTTTGTGAGGCCGCAGAGATTTTTAATGTTAATGGCTTTGATTTGCATTCATAAGTTAAAATAAGTTCATTCATTTCTGCTACCGCACTGATGCAACATAGATTATTGTTACATTCACATATTAATTCGATGATAGATATTCTGTAAAACAGAAATCTGTGGAGACGCTTCAAATTCCATTTTATGTCACCTGTTTCAGGAAAAGGAGCTCAGAGCTAAAGTAAACGGTCGGTCTGCGCTGAAGTGAGAAAAACAGATAAAACAAATATTGATCTCAGTGCTTCAGTATTCCAGAGAAAACACGTTTCAGCCGCTGACTTTCTGATAAAGGTTGTTGCTATTTCTTTGCAGATTGAACATTTTCATCTTTCGTACAATGTGTGACCTTTAAATGTCTGAAGTACTTGAAGCATCAATTGGAAAAAAAATCTGTCCCATGTTCAGTAAAATGACTTCATAAATCTCCGCTAATGTCCCATCTCTAATAAATTAGTATTTCAGTTCGGTTGTTTAATGTACCAAATCATAAAACCAGTGCTCTGCTCTGTTATCAGAGATAAATGCAAATGCTTTTCTGCCGACTATTGATCCGTCATGTTTGCCACCAGCAGAAGTCCTCCCTTTATCATTTCCTGTCACCACAGATAGAAACACTAAAAATACATCATCTGACTGTCACCTTCCTTATGCATCCACATGTTCGCCTCAGGCAGCTGTAATGGATACGTGTTGGTGGGAACGTTCATCAAAGCGCCTTCTCCAGCCGTTAATAACACCTTGTTCCACCTTGTTCTCTACATCTCACCCCCCCAGCTCTGTCTTCATTACGAACAGACTTCACCGCTAATATTCTGCCCGATAACTCTCCGGCACGACACAAGAGGCTAGTTAGGGAAGAGCTGCGGCTCGGAGCGTGGAGACGGGGGACTTGTTAACCACCAGTCGATATGTATTAGTCGTCGGTTCTGTCTTTATTAGTGCGTTTGCCCTTTGCAGCTATTCCCAACTACACCCCTCTTCGTGTTTCAGCTGGAACCGCCCGTGTTAATGAGTGGAGCAGAGAAACGGGTTCAAAGTTCAACTCTCTGGCTGAGAACGACACTAAGGCCGTCCGAGTGTGTCTCATTACATCCATTCATCCGTCCATTATGGAGATGGAAGTATCAGCTCTTCTTATTTCATGTCAGTCTACAGTGAGGAGTGACAGACCGACTGACTGACTGACTGACTGACTGACAGACCGACTGACAGACTGACTGACAGACAGACTGACCGACTGACGGACCGACTGACTGACTGACTGACTGACTGACAGACTGACCGACTGACGGACCGACTGACTGACTGACTGACTGACAGACTGACAGACTGACAGACAGACCGACTGACTGACAGACCGACTGACTGACTGACTGACTGACTGACTGACAGACCGACTGACTGACAGACTGACTGACTGACTGACCGACTGACTGACTGACTGACTGACAGACCGACTGACTGACCGACTGACAGACCGACTGACTGACCGACTGACTGACTGACTGACCGACTGACTGACCGACTGACAGACCGACTGACTGACCGATGGACTGACTGACCGATGGACTGACTGACAGACTGACTGACTGACCGACCCACGGACTGACCGACTGACTGACAGACTGACTGACTGACCGACTGACTGACAGACCGACTGACTGACAGACCGACTGACTGACTGACCGACTGACTGACCGACTGACAGACCGACTGACTGACCGATGGACTGACTGACCGACTGACTGACTGACAGACTGACTGACTGACCGACTGACGGACTGACAGACTGACTGACCGACTGACCGACTGACCGACTGACTGACCGACTGACTGACAGACTGACTGACTGACTGACTGACTGACTGACTGACTGACTGACAGACTGACTGACTGACTGACCGACCGACTGACTGACTGACGGACTGACAGACGGACTGACCGACTGACTGACTGACTGACTGACAGACCGACAGACCGACAGACTGACTGACCGACTGACTGACGGACCGACTGACTGACGGACCGACTGACTGACTGACTGACTGACTGACTGACTGACTGACAGACTGACTGACGGACCGACTGACAGACTGACTGACGGACCGACTGACTGACTGACTGACTGATGGACAGACGGACTGACGGACTGACTGACGAACTGACCGACTGACAGACTGACAGACTGACAGACCGACTGACTGACTGACTGACTGACTGACTGACCGACTGACAGACCGAATGACGGACTGACGGACTGACTGACAGACCGACTGACTGACTGACTGACTGACTGACTGACCGACTGACAGACCGAATGACGGACTGACGGACTGACTGACAGACCGACTGACTAACAGACCGACTGACTGACTGACCGGTCAGTCTGTAGTCCTGCCAACAGTAGGAGATTGTTGATGTGGTTGCGTTCATTTCTTAATCTTCCTAATTAACTGAGGAACCGAAGCGTCATGCTGGAGGAGGATTTTCCACAACCTGGCAACGTAAGCTTATTATGGTCTTTAAACTGATAACAAGCAGTCTGTTGAATTAATTGAATTAATTCAATAATTGCGGGAGCTTTCATCAGAAAGTGGCAGCAGCAGCTTTAATCCAAATAACGACATGAAATGACTTTAATGAATTGGCACAGGAGGCGCCTCGGTGAGAAACTGAGCCCATCCAGCTCTGCTAATCGGCCCGTTGATGAAGACAAACGACGTGCGAATTACAAAAGATTTATATCTGTTTGACCTTTAACTCTTGAACCTGCCGAGAAGTTCCAGCTCTTTCAAAGTCAAAGTTTTCTTTCTGCACATCTGCATGTAAACCTACTTAGACCACGAGCGCCGCTGAAGAAGCAGCACGGTGAACTTTTCAAACTTCCTGTCGTCAGCTGATCTCCAGTTGTTTCGTAACCTCGGAGGCTGTTCTGATCCCGACGCTCTCACTATTGCTGCTTCCACTCTGCAAACACCAGCATCACCTGACGGAACTGATTTCAGCATTCAGGTCGGGGACAAGAGTACACACTTTTTTCTTTTTTTTTACAGAGTCCACCTTCAGCTGACATTTCCTGATCAAGATAAGAGATGTTGGCTGAAAAACTGATTTTGGCGCTGATCTAGACGACCTCGGGCTTTTTCTTTAAATACATAAAACCAGTCTGTGCGTCAGGGTGAGACAGAAATGGGAGTTCCAGTTAGACGCGTTTCTTCAACTTGATGGAGAGCTGTGATGGTTTATGACAATCACACAGTCGGCCTTGACTGCAAATCCCCAAATCTTAAACTAGAGGCTAAAAAAGCAGAAAGTCTGAACGTGTTTCAGCACATCTGATGTGAATCTGTAGACCTCATCCTAACCCTAACCCTAACCCTAACCCGGGCTCAACGGTGCTGCAGGAAGCAGATAGCTTCCTCATCTCAGAGTGGACTTCCACATACTTTTTATATCAGTATTCAAGTCACGTATACATTCTCGGCCAAACTTCACATAACTTGGTCTGAATACCAATTAAATCCAAATGTCACCTCAGCCGGAGTCCACTCTCATACATCCAGGTTTAATGGACATGGTGTTTAATGTGTTGCTGCCGTTTCTTCCACTAATAAGCAGAACACCAGACTCAGACACATATTTCTTTTCTTGAATGAGGAAAATGTAAACGTCCACGCTCCTCGACAACACTCGGAGTTTTGTGTGGCAGGGTTCGGTCGGACTGTTGTGTTGCTGTAATGGCTGTGAGGTTTCAGTGCGATAAACAGTCTGTTGCACATTTCGCTGTCGTGATGAAACACCAACGCAGCAGATCTTTTATTTTCTCGGGATTTGAGTTTAAAGATGAGTCGTGTTGGTCGAGTCTTGAAACGCCTGCAGCACCGTGTTTGCCCCCCCCCCCCCCCCCCGTCGACACTGGAAACACAGACAGAACTGCACCGAGTGATGAAGTAGAAGAGCGTCGAAGGAAAATTAGACACAATAAATCACGTTTCTGGGGCAGCTCAGCGTCCTGCATCTCCGGGCAGGTGTGCAGCAGCAGGACGAGTTCAGGCGGGTTTCCGGGATCAGGTCCGGCTCGTCAGACTGTGAGCTTCTGCTGCCTCAACAGGCCTCGGGCCACCTGCTGCAGGTGTGGTGACGTCTCACCTCTGCTCTCTGCGGATCAGTGAGCTTCAGCACACAAGTTCTCAAAGCTACCCAAACACCAATCCAAAGAATTTCCTTTATTAACTCTACTGTGGTTTGAGCGATAAAATAAGAGCTGACCTACTTTTTGTTTGGACCTCCTGAGATCAGTATCAGAAGACAGACCTGAACCGGGCGGTTTCTGTCAGCACAGCCTGAAACAACCACAGTGATTAAACAGTCAGCATCTGCTGAAAGACTAATCTTCATTTACCGGCTGAACTATCTGATGTGAAATGACGTGAATGAAAGGAGCTGGGCAGCAGCTTCGGTCCTCCACCTGAGCCAACACTTTGGTTGTGTTAGAAGAAAATGAAACGCAAAACACAACGCAAATCTGAGCCTGTGTTCGGCGCTGGAGGACGAAGGATTTCAGTCAGACCTGATCAATCAATCTCTCTTTTTCAGTAAACAGACGAGACAAAAATCAAACCACGAGGATGCAAATCTAAACTCTCAGCTTTGCTGTTAACATGATGAAGTGATGTCTGCAGTCGGCTGCAGCAGGTGACCCCCCCCCCCGAGCTTCCAGGAGTCCTGGACTGCTCGAAGCGAAACGAGTCCAGCTGTGGCTCAGCATGTGTCAAAACTTTTCGCACATTTAGTGAAGCACTTTGCGTTGTATGTTGTGTAATAGCTAGACTTTAAACTTCCAACACTTTAAGATACTGTCTCCTCCAATTGGAAACAGGATTCAGTCAGTGAGATAAAAACGAGGGAAACTACCTCGGCTGTCTTTTCAGACATGAAGTCAGTTCATGAAGACAAAGAATTAAAATTCTGCTCTTGGTCTGTCTTCATGAACGTTGTCAAACCGTTTTACAAAGTTTGTAACCCAAACAGACTCTTCATAAATAAAAGGGCAGAATTGAACTTTTCACAGTTTTCCGGTGATTTGCGGTCGAATGTGAAAGCAGCCTTTGGACAAAGATGAAACATTCACAAACTTTTGTGGCATCAAATTCTGTTAGACTGGAAGACGTATTTTACATTTAATGTGTAACTACGTCTACTCTCCTGAGAATATGAGTCAAAAACAGGTCGACTTCCTGAATGAGCCTCTTTTTATTGCCATGGCTGCTCAGATTTTGTGTTTAATCTGGATGAGAGAATCACAGTCTGAAACTAAAACCGAAGTATTGGGTGTTTTGATTGAACTAATTTCTGCTGCTTACTGACCGTCGGATCAACAGAAATGGGCTGCAGACTGAACTGTGAGACTGCTGGTTGTGAACGTAACTTAAAACGATGATTAATGAAAACATTGATTACTGATTCTGTAACATGCAATCGATCCCCAAACGGAGTCACAGCCAGCCTGTCTGTTTCCTCACGAAGGTCACAAACTTGGTGAAAGCCAAAACTAGTCTGATGTGCTGAGAGCAATCAGATTTCCTCAGAGTGAGTTCATCACGATGTGGAGATGAAATAAATGTTTAAAACAAAAAAAACAACCAACAGCTTCTCCCCTCAGTGGGCCGTAAACCTCCAACGTTTATCTGCACACATAAACATCCTGTTGTTTTAAGTCGTTTTTATTGTCCTTTGTGGTGAAATAATTGAAGCCATTCTTCAGCCAAGAGGCTTGTAGGTGTTTTTGAACACGAGGACGCTCGAATGTGGTGCAGAATAAATTTGCAGGCGTATTGACAGGTGAGACGCATTTCTCTTTCTGCAGCTTTTCATTTTTGTAAATGAACAGTCTGTCAGTCTGGTGACATTGACACGATAAACTGTGATGGGACTTTAGTGATGGCCCGGTGGTGTGTTTGTGACAGAGCAGATGGACGGAGCGGGGAGGACGGGAAAACGGAGAGAAGCGGAAAATAATTCAGGTGGAAAAGGGAGCGCAGAAATGGAGAGAGGAACATCGAGATAAGACACCTGACGGCTGCTGAGGAGAAGGTAAAAGAAGAGTGATTACAGGGAGAGGTGAGTGATGGAAGAGCGAAGACAATGAGGGGAGGAAGGGTGGGGGGGGCCCAAAGGGAGGTGTCAAACGTCAAGCAGAAAGGCCGGGTGGGAGAGAGAAGAAGAATTGGACAGGCCGGAGATGAATTGAGACGAAAGTTGGACGATGGGGAACGCGTAAGGAAAGGCCGGGGTGGATAAAAGAGGACAGGAAGGGACGTCAGAGTGAATGAGGAGCTGGTGGGAAGAATAAATGGGAAAACAAAAAAAAAAAAACTGTTTTCAACTTCCAATCATGATGTCCCCACTCAGGGATTCCAGGGACGAGAAACAGGAAATAAATGATTGCCGGTGTGTATCGATTTCACCGAGATGCTAATTTGTCAGCGTGACGAGCGAGACTCGGAGAAAATGATTCATGCTCGTTTTATTTATACATCTTAGAAACCTGCCGTCACCTTCTGCTTCTCTTTAAGTTCACATCTGCACATTTTCTTCCATGTTGTGTTGCAGAAGTTGAGAATTAGATTTCAACCGCAGCTGTATGTGAAAATCCACTTCGGAAAATTATGGATGGATAATGGATCCATTAATTCTTGGCAGACTTCACTTTGCTGACTTCCTCCTGATTCTTCTGACTGAAGATAACTTTTGTACATTTCCTGTCCAATCCAAAACACAAAGTCGTTTGGTTTAATTCAATAACATATTTGGCTACAGTGATTAATCGTTGCCCTCGTGGTTTCCTTTAAGACGCGGCCTCTGGCTGTTCACTGAAGAGATGACCACAAAGGGCCAAACTTACCTTCGTCTTTATTCTGTCTTAGTTCTTCTGTTTCAGAAACAAAAAAAGATGAGCGACTTTAAATGACTGAAAAGTTTTCCGAGCCAACAACAACAGAACTGGACAACTTCTGTCACTTCTCGTGCGCACAAACGATGCAGCGTCACCGTCTCTTTTCTGTGTTCACCTTGACGACCATGGACGCATTTCAGTCCAAAGATCCAAAGCTGCGACGCTTCTTCTGAAACACGTTCAGTTTGTCAGGTTCCTGCTGATTCTCGGTCAGATTGAATTTACGCTTCAGCGTCGTCGTGGAGATCAGCTCTGTTGGCTCGACAGCGTCACACCTCTCTCATCAGTCCACACCACCGGCTCATAAAATCAGACATAAGAGTCGCTGCCAGAAAAACTACGAGTGCTGTTATATATTTAGAAGTTCAGGTTGGAGCCTGCCAAGACGCTGACAGATTTGTAGCACTCAATAAAATGTGAAACTGGATTAAGTGCTTCTGGTTAAACGCAGCAGATCGGAGCTTTTCGAAGACGACGTGGCGGTCGGGTCTTCCCCGTCGATGGGTTTGACCTGTTGACCTTTTGACCTTTCACTCACCAGTTTCTCCCACACTTTTCTGACGTGGATGGAGTGCTGCAGGACACGGTGAATTTATTTTTTTGCTGAATTGATTGGAGCTTCACAGGAAGTCGGGCCTCCCTTCTACATTAATACGAAAATCGTAAAAAGGCAAAAACAACTTATCAATATTCATATGTTGACTTCACATGAGGGCAGAGAAAGCTCACTAAGTGCTTTTCATGTGATATTTGCTTCTAGTGGTGCCTCCGTGGGAGCGTGCAGCCGACCAAAGGATAACAATTAGGACTCAGGATTGATTTTCTCCCCGTCTGTATGTTTGAGGGTTCCTAAGTGCCTGAGTTATTTATGCACAGCGGTGCTCTTAGCTTGTGGTCCACATCAATCTGAGGCCTCTATCAGATCTACGCATCAATTACAGTGAGTCACCAACTATGACTCCTCCACTTTAAGTTTCCAAAAGTCCTTGACAAAGAGCCAACGTGGCAGATCTCCCAGTCTGCATCTGCAGGAGCGGCTCCTGCAGCTGCAGCAAACTCCTCGGCCGTCAGCGGCGACCAATTTTCTGTCAGAGCTGCATTTTTATAGATCTGCTGCAAAACAGCAAACATCCTGAGCGAGCTCGACACATCAAGGAGAAATCAGTGAAATTCACTCAGCAGAGGGCACGTCGGACAGCAAAGCCCTGTTAAAGGTCTCATCATCACAAACACAGCAGATTCTCATAGTGACAATTCAATCTTTCATATTTACATTTTCTTTCATGCGCCACTTTAAAAAATAAAGTTAGTTCAGTCGAAAACTTATCAGCTCAGTTTGTAAGTTTAAATGAAACATTATTATCAGAGAATCAGAACAGTTAAAATATAAAGTCAACACAAACACAGCTGAGAGTTGATGGTGACTCAACATTAACAACTCAAACACAGAGGCCACTTTCTCTCCTGGTGGATGAGCTGCAGCTCTACCTGCTTTCCGGAGCTTCCTGTTCCTGAACACGGACACGATGACCAGCAGGTTCCCGATAACATCCACCACGATGGTCATGATCAGGACGCCGGCCAGCAGGACCGCCGCCCAGGGGAAGGTCTGCTGCTGCTGCCCCGGAGCCCCCTCCTCTCCTGCCGGCGTGGAGTTACGGGGCCCCAGGGTCCCCCCCACCACGGTGGGCTCCCGGTCCTCCGGGGACATCAGCTGCGGGAGGTGCTTCGGGTCGACCAGTCGCATCGGGTCGTGACCGCGGAGGGTCCGTCCGTTCAGCATGACGCGCGGCGCGGCGCGGCGGATTCCGCGCACCGACGATCGGAGCGCATCGCTGCGCGTAACGGCACCGGAGCGACGCGTCCTTCAGACTCCGGCGTCTCCAAACGGGGCATCGCGGGACAATTCTGGGACTCTGGACGGTTTGAACACGGATTAACGCTCCATGTTGTGTCCGTTCCCGTTTAAACTGCAGCTTCTCAGATTCTCGGCTCAGCTGGAAGGATTTCATTCACAAATCCGCGCTGTTATTCACGATTCCGGCTTCATTCAGTCAGTCAGACCAACTCTGAGTCCTGCAGGAGCTTTACGCGCCTTATAGTCCAACATGCCCCCCCCCCTTCTGTTCCTCTGTTGGTCCAGAGGTGATCACCCCCCCCCCTTCTGTTCCTCTGTTGGTCCAGAGGTGATCAGCCCCCCCCCTTCTGTTCCTCTGTTGGTCCAGAGGTGATCAGCCCCCCCCTTCTGTTCCTCTGTTGGTCCAGAGGTGATCAGCCCCCCCCCTCTCTCTCTCTTTCTGTCTTTCTGCCCCCCCCCCCCCCCCCCCCCCCCCCCTTCCCCCCCCAGCATCTTCTCTCCTGATGATGGCTGCTTTATGTTTCATTTTTCATCTGAACAACAAATGTGACTCCTGAAATTCTCCAAACTGACCTCTGAGCTCTTTGCTCATTAAAGGGTGAGTTGTTTCCTTCATTTAATATCAGCTATTTATTTTTATTTCCACTTCTGGACTTTTTTGACGTCACAACTGGAAACTTATCGACCTCAGCAACTCCCACAAGCTCTCGGCCAATCAGAGGAGAGTCTCTGAAGCTCCTCCTCTGATTGGCTGAGATTCATATAAAAGACAAATTAAGTTTCTAATGTGAATCAACACAACTGAGACAGACATTTGATCATTAAAATGAAAAAGTAAAACAAAGCTGGGCCAATAAAAACGAAACCTTTCAGTGTTATTGGCTTTAAAATCTGCTTCGAGGACAAAAACTTTATGTTTTGTTTTTTTTAGAACAGAAACTTGATACTGATTTATTTTTAAAGGATTCTGTCACCTGCTTTTAGGAGTGGACCTAAAAAAAAAAAAAAAAAAAAAAGCTTCAGAGCTGCTTCGAGTCCCTGATGGAGGGCAGAAGGATTCAGATAATCGGCGCCGGTCCAACATGGAAGAAGAAGAAGAAGAGGGTGGGGGCCGCCGAATCAAAAGACAAGATGTTTGAATCATTCGTTTTCATCCTAACAGGCCAAACTCTCCTCTGCCTCATCTGTCATTCACTTTGAGACTCAGTTTGTGTGTCCGTAGGCATCGGCACACAAACACACACAGAAATGCACTCGCACTAGAGATGTAGACACACCTGTGCTTCTTTGGGAGGTTAGACCACAAACCTTGATGCCATTTGTGTAGTTGCGTATGTGATGTGGATTCACAAAGCGCAGCGGCGTGCACGCGCTCTCAGCCACAAAGACAGAGCATCTCGTGTGTGAACACAAAAAGACAGACGACGCACACCGGTTGTCATGTTGTTACCGTGTCCCATCCGTGCTGTGAGCAGTCAGATATTTCAGGGCACGTTCAGGCTCGGCGTGTTCTCGGGGGGTTTAATTTGGACCCTGAGGCGTTCCCTCCCCGACTTCAGCCTGCAGACGAGAGGCCGGCGTGATGAGCACGAGTCAGAGCTAAAAAAAAAAAAAGTCCAAAAACACAAAGAAACACAAACTTTGAAGCCGACTGCAGCTGATCCCAAATGTTTCCAGACTGTCGTCACATTTCTGTGAAAATCAAGCAAAGTGGCGAAATTTCAATGCAGGTCAAAGGTCAACAAGCATTTTGGGAAAACGTTAACGTTGTTGCTTGGCAACACAAAACTGATGAAGTTTCTCATTGAAACTAAAACATTTTATCAATTAGCCAGACAACAAAACAATCACCTGGATTTATGGATGAGCTGATTCGAACTTAGAGGTCAAAGGTCACACGTTTTTGGTTTGAATTCAAACAAATTATGACAAACTTTAACACAGATATCAATGATGACTTTAGAAAAGAAAAAACTCTCAAACGTCAACAGCTGATGACGTCAGAAATCATAAAATAAATACTGAAACGCTTCATTTTCTACCCAAATAAATATGACACTAACGCATTGTTGTGCAAAACCTCGATGAATAAACAATTGTCGAGCGTTGTGGGTTTCAACAATCCATTTTTAATGTGCTGTGACACTTTGAGTCACCTCGCTCATTGATTCCATGTGTTTCATTCGTTCCTGCTGCAGTAAATCACCTGTTTTCGCTTTGATTCGTCTTCTGTGTGCAGAACAATGAGGCGCATTATTTAGGACGCATTTCCCAGAAATCCCTGCAGCTGGGCGTAAGTGGTGTGGCGCTCTGAAATAGGTTTTCTCTGACCTCCGACCCCTCTTTCTGTCCCTCAGCTCCTTCCTGCCCACAGTCACAACAGGACGGAGTGTGAAGTGCTGCTCTGCTGTTTCCACAAAACAGATTTATTAAAGTACCACATGTAACAGGCAGACACGTGGACACACACTAACACACATAGCTCTACACAAGCAGGTTCAGAGACACGCACACATTCCTATAGAGTCCCACGTGTGCATAAACAAACATAAGTGCTGCTGCAGAGCTGTATGGAGCACATTAGTGCTCTCTTGGGTCACGTTGAGGCTGTTTAAATTTGTAGATTTCCAGGAATTCGAGCTATTTTCCTTTGAAACCAAAGAAGTGTGTATAAAATCAATGTGTGTGTGTGTGTGTGTGTGTGTGATGGGGGTTGTTCATGCTAAAGCATCCATGCAGACACACACACTGCTGAAGAGTCATAGATATTAATGAGCGTGTCAAATCGAACTGAGCTGTCAGAGTCACTTTGCATTCTTATGTTGTTTAAACCGGCCGGTTTATTAAAGTTATTGGTTTGCTTTGAAAGGACTTTAAATCGAGAATGGAATGAAATTACTTTTGGTTCCATTTCTTAGTCTGTCCGACAAAATATCGACACGTCATCACCTTTTGAGCGGTCGTGATGGAATTGTTGGCGCCCGCGTCCAAAACGAAACACATCCAGATGAATTTGGTGACTCCAAACTGTCTTTGTGTCTTTTTGCTGGCTGACTTCTCCACGACGTCGTCCGTCTTCACCAAACGTGTTAACTTCACGTTGGTGTTCTGGTCGAGCCCGGTTCTGCCTCTTAAAGGAAGTTTTTCCTGCTCGTGGGGGATCTGTTGGTCTCTTGTGATGATTTTATGAAGAGTTTGGTCTCGATCTGCTCTGTATGCAAAGTGCCTCGACGTAACTTTATAAATAAATCTGATTTGATTTGATTCTGCAACAGAAGTACGATTTCCATTTGTTTGGTTTGATTTGATGTGAGATATCAAACCTGGAATCTGCAGCCGCACAAGTTTGGCGTTATTCAACAAAAATAAAGTTCAGGAGCAACACACACAGAGACAGACAGAGACCAACAACCACTCAGACCTCCGGACAATGAACCCAAACATGATGTCTTTGGAGGCCTCAGCTTTTTTCTTTGGCTTAAATCTGAACACTGATAACTGACTCCGTCTGTTTGACTGTAAATTAGCTTTTATAAAATAAACTGACTCACACAGACACACACACACACACACACACTCGGACACACTGATCACTCTTAGCGGATAATGAGGACGACACCTCAGGGGCTGAAATAATTGAAGCTGTTTGATATCTCATGAAATATTATTCACACACACAGACTTGTGAAAAACACACACTCTCTCTCTGCCATGTTAACCTTCCTTCATTAGGATTGTAATCACACACAAGCAGCAGCAGCGCTGAACGCACACTCACACTCAAACATCAGATCCACAATGGATGTCTAACGCAGACCGACACTCTGTGTGTGAGTATGTAAGAGCTGTAAGTTGCGTCGTGATGCTCGATGATCACGGCTGCAGATTTGTGAGAAAGTGGCTCCTTCATCTCACATCTGACAAACTGAAGCAGCTCTTCGTTTCCAACAGATTTTACTCACAGAGTAAAATAACTATAACATTTTTGGTTTCCTCATTGTTTTTTCCCTCAAAGAGCCGACATCATGACATCCTGCAGAAAGACGGGTTGTGTTTCTGATTCCATCCTTTTGGTCCACCTGTGACTTCCCCTTTCATCGCCATGGTTACTGAAACAGTCATCGCTCTGCTTGTTTGTTGTTTTCGTTGGTTTTTGCTCTAAAAGGATTAACGGTAAATTCAACCTTGGCCCATCTTTGTTGTCATGGTTACAATATTAAGAACACAAGTTAACTTTGTGCGCCGCACAAACGAGAACAGAGAATCTAAACGGCAGCTCTCCTGTGTGTTGTTGACTCCATCCTCTGTAAACTCAGTAACTTCCCTTTGCTGCTTTCACTACGACGATGATTCATCCTGCTGTACAGACGACCAATTAGTTCTCTGCTGAGAGATTCAGTCTGGACGACGGTGACCGATCAACGTCCCCAACGAAGGAACACGTGAAGAGATCCAAAGCATGAAGATGAGTCCTGCTGCAGAAAGTTTACGGAGACTGATTTCACTTATCTAAAATACGTAACCAACTCTAAAGTCAGACTGAACAGGATTTAGGTTTCTGTGCTGAGACCGTTTTAGTGCCACGTGTTCTGCTTTGTGCGTTTGACTTGTGTACTTCTAAGTAGAGACACAATGAAAAAACCTTGGGAGGACCAGAGGTCACATCTCACTTTCACCCCGACAGATGAATCGAGCCGAGCAGCAACAAAAGAAGTGAGTCACACTGGAATCATGTCAGCATGTAGACGAAGCTCTGGACTCCAAACCGCCATCACATCTGCAGCGTTGGCGTCATTGGAAGCTGCTTCAATGAACAAACATGATGTTTTTAATTAATATGAATGTGGTGATTCATTTTTGACCCCAAGTAAATTTGTATGAAGATAATTTATATAAAAAAATAAAAATAAAAACAAGCAGCATTCCTCCGGAACCTGTTGGTTTGTGAACTTCTGTTTTCAAAACCTCCAGTTTATTAATATGGACTTCTGGCCACCTTTTAAAAATAATTTGAAAACTTGAGAAAGTTGAACTCTAATTTCTTCATTGCTCTGTTTATTCATCAGTTAAATTCCACACTCGTCACAGACGTCATACTAAATAAACAGGCTGTGATTTTTTCTGGTTCCAGTCTGGGGCAGCTGCTCCGTCACCGTCCTTGTCTGTAATTTAATTAAGGCAACGAACAGTTATTCCATATAATCCAGCAGTGAAAAGGAATATTTCATATTTTTTAATATTCCTAAACAACAGAAGCAAACAGCAGCGTGTAGTTAAAAATAAGAGAAGGAAGATGTTTTCAAATTATTGGGGCCAACAGATTTTAATTTTAGTTTTTGCTGCAGCTGCAGCAGCGTCTCATCAGCGCCTCCATCCTTTTCCTCTGAACGCCTGCAGAAAGGATCATCTTCGTGGGTGGAGGTCAGGTGTTTTCCTCCTCTGCCTCCAGCCGTCCAAATGTTCCTTTCAGCCTCTCCTGTTTCCAGCAGTCGCTTCCTTTATCAACGCAGAATGTTGTTATTATTGTTTGCAGTTTGTTGTGTTGCGTTTCTCCTTTTTATTTAAAACTGAATGAAGCTGACTGTTTCCATTGTTGTGTTGTCTTGCTGTCTCGTTTGTGTGTCTGTCTGGAGGTGGGCGGAGCTACAGTCACCGCTCACCTGCACACCTGCCACTCATCTCCAATCAAACCACCGTCTGTCCTCTCTGGATAAAAGCCTGCTTCAGCTCACCACGCTGTGGCTGCGGCTGCCTTCCTGCTTCCACGCAGTTTGGTGATTTTAATTCTGAAGCTGAAAAATGAAGCTTCAGTGTGACGTATGAAATGTTGTTCTGGAAGGAGGAAATCAGCAGAAGGCCGTTCATTTGTAAAACCAGATCCTGATCTTTGGGGCCGAACAGGGACACTTCTGTTTTTAAACTGAATTTCAGTGTTGAAACCAAAACAGGAAACGACAGTGAAGGAAGAACAGATTATTTTCGCTTTATGTGCTTTTCAGTGTCAATCTTCAGGCTTCTTTCTTCCTGTCGGTCGTTTTAGTGACAGTTTTTTATTTCCTGTCATGGTTTGTCAGCGTCACTCGTTTTCAGTTCACCTTTCTGTCGCTGCTTTGCGAAGAGGGAGTCAAACAGGGTTATTGTTTGTGTTTCAGCAGTCTGATAAAACGTGAAGTCACCGTTCTCGTTGTTTGGTTGTCATGGAGATGGACGCGTTGAATCTGATGGTTAACGTTAAGGTTGGACTCCTTCTGTGATTCGTTGGTTTTGTTTTCAGCTGCTGACTTTGATGAAGGTTTTTCAGACGCTTTGTCATTTAGCAGTTCTTTGCTCGTCTAATGGGAACAATTTCTTTTTAGTGCCCTTTTTCTTCACTTTGTGTGCTTTTTGATGCCAATCAATCAGATTTCTCTCTTCATGTCAGCCTTTTGAGTGGCTTTTTAAAAAAAAAAAAAAATCTCACTTCTTAAAAAAATATTTCAACTTGTACAGAAAAAGGCTCAAAATCTGAAGTGTGTGTGTGAGACAGCTTGGTGTTTTGACAAATGTGATACATATTTATTTCCTTTCTATGTCCATTCCAAGATGTCAGAATTTAACTCTGGAGTTTAATCTGTTTTCTGTGGATGAAAGAAAATCTCTGAATATCTGCTGATTTATTCGCACACTGAGTTTCTCTGCAGCTTTGTGCTGTGTATAATTGACAAATTGCGAACTAGCTGACGACCATCACAGCCGTGCCGTGACTTGTCACCAAAGATGCTGCCTGTGATTGTTTGTCACGGCTGTCGCCCTGCCGCTCTGAAAATGTAAGATTGATTGTGTGTTGGCGTCGCCGCCGACTCCGGCATGAAAATCAAAAATGATCAGGCAGGTGGTGTGAACACATGAAGAGGTGTCTGTCCTCCTCTGTGAACTCATCACCTGACGCACAAACATCCTGCTGTCTGACACCACGGTGTGTGTCTGTGTGTGGGTCCTCACAGCTGAGGTCTAAAGTTGGGAGGCAGCATCAGGACGGATCATATTTATCAGACAGGAGGGGGACACAAGATGCACAAAACAAATATTAGACTTTGATAATTACTTTTCTTCTGTTAATGAAAATAAGACCAATATTTATTCATCAAGCTTTGTGTCAGATTGGTTGTTTTCATTGTGTCTTGTGTTGTACAACAAAAATACAATTATGCTTTTTTTTGCTGATTAAGCTGACGGACATGTATTCATTGTTTGGGAAACAGTAAATTAAAAAAGAAAAAGTGTCCACACACACACTTTGTGTGAAGCTGTGGCAGGAATTTGCTGACTGTGTGAGTTCAGAGCTGCTTCTGTTGTAATGAGTCTGAAACAGTGTGTTGTCCAGAGTTGTGTGTCTGTTAAAGGCTCCTTTCATGTCGCTGTCATCACTTCAGTTTGTGAAATCAACACAAACCTTGAATCCTGAAGTTCACTTCTTTCTCCACCTTCTAAACCTGTTAAAGTGCTTCAGACAATGAAGCAAACTTCTGGGTGAAGCTGATGGAAGTCTGATCTGTTCCCTCCGTCGTCGTGCTGAAGTGTGTCGCTCTCTGTGATGAAGTTATGAGGCGTGTTTCGGGTTGTCGAGCAGCTCAGAGTGAAACTCTTATCTGAACCGATCCAGATGACTTTTGATGTCCTGAGATAACACTAATCCGGCTGAAGAGGGCTTAAAGTTCTTTTACTCTTCAGGAGGTGATGAAACAAAAATCTTTGAGCTGAGGCACAACGCGATAAGTCTGACGTTATCTGCTCATAGAAGATAATCTTTATTCATATTCTCTTTACAACAAAACAAAACAGACTGATGGCTTCTTAATAAAATCTCTCACAGAGAAACAACCGAGTAAAACATGGGGAGGCCCACATTCATACAAAAATAAACTTTATGAATGAAAACAAGTGACATCATTCCACACAATTACCGACAACAGCAACACACACACAGACAGACTGTATATACAACAACAACTTTCTTGTGTACAGAAGACTGGGGGGATTCTTAGAACGGACCTTCTACGATAATGTGATTAATGTGTGTGTTCTTATTTCAGCAGCTGTGGGGAGACGAAGAGCTGCAGGCTGACGAGATCCCTAAAAATCCACGAAGAACCAGAATCTGAATCCTGAACAAGTTTACATGAAGGCAGCATCAGGAAAGAAACACAAACTGTCCAAACAAGGTTGTGTTGTTTTTACACACTCCATCACTTGTTGTTATAGCGACAGGTCAGCTAAAGAGCGCTGACTGCTGATTGGCCACGTTCGACCACCTGCTGAAACATGATTGGACTCTGAGGGCTGCAGCTCACTGGTTAGAAAACACTGAGGAGCTGATAGATAAGTAACAACATGTCATGTTTTTTAATGCTTAGATGAACCCCCCCCCTCCAAAAACAAACAAACAGACACACAACCGATTTTTACTTGAGACATTCGTCAAGAACAAATTTTTAACAATTTGTTAGTTCCAACTTCAATAATGAAGTCGGGTCAGACATTAATACACGTTTTGATGCTTCATGATGATTTCATGATTATGAATGCAGAGAAATGATGATGATTGATGTGTAACTGTTTCACAGTTCCTCTAAAATTCTGTTCAGGCTAAACATGGACGACTATGATACATTCACTTTTTAACACGCTGCACCGCGACGAGCCTTTTTTTTCACGCCATTAAACGTGCTGCTCGGACGCCAGCTGAAGGAAACACTGTGAAACGGAACCGTTAACAGTTAAAGTTCAAATACGTTTACGTCACAACCAACATCACTTTTTTTTTTTTTTGAGGATCCAGCCTCCATCATTACAGCAGACAGCAACAGTAAACAACATTAAGCTGATTAATGAGTCCAGAGAAATATTTATCCTGCATGAAATGTGTCTTTTGAAATCGCGGGCTGAAGTTTGGCGCACTTTAAATGTGTGTTTTTGTGACGCTCTGGTGGTTCTTTTCCACTTTTCATAAAAAGCAACCAAAGCTCTTTGTCAGGATTCAATCACCCATTTCACATTTCTGCTGAAGCGCTAGCTGAATGTCACACCGGCCGTCGCCATGGTAACAGTGCTCTCCTCGGGCCTGCTGTCTTACCTTTACTCTCTCACACAGTACACAAACCACCATCGATGTCCGGTAGAGGCGGATTCTCCCTCAGGGGTTGAATGTGAAACAACCCAAAGTGAAGTCAGTAACACTGAAATACGGACGTCGGACTGCACTACTTTACAAAGTCAGACACACGCCGCTTCGGTTGGTGGAGTCCCGTCAGAGCAGCCGGCGGCCTCAGAACATCACCTCCTCACAGCTCCCGTAGTCACTGCCCACCATGCTGGACCCGTCGTAGCCTCGTGGGTTCTGGCCCGCGGGTCGTGTTTGAGGCTGGGCGGGGTTGGGTGCGGGCAGCGGCGGGCTGGGATGCTCTGCGTACGAAGGCATGGCCACGCTCAGGCGCATGCTGAGTCTCTTGTAGCCCCCCGAGACGTTGTCCAGGCTGCGGGCGTGCTGGGTGGGGTAGTAGCTGATGGCCGTGTACTCGTTGGGACACTGGTTACTGGGGAGGGGGAGGCCGTCGGGACCCAGGAAGTCGTCCAGGTTCTGGTTGCTGTAGCACGGCGGAAGGGGCGCCCGGCGGTCGCAGCGGTCCAGCGGGAAGGGAAAGCCCCCGAATCGAGAGTTCCTCCGCGAGTCCACGGTGGACGTGGAGTAGGTGTCCTCCACGATGTCAAACTGGGGGAACTCCTGGACTGTTGGCCGGCCGTAGTAGTCGGGATCTGCAGGATAGACTGAAGGACACAGAGACATCAGTCACATTTCATTCTTATCTTTAGATAACGGACAGAGAAAAAGGTTTAAATTGGATTATTATTGTTATTATTATTGAATGAGTATTTACTGATAATATTGATACTGCTCTAGTTTGGATCATTATTACTTAAAAAGTCTGTGTTGCTTTACAAATAATCATAATCTACATAATCTAACCGTAAACATCAGCAGGTCAAACAGAAAGACAAGTGATGACAAACACTTGTGTCAAAGATTTATGCTAATAAATGAACAAACAAACAAAAAAAGCTCTGACGATTTACATATTAAATCCTTGAGTGTGGATTTGAAATGCTGTGAGTTTATTTTTCAGAACAGGAGGAGACGTGTCTGAAGAAAGAGAAAAGTCCTTAAGTCACCACATTTTACTTGAAGGCAGAAGACTGATAATCCTCTTTGGATGAACTGACATTAAGAGAGTTCACGGGCGACCTTGACGATAACCTCTGTGCTTCTTGTGTTCTCTATGATCTAAATATTCTCACCCTGAAATCCTCATTTAGTAAATTTCACAGTGGTAATCCTGAATAAGAAGTCTGACGCCACCGCTGCAGACGGAGCAGGAAGTGAAGTTGGAGGAGTTTGTCCACGTTCGTCCATTCAGACTTCTCTGGTGAAGATTCATTAACTTTCACATTTCACCAGCTGATGATGTAACATTTGGCTTCATCAATTCTGCTGCATGTTCCAAGAATAAGAGAACCAAAGACACCGAGGTCGGAGGAATGGAAAATATATTTTCTATCATCTGATTTAGACAGAGATTGCATGTCTGCTTCTTCTAAGACAACCTGTGTATTTTTGAAAAACCAATCATGTTGAGAGACTCAGGCCTTAGTTTAGAGAAATTCTACTTTAGTTTGACTTCAATGATTTATATAAACATAATGCTGATGAAGCCGGAATCAAAAGGAGGAAAACATCACAGGAGAGATGGAGGCAAATTCACTAAACAAAATGAGGATTCTTTGGGATTACCACTTAAGATTCTTGATCGTCACTCAATAAGCCTTCAACTAACAAAGCAGACAAATAATCCAATATGTTCAAACAAAACATTAAAAAAGCTTCCTGCTGTCACAGGAGTTACTGAGAAGACTGAGCAGACTCCCAGCTGCTGCACAAATGAGAGAAAGTGACACAAGGAGAGGCTGGAGTCGAACAGGAGAGAGAACGAAGCTGAGACAGATGGTGTAGAGCGGAAAAAATAAAGCTAGAAAATGGAATGAGAGACAAAGGTGAAAAGTAAAAACTGATTTGTGAGAGAAAGAAACAGGGAAAGAATTTAAGAGCAGAAAGAAAGAGGAGTGATGGAGGTCAAAGGCAGACGAGCTTGCAGAAATACAAGCAGAGAAAAAGCTGTTTCACAAGAATTCATTTTCCCAACGAAGAAATGAACGGATGCATCTCTAAATCTCTGCCAAGAGTGTTTGGACTCCATATCCGAGCCTGTTTCATCTCCACTCTTTGCACAGCTCAATAACTTTGCTTCTTATTTTGAAGCAGCAGAAAACAAAAAGTGCTGCAGGCTGCAACATTGATAACAAATGTTGTATTCCTAAAGACAATCACATTCACCGCAGACTCTCTGCTGGCTGTTTTTAGGTTTTAATGGACCTACTGAGAGAGCGCTTCCATAAATTCTCCTTAAACATCAAATATTAATAATAAATTCAGATGCTTAACGAGGCTATTAGACCAAAACTAAAGTCCTGTAGTTTTTCAGATCAGTTCTCTCAGCAGACATACAGGAAAGGAATTTATTGTATTAAAATAAAGGCACGCTCCATGAACAGGACTGAGGCTCTGAGCTGCAGCTTCGGTAATAATGGTACAATTCTCTCACTGCTTCCCAAACTGAGGTAACTTTGAAATAGTTTGCTTTGCACGTACATTGCTGTAATTGTTAAGCTCTTTGCAGTGATAATAAAATGATGCTCTGGGCCTTTTTCAACAACTGATCGGTGAAACGTTGCAGAAAACTGAAAATTAAAACCATACCAGTATCAGGATTCACCAGAGCGTATTTACTGCAGAGCTGCAGGGCTCCGCTGGTATTCATTCAGCTGCTGAGCTGGAAAATCTGACGTGTTAAAGGATCTACATCGACGGGAGATTAAAAAAACTAAACAAAACACTTATGTTGTTATCGTTGTCTTTTCACGGGATTTGGAGACAGTGAAGTGAACTCTTATAAAAGCTGCAATGTCTTTAAAAGGCACAACATTGGAAGAAAGCTCCACTAAGTTTTGAACACGAACATACTGTTGTTTTTTTTCCTGCCTGTCAGGCAGCACAGTCACCTGATGTACGGCAGGTGAGGTCCTGTCGATACACTCAGCGCCGAGGTCAGAGGGCAAACTGAAAGCAAAGTGCAGAGGATTTACCTCCCGTCTCCTTTAACGAGTCAGATAACAAGTGAAGTACTACAGGAATGTCCTTTATTCTCCGTGATAAGGTCAAGCAGATGAATGACCAGGCTGCTGTTGCCTGGGGAACGACGGCATGACGAACGCCAGATCTGCCTCTCCTCATCTGTCTCGTGAACGTAGCAGTGAATGCATCACAGTGACTCACAGCTGTATTGATCTGCTTCATGAAAGAAGAAAAAATGCTGCGCACAGAAGAAGAGTGAGAATGTCACAAAGGCAAGAAGGAGCGAGAGGGAGAGCACGACAGAAGAGCCAAAGAGGACGAAGAAGGAGACAAACGGTGGTGACACTGAAGTCCTGGACCCTCAGACCGAACCCGGAGTCCCACTTAGACAGAAAGGAGCACATTAATGCCTGACGCCGCTGAATAAATCAATCACACATTCCCTTCCTGTGTGGAGCCTCCACAGACATCCTGTTTGGGTTCATTGGTTCGTAGGTCCGAGTGGTTGTTGACCCTGCCCGTCGCTCAGAGAGAGCTGGGATTGGCTCCAGAAACAGATCAGAGGTAGAAGATGAATGAATGCGGTTGGATTCTCAGACTTTTTATGTTAAAGCGCACTTTTCTGTCAGATAGAAGATCAGTACAGATACCGAGAAATTCAGTAGAGGAGGGAGGTAGACGGGAGAAAGGGGAGTTTGAGTAAAAGAAGAGGAGAACACAGACAAAGTCACAGATTAAAAGTGAGATATGAGCGAGGAGAGCAGTAATCACAGAAAGGAAGTAGAAAATAAAGATGCCTAGAGATGAAACTGAAATGTATTTGTTACTGCCTGATGTTATCGCATCTAATCTGCTGCGTTTATGAGTGTTTCATCTTCCAAAGTTTAATCAGCGTTGTGTGTTGACAGGCTGGCCGCTGCTTCCCATGATGCACCACTCCACATGACGGTTAAATACCTGTTTGAGTGACCTTGAATGACAGTGTACAATAACTGTGACACTGATTTCATCAAAAAGCTCGAGGGGACGTCTTCACATTCTTAAAATGTCCAGCCAACAGTCCAAAATAAAAAAACCTTTTGACTTTACAACCCTTTAGGACGTGCCTTTGTTTTAAAATGTGACTAAAATTACTTCAGAAAAAAAATATAGAGGAATAATAATCGATATTATAAATAGGATGAAATCCAAATAAAATGTTGTGCAATCGTGAGAAGCTATTATTTTACAACCACCAAGTTTTTTTCATTGTTCAAACATAAAACTTTTAAAATTTGACACTAAAAACGTTTTCGTTGTACATTACTGAGCTATCAACACAAGTATGAATATAACACTGACGTTGACTCTTTAGTGACAAAGCTCAGTCCTGTCATTTGTAGGTTGTGTCAGATATATCTGAGTTTCTTCGACCAAACTGGCTCAGAGCAGAATCAGTGCAGTCGTCCTAAAATCACACCCACCTTCGTAGTCCATGTCCCAGTGGTTCTTCCTGATGGAGTCGTTGTCAGAGCTGGACGGCGGCCTGGCAGGGAGGTTGGGGGCCACACTGCACACCACTGGCCCCTGCGTCTTGGCAGAGGAAACCCCGCCTCCTGAGGACCCGATCTGGCTGTGTGGGCGAAGCGACCTGAAGGGGGTGTGGTCGAGGTCGTTGATGGGACCGACCAGTGAGCTCATCTCGATGGGGTTGTCAGCTTTAAGGCTCTTGGTCAGATTGGGCTGGAAATAGCTGCGGATGACAGAGCAGATGACGGTGCTAACACTAATGCATTGTGCGTTTTGTTACTCCACACTTAGCTGAGTGGTTGAGGGAATTCTCTTTCTGTGGTATCGGACCTGTATCCTTACCCGTTAGAGTCCTGAACGCACACTGGCTTCTTCTTCTTGTGCTGAACGTAACGTTTCCTGATGCAGACGAAGACGCCGACCAAGAAGAGCAGCCCGAGCACGCTGGCGCTGATCTCCATGATCTCCACGTAGCCAATCATTGGAACCACCTTCTGCAGAGGCGGGACAGCGGATGGATTGAGTGGGACCTGAAGCTCGGGCTCAGTGTGACTGCTGACGTATGAGCGTTTTGTTGATCTAACTGACCTGATGCATGGGGTCGCAGTGGAAGGCGCTGCCGGTGGCGATACAGTCGAATCCTCCGGGGCAGGGATTGGGAGAACAGACTTCGATCTGATTGTTGCACCTACAGGAGTAAAGGAAGTTGGATTTAGGAGGTGCAGCTCTGAAGAATGAACGCAACGTGATTCAATTTTTATCTGCCTGTATCTGCTGCCAGCTCGGTGATCACGAGCTGAGGAATATATCTACTTTCTTATCATTATGGATATCACCTTATCAAATGATTATGAATTTATTGAAATAGTAATAGCTGTTTACTAACTGTCAAATAGTTTTAGTGCTGCTTTCCCCTGAAAAACAATTGAAGGTTAAATTTGTCTGATGATGCAGAGACCTTCACTGCAGCCCTCCCTCCCTCAGGCTGAGGCATGAAACAAGACCCAAAGGACCAGCTGGCAGAGCTCTGAGGCCGCCGCAGCGATTCTAACAAAGACCCATTATTTTATTTTACTTAACACTGACGTTGAGCTCTGCCCTCTCATTTCCCAGGTGTTGAATTCTCCTGCTGTTGTGGAGTAAAACACAGTGATCATTCCTTTTTTCTTAGACACAGAGAGAGTCTTTTGGTGCGAACCCTTTGGATGGAGGACCGCACCAGCAGATGCACTGCATGCATTATACATACACTATCCTATGTGCTGCAGATGCTGATTAAAATGTCACGCGCGCATTAGGATAATTATCAGACCACATCAAACACAAACCTCTATCTCTGCACTTTACAAGTCACACAGCAAACTCCCTCCTCCTGCAATTACGATCCACCAGCAGTCATTTTTCATTCAGCACGTTAATCAAAACCCCACCTGGAACATGGTCCACCGTTAATACGCACAAGGGGCAAAGCAATTCCATAGGCGGCCTTAATGAAAGGAATATGCAAATACAGCTGTAATTTCGTTTGAACGTGACTCTTCTCTTTGCTGGCCGCTGGTGGTGTGAGTAGAATGAAACTAGTTGGTTGTTGTGTTGTGTGTGCGTTTTTGTACATATGAATGCGTGCGTGTATGCATCCAATCACACGCCCGTGCAGATTCAAGGCCACGTCAAGGCTCTTTCCTGCTGCGATCACGTAGATAACCAGGGTTGCGCTGGATTTAGTAGTTAGTTGGTTTTGTTGGAATTAGGATTGCAGTTCAGTCTAAATATCACCGTCAGAATTACAGAAATGTAAATACACTTTACCAGTTTCTTCTAAGTGCATTTGGTATTTAGATTCCAGTGCTCCGCGGTTCTCAATTGTTTTCTCAAGACAATCTTCATTGTGGATGTCAAATTTCACCCCTACATCTTGGTGCTTTCTTCATTGAATTCTCAGGTATAGAAATTTGCTACGAAGTGCCGAGGCGTTCCACTCCAGGCCTCAGAGAGTTAATTCTGCAGGTGACTGAATTATCAGCATCAGCTCAACACGTGTTTAGCAGTTCGGTGTGTGTTTACCGTGCTTCGGTGTCATCCAGAGAGCAGTTGCACATGTAACCTTGAGCCTTCGGTACACACACCCTGCCATGGGCGCACGGCGAGGAGGCGCACGGGTTGTCAGCCAGGTCGCAGCGGGCGCCGTGGAAGAGTCCTGCACACCTGCAGCGCGGCTCTATGGAGTGAATAAAACACACTCAAACGTCTGAGACAGGAGAGAGCGATCAAAGCCACAACACAGGCAGCGAAAAAAGATCAAAGCAAAGGTCAAGCTGATCTAACCAGAGAACACAACTGTGTGTTTGATATTTAAAGAAAAAATCTGCCCTTCTGCGGTTCATGATGATAACTGGTCAAACTGAAACATGACATCAAGACCCGAGGCCACAAAAGACACAGAGATGGTGTCACTGATCTGCGATGAGGAGAGAAATCTTAAGAATTTAAATTATCACTCATCATCAGTGAAGAAGAAAGATTCTGTGCCTGCCTGCAGAATCCATCTACTCATTTATTTTAATTGTGTTTAAGTCTCTTGGCAGATGTTTTTGTCCGCAGAGACACTGGTGGTTCAGTGTTCTTGATAAAGGGCAAAGAGTCCATGTCCATGCCCGTTGGATGATTTATTTCATTTCTTTTTCTGATATTCTGTCTTTGACAAAGGAAGCCAAGAAGTGACAAAACCAGGGCTGGCCTACGAAGGAGAAACGCGGCAGATCTCACTGTTTTCATCCACCTTATCATTTCCTTGGCTCTCTGGGAGTAAAAATGCATGTGAAGTAAATTATATTAAAGCCTCAGTATAATAGAATGACATCAACTTTATATTCTGCAAGAAACAGAACTGTGGCAGAATCCATCATTTTTCTGCATCTGCTTAAATTTCCTCGACCCGGAAGGATCTTTTGGGAAATATCTATTTGTTCTTTGGCAATACAACCCTGAATTTGTGCCTGAAGCGTGACTGAAATGTGATCTGACATAATGATGAATAGGGTCCTGAGAAAAGTAATACTTGGCAGGAACCTGCTGTCCGCGCAGCCACAGTGGACATTTTCTTATTGTACTGCAGGAGAAGCAGGAATTATACAGTTCATTGCCCTAACAGGCAAACTGCCAGAAAGTGCCAACAGGCAGAAGGTTGTTGATAGCAGCTTCGAGTTTTGTTGTTTACTCTGTTCTTCCAGATCTGTATCTCCCCCCAGCTTTATTGTGGTTTCAAATCCACCTCCCTAAAGACTCTTAAATGGTTCATGAACACTCAGGAGAATATTATTATTTTACAGCTCCAGCTCTTTTAGCGTTCTCTTCAGCAAATCAAGTCAGTGATTCATAATGCACAAAAAAAACAAAAAAAAAAACAAAATACGGCCTGCCAGATACCAATCTTTGAACATAATCAACTGGCCAGTTGGAGATGACCTCAGACATTAGTAAGCAAGTATGTAAGTAAGCTCCTTCATGGCTGCATTATCCTTCAGTTTGTGGGTTGGAGCTGAGAAGGTATTTTGAACAATAAGGCCGATGCAACAATTTTATATTTTTTATTGTAAATTAATCCAGTAAATCTCTTGAAAGGACCAAAAGCCTCTAAGGTGTCTGCCCCAATCTGCTTCATCTCAGACTGGAGACACGATGAATAGATTCAGTGGTTTGTTCTTCTTTAGTTTTCTTTGTACTTGTGCACTCACCTCCAGCAGCGTCCTCCTCGCAGACCCCTCCGTTCTGACAGGGGTTACTGTCGCAGCTTCCTGTCCTGCTGCAGCACTGATACACCCCGAACACCCTCCTGCTGCCCGACCCCGTCCACTCCGTCGTATCGCCCACTCTGATTGGCTCCCCGTTGAACTCCAGGCCCTCCAGACAGCCGATGAAGTTACTCGGCTGACCGTGGACCTCTGGAGCAGAGTCCTGAGCGAGCGACGCGAAGAGCAGAGCACCGTGGGAGCGCATCATCCGGCACGGCTCGGTCAGGGTGACGGAGGTTGGATGCTTCTGGTCCAGGGTCAGTCTCAGGGTGGTGGAGTTGACCTCCAGCAGGACGCCGTGCCAGCGGCCGTCTGAGACCGGATCAGATCGGATAACCAATGAGCCGGAGGGGGCTCGACCACAACTGTAGCTGAAGTGCAGCTCTCCCTTGGCCAGCTGAGGAGGGAGAGTCTGGGTCAGTCCCCGAAAGTCAGCGACTTTTCTTTACAGTTTAGCATATTAAACAGAGATGACGAACACCCAAGTCAAAAACGTTTCTCCTCGAAGACCAAAACAATTCAGATGTTAATGTTTTCCATTTTCTACCATCTTCAGCATTAAACAAATCCATCAGTTGACATTTAATAAGCATGACTTATGGTTCTGAATTCTGCTGCGATGCTTGTTCCATCGTTCCATCGTCTGTTCTGGCCTCATAACTCACCCACAGACAGTGGTTGGTGGTCAGACGGCATCGATGGCTAAAATGGAACTAAAGCGGACGGTTTTTGATGTTTGGGCTCGATAAAATTACTTTTGAACAGCTTTTAAATGAAGGCACGAATGAGCACAATAACCTTCGTTATGTTGAAATATTGACTTTTGACTTAACGCTGTGACTTCTAAAACCACCGACTCAACTTCTGGTGTTTTGCTCTTAGTTAAAAAAATAAAAATAAAAATAGAAATCTGGTTTTTAGTGCGATTCAGCTTTTTTTTCTTTTTTTACAAATCAAAGAAATACAATAGATTCAAATAATAAACTCAAAGCAACAAATGCAATCAGCAGGAGTTACTCTGTTGTCTTCCTTTTTTAAAAACGTTCAGCCAGGCTGTGTTTTTGTTGACATGTGTTACAGATAATATCTGTTGTCAGCTCCCCACGTTGCTGATGTTCTCACTGAGCTCCACACATTTATTCGGCATTTCATCGTTGTCAGCGGAAGCCTCTTAATGTTTCTGCCCACTCAGCATTCTCACAAACTAACAAGGCAGCAGCTTTTTCTTGCACCTTTTATCTATTCATGTTTTCTTTGGATAACTGAAGACTCCTTATATCTTGCCTATTAAACTTACACATGAAGTGTGTATTTTGCAAATTGCGGCACGTCACCCAATTGAGCACCAAAGACGTGTTGCATTATTGATGGGGAGCTGCTTGGTTTCTGCCTCTTTAATTGGCTGCAGGGCCATAACTTTTTATGCCCTTTGTTTTATTTTCCTTCTTGGAGGATTTGAATTTTAATCATGTTACACATCATCTGGTTGCTCAGCTTTCAAGCTGCTCCCTGGTTCGGTTTCTGTCTGATTCCCTGTTCTTTGGATGATAAGACGGAAAAAAACTAAACAAAGAGGAATGATTCATTTTGGAGGGACAGACCTGCAAAATTGTTCATATGGATCAATGGTAGCACACAGGGAAGGGGAGGAGATGAGGGCTTATCATGGGAAGAAGCTGGCAGAAGAACAAGTGAAAGCCCAGAGTCGTCTGAGCTGCCGGTTGCTTGTCTAATCTATTTTACATGACTTGGTGTGATTTATGGTGGATATTTGACAAGAGATAGCACAGTTTGGTGAACTGAGGAATCTACAGTATCAGCACAGTTGATGTAGCTCGGGCACAGTGTCAAGTGAAACTCCACAGGGACTGGAGCTCCGCAGCATCAGTGCTTCACGATTCCATAAATCACAGCGTGCCGACACAAACGCTGCGGGCTTCCTGCAGGGAGCTTTAATGCTGCTGGGCAAAGTTCAGTATGCAAAAACAGCTCCGCTTGCATGTGATGTGTGTGCACTTCCACACAAACAGGAACCAGCACAGGGATTAAAGCCGTACTGAGCATGCTCACTGGGTTTGTGCTCGTACATAATAAAGTGGGCACCACCAGCTGTGGATACGTTTACATGTACACCGATATAAAGCTGAAATAAGGTGGAGGATATATGTGCATTCCCTCGTTCAGCAAAAGGCACGAGGAGTCATTCTGTCCAGTAGGGGAGAACTGATGGACAGTAACAGTCCCCCGCTGGTTATAAGACATGAAGACTTCATCACCGAACAAATGAATGAATAATCAACCGCACTTCAGATTTAAACTCTAACGTGGAACTGAGCAGAAAAAGCTCTTAAATTGACAATAGTAGAGCCAGTGGTACGGAGATTGACCCCGGATGGATGGATGGATGGATGGATGGATGGATGGATGGGGGGGTATTGACAGAGTTTTGAGTGATGCTGATGCGGTGGGTGCTCTGGTGTCAGGTCGGAGCTGTCACTCCTCATCCGGGATGACTTTTTTACTTCCACTGAGGAGTCATCTCTACTTCTTCTGCTCGACCTGGCACGGCAACTTTTCATTCAAGCTGCCACCATCTTTGTGTCAGCGGTGACGAGCAAGATGTGGGCAGAAATGCTCACTGAAGAATTACGAGCAGCAAATAAGTTTGAACTTCTACTTGAAGTCTGTTCTTTGTTAAAGATATGACTCTTGATGGAGAATACTAATGCGATCCTGTCGTATTAGAAGATAGCGATGCACGGCAGCTCCTCTCCCAAGAGGGAATGAAGTGTGCAAATAACGCCTTGTGTCTCCAGGAATTTACTCTGAAGAAATCACAAAAACCAGCCGTGAAGACTTCTCAGATGACCGCGTGTAGACACTCTTTTTGAAGGCTTTTCTCTTCACAGAGAATCAGGCGTGGGTACATCCTTGGACATGGGAGCCGAGATCCAAAACCCAGGAGGAAGAACCTCAGGAAAGACTGAATGCTGCTTTTGAAGTTTTCCGAGAGCCCTGATGATTGACTATTCTGCCTGAGTGCACACGGATGTCACGCAAATGAGCGGAGCCCACAAGGGGAAGCATCACTCAGCATTAAAGGCTGTATGAGCCTTTTTTTTTTTTTTTTAAGTTATTGGTTTAGAGAATTATTCATGTCTCTCAAAGAATACAACTATTCGTTATTCTCTTGTCCCTTTAAGACGCCACAGCAGACCTTGTATTGCATGGAGATGAAGCTTTCATTCCCTCGACACCCCCCCTAAAAAAAAACATGTTAATAAAGCCTGGAAGATGGAAGTTCTTCATTAGGGCTCCTGCAGAAGTCTCACTGGGTTTGTGTGTGTGCACTTTGAGGAAAAATCAGCAGCAGTCATCACCATCAATTTAAAAAGACACTGATTTAGCTGATTACACTGTAAAAGCATGGAATGATAAAACAGAGCTGTGTTGTTGGCCACAAGAGTCCACGAGAAACTTGTAAGTGGAAGTTTATTGCCAGCTCTGATCTTCAGTCAGGCATTTAGCAAAGAAACATGTGAAACGATAAAGTGGAGGCATGCAGGATGTGTTGAAACGGGTGATCGTCTGCAGAAGTTGGACAGTTTTCCCGTCAGCACAGAGAATGGAAAAGACCTGGCAGCTATTTTACGGTGGAGTCGGGCACGTGGTCTCAAACGACAGCGTTTTCACATTAAAACTAATTTCACATCAAGTTGATTACATTTTCCAATCTTTCAGGCCATCAGTGGACGGTGTGCGCGGTGCTGACAGATTTGGCCACAACACTAAAGAGCTTCCTGTTAATCTGAGATCCGTTTGCAGTAAACACAGAAAAGAATAAACTGCGATTCGACACAATATGAGTTCATATCAGAGAATTGAAAAAGAACAACACCTAGTCTAATAACTCAGCAGCTGCTGCTAAGCAGCAAATAAAATAATGACATTTGAGATGGTATCAGTGAACAGAGCTGTAGAATATCCAGCAGTAACCAGGCGTTTATATTGAAAAGCTTCACTTGTCGTTACTGTTCCTGGCTGAAAACCTCCAGATTCAATCAGCAGCTCCAGGATTTTATCAGTCCGACACTAAATTAGTGTCAAACAACATTACAGGAGTCGGATTGGAAAATTATGAAGAGATTTAATCTCGCCACAGCAGCAATACTCAAAGCACAAAATAAATCAGCTGTTTTATGTTCCTGTCTTTGTGATTCCTTTTCATTTACTCTGAGCTGTTGTGATTTCTGTCTGACACAGAGTAACAAAAGCTTTTTGTTGTTTTACAATAACAGAACTAAATACTGACAAAGACGTTTTCTCCTCTGGTTGTCCTTGAACCAGTTTTGAATGAATGCTGTAAATAAACGACGAAACAACATGACTGAACGAGCTGAAAATCTGAATAGTCCTAACTCTGATGACGTCTCAGTCCCCTTAGTGCTCAAGTTTTATCTTTGTATTACTAAGACAAATGTCTAATGTCTCCCTGTTTAATGTTTTACATTCACATAGAAACATTTATTAACTGACCACGACGATCAGGAGATATGAAGACATTTATGCTTATTAATCCAGCATTTGTCATATTTTGTATTATTGTGACTGTTATCTTGTAACTTTCATTCATTGTCTCTATTTTTATGTCCTAAACTGGCCATTAAATGTTATTATTTTATTTACCAGAAGTAAATGCGGAGGTCAAAATGAACTGTTTGCTCTCTGGATAAACTCCAGCAGAGTGAAAACAGAGAGAGGGGTACCTGCAGGACGCCCCAGTCGTTGGTGCTGTTGGTGGACACGATGAGGCCCTGCTCCTGGAACGTCTTGAACCTCAGTAACAGTTTGAAATCCTGGTTGTCCTCGTCCATCCCGTGAAGGTACTTCAGGTAGGACTTAGTGTCGAACCGCACCGCAGACTCTGAAATACGAAAACAAGTGTGAGCACAACACAACTACCTCACAACACATGTTACAAAAGTGTTTAACAGTGACGACGCTGTGGCAATAAAGAGGGTGTGACCGGGGGAGCTACAAAACAACTCTGGAGAACAGATTACCATTATTGTGTACTCTACCGTCCTCTTCTATAACCAACACATATTCAAATACAGCATGAAATATAAAATACAACACATGGACAATGATGAGACACAAACTGAAGCTCAAAGGCTTCATTTACAATTTTACATTTTCAGTACCAACACGTTGTGCACATGCTGTATGTGGACACACACAGTCTAATGTTTCTGCCTCAGTGCCTCAGTCACAGAAAATCACTCATTTTAATGATCATTTAGTTGTTTCAGTTCTCTGACAATATTACCGGGTCCAGTCTACAGAGAATTTATTGTGTTGTTTCATTTTGGATTATTAAAAATCTTTGACTTTGACAATTACAAAATCTGTTTGCCAAATTAGTTGATAATGAAAATAATTGTTTGGGCAGCCCCAGAGAAAACATGTTAAATCTGTGAAAGTTTTATTTCTTATAAACATCTTAGAGTTAATGTTGAACATCGTGTTCAGTACTGTAGATCCTGAGTCCACGTGAACAGAAGGAAACGAGGAACTGGGACAGAGACACCATAAAGAAGGTCGTACAGCTGAGATTAGTGAGGTGCTTCAGCAGTAACTATCTTAAATCCTGCTTCGTTTATGTTTCCTTCTTCATCTCTTTCCTTTTATTCCTGCTCCCCTTCTTACTGTTCTGTTCATTATTATTGATAATAAACATGCTTTTTTCTCTAATATACAATATACCTTGTCAACTCTTGTGCTTTTATGCAGATATATTATGGTAGAACAAATTAAAGCAGTATTCCTCTGGTAGGTAGTTTTTTTTTTTTTTTTTTAAATAAATATAACATAGTGTGGGACAGACACGTACTGTTACAGGGACAGACGCTCTCCCAGGTGTGTTGGGGGGTGATGTAACCCGCTCTGGCGGTGGTGAAATGATCCAGTCTCTCTCCTGTCAGCCGGACGGCGTTCCTGCAGCCTCGTGGCGGACAGCTGGTACCCAGACAGCCGTTGTGGCTCACTCTGAGGATGCTCAGGTCCAGAGAGTCCTCGATTTCGGATATGATACCTGCATCAAAGCAAACATTTTCAGAGCGCACATTCAGAGACACTATTCGTCTCTCTGGGATTTCCTTTGTATCCAAATTGCATTACTTATTTTACATCGCTGCTGGTCATCGCCTTTCACAGCGAATCTACACGTTTTATATTTTTCCTGTCATAATAGTAACTACACTTTGAGTGAAGTTAAAGTGTGATAAGCTAATCTTGTGACACAGTTAAGAGGACGTGGATTTAATTTTTGAAATGTTTCTGACATGAACAATTTCTGTCTTTCTGCTGTGAAAATACATTCATCTCAGTTTTGTTGGATCCACACAGGAACAGTGATTCACCTGCGAGTTTGCTGGTTGGCAGAGCTTGGACGGCTCCGCTCTGAGGCCTCTGGATCAGCAGCACCTCCAGGACCTGGGTGTGGTGTTGCTGCTGCAGGCTGGCCAGGTGAAGCTCTTGTCTGGGCAAACCGAGGGCCTCACTCAGGCTGCGCTGGAGGCCTCTCCAGTGATCGCCCAGGAACTCCTCAGGTGACATTCCCACGAGCTGCAGCGTCAGGCCAGAGTCCAGCGCCCTCTGATTGGCTGCCCACACGTGAACTTTGACCCCGGCCCAGACACTGAACTTGCCATCGGTCACGCTGATGTTGAGGGAATACGAGCCCTCCTCCAGGTTTTCATCGGCCCAGATCTTCCCATCAGAGAGGTCGACCGAGAACCTTCCTCCATCTGGGTTTTCTGACACCAGCTTGTAGGTCAGAACGTCCTGCAGGTCCTGATCTGAAGCGTGGAGCCTACCGATGACCCGGTTGGCAAACAGCCCCCCGGAGGTGGTGATGAAGACCTCCAACGGCACCACAGAGGGAGGATACTTGCTCTGCTCGGTCACATCAATGTTGACCACACAGATAGAGGACAGAGGAGGGTGGCCGCTGTCTGTCACCTGAGGGGAACGCAGATCGTCGTTGGTACAGATCACATGGATCTAACTGATCTAACAGACCAACCGGACCGGAATCTGTTCAGAGTGACCTGACGACACCATCAGGACATTAAAATTTAAGTTATTTCCCTCCGCAGCTGCATTCTGAGCAGACGAGGAATAAAACAGGTTTTCTCAGCATTAACGTGGTGAAAATGCACCTATTTCTAACAGAATATCACAATTCAGCAGTTTTGAACCCCCAAAATATTTTCGCCAGCCAAAATAAATCCATGCAGTTCAATGTATTGATGTGCATATTCAGCTGTACTGAAAAATGCCCTCAGGGATCACTGAGGGATTCTTATAATTTTATCAGGTTTTATATTGATTGACAGTCAGAGAACTTTCGAACTGGTGCAACTTTAAAAAACAACTTTTTATGAGCCCTTACAGACGACAGATCTACTGAAGCTGAGCAGCTAATCAAATCTACAGAAAAAAATATTAGTGGTGGTCAAATTGGTGCCAAATCAGCCAATGGTTTCTCTGTGAAGGTCAGGTTTGGATCCTCATTCGTGAAAACTACTGAGCCACTTGCTGTGATTCTGGTGGGGTGACTTCAGTGCAGTGTCAGTTTTATCACCGGGGGTCTTTGTCAGCGGATTTATTGCTGAACCCCGGTCGCAAAAAACATTTTCTCCTTAGGTGACTATTTTGAAAAAAATGTTTACTTTAAAGAGGGGTGAGGTAGAAGGGAACAGGTGAGACATGAGCCTGCTCACCTGTATCTTGAGCTGATGGTGGGATTTCACTTTCTTCCTGAGAGGTGCAGAAATGGACAGCAGGCCGCCCTGGTCGACATGGAAACGGCGATCCTCGTTGCCGCTGACGATGTGGAAAGAGAAAGGCGGGCCGTTTCTCGGTGTATCCTTGTCCGTCACTACCAGCTGGAGGACGCTGCTGCCGACCGACTCTCCCTCCTGTGGGACACGAGGGCCATTAATATGTAGATTTTAAGTATAAATAAACATCAGGTGCTGTAAATTTTTCTGATGTACGTTTGAGACGGATGGAAAAGAAACAAATTCAGAATTTGCTGCTCTGTGGAAACACACACATCCTGTTGGGCAGACAGACACACACTCTCATGTCCTGTTGAGAGTCATTTAGTTCTGCATGTTTTTTCCTGAGCCAGGAATTCACTTGCTTGTTGCAGCTACTCAGCCATGAAGAAGCAGTTTCCCGTTTGCTTTTTATTTGACAGCAGATTAATGAAATGCCATCGGTGGGATTTTACAGTGAAAATCAAAATGTGTGATTATTTTGTGGCCACAATGTCACAAAGAAGACAGATAAAGGTCTGATTTCTCCATACTGAGCTCAAAATCAGACAACTCTAACTTCATTGAATTGTTAAGTATCTGAAGAACAAAATCCCCCAAAAGCTGAGCCGAACGATCTGCACATTCACCAACCTGCAGCAGCAAACTGTTGTTGACCTGGGAGAAGACCGGCGGGTTGTCGTTGACGTCAGTGATGGAGATGGAGATGAGGATGGCAGACGATAGGGGAGGATCTCCCTCATCTGCTGCCTGCACCGTCAGGGAGTAGTGTGAGATCTGGAGGAGACAGAGAGGTGGAATTCACCTGTCTTATTCCTACTTTGGACGTTTGAATGTTTATTTTCTTTTCATTTTTCTTTTCCGTTTTACTTTATTCGACACTGACCTCCTCTCTGTCCAGTCCGGTCCGGACTGTGATTTCTCCGCTGCGGGGGTGAATGCTGAACTGCTGCAGAGCGTCTCCGCTCACGATGGAGTAACGCAGCAGATTGTTGATCGGACCGTCCTCATCGGTGGCTGTTACCTGAAGGAGGAGTCAGGGAATAACATTTCACTCCTGACAGTTACACAAAAACATTCGTTGGATGTAGCTGTAGGACACATCGTTTACAGAGGAGGAAGGAAGCTCTGCCTGACAGGAGCTCTGAAATGAGGCCGGGGGAAGAACTAAAACCAGATCCCAGAAGTCCAGATATTAAATAATTCAGTCGACTTTGTTCATTTATCCTCAAACATATAAACCGACCAACACACATCTACTCTTCTTCAGTGTCTGATTAAGACCTGGAATATCTTTTTGTTTTCTATTTTCTCTTTTAACTCCAGCTGTTACTGTATTTAGTTTGAACTTTTAACAACATAAAAAAATACTGATCTCCAATAACGTTAGCTTGTCTTCTTTTTATGAATTATTTATTGTTTTAGGTTGTTTTTGTCTTTTTAACACACAGATAAACATTTCATCAAACATTTTACTGTTAGTTCAACCTGTGTAGCAGCAATGTGGTGCCTGTTAAATGTTAAAAACTGAGAAATGAAAACGAAGGATGAGGAGAAGAAAAATGTCAAACCTGAAGCCATGTGATTACAGACTCATCTTCCAGCCATGGTCTAACCATCGGGAAGCCACTGAGCTGTGTTATTGCTGTGTTATCTCTGCCGCTGGCCCGACAGATGACAGCTGACATGTTGTCGGATAACTGTGTGTGTCTGTGTGTGATCTGCTCTTTTAGACATGTGTGTCCTCATCTCATTCTGGCTTATTTTTACTGTTTATAGAAAAATATTAACACGTGATGGTTTTTATTTTGGTTACACTGAATAGGACAAAGTGAGAACTCAATAAAGTGCTCTACTCTACTACAAAGTCAGGGCATTTTTGTGATGTAAGGTGTGTGTGTGTCTGACTTGAATGCCCAACAGAGAAAATTATGCTGAGAAACAAGAGATAACAAAAAAATATCCTCCGTTCAAACTGAAACCTGGAAATATATTGAATGTAAAGTGAAATTCAATGCAGTGATTTAATTAAAGATTACTTGTGTTTCTGTCTGTGATGTATGAATGTGCCCTGTGTGCTCTGTGTGCTTGAAAAATTCATGATAACGTACATTCATTCATGTAATATAACGTTCCCTTCCCGTCTGCTGTCAGTCAACCGCTGAAGTAAACTTCTCCCAGCCATCTACTTATTTCCTGCAGTTCAGTCAAACCCCAGTTTCCTCAGCGTGTTGGAGGTCAAGTCGGACTGAGCCTTAGCAGTACAAACTCGTCCAGTTAGTTTAACAATGAATGTTTATGAATGAGGACTCAAAAAAACAGCTGGAGCTTATTCCTCACCAAAGGGAGGTCGAACACATTACACCTGTTCTTAAATCACTACGCTGGCTTCCTGTGATCCAAAGGATTGATTTTAAAATCCTGCTGCTGGTCTTTTAAGCACTTGATGGTCTTGGGCCTCCCAGACCCCTACGAGGCATCCAGCCTCTTAAGGTCCTGTTCATAGAACCAAGCCGGCAGAGTGAGGCGGCTTTTAGTGTTTATGGTTTTTATTATTTTTACTGTCATGTTTTTCATGCTTTCAGTGTTTTTGTGTTAGCTCTGTAAAACACTCTGAATTGCTGAATGTTTGAATGATGTTATGCAAATAAGGTTGCCTTGCCTTATTTTAAGTATATTAACATATGAGTTGGTATGACGGAGGACGACTGACATGAGTTTTTGAATTTGCACTTTTCAGAATAAGTCATCCTGGACTGTTAATTCATACGTGCCAACAGATGAAGTAGTTTTGAATGCGCACTGACATTCTGCATATGAGTGTCTCCATCTGTACCTGCATCACCAGGCTTCCCGGGGACAGATCCTCCGATATATCAGCGATGTAACCTGCCCGTCCGAACACCGGCGCGTTGTCATTCACGTCCGTCACGTTGATGATAACCGTGGTGATGTCGCTGAGGGACGACTTGCCGCGGCTTCCCTCCACAGACAGGTAATACTCCCGGGAAACTTCAAAGTCCAGCGCTGCCATGAGCGTCAGAAGACCTGCAGTCCACAGAACAAACACTGAATTATTCCTCCTGAAATGTGGAAGGAGAAATTCAAAATCTACTCTGTCAGGCCTGTTATTTTACATTTTCAGTGAGAGGCTAAAATCAAGTGAGCTGGTGTTCAGATTGGATGTGTCAGGATTTGTTGTACTGTAAGTGATAAAAATCCAAAATTTTTAAGACTCGCCTCTGACACTAAAGAAAAAACATTCACAACAGTAAAGCCTTGATTTTTCTACAAGATTTCAAGTTTTTCTTCTCAGAACTGTGGGAAGATGCTTATCAAGTTAAACTGTCAGAGATATACAAAACATCTTTGGTTTCAGTTTAGAGTCTCAGGGCTCAGACAACATGAGACGATGTGTTGGTCCAGAAAAAGCTGAATGGTTAAATTAAAAAAGGGAAAACAACAAACAGCTTTCCTGTGATTGAATATTTACCATCTGTGTGTTTTAAGTTTGACCTGTAGGTGGCGGTGACACTGAAACGCTCCAACATCATCACCTGCTCAACATCTATTATGAATGTGCTTCAAATTAAGCTTAACATGGTCATTTAACAAAATGGCTACAACTGAGAAAATTTGCAACACCCCCAAACTGTCATATTTGATAATTGACATTTCACTTCAGTAAATGACTTAATAATGTTGATAGCTATCGGACTCATTCCTCTTAATGTGAATGGATGAATGTGGCCTCCAGTGTAAAAGGGTTCAGGTCGGATCTCAGATCGTCCCTGCTTCCATATTTAGTTCTATTTCCTGACCACTGCAGCTCGAACTGTCATCACCCCCGCGGTGTGCCCATCACATTGGAATGCAGGTGGTACATTATGCAGTGATGGATGTAACATGCTGCTTAAAATGGATGTTGTTATAGTACAGGCGTGCTGCTCTGAATGATAACATCCAGCGTGTGTGGGATCATGTGACATATGTGGTGAACTTTCACTTTAGTCAGCTCAGTGAAGCTGTGAGTTTAACCTTTCAGGAACTATAAATCTCGCCACAGCTGGCTGCCATCTCTGTGCGTTGCCTGTCATCCACATGTGAGCTTGAAGCTCAGGTTATGGCAGCAGATGAGACGAGAGAGGCGCCAGACTCTTAAAGAGATGTCATGTGTCTGGTCCACTCTCCCAGTTCAGATGGGTCCCGATTTATCTGACCTGCTGTAAACCTGCCGAGTTTTAACACATGTATAACATTCTTTTCCTCCTCCAGTCGTTTGAACAGACGCTTCAGTGAATGATTCCTGCACTGGAGGATGGATAATTTTCCGTTTACTACATTTAAAAACATTATGACAGAAAAATAAACATTTAAAATAAATTTCGCAGTAAATCATCAAATTATCAATAATAAAAGTACAATTTTCAAGAAAAAGGTTTCATCCTTGGATATTGACTGAATTTACTGAATACTTGTTTTCTTCTTCCACAAGTAACGTTTCAAACCTTTACATGACTAAAGAACAGTTGGGTGCTTTATCTGAGTGTAGAAAGAATTCAGTTTTCATTTGGGGCTCTATTCAGGTAATATTCTATATTTCTCTTATTACTATACTATACTATACTACTATAAAAAAAGACCAAAAGCAACAATGAAGATATCTGACTAATACACTGATTCTGTGTCATTCCTTCAAACTGTCATTGCTGGTTTTGGTCTTCTTTGGAATCAGTTGACAGCAGCTTTGTCCTTAATCTGTGTTCGTTTATCATCTGTTGGATTAAAACATAAAACACTCCAGAGGTTTCAGCCACCTTGGAGGTGTTTTGGCCATCGTTCTCTCCTCGCTCAGCCAGTCTAACACCTTTATGTTCCCATCTCTGTCCTCCGCCTCCTCTTTTCTTCTCCTGGTAATAAAAGTTGACTCACTGTTAAACTCCCACCAAATGACATCTTTCACTCAACTGTGTAAACATTAAACCAATCCAATCCCAATCACCTTTAATACCATTGTTGGAGTCAGCAGATTGACCAAGACTTTTTCATGCACATTTCTGAGGCAATAGTTCTTCTCTGTCAGTGCGTTTGCTCCTCCGTACAGAACATCTGTCGGCGGCGGCGGCTTGTTGCAACCAGCAGTCTATTTTCCTGGGCTGCCAGCCAGTCTCTTCAACCACACACTTCATTAAGACAAAACAAAATGGGATCCAACAAAAACAACCATCTACCATTTGCCTCCAACAAAACACCTCCAGATTTCAACAAGTACATGACGTGCACCTCGTACCCGCATTACAGATGTCACATTAATTGATTTCTCTGAGATCAAAGATCTCAAAAGATGAGGCTCTGATTCAAAGTTATGAGTTAAAGGTAGCAGCACATTGAAACCACAAATTTAAGATTATAGATAAAATCAGAAATTGAAGCACTGTGTGTGTTTTAAACGCTTCATGTGTCTTATTTTTCTGAGCCACAGTGTCATCTCAAGACTGTTCAAACAGTCACAGCATTTCGGCGCAGCCACATATTCCTTCATTTTTATGAGCACACCATCATTACAAAGATCTGCTGCACTAAACATCCACGTCAATGCCAAATGGATTAATCTGCATCTGAAAATTTCCTCCAATTTCAGTAAAGCCTACAGTGATCAGTGATCAGGTGGACCTTAATATTAGGAACAAACGTTAGCCACAGCTCAGCAGAAGTGGGTTGTGTTGTGCCATTGTGTTCCTCTCTGCCAGGTTTCTGTCAATACTGGCTCCTATCTTTGTTTTGTGTCACCTTAAATTATGGGCGGCGTAGCGGTTAGCGCTGTTGCCTCACGACAAAAAGGTCCTGGGTTTGGTTCCCGGCCTGGGGACCTTTCTGTGTGGAGTCTCCATGTTTCCTCCCACCCTCCAAAGACATCATTGTTGGTTCATCTCTGTATGTTTGCGTTTGTACACAATGAGACGTGTGGGAAAGAGTGTTTTTTTTAATTCATTCATTCATCCATCTACCTCTGATCTGTTTCCGGGACACGGGGGGTTCTGGAGCCAATCCCAGCTCACATTGGCCAAGGGGCGTGGCCAACCTAGACAGACCAACAACCACTCAGACCTGGGGACAGTTTAGAGTCACCAATGAACCCAAACAGAATGTCTTTGGAGGCCCCAGGCTGGGAACTGATCTTGTGACCTTCCTGTTGCGGGGCCACAGTGCCCGCTAATGAGGCTTCTCAAACTGAATTTCCAGATGATGCAGAGCATCCATCATTAATTTATCTAGCATCTAATCATTCTGTGGACATCAAAAAAAAAAAAAAAAAAAAAAAAAAAAAATCATAAATTATCAGCTGTGGTTTCAGAAAGCCAGTGAGTCATCGTCTTTTCATCAAGTAGAGGATGAAAAAAAAAAAAAAAAACAATTAATATTTAACTAACAAAAACAAAGAAAACTTTGTTCTGTCCGTGTTTTAATCAACTTTGCGAGAAATCAAATGTCTCTTTGATTTTTTTTATGATAGTGAAAGAACAGAAGTGAGCTCAACTCAAACATGTGTCTAATGTCCCGTTCTTAAAACAGCACGGCTTCTTCCCTTCTGACTATCAGAATCAGCTCAAATTTAACCAGTCTCATTTTCTGTCGAAGCTCTTTCATCATTTAACTTTGGTAAAAAAAAAAGTCACAGCGTGAGGGGACCAGACTGAATTAACTTCCAGCAAATACGTAAATAAAATTAATCTGTGTGGGAATTTTCTTTTTCTTCCTTCTTTCACTTAATGTGACTCAACTGAAGGAGTGATGGGAATTTCACCTCGAATGAGCTTAAGGGTGCAGTTTGATGTTCAGAAAGCTTCATCTAGACTGTTCGTGATCTAATCAAATTATCCATCAGGTTATAACTTCATCTCTGCTTTTACTGTTAAATTATTATCAAAGCTGCGCTTAAAAATGTTGCCACATTCATAATAATCTGATCTACTCTGACATTTCCGTGCTCATATATCAGTGTATTAATCATCTATAGCATATCTGCTGGTTGTTGATAAGTTGAATTGTTTCAATATTATACATTACAATTCTCTTCCAGCAGATTTCCAAAGCAAATCAACAAGGCCACACTTGAACCTCAACACCAAAGCTCTGACAACAAACTCAATCTGCTGGGATTCATTAAGTGAGGTCACTAACTGAATCCTGACTGATGCCAACAGCCGACTGAAGTAGGGAGATGTCTCAATCAGGGAAATTTTCATCCCACTTTTTGATTTTTCGTTCAGTGTGTCTCATAAATAAACAGAAATCTTCAGTCGTCATAAACATCCAGAGCCGCGCTAAATCGAATGTATTCCTGCAGGTGTTTTGTGTTCAGCTGGAGGATTTGACTGTCACGGCCGGCTGTTCAAAGTTTTACACCCTCTGCTCCGCCTGAATAATGACAGCAAACGTAGTGGACAGTGATCAATGGGTGTCGTTCTTCTGACCAGCTGGTCTTAAATGATTTATTGGCAGCAGTGTGAGATGACCCAGAGGGCAGACCGCGGCTCACTTCTACACTCTGCAGGTTTGAAATCCATACGGGGACAGAGCACGAACTTCAGGTTGGATACTTACATTAACAATGCCAACTTCTAGCAAAAATAATGAAACTTTTCCTCTTAAAAAACAAAAAGAGGCTGGGGTTGACTTTCTCAGATGTACAGGTTGACAATCATGTGACTGATAGACCAGATGGACAGGCAGGAAGAAAATTCTTATTTTTTAATTCATTCTAGCTCACAGTGTGCTTGTTTTAATTTGCAAAATATTCCACCCATTATAGACAGTTAACTGTCAAACCTGCAGCCTGGGAGGGAAACACCATTAAACGATCACTGATTTTACTACCTGTATGTCTTTTATGCTGTTCAGTGTTCAGTTCAGCTGGATTTACTGCACAAAACTCTGCTTGATGTCAGGAAAAGACAGGATGTGCATGAAGAGGGATAAAGACAAACCTGTTTCTGAGTTCAGCTGGAAGCGTTCGGCTTCATTACCAGAGATGATGCGATACACAACAGCATCTGGCCCTCCGCCGTCTCTGGTGAGGGCAGACACACTCAGCACCTCGGACCCCACAGCTAAGGATTCTGGGAGCTGGGCGGTGTACTCAGTGTTCAGGAAGATGGGCTGGTAGTCGTCCAGCGAGACTACGTCCACCGTCATGGTGGCAACAGAGTAGAGGTGGCGGGGCAAGCCACGATCTGTGGCTTTCACCTTCAGCTCGAAGGAGGGCGGGGTGTCTGGGGTCAGAGGTCGCTCCAGCCGCAGGATCCCCGAAAACTCATCCAGAGAGAAGTAACCGCTGTCGCCTGCCAGGAGGGAGTACTTCACCTCAGAGTTTATACCTGGAGAGACAATAGATAAAATAAAATTTGAACTAGACATCAATCCACAGCTGCATCAGGAGACTCATTCTATTTGATTATTCAATTTAAAGAAACCAATAAAAGCTTTTTCGCTGTGTTCAGTCTCACTCATCTGATGTGAGTCTGAGGTGGATACACACACAGACGTGTGACATCTGGGGAGAAAAAGAAATTAACCAAGAAACTGCTACTTCTTCACAACCAACTCTGCATTTCCACAAGCTGTGTTTGATTTACAGCCAGCAGTCATGGAGGGAAAAAGCATTTACCTTTCAACACAACAATTAAAAGACGCTGACACTAAACAAACTTTTATGAGCACGGTAAAAACGCACACCTACTGAGAGGAGAAAAGAACTACTTTCACATAAATATCTATATATCATACTTGATGTTGGCAAAACATGAAGGTATGAAGCGTCATGTAGCTTCCTGAAGTCTCATATGTTGATTTATATGAGGCAGAAATCGCAGAGGAATTAAGGACAAGTGATGAAATGTTTTTGGATAGGTTGACTAGATTCATCTTGCTTGCCTGTCTGTCTTTTTTTTTTTTTTTTTTTAATAATTGGAAGAAGATTCACTCTGTGGCTCTGAGGTGACAGTAAAGTGTTACTGTGGAAAACCACGCAGAGCCATTATTATCTTTAAATTTAGTCTAAGGCTTTAGCATGTTACCCAGAGACCATGAAGGCAACACAAGTTGGCTAAGAGATCAGTGGCTAAATTGGCCTCCATATTCATGGATCTGCGCCGTGAGTTGGAAAAAGGTTGAGCACACTCCTGCAGCTCAGAGGAAGCTGCCAGAATTAATTATCAGAGATCATCAGATTAAACATTCAGCTTTTGGAAAAGAGCACAGACTAATGGGAGTGCTGTGACTAAAAGTGGTCTCCTTATCTCAGACAAAGCTTTCACAAACAGATAGTTTAACTGTGAACAGCTTCGGGGTAGATTAGTTTATTAATTGGTCTGAAGGTGACACCACACCAACAGTACACAAACTCCAAAACAACAACAGTTCTTGTGAAGGTTTGGGGCTTAACAACATGATTCTTGTTACTGATAGTTGCTCTCTTTCTTCATGTTTCACTCTGAATGTATGAGGAAAGAATTATGTTGCGTCTAATTACGAGTTTATCCACATATTTTATATACAAATGTTCAGATTTAAACATGCTTCTTATGTGTTTGAGCCACATCTCAGCTCCTATTTACCAAAGCTCTCCTATCTCAATGTGGAAACATGTTTCTTGGTACAAAATAACAGCAGCAACACCCCCACCCCTGAAAAAAACCAACAACTGTTCATCATTGTTGTCTGTGAGAAAGTTGACATTGAGAAAGACGACATGCTGCTGCACATCTGAAGGAGTGGCTGACCTGTTCTGTCTGCTCTTGTGTGTGTGTGTGCGTGCGTGCGTGCGTGCGTAACAGTCTTTGTGTTTTCAATCGACCCCACTCCATGTGAATTACAACTTTTCAAGTGCGAACGTGTGCGTTTGTGAGAACAATGTGTAAATCTGAGTGTGAAACCTGATGGCACATGAAAAACCAATCACATCTACACACTGGCTGAGAAACTATAATCAGATCTCTTTTACATTTCTTTTATCTGATTTAACCATTTCCAGCACCTAAGAAAAAAAAAACAGCCATCAAAGGCAACAAATTAATAAAACATAAAATGCTGCTGCAGAAATTTACCCCACGCTGTGTCAGCTCATTTCAGTCAGTTTGGTATTTGTTCAGTGGTAAATCACTGAGGAAATAAAATCTGTGATCAAAACGTCAAAACGCTCAGAGAGACAATTCAAACCAACACATAATGATGATGTGAGCCTTTCTCCTGAGCAGGGCTGGAGTTCAGCGATTATTATGTTGCTCTGCTGTAAATGAATCTGGTTTTTGATTTGCTGCCCTCTGTGAGGCACAGTTTGCGTCTTTACAAGTCCTCTATAAATAAGATTTATCATAATAATTATTATCATTATAGTCTGCTTTGATTGATTTGGTTTATTTGACAACCTAAACATAAAAGCACACAAAAAACACAAATACGGGAGTCTTGATATGTCAATGATCTCACACGTGTGAAATGACTGAACAAAGATAAAGGAGAGAAACACTTTGATTAATCAGCACTTTTCTCAGGATAATTTAACATCCGTCTAAGATCTGACAGAAACTGAAGCAGAAGAGTGATTCGAATACTGAACACTATGAACAGAAATTATATGACTTTAAACCGCCGTGGGCTAACGAGGAGGAAAGACTGATTCTTCCAGGGTTAAGAGTTAAAATCCCTGAGCAACAGCTAATCCCAACACAGCCGGAGTGAGATAGAGGGAAGGTTTCAGCTGGGTGTTTCAGAGAGCGAACTGTCGGGAACAGCTGAGTCCTCTATTATGTTTAGGATCAGTGGTACAACATTTACCCACACACAAAGACAAGCCTGTGCATTAGGCTTTAATAGTGTAAAAGGAATCACTGATAGCAGGACTAAAGGAATGTCACAACACGTTCGGACCTGACATAAAGCATATAATGGCCTTATTGTGGATTTTCACAGCGGCAGCCTACCGGTGTCTGGGTCTTTGGCGAATATGACAGCGATGGGCGTCCGGACGGTGGTGTTGTCGAACACGGTGACCTCGTAGTGGCTGGATGAGAAGCGAGGCGGGTTGTCGTTCATGTCCTGGATCATCAGCAGGATGTCCGCCTGACAGGAGCGCCCCCCGCCGTCCGTCGCCTTTGCCACCAGGTTGTATTCAACATCCTTCTCACGGTCTAACACGGCCAGAGTGAACAGCTCACCTGGGGAAAGGTGGGGACAATTATTGAGTCACAAGGTCAAAACCAGCTTTCCACCGATCCAAGATTTTTCCATAGCAGACGTGTCTTCTACTTAAAAGTGAGCTGATTTTCTTTTCGAAAATGATTTATTTTGCTATGTGTAAAAACCTTTTACGATATTTATACCAGACCGTCAGCTCCTGTCCCTATAATCTCTACAATCTCTGACCCTCCAGGCAATCTGCTGGTATTGAAGACAAAGATGTTATGACACAGGTAAAGTGTTAAGGGGTTTCAGTGAGGGGCCTCTGAAAACAGAGGAAACAGCTAATGGCAGTGAAAATGTTTTGGGCACTTTGTCAGCGCAGAGTCTGTGTGAGTGGCTGCTGCAGAGATCTGTTGGTAGGGTTAGGGTTAGCACTCAGCGAGGCTCACTCAGAGGGCGAGCTCCTGTTGTGACCCAAACAGTCACCGTCATACCTGTCCTGTGGTTGATGTGGAACTTGTCTGCGTCGGGACCATGGAGGGTGTATGAGATCTGGCCATTAGCTCCCACGTCGGGATCTGAAGCGGAAACCTTGAGCAAAAACATGCTGGAGGGAGAGTTTTCCATCACTGCCTCTGTGTAGACCAGCTGGAACAGAAAGATAATACCAGTCATTAGAAAATACTTTTCTTAGTGCGGCAACTGGCAGAAGAATGAAACGATTTAGCTGCAAGCAGTAAAAAAGCAACAGGGATTGTGCTCTCCACAGTAATAAATGAATACAAGGAGAGTTTTAAAACATTTTGACAGCGCTCAACATTATTGTTGAGTTATATTTGAAGCAAAATTTGTTTCAAAATGATATTGTTGTTTAAGGCACACCATCAGAAACGCTGTTCCCCACAATATATCAGCATTATGCATCAGATCTTTAACTCTGGAGTTTTTAAACAAAGGAACCAAATTAATGCAAATGTGTTTAGCCAGCTTTTTTTTTCCTTCAATATTTTAAACCCAGTCTTGGAATTAATGCTTTGAATCAAGAATATCCAGATTGCTTCATTTTCCATCTGTCTTGGTTCCTCCATTAACAGCTCGTCACTCCAAACATGTAGTTTTTGGGAGAAAACAAACTGTGTATAAAAATAAAAATGATTTGTTACTGACCTGTTTTCATTGTGTGTTGGTGCTTCAGATTAAAGTATAAATGGAGAGGAGACTCAGGTACAACAGCCATGATTACGTGGATATAGGGTTAGGGTTAGGGTTTATTCTCAATTGGTAACCAATAATCAATTTAGAGAGAAGGCAGGCCCGATTAAAAAAGATGTTCATAAAAAAAACAAACAAACAAAAAAAACAAAACAACAACACGTGTGTGTAGTTCATGAGTTTATTGTTCTTTGACTAAAATCTTTTAGAAATATAGAAATGAGATTAAACTTATTCTTATTCGTGACAGTTTATGTACCCTCAAGTGTGGTGTGTTATTGTTTTTACTTTACAAGTACAATTAAAATGTCTAAAAAATATGAAAAGACTCTTCGAATTAATTTCCCTCTAGAGTTGTTCGTGCCAACAGGATGATTGTATTTCAGCCAGGGAGGAGTTTGAACAGCAATAATGAAGATACTGTATAGATCTGAAATACCTTCCTCACCTGTTCACACTGTGGACTGTTGTCATTGATGTCCAGCACGTGGACGTCCACGGTAACTGGAGCCTCAAACTTCCCGTCGGTGGCGGTGACTTTTAGTGTGTATCTGTCTTTGGTCTCTCGGTCCAAGCGCTCCTTCACGATCAGACCCCATTCACCCTCGTCCTGCTGGATGATGGCAAACTGGCCCAGCGGGTCCCCGTCTGCAGGAAGAAGGAAGAGTGGAGAGAGTTTCTTCAGTAGCAGAGCATCATTTCCCAGATCGTTTCAAGCTTACGCCTGTACTTCACAATGATTGTTTTCTTTTCATCCTCACCAACTTTTAACTTTGAAATGAAAACAAACTGTGTGGCTTTTGAAAACACAGGAGTTTGTGTGTTACAGCTGACTGCATCACCGCCAGTCACCTTGTTTGACAGGTGAAATGTCAGTCCTGTTCATTGAACAAATCTACGATGAATGGATGACTTCTTTGCCACTGTCAACAGTTACCTTACAGGTCATGTGACTAATGTGTTTAAATGTCACATGGGTTTTCTTTGGCAGAAACAAAATGTTTATTTTAGGTGCTCCTGTCCCCAAACAGCCTGCAGCAATATCAGAAAAAGGTTTGTAACTAATTTCATTCCATCAAATCTATGTAAAAAAAAACAAAAAAACTAAATGTGAGAAACAAACAAATGTTTTTGATGATTATTCCAAATGTTTTTGTGTTGTTGGGTCAACAGGGAGAAGTTTTAAAATCCTTACTGTGATACTGATGACACTGCTGTGAATTAAGAATAAGAATGAAGCAGCTCTGAAGGAGACAGCCTCTACTGAATAATTCAAGTCATCACATCAATTGTTCTGCTTTAATATCAGTGTTTGTTTTTGTTTTTGTTCCTTTCTGACAAGCAAATGTTAGTTTCAGCCGAATTCTTTTATTTATATGAGCATTATTCCAATGCTAACGCTCCCCTGTTACACAAAAACAATGTTATGACAGCAAACTCTTTAAGTGGGGAACGAGTTTCACTGTCTGGAGGAATATGGAAGATCTGCATTAAGTTAAGTCCTTATTTTGTTGTCAGCTGCAGGTTTCTATTTGCAATGAATCTGAGTTACGTAATATTATGACTCTGTGATTAACAGAGATTTAATTATACTTCATTAGTATCTTGATAAGCAACAAATCTTCAATTGGACAGTAATTCGAGTGACAAATACAATCATACATTTGGTCACACCTGCACGAATGACTGAAAATACACAATAACACACACTCACAGGCACTGATCCATTGACACAAACACACACCTGTGATGTAACACGTCACCAGCCGGTTCTCCAGAGAAATGTCAGCATCTGTGGTTGTCATGGAGATGATGACTTCCCCGGGACTGCTGTTCTCCACCACTGAGCCGCGGTAGATGTCATCGGAGAACTTCGGCGGGTTGTCGTTTTCGTCCGTCACCGTCACCTCCACCAGGACGCTGGACGACATCTTGTTGTCGCCGCCGTGGTCTGTGGCGACCACGTTGAACCTGTAGACTCTGATGGTCTCACAGTCCGTCTCCCGTACGGTCGTGATCCAGCCGCTCTCGCCGTCGATGGAAAACACCTCGGTGATGTCGTTTGTGGCGTTATCGGGCAATGACTCCAAGCTGTAGGTGACAGGACCGTAGGTGTCTGTGTCCGGGTCGTTGGCTGTCACCTGTGGGTGAATGGAAACAATGGTTGGTGTCTTCACATTATACCAAAAAAAAAAAAAAAAGAAAAGAAATCTGACATAAGAGCATCATCTGGCTCCTTTTTTAGCCAACAGATTGAACTGATTTAATGGAATAATTACTCCTGGATTTATTAAATCCAGCTCCACGTGATAGTGACTTTCCAACCTTTTACTTTGTTGACAGAACATAAGCCCTGTAAGTCATCCAAGACATTATGAGCTCAGTTTCTACAGGTGAGAAAATGTGATGGCCCAATTTTTTATTTTTTTTTTTTTTTGTGCTAAGCGAACTGAAGCATGTCAGAGCACTATTTGACATCAAGAGACAGATTAAACTGATTTTGCTCTTCTAATTTGACTCAGAAAAAAAGGGAAAACGTGTATTTGTGAAAATGTATCCCCTCCTAGAAGCAGAATCAATTCCATTGATGATACAGTTTAATGACTCAAGGGCCATTTTAACAATGCTAATAAATCTATAAAAGCCCTTTTCTTAAACCTCTGTGGAACTCACTCTGTTCAACAACCTTTAGAGCAAAATCATTATTGATGTATGAAAGCTTCACATTAACATTATTTTTCTCTCACCTGAATTACAGTAGTTCCAGCAGGCATATTCTCAGCCAGGAAGGTCCTGTAGGGGCTGGCATCAAACACTGGCTGATTATCATTCACATCCTGTACCTGGATGCTGACGGACACCAGTGATGCCACATCGGTCCCGTTGTGGTTCCCCTGGGCGATCACATCTATCTGGTACCACTTTGTCTTTTCATGGTCGATGGTCTTCTGCAAAAGCAAAGTCCCGCTCTCTTTGTCCAAGGTGAAAACTTTGTCTTTGTTGCTCTCCACTGTGTTCCCGTTCACCAGACTGTAAATGAGAGGCATGTCGGAGTCGGCCGTCACAGAACCGATCTCTGTCCCTATGGGGATGTCCTCGGCGGCTGAGAAGGTGTAGAGGGGCTCTGAGAACTTTGGTAGAGGAACCTCAGGAGGAACCACTTTGACCTGAACAGGGATGGTGGAGTTATAGAACGGGAGGCTACCGTCACGGGCCTTGACTTTGAAGTTGAAGATCTTGTTCTCCATGCCAACGAGGCTCTCTTTGACACTCACTACTCCAGTGAAAGGGTTGATCTCGATGATATCCTCCGTCACTTCCTCCGCCTCGTCTACGGTGTAGGTGACATCTGCATTTTTGCCATCATCTGCGTCGTAAGCCATGATCTGAATGACCGGGGAGCCTTTGTTCACATTTGACTGAATTGAAACCTGGTACTCGGAGGCTTTGAACTGAGGCACGTTGTCGTTCTCGTCTGTGAGAATAATCTTGACTGTGCAAAAGGCCACTTTCCCACCGCCATCTTTCGCCATCACTTTAATAGCTATGACTCTTTGGGCCGGGTTTTCTCTGTCCAGTGGCTGCGTTGTAACAATCTGCCCGTCGTTATCGATAGCAAATTTCTCATCAGCGAGTTTGTTGATGATGGTGTAGTCAACGCTGCCGTACGGCCCGTCGTCAGGGTCAATGGCTGCTAATCGGATCACACGTGTTCCCGCTTCTGCATTTTCAGCGAGCTCTGCCTCGTAGATACTCTGTTTGAAGTATGGACTGTGCCTGTTGCTGTTGATCATATCGATATTGACGGGTGCTGTTTTCTGAAACACCCCATCAGACACTGCCACTGTCAGGTTATAATATGGATCCAGATTCCTCTTACAGACGTTGGAAAAGGAGATGATTCCTGAGGATTCGTTGATGTTGAAATAACGGCCTTCGTTTCCCGAGAGGATTTTGTACTTGAGATTACTCAGGTCGCCAGTGTCAGGATCTGTAGCTTGGATTTTGATGACAATGTGGCCACATTTTGCCATTTCATCCAACGTGGCTTCATAGTGGGAGCTGTCAAAGTCCGGTGGATTGTCATTAACATCTGTTATGTTTACAAAGACACTGGCTTCAGAACTTAGAGGAACAGTGCCGTTGTCGCTGACTTTGATTTTCAAATAAAATTGGTTTGTGTTCTCATGATCCAGCACCTGCTTTGTAAAGATTAAGCCACTCTGAGGGTCGATCTCAAAGAAATCTGTCTCATTCTTCTCTGTTTTCACCATCTTAAAGGTCAGATCTTTATTCCTGCCAGAGTCCCTGTCAGAGGCAGAGAGCTGAATCACTGAAGTGCCAACTGGGAGACCTTCAGCAATGTTCACGCTGTACATTAGCTTTGGGAAAACCGGCGCATTATCATTCACATCCTCCACTTCTATTTCTATTGAGGCCTCAGAGAACGCGCCGGTCACAGAGTCGGTAGCGCGAACTGTCAACACATGCATGGTCTCACTCTCGTAGTCAAGAGGGTTGGTGACGGTCAAGATGCCTGTTTTGAAATCAACCTGAAAGTGTTTTGAGGCGTTTTCCTCTTCCAGATTGTAGATGAGCCGATAACCTTCTGGATTTCTGGCCTGAACATGTAAAATGGTGGTGAATGGAGGGACATTTTCAGGAACTTTGAGAGGGTAAAGGAGAGTTTGAAAAACTGGGTTGGTTCTATTCCTCACTTGAATAGTAAGCTTTGCCACTGCGCTGTGACTGGGCTCACCCTCGTCTGTAGCCAAGACTGTCAACGCATACTTATTCAAGGCTTCAAAGTCAAGAGGCCTCTGAAGAGACACATCGCCTACATCAGGATCTATTCTGAAGAGGTTGTAGTCCTCCTCCAGGGAGTACATGACAGATCCATTTTCCCCCAAATCTCTGTCGATCGCAGTTACTTGATACAAAACATCTCCTGGTTCAGAGTCTTCAGATATCATCATCGAAAACGGCAAGTTGAGAAACTGCGGCGTATTGTCATTGACATCATCTATAAAAACCTTGACCCGAGTTGTGGCCGTCCTGGCAGGCGTTCTCATGTCCTGCACCTTCACCACTACGTCATACACTTCCTGCCCCTCTCTGTCAAAAGGTACACCTGTTGTTTCAAGCACACCTGATGTCTGGGAAATTGCAAACCTCCCCATTGGATTCACCACAGAATATAGAAGAGGCTCATTTAAATAACAACCCTTAACTTTGAGTGCTGCCAAAATTGTGACCGTCTTCAGGTTTTCTGTGACGCTTGCTGAATATGATTGCTGCTCAAATCCAAGATCACTCTCCGTCAGGTTTGTTAGATTTACCATTACAGCAGCTGAGTCCCTGTAGAGGCCGTCGGAGGCTTTGACAACCAGCTGATAAAACGGCCTGAATTCAGACACGTTGCTCACGGTGATGATGCCAGTTGTGGGATGAACTGAAAAGGCATTGTGAAGATTCCCCTCAGTGATGCTATATGACACTGCCGAGTCGGCATCGAGGGCCACAAGGCGCACTACCTCAGCATCTCTGACTGTTGGGAAAATGATGGATGGCTCGTAAACTGGGGTGGTGAATTGTGGCGGGCAGTCATTCAGATCCAGGATGTGAACAGTGACCCTGGCAGGCTCTGCCGCATGCAGCGATGGCTCCCCAGAGTCCTTTACCTGCACCGTGAAGTGATACTTGGCCCTGGCCTCAAAGTCAACTGCTGAAAGTAAAGAGATGGTGCCCATACTCGAGTCAATCTTGAACACTTTCTGGGCCTCTGGTTCAACTATTTGATACACCAGCAGAGAATTGGCATCTCTGTCTGCATCTGAAGCTTGGATCACCAGTGGGATGTTTCTCTCTCCCATCACCATGCTGCTGATGTGAGCAGATTCACTGATCTGCCCTGAGTACTCCTTCAGCTGAAAAACAGGAGCGTTGTCATTCTCATCAATCACATAGATGTAAACAACAGTCTGGGACATGGCTCCAGCTGTTGTGGAAGCGCTAACTTTCAGCTTGTAGGATGAGCAGCTCTCAAAGTCAAGCTGCTTCTGAGTGGAAATCAGCCCAGTGTAGGGGTTGATGTGAAACGTCCCATTTGGATCGCCACTCTCTATCCCGTAATGAACTGCAGCCGGGCTGGAAGCTGAGATGGTGACCACGGGCGTTCGGAGGGGACTCAACTCACTGATCTCAGTCAGGTATTCGTCTGAAGGGAAGGCCGGGGGGGTTTGGTCAGAAATGCGGACCTGGACGTGGACGGAGCAGAGGTCACTGCGCTGGGGGAAGCCCTGATCAGTGGCTTTCACTGTCAGGTGGAACTGGTCCTGTGGCTGCAGATCCAAAGGTTTAGAGACACTGAGGGTACCCAGCTCTGGATCCACGGAGAAGATGTTGTCGATGTTACCTAAGGAAGAGAAAACGATGTGTTAAACAAAGGACACATTTTAACTTCTTGGATTGGCGGTCAGATAAAATAAGACCTTTCGTAGGGTTGTCTACATACACAGCATATGTATGAGGGTCACGACACACAGTAGACAAATACACGTTTTGTTCATATTAAGATCGTTTTTCTCCTTCTTGTATAAAATAACTTGATGTGAGTGTTTTCTCTCAGGTGAATGGAACCATTTCTCATGTTCTTGGTTTGTAAGACAGAAAATGGGTGTAGTGCTGTTTTTATTTTTGATTTGTTTTTCACAATTGAGAGATTTTTTTTTTCCTCCCAGAGCTGCAAGAAATTTTCATCTCAGCTTCATGATGTGACATTTTTAGCAGCTCAGTCTCATCTCAGATTTTTCGGAGCTGTGGGACAATCAAAAAAACACTTACAATAAAATGTGCAATCTTTTTTATTTATTTATTTATGTTTTGATGATTTTCTTGTCTGTGTCACAACAATACAACAATGCTGTTCACAACAATCCAATTGGAGATAAAGGTGAAATTTGTGCCTGATTTTTCAATTTTGGCATTTTTATCTACGAGCTTTAAATTTGATCGGCCCAGTTCCAGACCTTACCAGCCTCCATTTTACCCCCAAAAAACAGGCCAGTAATTGTATCATTAAGTAAAGAAACACACATGTGTTTAGCACATACGTGGCTTGTGAGATCCAATATTTATATCGTTGATTACGAGGTGAAAAGATCCTCCATAATTTGTGATCAGGTTCACTTCAGACCTGCTGCTGGTCTGCTAAAGGCAGGAAATGATGTTTGTGTTACTGTCATGTGGGAATTGTGCAGTCCAAATCTGTGTACAGTTTGTGTCCTCTCCTCACATCACAGGCTTTTTTTTTTTAAATATGATTTCTAGAGATAAATGTACCATATTTGAAATTTTCTACTGATTTGATCGGCTCTGATCTGTCCATAGCTTCTCAAACAAGAGCCACAGCTCTGAAATCAGTTGAAGTTAAATTCATATTGTCCTTTTCTTTCTCTTTTTAAAATAGACATGTCCTAAAGGGTAACTCAGAAAGTATTACTTATTAAGATTAATGTTCTTAAGCTTAAAACGGTGTTTCTGGAGTCATGTGCCGTGCTCTGTCAGACATTTGATCAGCAATATTCTCTGGATAAATTCTGCCCTGCTGCATGGGAATGTGAGTTGCATGGCTCAGTTCCCTGGCAAGGTCAAAACGCTTCAGCTCTGTGTGAGAGTTAAAGGGAGGCAAAACACACGGCGAACAGAGATATTAAGGCTGAAACTCAAATCCCAAAACAGAAATCATGGAATGGACAGTGATTAAGAAACACTGTGCCCTCTCAGGTATCATCAGTGTGCCCTTGAATCTGCCCCTCCGGTGGAGCGAGGTTGTCATTTGAAAGTTGTGGTTGTCCACGGCAGCTCCTGGGTGTGAATATGTTTGTGAGTGAATGTGACAGACAGCGGAGCTGAAAAGGAGCAGGCGTAAATAGACTATATAGAAATAATCCTTAGGTTCTCACCAGAGTGCAGAGAGTAGGCGATTTCAGCATTGCTACCCATGTCCTTGTCAAGCGCCTTGACCTGGATGACCACAGAGCCTGTGGGGGCCTGGTTGGAGATGCTGGCCTCGTACCGGGGGCTGAGGAAGGCCGGCGAGTGGTCATTACAGTCCTCTACTTGAACCACCACCTTCACAAAGTTCCTCTTCACAGGGATCTCCTGATCACGCACCTGAAGAGCAGCGAGGAGAAGCCTTTGGGTCCAACTATTAGGGCTGCAGTCTTTATCATCGTTAAACTGTAAACATTTTAATAACTTTTTCTTATTCCTTTGAGGATCTTTCTGAATAAGTAAATTTTTCTTTAATGACGCCCCCTTTTTTCTAAAAAGGGCAAGTAAAGTTGAATTTGTTCCCAGAGTGGAAGATCATGTGATATGATGAAGTGATTAAACTGACACTTTCTTTTCTGTAAATGATGCTGTATCAATAGCAAAGCTTGTTTTTGGCATTATTTGTTGTTCTGATGGAGAAGTCGGTTCCATCCAACCATTTCTATCTACACATGTGGGCCTTTGACCCACATTAAACAAGACAACTGTGGGTTTAACTGTGGGTGCCAGCATCATGCTGGCTTTGCGCTATTTGCTGTCACTGTACATTAGAGGCATCTTGGACTCGTTCTACAAGATTGTGCAGAGATAAGTGCATGGTTACCATCACAATCAGAGTGTGAACAGAGATCATCTCGTAGTCGAGCTCCTCCGTCATCACCAGGACTCCACTCTTTGGGTCCAGGTGGAAGAACTTGGTGCTGTCCGGATGGAGGCTGCTGTGGATGGAGTAGACCAGCTTACTGTTGGTGTCAGCGTCCCGAGCACTGATCTGCAGGATGTCCTTCCACGGAGATGTGTCCTCAGGAACCCTCACCTTAGATCACACAGGAACAGACGAGGCAGTGGGTGAAGTTTAAGTGGAGATAACAACAAAAGAATGAACACTTACCTGCAAAGCCCTTCTACCCTATTACCTTGCAGTAATAACTCACTCTGTATTCAAATCTACGAATACAATCTACCAGCTCTCTGCTCAGTTCTCACCTTGTACAGCGGCTTCAGGAAGACTGGACGGTGTTCGTTCATGTCCAGCACCCGGATGTAGGCCTGCAGTTTGGAGGTGGAATACACAGGGCTTGAGAAAATAGATGCTTCGCAAGAACAACATTAAATATGCACAGACGTGTCTCAAAGCTGCTTCTCATGCAGCAGCTGAGCTGCTGCTGCTGCAGGCAGGAGGTAGTGTTGGATATTAAACTGGAAATTTTAAAAGAAATTAAAGGATAGGTGTAAAGATTTGAAAAAAGGTATTGATCTCCTCCTCTAGCTCTTGGCAAGAAAGTGAATGAGCACATTTCACAAACTCCTAAACTATATATATGTACATACAATCATTTTAAGGTGTTATTACGTGCTCACATTGTTTTTCTTTGACCCTGAACACCAGAAGTAAGGCTGTTTTGTTGGTTTGTTGAAGTGATTTAGCTTCATAAAGGGAGTAATTATTTACATTTAGCACATTTACACCATTCTTATTTGCTGTAATCTTTATAAAGTAAACTCCTGGGGCAATTTTCCTACCAAGGAACTCTGTAGATCATGTTTTTCACCTGTGTGGTGGCGCTGTGGTGTCCGTCGGTAACCCGCACTGTCAGGTTGTAATTGGAGCGGTGAGCAGCATCCAGCCGACGGGCGATGGAGATGGTTCCAGTGTTCCTCTGGATGTCGAAGTCCTTCTCCTCATCACCACCTGAGAGACGGACGTATGAGGGGAACAGACAGGTAGACAGGCGTTTTAAAAAGAGGTTTATTCCATTTGGGGTGACAAAAGTTGGGGATAATGATCAGGCCTCGTCCTGCTGTCAGGTGTAATCACAGAGACGATATGTCAGACTCTGCTGGTCTGATTTTGACTGGTTGAAGCTATGATGCATCTTGGCATCTTGTCCTCCAGCGTCTGAAGGATAACAATCATTTCCCCACGGGGGATGCCATGATTAATGACCCACCGTAAACTCTAAAAAGTGAAAACATCTTCAGCGTCGGTCCAGGTGGAGGAAATGTTTCATATTTCTTACTGACTACACGTTCCAAGTAAATGTAAACAAAAAGTAAACATTGTTAATAATACAAATTTTCATGCTCCTTCAAATGGATTTTTGGAGAACTTTTACATCTTTGAGTTGAGTGATATACACATTGTAAAGCTCCGTTAAGGTTTGATAAATAAAACGCCCTTCAAAAAAAACAAAACAAAAACAACAACATATATTTTGTGAAATGGACTGGGGGTACTTGAGTCTTTCAGATAAATTTGTGCTGTTGGAGTGATTGAAGAGAATACCAAAGTAGAGGAGAATAAAAATGGAGAGGGAGTAAAATAGATTTTCCCTGCTCCACATAAATCCATCCATCACAGTAGGACATTTTGATGGTCTCTTTTTTACAGACTGAGCTGAGAAACCAACTGAGACACTCAGACCCTCCATTACAGAAGCTGCACGCTGACTGCTTACTCTTTAACCTGATTTTAAAAGTTTAACCTTGACACTAATATTGACAGTCGACATTGTTTTAGAAGAGAAAATAAAATCCCTTAAAGTCAAATAGCAGAATCTACTTCCAAACTACACTCAGGTCAAATGATTCATTATTTATCTAGTTTTGTTCAAATTGTCAGGTAAGTAAAAGGTAAAATGAGGAATTGAAATGGGGGAAGTACTTTAAGGGCACTCACTATGTGTTGTGTTGATGTCAAATAGATGTGGTCTATCCGTCATTTATTCCGGATTATCTAATTATTTACTAAGTACGGGCATGATTGTTTCTCTCTCATCTGTGACGTCATTAAATTAAAGCACCAAAATGAGTCACACTGTACTGTTAAGTCCATCTGGTCCTCCCTGCTCTCCTTTATCCTCCTACTTTTTCCTTTCCTTCCCTCTTGCTTCTGTTATTCTTCCCTTTCCAGCCATATCTCTTCTCTCACTCTTTCTCTCAGCAGGTTGTGTGTATGTATGTGAGAAAGGTAAACCTCATGCCTGCTCAGCCAGATGGTGTTTATTAAGATATCCACCTTGCAAAAGGCCAAACACACACACACCCCCCTTCATATGTTTCTATTATGCGATGGGTGAGGCTGCTCATTTTCACTTCAGCACCTAGCACTCTAGCAAGGCAAAAGAAACATCTCTAATTTTTTATTTTGTCTTTTGTTCAGCACAGATGCTTTGTTCCCAACTGATTAATAGTCAGGTCATCCAGAGGTCTATTTGTGTTAGTCATGCCTTGAGGCCTGAGCTGAAACACTGCGCACTAACCAGCCACATTGACAAGTCCATTTAACCGATTCAGATTTCCCAAAGCCTTGGATTGACTTCCTATACGAAACACATCAGCACCATTACAGCCTTTCACAACAAAAGCCACTGAAGTGGATTTAGCATCACACATGCAGCTCTGGCTCATACGATACACGGGAAAAGGGATCCTTTACAAAGGAATTCATCCATCCATCCATCTTCTAAACGTTGATCTTGTCTCAGCTGCAGTGACAACAAAGCCAGCTGAGTGGCCTTAAGATGGTCGGGCATTTCACCTTTAGACATGTCAGGCAGGGAGGACTGCGCAGACAGGAAAATAAAGTGCCTGAAGAGGCAGACACACACACTTTGGCTCACATAAGATCAAAGAACAAGGTCTTTGTCACTTTCCTATTAGACAGGTTCAATGCAGTTTTGTAGAAGACTGGGAGAAGAAGTGAACTTCATCCAACTTGTATGAATTCTTTTTCCAACTGATCAATGAGATTCGTTCTCCTTTGGTCCTCGAAGAGTCAAACTAAGACAGTTCAACCAGACTATCACAGAAACTGATCAGCCAAGATGGAAGAAAAACTTCCCCTTCGGGGCAAGACAGAGACGGTGAGCTGGAGTGACCAAGAAACAGATGTCCTCTTTTTACTGCAACCTCCTCCAATAAATTGCAGCCAGCCTTAATAGAAGGAGCCTTAAGTCCTCAACATGTCCTGTGCCTGCCTGAGGGTCTCATCTCCGGGTCCCAAGACTGCTCAGGCTTCCTCACCCTGCACAGATTCAGGTCAGCTTTCCAGCTGAGAGAATCCCCTCTGATTTGATCCAAAGACATATTATTTCAGTCACTCCTCTGAGGTTGTGACAACAAGGGGGGGGGGGGGTCAGAGATGAAGATTTATTCTTTCCTTTCACCTTTGCTTTGTGATGCAGCTGCAAAGACTTTCTTTGACAAACAGTGAAACTGCACAGAAGCAGCAGAAACTTTAATACACCACAACAAAGGACTATAAAATCATTTAATTTACTGTAAAACTTTCATCATAACTGAGTCATCACACAATCATCACATCACACATTCATCATCTGATATGGAAATCTTTTCTGGCTGCAGTTTCTTGAATGGGCAGATCCATTTATTGACATTTCTGTACTCCAACCAATCAATCCTGGCATAAATAAATGAATGCAAAGAAAAAAACCTACATCCTTGATTAATAATTGAATTATATTTAATCAACTTTGGCTTAGGGAATACCACAAATCATCAGATTCAAGGTTTGGGTTATTGAAAATTAAATAAATTATAATCCAAATATTTCTGGCTGGAGACAGATTAAAATAATCCAAATTCAAATTCATGCTGCTCAGTGAGGTAAGAAATCTTTGTGAGCTGCAAGTATTTCAAACAAAAAGTGATTTTTAGCTTGTCTCACACTGTTTCATATTAATCACAGATGGCAAATGGCTGAAGAAACAAACCTATTTTGTATTTCACAAGACAAAAAATAGCTAATAAATAAAATATCTATGTAGATTTATGTACTGCAAATATGTTTTTGTTATTCTTCAGTATCTTTTTGAACATCTTACAACCTGAACAACTCATTTTGCATCCCCACGAGGATAGCTGAGCCCCATAGAGGTAACTCCTGGAGAGCAGAGAAAACACTTTCAACCTAATTATTCATTACTGGATGGTGTTTTGCCATTTTTCTCTGCTGATGAAGATCACGAAGATGAGTAATTGTTCTTCCAACAGGTCATTGGAACTTAACCCAAAACATAACCTTAACTCAAAAGGAAAAGATTTCCTATACTTTTATCTCCCCTGTTTTCAGAGACGGTAATGAGTTCAGACCCAGAGCCTGAACTCATCCTTTCTGAGCGGATGTCTCACCATCCTCTTGCAGGGGAAAACCTCGTCCTCATGCAGAGATGGCCATGTCTTTGGACCTGCAGGTGCTGACCCTCGTCCAGACCACAGCAGGCCCAGCTGGGACCCGCTCCGGCACACAGATCGCAGTCCAGTGAGGCCAGGGGGATTTTGCTGCCTTAGCCTGCTACTTCAGATTGTGGTGCTGATTTTGTGCTTGAGCTGGTTTTTATGTGTATTCTCAGGAGGTGGCCAAGTTATTTTGACAGCATGGGAAGTCTTCATTTGTCTCTCTGGGTAATCTCATGGACAGAGAGCTTCGATAGGCATCTGGTTTATGCTGCTGTAGAGAGGAGAGGTACAGCAGAGGTGATAAAAACCTGATCATATCGGTGTGACACAGGGATCCTGTGACACAACAGCCCACATCTGCCGAGGCTGTGAAGAGGGTCGGTGATGCATGACTGTGGAGCAGACCGAGGTGAAAGAGAATAGAATAAAATAGGATAAAAAGATGACTGTCAGTCTACGGTGTCTGGACAAAGGGGTTGATAAGAGTATTTAACAAACGAGGTTGGAATATCCAGTTTTTTTTATTGAGGTCGTCACAGAGAGGAGAAGAGAAGACGGAGAAGAAGCAATTGGGCTGATCTGGGGGTTGAGCTCTCAGTAATAATTACCAAGTTATGTTCGCCGGCCACACAGGGAGAAAAACGCTGCACAATTATCCCACACCACAACAAACACTTCAGCTCTGATTGATTGAACACACAGCTGTCAGAACGACTGCCACCGCAGAATAAACAACACAACCTCAAGGTGGAAACAGAACAGCTTAGAGGAACTTGTGAGTATAAATCATACCATCTTTTTTACTGAGCTGCATTTATCCTGCGGCTGCTGCTGCTAATTATTCTGAAGATGGTTCATACAAAACATCAGATAATGTCTTGAAATGTAATTCTGAACCACATTATCAAAGAATTTCTATATCAAATTGCAATAAAACCATTTGTCAACCTGACTGGCTGGTTTTGTTTTTGTTACGTGACCAGTTTTACAGGTAAATGGAATTTTTTCTTTTTTCATTTAAAACTCCACAGACAGAAAAAGTGAATGAGTCAAAACTGCTCTGCGTTGTGTGATTGAGTAAAAACCTCAGCGATCTGATTTTGCTGTTTAATTAGTTTTAAAAGATCTTTAACATACCCCATTATGCACAGTAGGCAGAGAAATAACTGTTACAGATAATGAGTTACTGGAAACTTCCTGACTCCTACACTGGGTCAAAAAATGATCATATTCACATAAAAAGTCGATTTTCTTTCAGATCATCGTCTTCACAGTTTGACAGTGATTGAGGGCAGTGAGGTTTCTTTTTGTGTTGATAAAACCCAACATGAAAGAGGCGTGATGTGACAAGCATTCAAAAAGCTGTGCTCTGAAAATGTTTTCACGTTCCAGTCATTTTGAAAACTTAACTTATGAATTGTATGTTTGCCCTGACACAGCAACAGGCAGTAGGTCTCCTCTGGTCGATAAAGGACTCCGTCGCTTCGTGACATAATGAATGTCATCAGAGATCCGGTGGCAGCAGCTATGAGACAACTCAATGTCCCCTCGGGGATGCAGAGAGAGTCTGTTGTGTTCTGGCATACATTGGGCTTGGCGCCGCAAAGTGAACAGGAGGAACCTCGGACTTTCTCTGCACATGCTGCCCCGCCTGGCAGGAAACAGCCTGGCAAGTGCCAACGTGTTTTCCTGCAAGGCTCGAAGGGAACGGGACAAATGGCACCTCTGGAGGCACAGTGGCCATTTCCACTTCAGCCGACAAAAAACAAACAAAAACAAAAAGTTTACACCAGAGAGCCCTCTGACAGCGAGTCCTCACACTGAAGAGGCTGACAGGCTGAAGAAGAGTCTAGAAGAAGAGTGAAATGGCCAGTCGTCCTCCCTGCAGTGATCTGGCAGATGATGAGAGGAGGAGTGCTGCTGATCTATCCTCACAGAGAGAAAACATCCTGCTGATATCCCTGACACCAAAACCTTTTTATCCTCTCCTCCTCCCTGCTTTCTTCTCTATTCACCTACCACCCCGGGAACGCTTTGTGATACCGTATTGGTTGTTCATATCTGTCCATCTGTGATTTATTTAAGAGAAAGTTCTGCTAAAAATAAAATCTAAGAATTAGCTGCTTATTATATCATCGATGGAAATAAGAATTTACTGTAATAAACATGTACGCACAACTTACATACATTACACAAATCACACATATGAAAGGAGTGATGTGCATCTGTGTGCATGTATGTGCATGAACGGGAGAATATAAACATATAAAGGTGAACGGGGTCAGTGTCAACAGCCCTGCCCAAACTCTGTTAAGCTTTAAATTGCCCCTTTATGTCAAAAAGTCTCTTTTCTACGGATTAAATGATCAACTCAGTGAGAAAACAAGCAGCTTTACCATTATTTTCAAAGCTCCAATTTCATCCTCAGAGCTTTCTACACCAAATTCTCTCTCATTGTCTCACGATCACCCAGTTCATCTTTTTCCAAAGTCACTGACAGAATATGAAAGCTCCCCAAAGGGCAAATAGCAAATACTTTTGATAAAGGAACAACCAGGTCGCCAAGTTGTTTTGTCTTCTCCCTCCTTTTAGACCCAAGCTTTCTAATGTTGTTTCTAATAATAAGATAAAAGATAAATTGCCTGTGAGCTGACTCTGTTGCCACCTAAGAGCTCTGACCTGATTCTCTCAGGCGGCAGAAGGAAGCAGCAGCAGGTTTAGCCAACAAACACAAAGTGCAGTGGTCTAAACATAACCACGGACACAGCACCAGGCACGAGTTTCGGCAATCGGGGAAAACGGCTCTAGGAAACAGACTAAGTTGAGTATAAAAGGGTGATTGAAGGAAAGAAAAAGCCCAGTTGGCCAAAAAAATGAATAAATTTCAGCAGTTTATCACAGAATGACTCCTGGAAGCACTGAGATTCGCAGACTGATGCAATGTAAGAGTAAAAACAACAGCAGGCATTTTTTTCCTGTTAACTCACACTCATATTGCTCTCTGATATCACACACTGCCAGGACTCTGCTGACCTTTTGAAAATAACTTGTCTCCAGTTCATACGGACACTCATAAGGATGAATGGGAGTAGGAATCCTTTTGTATTCTCTGGTGTGAGTTGGCACTTTGGCGTAAGTGGCAATATGGTAAATGTCAGATATCATTTAAGAATATGTTGATCTGTTTGTCTCGGCTGAGGGACTTTTAAAGTCAGTCAGAGGAAGAGATGGAGAAACTCTCTGACCTACGAGGAGTTATTATTCGACTGACTTCAGATATCAGACGGTTTTCTGTCCTATTTTTCAGATTGAGCGTAATGTGGAGATAAATATTAATGTTCTTTTTGTCCATTGTTTCTCCTCTTTCAGAGGTCATTACCCTCATTTGTGTGATGCTTGTTTTTCACCAAGCTTTGAAGTTTGTTCTGTTTTTCTTCCCACATCTGCGTTGCAAACATCTACTGATCAATACTCAGGTCAATAGTGTGTGTGTGTGTGTGTGTGTGTGTGTGGGGACATGCATCTTCGCTCACCTATGATATCAAACCACCTCAGCCGGTGCGTCTCCGTCATGATGATGCCCACCATGTGAGTGACAGGCTCTGTTTCCATGACAGCAAAGGTGAAGTGGGGCTCGTCAAACGTGATTGGCTCAGCATAGGGGGCCGGGTGGCCCATCCACTCGATGTCAAGGCGAGCCGTGGATGATCGTGATGGGCTGCCCTGGTCTGTGGCTTTAATCTGGAAATTAAAATGGTAATTAAATTAACATTTAACTCTAAGATAATGTGCAGTGACGGTGGAGGCTTCAGTAAGTATCTGAGTGTTGAAAAATGACTGAGTAAATTGCTTAATCAACGAGAAGAGTGGAAACAGTGGACATCATTACATTTTCATGGGTGACTCTTAATACGTACACACACACACACACGCACACACACTGTGTTAGACTGTTCACTAACACATTCAATTAAGAATAATGTGCCGCTGGAAACAGTGCCCAACAAATTAACTATTTCTTGCTGACTTGCATGTTCAGGGGCTAAAGTGAGAAGTTACTGACAGAGGGACCAACAAACTGTCGGTTTTGTTCTTTACACAGGATTTGCTCACATAGAAGACATTGAATAACACCGTCTTTCACCGTCATCTATGACAATGCTCAACGTCAAATCTTTGCGGCAGCGGCTGCTCTGGAAGTCAGAAGAAAGGGGGGGTGGTGGGTGTGGGGGGGGCTGTGTTTGATGTTTTAGAAATCCTACAGAGACTTTCTGTAGCTGATTTACCTGTTTGCTTCAGCAATGCAGAGCTAAGACAAGGACTGAGAACAGTGCCTGGTCCCAGAGCAGACGTCAGAGAAGTGCCTTTCAGTGTATTAAGCACGGGTAATTAAGTCTCTTTAGCTGAGCTGGTGGGCTTGTGAAAGCTTTGAATGCCCCATACCTCATACAGAGACAAGTAAATGAAGCACAACTCTTTAGACAAAGTGTTTACTTCATGCATGTTCACATACTCAGTCATAGTCTCTTGATGAAAGAGAAAATTCTTTAAAAAATTGATGCTCCAAGGCCACAAACTCAGCGTGGTGGTTTATTAGATCTGGGATCAGTTTAGCATGACTACAGTGTCAACCTAACAACGGTGCTGGACACCTACTGTGAGAATAGTGTAGTTCCCAGGCCAGAAGTCACCATGTGATGTCACCACGCCCGTCGTTGGGTCGATGTCAAAGCGCTCATCCGTGTTGTCCTGGAGCTTGTAGCTGACCACAGCATTTGAGCCCTCATCGTCGTCACGGGCAACCATCCTGCAGACCTCCTGTTTTCCCGCCTGGAGGCGTTGTTCAGGCAGCCTGACGTGGAAAAGTTTGTCTGTAAATTTCGGCCGGTTGTCATTGGCGTCCAGGACTTCAATCACAACGGTGGCGGTGGAGCGCAGAGAAGGAGATCCATTATCTGAAACTATCACCTGAGAATTCAAAGGGAAGAATCATCAAAATAAACTCACCATAAAATTACATGAAATCTGCTAAAAATATGTATATCAACAAAAGGTAATGTGGTGGTGGCGTCTAAAAAAAACTGAATTTGATTTATGTGTTGCAGGTTGAGTGATGCTGTGAGCATCACGCTGAACAGCACGATTTGTTTTTTTCCCAGTTTCAGCTTCAATCCAAAGGGAAGTGGAAATGTGATTAAGAGTCTCACCTCCACACTGTGCTCTGATTTATCCTCCCGATCCAAGGCTGAGAGAGTGCTGATAACACCTGTACACACACACACACACACACACACACGTCAATGTTGATATCGAGTCCTGGGAAGTGAAAGTGCTAATTACACCTAAATGACTAAACAGAAACACAAGTGTTACTCCTTCTGTTATAGTAGGTGTGTGTGTGTGTGTGTGTGTGTCAAGGACACCAAGTGTTGACTTCACCTAAGTAAATACATTTTGTTCCAGGGATGTTGTTTCTGCTGTTGTTACTGTTGTCATCACTAGTGTACTTGTGTGAGTGTGTGTGCATCAGTGAGTCTGTTCAGTTTAGTTTTCTGCTCAAAATCAAACTTGGCAAATGATCCAAATTTTAAATGTCATCATATTAGTAGTTCACAATTTAATAAAATATATAAATTCAATGTGTGTGTTTTTTTTTTTTAGCTGCCACGTCACTGTACTCTCTTTCATTGTGCGGTGACCTTTTTCTATTTTCCTCTCCAACAGCACTTTCTCCATTGCTCTGATGAGAGTATCTTTTGACCTCCTCTCACACAATCGAATAAATTAAGTCAAGTGTTTTAGAGCTGCCATTAGCTTCAGCAGGGTGAGCAGAGAGGCTGGCAGAGGAAGGCTGCCAATATTACTGGGGGGATAACAGTGGGGGTCAGTGTGTGGAGGTGTGTTTGGATAACAGGGGGAGTGGAGGAGGGATTGCATATCTTTTCCAACCCAGTGCTGATGATAAGTTGAAAATGATTATGGACCATGTCCTGCTCATGGTTTTATTATTTCTGTTTCTCAGACATTGCAGGATTTGGGCTTAAATGGTTAAAACTGGGCCACTACAGTGACATTTGTTCAGCTCTATCTGATAGGAACGCAGCTTATAAGAAAATAAACTGCTGAACCACAAGTTATTAAAGACAGCACCACATCATTGAATTTAAGTATCTGCTTCAAGGTTCTGGAGAAAAAATGGTTGATGTGTTTTACTCGGCTGTTCACACAGAAAGTGACAAAGCAGCTGTGAAATAAATGAAAACCTGAATGCTTATCTTCTTTCCCCTTAATCTGCACACCTGGGGAATTGGTGTGTGAAGTGGGTGTGACCGCCTCATTGTTGGTTTTACAATGTAAGAAAAAGAAGAATATGGGCTAGAGCAGCCCTAAAAGTTGGGATGGGGGTATTTGATATTAAGCTTCTGTGCTTTTGTAGGGTGGTCAATTCCTGATGTTGGAAATGGGAGAGTCTGTGACACAGATGCTAATGTTAATAACAGGTTTCTGCATTCACAGCTTTTAATTTCCTGTTGGCTTATTTTTTATTCACCTTTTATATCTCATGCCAATAAGTACGTTGTAATTTCGTAATTCCTTCCTATCTCCTTAAGTCATCATCAAACGTAGCTCCACTTTAAACTTTTGCACAAGACAGTTGAGTTTAATTCAAAGGGTCTTCAATCAGGGTGGAGATTTGATGAAAGTGGTGCAAATCTCGAACCTAAATTTCCCCTCAGGAATTGCACAGAACATCCATATAAAAACCACGTCACCTGCAGAGTTACAGCCGGATACAGGCTTACTGTGAAATGGCAGCAAAGCCGTGACAGCATTATTGCAACAAGAGCTGCTGAAGGTATGTGGGCATGAATGCATACTTACAGTTTCATGCTGCACGCTGTAAATTTTATGTAAGTGATTCAAAGTTAGATATCTGTATCAGAAAGCAAAAACAAACATTATGCAATACTTTACATGGGAAAAGAAGTCACAAAGCATCTTGTTTTTTTTTTTTTTGAGGAATTTGGGGTGGGGGGTTGTTACTGTGGCAGGAGGCCGGCAGGAGACAGTTTGGGATTTGTTCTTTGCAGACAGAGCTGAGGGTCGTAAGTGGAGTGAAAGACCCTGCTGAGGGTCATTGGGCCCTTTTTACAACAGGGCAAACAAGCCCTCCTGGGGGCGGGGGCATCATTAGGACAGGTGGGACACATTAGAAAGTGTGTTTTAGTCATTAGTGCAGACGTGGGAATCAGGGGTGAAGCCTGGTCTCTCTCCTGTCGCCTGTTTTCACTCAGCCATGCTGGACGCCTGTCAAAACCACGTGAAGACAAACACTGCTGTCTGGAAGTGCCGAGGCCAGCTTTGTTTGCCTCCTCATCTTTCTCTCTGAATTCACTGCCAGTCCACAAGTCCATTCTCATCTTTCCTTTCTTTTCTCTTTTTAATGCTGCCTTTATTTCACTCAATGAACCCTGTCACAATCATTACTTTGAGAGATGTTTTCACAAGCAAACGCACTGCTGAAGGAAGAGGAAGAAACCTAAGACTCCCTGGAAAAGGAAAGTAGTTCAACATATCTAGACTGCAAGAAAGGAGTTCAAATTCAGTTGAGTTAGTTTAAACCAGGGACTTCTTTCCTTGAGAGGAGAATACAAAATAATTTGTCATAAATGCATGCAAATAGCCCAGTAGCATGCATTTTCAAACAAACCCAGCCAAACTGCCAACACGGGGCCTTCAAACATCCATCTGATCTGAGATGTAAAACACTTGGCCTTGTTTGACTTGCTCCCACTGATATCTGATCACTGCTGCCACTGAGCAGACACACTGGCTCAGAATGCACTCAGGTACAAAACGGACTAATTAAAAGCTTTTCTAAAGTTCTGGATGCTGATGAAAAGATACAAACAGGGTGGAACAAACCGTGTGATTAGTTTCACATACAAGAAGAGACACCGGTGGATGTATAAATGTTTAAAAGGATGGTGTTGGCTAGATTCAGAGTTTTTATCAGAAAACCCATTATAACACCTCGAATATTTATTGTTAGTGTGCATCAGTGTGGCTCTTGTGTGTGTGTGTGTGTGTGTGTTTGGGCTCATTGATTTTGGTCTTATGGAAATCTTCTAATTGACATTGATAAAAACATAGACCATGGAGCAGACTTGACCTTTGGCCGGCTCTTGGTTTGTTGAGCGTTGGTTCACAATATATCATAGTGAGGATCTTAAGAGTCTTAGAAATGATTTGGGGAATTTGATGTTGAAAACAGTAATGAATTGGGAACATTCCTGACTTGCCTGGCCTTGCCAACAATCAACACATAATGAAACCTACTCTGAACTTACATAACCAGAGGCACACCAATTTTCTCTCATTTAGGTAATTTGGCACACCCTTTTTCGTTGCATAAACCTATAGTTGGAGCCAGAAAGCAACTTTTTAGCCTCAAATTTAGATCAGAAAATTAAATTAAATTAGAAAATAATAAATAACAACAAATAAACTGAATGGACGTTTTTCCCCTAACATTCAGCACACACCCCTCCCTCCTGAGACTTTGTCCAATTAGTTCTTCTTGGCTAGATGAGACTGAGAATGCCGTAGATACATGAACTGTTCAGGGGAATAAACTCTTCGACAGAAACTTCCATACAGCCGTGACTCATATTCATCCTGTCGAGGCATGAAAGGTTTCTCTACCAATCACCCAATGTGAAACTAGAACATGATATCTGGGCAGTAGAACATCAGAACATTTGTTTAAAGCAGTACAATCTAACATTAGTCTGACCATGAAAGCGGAGAGCTGATTATTTTCTCTTATAGTTACTCAATAAATCCTCCTCATGCTTTCGCTGCCTTCTAGGCTATTTACCTTGATTTAAACTACATGGTCGAAGGTTTGTGGGCTTGATGTAATGTTATTCAATTTTAACTGCTGAACATATCATCTGAGAACCATGGGCATTAATCTACGGGCCTCCACTCTTTTTGCCTCCATTCAGCTGGAGGCAGATCTTTGATTTTTGCCACTAAGTTGGAAAGCTAAAGTGTTTTTTGTCCTGCAATAAGATTCACTCAAAATGAGCATTCTGCAGAAAACCGTTAAAAAAAAAAAGGTTCCCACCAGCAGTATACAAGTCTGTGGACAGAGAAGTCCAAATACTTTTGGCCACATAAAATCTTTTCTTGCATTTTAAATACAAGTTTGTGTAATTTAAATTAAATTGGCCCATAATAACCTTCATTTAATCAGTCTACAGGTAATAAATTGTCTTTATTGCTTTGACACTTTTATGGTATTTTATTGTAGAAAACCAGTTTTTAATTCCTCATGCTTATGTGTGGTCAGGTGTCAATTTTCTTGTTCCCCCGGTTCTCTGACGTTTTAAATCTTAATTTCTGTGAATATCTCTCGTGTCAGTAAATATGAAAATGGAAAGTCTGCAGTTATCAGGAAGAATTTAAGACATCTAAATTCAAAAGACGTCAGATGTCTATTGCAGGGACTCGTCGTTGGGAATTCCTCAGGTTGTGAAAAGTAAACATAGAATCGATATCCCTTTTCATCTTGTGCCTGTGTGTATGAGTAAATGAATATCAAATACACCTGCTTCTGTTCGAGAAAGCTTGTTTTAATGTGACACTCCAGCTGCTTCAACACCTCCTATCCTGCCTGCCTTTGTGTGACGTCTCAGTATGATTACCACTCCCCTCCCTGTGTAATCCTTCAGTATACTGGCCTTAGGGTGTGGACAAACACTAGACCAACCTGGAGATTATTACAAGAGGACGAGACTTGTAGGAGCTTGTACAGCTGATTCGTTGAACATCAAAGTGCTTATGAGGTGACTCAGTTGCAACTGTCAAAGATGAACATGCAAATACCTGAGCGGGGGGGGGGGGGGGGGCATCTATCTTTATTCCTTTTCCAGTAGTTCTAAGTAACCCCACATCCATCAGGGCCACATGACCTCTCGTTATGGAGTCTGGCCGGATCTGCACCGCCTGCTCTGTTCAGACTTACAACCGTGTATTCGGAGATATATCAACAACTTCTGAACCCCCCAGCCCTTGTGAGGAATAACGCACTGTCAGGTTTTACAGCTGCAGTAATAACACTGAATCAAAATGTAAATCTGCCAGGCGGACGTGGCAACACACAGGGACATGTCAAAGCCATTCAGGGAAGACAAGGCAAAGAGCTGCTCCAGATGTCTTATATTCACGAAGGGAGTTTGAATTGAAATGTAAATCAGTCAGAAGGGAGCACGTTGCCTGTATTTCTGGCCAAACTGCCTGTTAAATGAGAAGATGGCACCATGCAGACTGATTGAGTTACACCGTGTTCCCCAGATTCATTTTATATGGATATCTGGATGTTAGCTCAGTAAAATCTCCAATTAAATAATTCACTGCAAGATTTCATTTCAAAACGTGATCTAATAATAGATTATTAACTTATCTCTCCAAATATGCAGACGTTATCTTCATTAATCCTGTACAACAATGGTTTATTCAATTGGTGAACACAAAGGAGGTGGTGGAGGTGAAAGGTAACAGGAAGCTAAGGCGCCATAATGAGGGGTCATCCCACCAGTATGAGCAGAATCATAAACTGTCATAATCCTCAGAGCCACTGAGGGTCTGCTATTCATGGCTGAGAAAACAGTTTTCAGTTGTTTTATAATTAAGGTTTTGTGCTTTGATGGCAACATGACAAATTCTGCAGAATCCTTAAAATCCTACTGATCTAACGTTTAGGTCTTAGCTCTAAAAAGTCTGACATGTTGATGGTAGGGAGATCTATGCTTTGGCCCAGAAAATAAGCCAGGTGTCACAGAGTGCAAGTCTAGTTTGACATATTTAATGAACCAGTTTTGTAGTAAAGAACAATCAGGCTGATTCACTCTTAATTACCTGTTTTGGGATCAACTTCGAAATATGTCCGGTGAGAGTCCAGCATCTGGAAGGAAAGCTTCCCCTCAGATAACGTGTCCACATCTTTGGCCGACACCTGGATGACAGATTTCACCACGTCCAGGTTCTCCCGGACGGATGCAAAGTAAACAGGTTGGGAAAGTTCTGGAGCATTATCATTAACATCCAGGACCTCCAGAAAGACGTGAGTCCAGGAGATCAGAGGCTCAGTCCCCAGGTCAGTGGCATAGACAGAAAGCCAGTAGTGAGGCTTCGTCTCACGGTCCATCGTCTCAGTCGTACGAATCACACCTGAGACGCATGAAAAAGTGGAGAAACAGGATCAATCTCGGTTCAGTCAATATTGGTTTTAACTTGTAAACAGCACACAACTAGTAGCTGCTAGCAGCCCCGGGCTCAGGAATTAATTAAATATCATCTTCTTTATATTTAATTCTAACTACCCTGGAGGAAATATCTAGCAATGAAATCCATCAAGCTTTAGGTTGCTGTTTGCTTTAAAAACATTTGGATTGGTGTCTAAAGGTGGGTCTGGGGTCGCTCTCTGCTCAAAAACGTGGGAGATATGTCTGTTGTCAAAACTTTAGTTCTTATGGTATACACAAAGCTGAATACCACGACGTAACTGTGGTAGAAACAAAGAAAATCGACTTTTCTGGACTCCCTCAGAATCAGTTTGACTGTGGTTACCCTGAAGCAGAGTTCAGGATCTTAGAACTTGGAAAAGGGATATATATGTCAGTGAGGTTCTACGATGCGAGAGAACTCTGCCTGGGCTGATTAAATCTTCACCCTTAAGTGCAGCAGCAGGATAATGGAATGTGAAACGATATGCTGAGAGGTCACAGGCTATCCTCTGCAAAGAAAATGCTGATGGAAAAATAGACAGAGCAACCCCAGAGAAAATACTATGCTGGAGAACCATGCATGTGTCTCAGGAAAACTATGTGAGGAAACGTGCTGCAGTTAATATTCTGTGTGACAATATGCTGCTGTCATGCCATCATGCTGATGTATCTGACTCTAAGCTTTGCTTTATGTCGAAATGCAGATCCGTTAAAATCTGAGCTCTTGTTCAAAAAGGAGAAAATACATAAATATGTGGAGAAACTGAAAAATCGGCCACCATGGAAGCATCCATGGAAAGAAGTTCATTCAAAAGCAGGTTTTTTTTTTGTATGAAATTGTTTAGGAGGTGACTCAGGTTACAGGTTTCTACCTACATCCGATCTTGTGGAAACATTTTTTCCAAAGTCAAGCTTGACATTAATGCTCAATGTGAGTTGGCAACATGGATGAGCGGTTTTTACATCCTCTGTATATTTAAATTTGTATCATATGAAAAGCCAGAGAAAGGTTATGAATGGGCCTCATGGGAAGATTGCATTGCCAATAAAATACATGATTTCCAATGCGTGACTGTCTAGTTTTCCAGAAAGGTGCTTTCACAACATGCAAGCTCACAGGTCACCCTGAAAAAATCTCTATTAATAAGGAAGAGAGTATCAGTTTAACCATGACCGTTTAGATTTAACTTGGCCAAACAAATAAAATAAAACTGGATAGTTTCCTTTAATTAGAAAAAATGGCTTATTACCCGTTTCTTCATCGATGGTGAAAACTCCAAGACCAGAGCCACCGTGGATGTGGTATCTGACGACTCCATCTCGGCCCAGATCCTTGTCTGAGGCGGTAAGCGTTACCACTGACGTCCCGACCGCTGCATCCTCCATCACACCGGCTTCATATACAAACTCTGAGAACACCGGCTTGTGGAGATTCTCATTGATGTCCAGCACCTGAATCTCCACAAAACAGGAGGAGGAGAGGGAGCGAGGAAGGCCGTGGTCCACAGCCCGGACCGTGAGGTTGTAAGACGGTCGCCTCTCAAAGTCCAAGTTCCTCTCAAGGGTCAGGGCACCCGTGGAGGAGTCGAGGTGAAAGATTCCACTCTCTGTGTTCTTGAGGTTGTAGGAGACGAGGCCCCCGCTACCCAGATCTGAGTCGACGCTCTCCACCCAGACTAGAAGGGTGCCCACTGGGACGTCCTCTGGAACCTTTATTTTGTAAATCTTAGGCACAAATTTGGGTGGATTGTCATTAATGTCTTGCAAAACAACCACAAGATCAATGGTGGAGGAGAGCTGGGGGCTGACTTTGGCCTGGTCTTTGGCTTCGATGTGGAGGTCGTGCCTGGGCGAGGTTTCTCGATCCAACGGTCGCACCACAGTGACTTCGCCAGTCAATTCATCAATTCCAAACGTGTCCGTAGATGTCAGCAGGGAATATCTGACAGTTCCACTTGACTCTGTGTCAAGATCAATAGCATGAGCTGTAAAAACAACAGAGTCAACCTCTGTGTTTTCAGGCACACGACTCACATATCTGAGCTGATCAAACATGGGAGCGTTGTCATTGACGTCCATGACATTTACTGCAATGAACTTCCATGCAGACGTTTGTGGTGTTCCCAAATCATAAACAGTGATGTTCAAAATGTAGAACTCCTTATGCTCTCTATCAAGTGGACAAACTAACTGAAGGTCGCCAGAAAACATGTCAATGGAGAAACAGCCATCTTCATTCCCACTTGATATAGCATACACCAACTTGCTATTAAACCCAGTGTCATTGTCTGTTGCCCTGAACTGGATGATGGTGGAATTCAACGGATGGTCCTCAATCAGGTCAACTGAACTGGGCACGCTCAGATCGAACTTGGGAGAATATCGGTTGGTGATGTGAATGTCAGAGAATGTGTCCTCCTCTTGATTGGTTAAAATGGGTTTGATTGACTCTATCAGTTTGTCTGTTAGCTGTTTGAAAACGCCAGTCTCCTGGCAGTGGATCGTTGGGTCTTCACCTCGGTTAGTGACAGTTATCCTGACAACTGAGACGTCCGACTGATGCTTCCCGTCTGTGGCTACAACTGTCAGAGTGAACGAACCCTCTCGCAAGGGAATTGGTTGCTTGAGGGTGACGGTTCCAGTAACTGAGTCGATGCCAAACACTTGGAGTTCATTTCCTGATGTGATGACATACCTCAGCTGCTGCAGCTCATCTAAATCGATTGCCGATAGTTCGCAGATTGCGTGGCCTATTGGTAGATCTTGCGGCACGGTGGCATTGCAGCCCACCCTCTCGAAAAGAGGGATGTTATCGTTGATGTTGTTCAGAGTTATTGTCAAGGGGACTTCGCTGACTTGACTGAAGGGGCTGCCGCTGTCCGAGGCCCAAACTCTCAGGTGGTAACGGCGTTTCATCAGCTCGTAGTCCAAATGTTCAGAGGTTGAGATGACACCTGTAAAGGGGTCTACTGTGAATGGTAAGGGGGCTTGGTTGGCAATCGCGTAAGTCACAAAGCCATTTTTGCCTTTATCTTTGTCTGTGGCTGCAATTTTCAAAACACTGCTCCCAACAGGGGCGTTTTCATCCACTGTGGCCTGATAGGAGGTCTGCCTGAACTCCGGGCTGTTGTCGTTCTCGTCTGTGATCTCGACCACTATGTGAGTCTCTGCTTCACCGTGATTGGCCATGACATCAAACTCATATCGATCCTTTCTCTCATAATCAAATCTGTCTGTTGTTACGATAATCCCTGTTTTGGGATTTATCATGAAACTAGAGCTCTCCGGATTATTTTTGATACTGAAGGTGACATTATAAGGTACCGAGGCAACGGAAACCTTTAGCACATGAGTCTTAGGTGGGGAAAACTCACTGAGTGTGACAATGTAGGTGTCTTCGAAAAATGCCAACCGGCTGTAATGATAGGCCGGAATGTGGATCTGTGCAATTGAAGAGAGTAAACTCTGGGAACTTCTGTCTTTAGCTTGAAGAGACAGATTCAGCCCAAAAGGAGTTTGAGGCCAGATAATCCTCTTTGTAGAGATCACCTGGAAATCACTGCCCTGCACACCTAAGGGGATAATCTCAAAACACTTGTGGGGATCCCCTTCAACAATATTAAGGGATTCCACAGGCTTAACCCCCGCATCCACATGGACATTGATAGTTATTTTCCCATCTTTAGAGACTGTTGGTTTGGGGGAAGCTGTGATAACGGGAGACGCCAAAGTCATTTTCTGTACGTTAACGGTGACTCTGGCAACATTACCGAATTTCTGCACACCCGAAATCTTCTTTGTCCTGTCCTCAGCTAACACAGTGAGGTCGTAACGCTCCGACCGAGTGTGATTGAGCCTCTTGATGAGGCTGACTGTGCCTGTGAAAGGGTCAACAACAAAAGGGTGAGCTCTGCTCGTGAAAGAGTAATAAAACTCAGCATTGCTCCCCACGTCAGCGTCTGTGGCGCTAACTCTGACCACACTTGTCTTAAGTGGGGTGTCTTCCCTGATGCCCACATTATACGAGGCAGGATAAAAAAGAGGCTTTAGGTCGTTGGTGTCAAGCACCTGGACAAGCACCTTTGTCTTCGCCTGGAAGTCAAAAGTGCTTTCGGTTGCCTCCACAGTGAGAATGTAAGTGTCTCTGACCTCCCTGTTGAGGAGAGCTGAGTTACTGCTGCGTGTTTTGAGCCTGAGGAAGCAGAAATCCCCAACTTTGACCGCCTCTGCTTGGAAGAGGCCGTCTTCGTCACCTGAGACAACTTTATATGCAATTTCCCAGAACAGATCTGCCACTTCGATGCCCATCTTCACCGGCGTCTCCACGTAGGTCCGCGGGGCCGAGTTCTCATAAATGGTGGCGTTGTAGTGATGGTGCGTGAACCTCAGCGGCGGGGTGTCCTTTCCTTTTCCCATACTTCCTTGACATCTCAACAGCTGCAGGAGCAATGCTGCCAAAGGGAGAATCGTTCTTGAAGCTGCCATCTTTGATACCTCCTGTGAAAAGAGACATAAAGATGTCAGGCATCAGTGTCAATCAGGAATGGGTGGATTGTTTATTGAAAAAAGATTTCTGAGTCAACAATTTCGTCTGTATTATCTAGTATATCTGCAGAAAAACATTTAAGACACAACTGGACTTGTAACTTCACTATTTTATAAATGCAACAACGATTTCCCTCAAGCACCAGCTCTAAAAAGAATACAAAACAGACACAGTATACACAGAACACAACAGCAAAGTCTGCGACAAGGCATCTCACTCTTGTCCGAACATGCCCTGAACAGAGAGAGGAGGGGAAAAAAAAAAAAACCCCAGCAAAGTTAAGCAACACATTGTTTCAGCACCAGAAAGTTGCCTCTGAGCCTTTTTCAGACAGGTGGCAGCCTAAACCCTTCCCCATAATTATTCCTTTGGTGGCCAAATACCATCAACAAGTGCTCATCTATATGTTGACTTCTAAGCCTTTGTCATTGCGCAGCTATGAGGAGGGATTTGTAGTTTGATGGCTCGGTATCAAGTTAATGACAGTGAGAGGTTCAGTCCTGATCCCAGTGTAAACGGCTGCATGTGTGCTGTATGTTAGCCTTCTATGCATAAAACGCCCCTGAGGGCAGGAGCCATTAAATCTCTGCTTTCAAAAATAACTGAGGATAAGTATCTAATGAAGCTGGAAAAGTGTCTCTCACATGAGCGCTCAGGCCTAAACTGCAGGATTAACTTAAAAAAAAAAAAAAAGTGCTGTTAAAAAAAATATTTCCTGAAAGATTTATTCAAATATCCAACTGTTTGGAATTTTTCTTAAAAATATTCCAATTATGCATAAAATAGGATGAATTAATGGAATCGGGATGATCTGATACTGACACTGACGACTGGCCCACCACAAATGCTTTACCTATTCAGCGATATTTCAATGGATTTTTCTGGCTTTGTCTTACTTTTGCTTTCTGATTGAAAGTGGTGACTGCTCTGCGTACTAAAAAGTGTGCATTTAACCTCCTGACATGTGAACTTGAAAAAAGAGATCTCTGAAAAATTAAAAAACACACCATTTTGGCATTTGTGACTAAATATAATCAATATAAGCAATTCACTGGTCAAACTAATAATGACAGATGAAATGCACACAGATTGCATGAAAGCAGTTTCTTCAAGGTCCACCAAGTTCAGTCTGAGACTTTTAGGAGTATGAATGTATGTGAGGAAAGCCGGCACAGACGATACAACTATAATCATTTATCAAGCTACCATAGCTTTGGTGCTTTTCTGGTGCAAAATGTTAGTGTTATTAATGCAACTTGAACCAGGAGCAGAATATGAAAGGACAATGAAATATGGATAACCCAATTAAAAACAATTATTTCAGAGCTGCAACGATTAGTTAAATAATCAATTTCAAACTTTTGTTTTATTTAAGCTGCAATTTTATTAATAATTTCTGCTATTTTGAAATCTAAAAATACTAAATATCTTTATCTGAGTTTTGTGCTGCTCAGCCCAGCTGATGCAGGGCCACACCACGCCAGCTCGAACTGTGCAACACTGACAGCAGACAGCAGAGAGAACTGGGGGGCCTCTCTGACAGCTCAGCTAAAAGCAATCAGTGGGGTAGAAACGCAGTTTCCTGAGCTCAGAGATGAAAATATCTCACAATTTAGCCCTCTTTTTTGTTCCTCCGCAGAAATAAGGCTGTTCCAATAATATTATGAAAGAAAATGCAAACCATTTGACCCTACTTTTCATCCATGATGTCTACTTAATACACGCACTACAAAGCTACTGCCTCTCTATTTATTTGGGTTTATGGAGCAGTGAGATCTTCCCAGGCACACGCTGCACTGAGTATTCAGGTCTGAGTCTCCAGGTCGACTGGCGCTGGAGGCTTCAGTGGAGGGTGACAGGTATGTGGGGTTTTATCGTCACTCCCTTGATGACTGATAATCTGATTACAGCAGGCGGGCTCGCTGTTTGGGTTCTGGAAGAGATTTAAGGCATGTTGTGATCTTCTGCAGTGTCATTTTTCTATCTTCACATCGACACGACTGGATTAAAATAGGTTTTAGCTGGGTTTCTTCTTCGGGGGGGAGGTGAGGTCCTATTTTAGGCCCAGGACACTTCACATGCTGTGCTCCAGGGTTTTTGTCTGGAATAATAATCATAATGTATATATGCATATGCAATCCATGAAATTTCACACTGATCTTAATCTCAAGGATGCGGATCAACACAATCGGCATAAGGAGGTATAAAGTAATCCTGGGCGTGATAGTAACAGCTTTAAAGAGGGATTCTGTCTTCAATTAACTATGTAACATGCTCATCCTTCTGGATGGAACAAATCTTTCAGTGAATCCCTGTTTTCTCTTAAATGGTCTGCTGACACCCCCACCCTCAAAAAAAAAAAAAAAACTGATTCATTTAGGCACAAATGCAAACAAAACACTGTCTGTATTGCTGCCTCCTATTTAATAAGGTCATAAATTCTATTTCTTTAAATTTGTTTCATGTTTCTTACTGTATAAAGCAACGTTTCAACAAGGCTCTCTCACAAGAATGCTCCATTGGGAATTTTTATTGGTGCTTTGGGGGTTTATAGTTTTTCTATGAAAGAATCAGATGCTGTACAAGTGAGTTATTAATCTGCTTCATGTTGACTCCCTCAGCCCATCCAAACCTCAAGGAGCTCCAACTGTCAGTCAGCTCACGCCTACATCTTTGCAGCAAATGAACAAGAATTTCACACAGAACTGGAGGAGGATAAAACTAAAACACAAGCTATTAACCTCCCAACCAACATCAAAAATTATATTTTATCAGATCATAAATGATCTGTTCTCGGGCCAAAGAAGTGCACAGTCAGGCACACACTTAATTTGTATTGTCTGATATTATGAGTTGATTCTGACCCTTTTGTGCTGTTGGAAGAAATCACAGGTGGCCCAAAACTTTCTGTAATTTGTTAAGGATACAGAGAACTGAGGACTATTTAATAACAACATAACTCAGAGAGAATATTTATTCTTGCAGTGTTCCCAGGCTGAACTAAAGGTAAATCAGGGGCGAAAGCCTTCCAGAGAGCCCGCACAGGAGGCAGATTTAAGTGGGAGATGAGGATAGATTACACTCAGATTGAAAACACAGAAATATAATGAATTCCATTTCAATGTAATGAACGCTGCGCCAGACATGTAATGAATCCCACAAATCAGCATTAGCTGCCTCAACATCACAATCGTTAATCCTCATATGCTGCACACACAGATAGGTGTTGTGGAAGTGCACCTTTGGGTGGCTTTGCTGAACTTAGGCTGCTTCCAAAACGACAGTGCGACTGCTAAAACAAACCGCAGAGTTCTACTCAGGAGCCATCACCAAGATTTACCACCACCGCGTGCTGCTGTTTGGTGAAACTTGCTCAGAGTCTTTGTGGAGTCAATAAACTTGGATAAACCTGAAATTGAGACTGAAAGAAAACGTCTGTGTTTTTATCCAAACATCCAGAGCTGCAGGGCAGAAACATCAGGCCATTCCTTCAGCCACTGAGGTCAGCTCACATGCACACACACACTCAGTGTGTGTTCCAGGTAGGAACCTGCCGCCACATGTTAAACTCCAGCTTCCTGGATCACATTTCACCACCGCCCCTATGACTCCCAGTGCAGGCAGAGTATCTACAGCCCAGTCTGTCAGTCTCATCACTCTCTGCTGGGAGCTCAACAGTGTTGAAGTCTCCTGTTGATCCACACGGTTTTTAACACAACTCAGGGGGAGTTTCCCCGTTTGCCAGCTCTCTGCTACAAGCTGAGCTGCAGTCGCAGCTCCTCAACACCTCTCTGTGGGCCATGGCTCATTATCAGTCCCTCATCCCAGAACCAAGTGTATTTAATTCATGTTTAATCCACTTTTTTGTGTTGTGCTGTTAATTATATGAATTATGTCAGGGAGGCTCAAACTGACGTGTCTGAGCTGAGAATGCCGGCTCAGTATCAGAATCAAATGTGTAAAAACTGATCATATGGCAGACTAAGAAATACAAATATTGCATTTTGCCTTTTAATTCTAAACAGATCCAAATCAATTTCTGTTCAAATGGTACCAGGCAACATCACAAATACTGTGATACTTATGTATCTATATTTATAGAGACAGATGTTTCAGAAGGGACTCACATTCCTCTGTGGTAAATACTTGAGGTTTGCACATGAGAAGTCTAAATTTATAGTGTCTCAGTGAGAAGGAGTCTCCACACTTCACAGTGATTTTTTTTTTTTTTCATAAACTGACATATCAGTCAGTGGAAGAACAACTTCCAGTATATAACTTTTTACCTCATCCACAATGAGATCTTGATTAAACAATGACGTCGACAATCTTAAGTTGGAGCTCTTATATCAACTCTTCGCCTGATCATTTTTCACGACCATAAACTGACTCACAGCAGACATCCGTTTCCTGTGTGATGACTACTGAAACACAGACAAGTTGAATCATGGGTCTGTGTAGCTGCCAATCTGGCTTTGTAAAGCCAGGGGTGTTTTATAACAGGAGGGCAGGGAGCAGCACACAGTAGGTCCTGCCAGGCCTGATGGCGTACAGGTAATTATCCCCGTATGTTTGTACAAAGGTGCTTCACCAGTAAATTGTGGAGCAGGACTAATGGTAGAACAAGGTGCTGTAAAGGAATTAAAGGATTTGGAAGCTCCCCCTTTGTCGACGAAAACCATGCGACATTGTCCCTCCTGCTTCTTCCCAGAATTCCAGAATTCATTCATCCCATCGAGCTGCTTCCTGTTTTTTGTTCAGCGATTAGCGCCCCATTCTCCAAACAATGGCTCCTGCGATTCGGCTGAAATATAATATCTAAGTAATCACATCTGGAATATCAGCGATCACATTAGAGTGCTGGACTGAATGTGGAGGCTGAACATGGACAACTGGAGTGCATTTCTGTCAAGTCAAGTCAAGTCAAGTTAGCTTCATTATCCCCGAGGGCCAATCATGGTACAGCCTGCAGACATAACACAAATACCAAAAAAAAAAAAGAAAAAAAAGGACACATCCACAATAATAATTAAAGCACACTGTTTCACTCATGGCAGCAGTAACAAAATAATGCTTTAATCTGTTTCTTTGTGTGAGATTTGGCTGTAGCTTGATTCGATCTAACACAGTAATGAGTCTGTGTTGCTGCATTAAGCCATAATGGATTGTAAAGCTTCACCTGCTGTCGGTCTATTAAGTGCTCATTCATGTATCATAGTGACGCCTCGCTCCTCCTTTAAAATTTACTGCATGAAATTAACCAAAAATATCACATTTGACAATGAAGTGCGACAAGTCGCAGCAGCTGGTCCCGTTCAGATTAAAGGTAATTTCCTTCGGCACTTGGTGAGACATGCAGGTCTTTCACACTTCTAGTCTGGTTAAAGTTTTCAGGTGTCCTGGGGAAGTGTTAACCAATGACTGTAAGAGAGTCACCGCAGGGGGTAAAAAACTGTGAAGGAACAGGTCTAAATGTGAGCTTTATATGTTTAACAATTGAAGTCATCAAAGCCATCAATATACTCAAGAAGCAATAATTTAAACACGCTAGAGAGCCTGCTGACTTTAAATTAAAATCTGTTTCATAGGATACACAGTTTGTATGAAACTGCTGCAAGGGCTCATTCTAATCCTCACTAATCCTTTTATTCGCCGCAAGGCTTCTATAAATTGTCAGCGGTTATTTGAATCTCCTGCTGTCTCCAGAACATTGTGCCATATCATCTGCACATGCTGAGGTCTTTGTATCCTGGTGTCATTTTCGTCCCCTCACACACATTCCATGTAGGATATCAGCGCACTGAGACAGTTTAAATTTACTGTTTATGTCCTTAGTGTTTTCCACTGCTGATTCACTGAGCAGTATGGATTTGTACTGAACCCACCAATCAGGGGCGGTACACTTGGAGCCTCTACCGATTTTCAGGTACAACAACAAAATTATGCAGTGGCCATTATTTTCAACCACAATTTACTCATGAACTCATTTTGATGCAGAGAAAAGTAGAACTGCACTCATTGGTTATCTGAAACGTGTCCCATGTAGCGCAAATTGTTCACTCAGTGCTGCAGCATTTTACAAACTTCTGGCCAGTTCTGGTTAGACTGAAGAAAACAACTAAGGCCACAGTTTAATTTGCACCCTTGCAGCAATTTGAAAAACAAGACATTTTTGCACCGCTGTAAACTTCATCGTGGTACTTTTCAAGGTTTCTTCCTCTTACACCAAAACACGCACCCTCCTGGTTTTACAAAACAAACAACCAAAACATCTAAATATACCAGTAAATTTCAGGGTTAGATGTTTTTAAATGAATTGAATTAACTTTAATCTTTATTGTTCCTGATGTGTCAGGCAAAGGTCCTCATCAAAACCAGTTAGTATAACAGCAAGTTGCAGTTATGCTAAATATAACACTGCTGAGGAAACTGAAAAATAGTTTTTGCCTTTTGGTTTTGATAAGAAAATCTCAAAAAACTTACTTATGGCCTTATCGTCCAACAGCAGCCCTGCTGTGTCTGTCCACTCAGGTGTAAGAGGGGTTAGCTATCTTCTAGCATAAATGGTCAGCACAGCTCATTTTCATTGGAGCATAATAACCTCAGTTTTATACACCTGATGAAATGTTACCTTTTGATGTTAGTATGGGCTTCCTGCCACAGTAAAGCACTGCAGGGAGCTCCGTGCACAAGAAAAGAGGGAACTGTAAGTCATCATCTGTTCACTCAAAAAAACTGATGTCTACTGAGCCATCTAAGACCACCACCGTAGAAATTACAACCGTGGGCTAGTTTTGTAAAGTTTGTAAAGTTACCTTTTACAGCCTGTGACGCACTTAAAAAGAATATTCATATTAGAATATAGACTCTCTCTCCATGATGGTTGTTCCTGCGCCCAAGTACCAATTACAATCAGACACCTTCTGACTCTCTGTTCCACTCTCCTTTATATTACTTTCTCCTGCATGACTGTTATTAACCTCTGATGAGTTTGACCTCTCCAGCCCCAGTCGGCAGTGAAACATTCGTGTCCTGGTGTTAGAACACATTATTCACATGACACCATCTCTACATTTCATAATTCGTTAGTGTCACCATCATGAAGTTGTGAAACTGAGAATGAAAGACCATAATTATCTGCATGAAACCATCACTGTAAACTAGAGTATACACCTCTGCAGCAGTGTAATTTCAGATCAGACGTCCAGGGCAGGGTTATGATGCTAACCTCCAGTTTGGACGGGCTCGATGGCTGGGAAGGACGCGGTCTCTGAGCTAACCTCTCTCACAGCCACATCATGAAGACAGGACAGGGAGAACTTTAAGTGGAGTGTTGTGGTTTCATAAAGAAGAGTTAAAAGCCTGACAAAACTCTGACAGACTGAGAACACAGACTGGATGTGCCTCTCTTAAGTATATATACATCCAGATTTCAGTGCACAGCAGCAGCTGAGATATGCCAGCATCATTGCTAATGTGTGTGGTGTGACAGTAAAACTGCTCTATTCAGTCATGTGGGGATAAAACTAAATAAAAGCACGAGGCCAATACCTGCCAGGGAATGATAGCTGTGCAAGGACCCCAGTATGATATATAACATTTATTTTCCAACATTTACATATACTGCAGTGTTGAAAATTATGTATAAAATAATCACGGGTAGAATCTGTTGCCCAACGCAGGCAATGAAATACCCAATACATAATAGGTACTCCATCATAATGTTTAAATAATGTACAAATGCTAATCCACTTTAACACAGTCACACATATTCATTGGCCCCATTCAACAGTTAAAATTGGTCTCCTCACAGAAGATAAATTAAGGGACAAACACATTAGCATAAAAAGTATGGAGAATGCCTTTTTATTGAATAACAGTATCACTTGGGCCATGCACATTGAGTTATTAACAATATACAATATCTAATAACACAACAAATTTGTACACTCATTACTCCAACCACCACATCAAACCATCAAACACACACACACGTCTACAACTATTACACTGTGCTTTTAACTACAGGCTGGATAATTGTGTACTCTACAGTATTATAAACTTTTACTGGTAGTGTGTCTGTGAAGGTTGTGGTGGTGCAGTGCTGTAGGTTATTGCTGTATGAAGTCACTGCACTGCTCTGGGGGGTGGGGGTGATATTAAAACTACATTTAACTACAGCAGCATTTGTTCCCTTCATGTTGTTTCTGTAAAGTAAATTCAACTGCCTAAAACAAGCACATCACACAGACACACTTTGCCCCACCATACTGTACAACACTGCAGCCAGAGGCTCTGCATGGTTAGGTCAGGTCATGTGAGGGGTGGAAGGTGGAGTGCAAGAGATCAGGGGGTGTCCTTTAAAGTTAAACAGACCCTCCGCACACACTCACCAACTAACACACGCCCAAAGGGCCACTTGGTCTTTGCAGCAAATGCCATAATTACAGGGAGGGTCAGAAATGCCACGACAGCTTCCCTGTCAGTTAGCTGTCCCGTCATTCATTCAGGTGGCCTGACCTTACTGTATGGCATCAGTAGTAGGTTTTCTGTGTCTTGCTTGAATTAGGTATCATTCCACCACATTTTTCATGCCATTTCGAACATTCAGTCTTCTCTTGAGTAATTTCATCACTTACTGAGGTGATTTTTTGCACTCCACTCTCTGTAATTCAGGCAGTGAGACAGTGAGTTGAAACAGGTCTAATTGCACATAGGTAATATCCATGTCTGTTTTATGGTGTACACTTCCATCCATCCTTGCAGCTCAGTCTACACTTTATCTTAATGGCTCCAAACAGATGTGTTATCTGCTCTGCCATCAATGCAATTCATATTTTGCCAAATTACCCATCAGGTAATTTCAGAAGCTCCCAGTCCAGGTTGAATGATCTACACAAGTTTAAGTGCAATATTTCAAAAAGCCATTTCTCCTCTATAAAATTATTAAAACTTTTCAGCACTATGGCATTTCTCCAGGGTCGTAAAACCCAGTTGCCCTTATAGCTTTAAATTTAAGAGCACCAACTGAAATTCTAAACACAATACAGCCTCTGGCAACTTTTAGGTCGAATGAGGGTCATTAAAAGCCACAAGTTATCTTCTTTCAGCAGCTGCATATGTGTTGCTTTCCATTATAGAGGCCTATCCATAACATCATCCATTTCATAGCCAGCACCACCTTACTGAAAAGTAACAATTGCAGCCGAAGAGAAAAACCAGCTCTTGAGCCCAGTCTTTGAACGAGTGAAACACTGGCCTTTTCCCTTAATCAACATTTATGTACATGCATCATCATCATTGCTGCAGATACATGATTGAGCAATTTAATTCCACCCGACAGAATCAGTTCACAGACGAAGAAATAAAGGGAAGGGAGGGACTCTCTGGCTGAAGCTTTGAAACTTCAAGAACTGGGCTGCATGTGTTGACATGTGCCTGCCCTGCAACTCTTCACTTCTCCCTCCGAGCAAAAACTGTCACAGCTAAATGCTTACAAATCCTTTATAAAACTCATGCAAACACTCATCTGCTACTACTGCCTACTGCCTACTGCCTACTTCTCAGAGTCCAGCTAATTCCTTAATTGACTGAGTCTTCAACAAGAAAAACATTTTTTCCTGCAGTGTTCAAAACACATGATGTATAAATGCATGATAGCGCAATGAAGGAAAAAAAAAAATTAATCAAGCATCTGCCTGACGGATGTGATGCAAAAGTTTGTGTGCACTCTGTTTATACATACTTAGTCATATTGTAATACTAAACAGTGGTGTCATCCTCCATCATAAACAGCAGAGTGAAGTGGAGTGAAGCAGCATGCGCAAAAACTTACCTGAGGTCCAGTTTAGCGACTCTTCCAGGAATATCTGTCTGTTTCTCCCCTCACGCTTCAGGAACTTTGAGAGGCCTTTGACAGGACGGTGATGGCCAGCGTACTCCCATAGCGGTCTGGTGTAAAGCCGGTGAAAAAAGAAGACACAACATGTGAAGAACCACAGTTTTAAGATTGAGTTTCGACTGCCGCTAACTTCAACTTCAGCGGCTTCAGAAGCTTTGAACCAAAGTGCTGCTGAGACACTTCAACACTCCCTCAAGAGTCACATCTCCACCCACTTCTCACACTGTCCCTCCTCTCTGTCTGTACAACACAGTCACACATACAAACGAACACAAACACACACACACACACACACACACACACCATCTATGTGCCCAGATTGTGGGCTGGGCTCCCCCCTCTCTTGCCTGAGGGATCAAGCCTTTGGGCCTTAGCCAGGACTGTGGGGTGTGTGTGTGTGTGTGTGTGTGTGGGGGGGGGGGGGGGGGGGGGGGCAGTGTCCAAGTCTCTCTCCAATGTGTTGCATTTAAGCTGATCTAATTTGATTCATGACAGTTTTATACAATATGCAGCTCCATGATAAATAATTAAAGAAAACAAAATGTGTATGGAAATAAATCAAACCTACCACACAGACACACACCAGTTAAATAAAGTTAATTTGATTGAAACAATTACAGTAAAGGTTTTCTGAATGAATCCAAACACTGATGCCACACATTGAAAATGTCTCTTTCAGGGTTTCTGTTTGTGTAGTAGTGACACTGTCCTGCTCACACAGCTGGTCTGAGATCTGCCAACAGGTTTTCAGGGATGTTCGGGTCACTGGGAATGTGGGCCGAACCTGGAGGACGTTCCAGCAGCTTATGTTGTCTTTCTTCAAGAGGTTTATGGGAATATTGAGGTCTGTTTTTGATAGTTGTCCAATTGTAGAAACCTGCCACTTTGACCTCTGACCTTTGAGCTGTATCCCACAGTGTTTCCTGTGTTATTTACTGCCACACAAACAGAGAAGAATAATCCCTCCTCCATGCCTCACACCTGTAGTGTCAGTAAATACTCAGTATCTTCCCTGAGCCCTTTTTTAGAAGTTCAGAAAATAAAGAGACCATCAGTCAAGGCTGAAGTCCAGGACGGGGTCACCTTGGACAGATCTGCAGTCCATCACAGAGACAGACAGACACCAACAAATACTCAGACCTACGGACAATTATATAGTGTAATATATAGTGTTTTGCATGTCATTGTGCAGCGTCACGTAATGGAGGTCTTAAATTCATTCAGAAGTCTGCTCTACATTTAATCCAACAATCAAATGTTCAATTATTATGAAACGCTCTTTGCTCCGTAGCAGCAAACCCCACATCCAGATCCACCGGGAACATGTACACATCTGTGAGCCTCTAAAAGGGAGAACAGCTGCAGCCATTAAAAAAGACGAAGGAAATAAAAAGGCCAGTTCAATCAATTATAGTCAAATTCTCTCCCACCCATCTGGAAATACTGTTAATTTATTTTTTGATGTAGAACTTGTTTATTTGTCCCTCAAGCTGCTAACTGTAAGAAGCTGATACTAAACAAACAGCAAACACAAGTAACTTAAAAACACTTCAAATTCAAGTGTTTTTTCCAACTGTACCAGTCAAAAGTGAAAATGTGTCTACTTTTTGTAAACGCAGAAAAATTTCCTTGGCTGATGCTTTTAGGAGTCTGCCTCTGAGACTTCTACCAGTTCATACCTTGAGCATTTTCTGCTGCTGAAACGTTAAAGCTACCTGTCAAATTAATGGTCTCTAATGATGATTGACACTAAGGAGTTAGTTCAGCGGGTGAAACATCAGGAACCAAAAATCAATAATTGACACAATCACATGATTTCAGTTCATTACAACAACAGCTGATCAGTGAATAAAACCATTCCAGCAGTTTGATGCTGGTTGATTCCAGGAGTAAAAGTTGTAAAACTAACATGTTGCAGCGTGGATGCCACTTTACAGTATGTCAGCTTTTAATGAATCAATGAATGACCTGCGGGTTGAGGGAAGATAATAACCCTTGGCTTGATGTAACTATTTGACTCAGCACTAACTAACCATCTCTGCCTAATGGAGACAGGTAATTAGCTGTGATGGTTTGTTTCTGAGGCAGATAATCAACAGGCTTTATGTTGCTGTTGTGTAAACACTGCAGACAAACTCACTGCATACAGCTCCTTAAACTGCTGGCCCTGGGCCATGAATGTGGTTAACAAAGAGGGAGAATAATGTGGGTGAGGAGGCATCTGATCTATAGTGAATGTATAAAGAGGCATTAAGTCATTTCTGTCCAATCTACTTATTAAGAACAAAGAGCTGCAGGTAGCCCTTAAGTGGGGGAAATCTAAGGGTCACAACTGATCACTCTTCAAGTTGAGACATCAGATTAAAGCAGATTCAGCACAGAGACGTAATAAATTAATAGCCAACTCATCAAGACAACGAATACTGGAAGAATAATAAAGCTTTGTTAAATATTTATTTTTTCTGAGAACAATATCCAACAACAGTGTCTGGTTTGTTGTCAGAGTGGAAGCCTGAACTAACTCCAAATAGACCTGCCACAGATTCTGTGCAGAGGGAAAATATCGTCCCAGGATTTTTCTCCACAGGACTCCTTGTTTGATGACAACGAATGAAAGAATGATTTTGGGAAAAGAAACAAACTGGGATTTTGAAGTGTGTGTGTGGCAGCTGGTAAGCAACTTGTTTTTTTATATACCAGTGCCTGTGTTAACACATTAGTATGGACACACGGCCTGCATGACTCTTGTGTGGCAGCTGCATAGTGCGATATGCAACATCTTGCTTACACACAGAAAAGACATCATGAAGACAACACTAACATGAGCACAGTGCGTGACGTGAACAGTGTTCAGTGTGCTAACACTAAATTAATCTCATGCTTCATTTAAATAAAAAACAAAACTGGGTGCATTCTGAATTCAATTCCTGACATGGACTTCTGTTAAAAGACGTAGGTGACTAACAAGAGTGGAGTGGAACAAAAAACTTAAAACACTGCATGATTGAATGCAAATATAATGTGTCATAACAATAACAGCTTTCTATTGACAAAGCTCTAACCAACTTTGTTTGGGGTAAGAAAAAAAGCTCTTGCACCTGTAGAGTGATTTGCATTACAATCCCCCCCACCCCTCACTCTTTACTCAAAAACACACACTGATTAACTTCTGTCTTGACAAAAAATAATTAAGCAGTTGTTATCCCTCCAGTTGTATTTAATCCTTTTGCTACAAGAAGAGCGCGGGAAACATTCAAAATGAAACATGGACGCCCCTCACAGCCCAGTAGGTAAAGAACAGGAGTCAGCAATATGGTTCCCCCCTTTCTTCCTACTGAATCGAGAAATATTTAATTACTTTCATGGTTAAATATCTATTCGTAAAAATGGGATGTCATAAACATGCTTTCTGCTGAAAGAGGTGACGCTTCTGCTAGGGGTCAAAGGGATTATGGGAAATGTGGGAAAGAGCTAAGTGAAGATGTCAAAACCAGTGAAGTTGTGGGATTTTTTATGTCTGAATCAGATTTTATGCATTTAAATATTGAAATTTTAGCTGCATAAAACGCTATAATGGCTCTTTAAAACCAGAACAGAAGGTGAGCAGATGCTTCCCTGAGGCTCTGTGTCCAGTATGTCCAGGCCAATGCAGACAGATCTGATGACACAGAGAGAGAGACCAATGGTGGGTAGGGGAGGGAAAGAGAAAGACAAAGATTAATGGAAAAAAGGGAAGCGTAAAACGATAAAGAGCAATACAGGGGCTAAAGGGACGATGTCAAGGGAAGGTGATGATAGAAAGGAGATAATCAAGAGGAGGATGACAGGAGAGAATAAGTGAAACCAATGCTCGTGAAGAAAGAGTGACTATGAGAAATGGATGGAGGGTTTCACAAAGGGGGGAAAAAAAACAGAGGAGACAGCAGTGAGCGAACAGAGAGAACACAAAGAAAGAAGAGCTGGAGAGGACAAATGGAAGGAAAACAACTGTGGGTGCAGTGAAATGGATCCAAAAATGAGATGCAAAGGGATGGAGAGAGGTGGACGAGATAAAATGGGGTAGGAGAAAGGGAGGCAGATGAACACAGAGAGCAGAGAAAGGAGGGAGGAGGTCTGGTCCAGAAATAAACACCAACAGAAGGTGGGCATGAAGCCACCGGCAGCAGGTGAACCTGAGCGAGAAGCAGGAGAGCCTGGAGGAAATGAAAGCTAAAATCCACCTTATGTAACTCGTTGCTGCCGTGTCACGCTGCTCCACATAATACCGCTCAACATTTACATTTACACCAGGGGTCATTCAGCTGGCACTTGTCTCCTGACTGACCAACAGTGAAACTAAAGGTCTCAACAATTTCAGATGTCCGTGAGTAAATGTCAGATTTTGATGAGAATCAAATTTTGACTTTTAATATTCAACTGATGTACAATGATAAATTCACCACTCAGGAGGAAAGAGAACCATCGCAATGTCCACAGGCCAAAAAATGATCGACTGCCTGTATTTGTCAAGCACGTCGGAGGAAATTTGTCAGATATTTCAGTGTAGGTTAGGGTCAGCTCCATCACTTACTACTGAAACGTGCCTGTCAGGAGTATAAGAAGGTATTTTAAATGCAAGTAAACCCATTAATAAAAGCTGATTGACCCCTTCTCCACTGCTTGAGCTTTCCTTCCTGTTCAGATTGAAGACACAATAAGTAGTCTTCATGCACACACATGATGGGGGGGGGGGCAAGAGAGAGAAAGGGAGAGTGAGCAAACTACAAGCTGCTGCGCAAACTGAAATGATGGCTCTGTCACATCTCACCTGTAAAACAGTTAGTCTCTGTGACACGCTTTGATCAGTGACTACATTTGGACAAAGTTATTCTGGAGCCTCAGCTCACTCTCAGAAGAAGGCCTCGCTGGGGTGTTTCTGGTTTAACAGGACAGCTGTGGACAGATCTGTGAAAGCTCAAAAACCACCAGGTGCATTAGGTCACGTGTTTGCATCAATGTCAATCAGACTCAGCATGTCTGCTGCGGAGTCGGATGACCTGAGGCTGAATGCCAATTACAGAAAAAAAAGCTTGATTTTGCAGATTCTTAGCTGGTGGAAACTTAATATGGGCATAACGCAAACATTGTGACATTTAATAGGTTGTATTCTAACCCGCATATAATCATAGAATCATCAACATTGTCATACACACGCTCGCGCACACATACACTACAGTTTGTTAAAGTGTTGCGGGCTTGATCTGGGCATTGATTTTGCGGCACAATTCTGGAGAAAAAAATGTGTACAAATTCGAGTTGGTACAAACATTATAATTTCGTCAACAGAGTGTTATGTATTTGAATGTGGTCCTTTCAGTGATTTTCTGACTGGAGGATCTGTAAAGTCTCATCTGGAGTATCCTTGTTTACAGTTACTGATCAAAGCCAATCATGTCTCCATTGTTTAGTAGTTTGGTGACCTTTGTGCATCTATTCAGGTCATTTACTTTCTCTTTAAATGCAGGTGTTTTTTTCAAAGTGATTGATACTTTTATTTTGAAATGCAAAGTGGGAATGAAAGCTCATGAGATGCGGAGGAAAATATAATTAATCGTCAAGGTAATATGTTCAGACTTTCCTAATGAATTATACATAACTACATCTGGAGGGGTGCACAACAATGGAGAAGAAAAGAATAATGTGGGCTTAACTGAACATGCTGTTATGGTTTTCCACAGACCCGTGAGCCGATTAGCAAATGAGGAAACATGGTTAGAGTGGCTCGGTTCATCATTTAAAACGTGTCACACGAGGCCAAATGTTATTTTAGCCACTCAACTTTGAGTTGACTGGTTAACAAAGATAACCTAAGAGACACCGAAAACTTTGGAATGACTAGCGTGATGGACCACTTGCAACTGGAGCCGCTGTGCTCACCCAAAACAGTAGAGCAACCCATCACCTGAGCTGCTCTCAGTGTGAAGGCAGGGTCAGCTCTCAGTTCATTGGTTCAGCTATGTCCTATTCATGTTCCACCCTGTTGCCTCCAGATGCACGGAGAGTGAAAGGAAAACTGTCGGCACGTGTCAACCAGTTTTCAGGTGCAGTAACAGGTTGAGGCTGCAGGGCCTTGAATGGTCCTCTGCTGACCTTTTCAAAATGTGTCAAAGTGTCTGTCAACAAGTTCACTTCTTAGCTAGTTCACTCCTGACAAGGCGACAGGGAATCCAGGGGTCAGGTGAAGGACAGAGGTTGGGTAGGTAAATGATGACGATGGCTGTTGGATGAAAAACGCTCACCGCAGCTCTTGATTTGTTGCACCACAGAGACTGAAGGATTGGTTAAATAATGTATGCCATTACACCGAGTGAATGACATCATCTTGTCAGCTTCCCACTTTTCCTTCAGTAGTTTATGTTGATAAAAGAAGTGGAAAGTTATCCCTGCAGATTCCTCTACAGTTTATTTGAGTTCCTGTGACAGTTCAACTGTGAACTCCCACGAGATGAAAACTGATAGAGATCAGAGGGACTTTAGCCTGAATTCCTCTTAACAACAGCATATCATGATGTTCGTGGTACATGAGCTCAGTCCTCTTGTGATCCTGCTTTAAGATTTTGCCACTGTGGAAATAAACTAAGATAAAATGTAATGATAACTGAAATTTGAGGTGGTACATTTTAAATATAGACATGACACTGCATTTTAAAGCAATAAAAAGCTGGCACTGTCTATAAAATGGACAGTTAATGCAGTGACTAAAATCTTCCTGCAGTGTCTCTATAAGCACCCCCCTCTGAAGGCTGGCTATAAAGTAATAACCCCTATTGGGGCAGCTTTGATTTACAGTTTTTGCCCCCACCTCACTTAACGCCTGGCCTGGCTGGGTGATAAGGATCTTACAGGCAGCAGCAGGTTGACGTCCTCGTTCTATCAAAATGAAGAGGAAGTTCTCTAAAGAGCAGCATCTCCATCCATTCACGGAAAATATTTTAAGATGGACTCAAACTGCAGTTTAGATCCAGACAAAGAGGAGGCCTGCGATCATGTCTGTGGTTGCATTAGAGCTTGTTGCTGAGGGTTGTTGCGAAAATCCTTATCTATTATTACCTTTCATTTTGATCTAAATTTTAATTAGATTAAGGCAGAATCTATTTAATAACATTTCATTTTCATAAATAACTGGATTATTCATTTATGTATGTAAACTGTTCATCACATTTTGAAATTCTTTTTCCTGCAGTAACAGGAGAGGAAGCTGGTCCTAAACTGTCAAATTAAAGAGGAAAAGAAAGACATCAAATTGGACTCGAACCTTCCTCCACCAATTTAAAGCAGAGAGCAGACTGTTTGAGGCAACGACATAAAGCATTATGGCCAGGGTTCTAAATTAAAAACTGCCAACCTGCCAAATGTGGGGTAAATTTCATTTTGGCGGGTGTTGATAAAAACTTACTAGCCAGTTTGACCGGTGATGCATGAGGCAACCGTGTCTGTCAGATGTGCTCTACACTACGTTTTGTTCTCAGTCATTTGTACCCCTGGCAGTGATTCCTACATTTCCAATAAACACTGTGCCGTAATGCTGCGTAATGACATTTAATACGCCCATTGGCTGCGTGAATGTCAGTATTTCACGCTACAGTCTAGAGTGCAACCAGTGGAAAAAACCAACAGAGAGATAGTGTGAGGGAGGTAGATAAACACAGCGGAGCTAACGTTTCATGTCTAAAGTAAAACTAAACTAAATGTGGCGGTGGTTTAACGTCAAATGGCTAGTGGAAATTCTGATTGGCTGGTAACTTTCAAATTTAGAACCCTGATTATGGCAGACACTTATTTTTAATTCAGCATGACTGTGATGAACAGTGTTGCCATAATGGAAACAGGAATGATCACATTTCAGTCTGAGTTTTGTAATAATAGGGAAACATTTCTTACAGGGAAGTGATCAGAAGTCACTCTATGAATGCGGATTTCCTGATCTCTCACACATTTGTTTCCCTGGGACAATAATCCTACATCCTGTGGGTCTTGTCCACCAGAGTTGTGAATGCAGCTGTCATGGACACAGACTCGAGGGAGTGACAGCTATTGTCCGCAGATCTGCAGTATTAACATTCATGACACTTCTTTTATACACCTGTCAAAAGTTGAAGTGAAGGTGGTGTCCCAAAATTGTTGGACTAAAGCTCCAAAAAACATGAATATTCAGTTTTTGCCCATTTTTCTATCAGTTCAAGCATTTGTTCCATTCAGAACAAATGCTTTTGTGCTTGAACTGATTCCTAAAATTGTGAGGAGCTAAGTGGCTAATTGTTTTAGCTCCAGGGGTCATGGCTATAGTTTATGTTTCTCCTCTTGTTAATTCCTAGCTCTTCCTAGCTGAGGGCCTAACTTCATTAAAACAGATTGTATCTGAAGATGGGAGGCTTAACAGAATGTCACGATAAAGCACAAACTCTATCAGCTCAGTGGAGGGAGGACAGAAAGACGTTCTAAGTAACATTCCAAGTTGGTTCATGTAACAGAAACACTGTCACTGTTGTGAGGAGGAGTTACACAAAGAAATTATTCATCCACCTGAGTAAATACATTTATCTGCACACATCCAGCGCTGGATACACACCTCATACAGAAAACTCCTAATATTTGCTTCTATGTTTGTCTCCATGTTTGTTTTATCCAGTGTTGATTTGTGCTGCATCTGCATGTGTTTGTTGCGTGATTGTAGCAGCATTTCTCTGAGGCTGTTGAAACATGTCAGTATGAACTACAGCTGTAATCATCGGCCGTCTGGATAGATGGTGTCTGTATAACAGCGCTGCCAACCACAACCTCCATCATCAATATTTACATGTCATCATCGGTGGGATTTGGGTTTGTCAGAGCGTGCAGGGAAAAATGACACCAGAATTTTTCATAGTAATTTACAGCAAGTAAGTTGACTGAACATCATGCTAAACATCAATGCAGCTACATATTTTCACCCAGAGTCCTCTTCCCTTTTCCATGTGTGACAGACATGGAGGAGGGAAAGTAAATCTTACCTTCATGTTTACGTTAAGCACATACAGCGACATACATGCACCACTCATTTTAACACCCAACAAGAAATGACTGATAAATAAAACATTCTAGTTGTAAAACATCGCTTGACTTAACATGAAATGACCCAAAATTAGGAAGCAGTTAGAGCACTCACACAGTTTCAATATTGGAAATTTACAAAGCAACATTCTCTTTGTTTCTGAGTCTGACACTGCTCCTGATGTTTCAGCAGTTGAGGTCAGTGCAAAATTTTATTTTACATTATTTAAATATAATTGAATAAATTGGTTGAATTGTTCTCTGGGAGGCAAATGGCATTTTATACATTTATCCCCAAACTGACATCTGTTTTTTATTATTATTATTATTATTATTTTTATCTAACTATCTGCCAGCCTGCTCCCTTAAATGTTTTTTAGTTGCGACATAGCAGCACCTTGCCTTCTGTTGCCTCTACAGGTCTCTGTCAGTTAACTGTAAACAGTGGCCCCGGTCCAACATTTGAACAAAAGTTGCAGTTGCTTTCCTCTGGCAGTCTTTCTGATTAATTTGTACAGGGCAAGAAATTTGAAAGTAATTGTAGGAAGTAAGCAAACTGCAAAGAATAGTCATTGTAATGTGTATATTTGCAGTGTAATTAAATAACAAAATAAAAAATAATTTTCTTCTTGGCAGAGATAATGAAATATTATCCTATGGTAGACACTGGTATGTGTGTTGCTGTGTGTGTCAGTGTCATACCTGTTTCTTCCTCAAGTCTCAAAGCCGTCAGCAGACTCAAATCTTTTGTCCCCGCTGGTTCATCACTTCCCTTCCTGCTGTCTGTTCCATTTTCAGACAAAGGCGCTCTTTCAGGTGTTATCATGATCTTGCCACGGCCTTGCGCTCCTACACGAGACAAGAAATACTGTTTTTCCTACTCTCACTTTTCACCAGCTTACACAAAATGCTCTGTGGTCGATACATTAATTTACAGAGTTTGCAAGTTCTGTTCTGTTGATTGTTCTCGAGGTAATAAAACATTCAGACAAAAAATTCATCATCCATGTAGTTGCCATCTGTCAGACCGTTTCACCGAAATTTAGATCATAATTTACTGAACAAAAGCTGCCCATGGGAGCTTAATGATGGGCATAATGCAGTTTATTGTTAAATTGACGGACTGTAATCTTGCAGGCTATATGTTCTCGTGTGGTTTTGCCTGTTTGAGCATACAGAGCAGCTGCAGAACAGCTTGAAAGTGTGAATTCAAGGCCAAACAGTCTGTGATAGGCACAAGATAGCAGAGCTTTGCACGTTTCTCTCCACGATAAATACAACGAGCTTTGTCACAGTGTATTATGCCCTGATAAAATAAACTGCACTCAGTTTCTATCTTTCCTTCCACAGTGAAGGTGCTCTTTTCCCTTCATCTGTTCCTTCTGCAGCTCCATGTAAACCAGCCAAAACACAAACGTTTGAACAATACAACATCTCAACGCTGACTAGTGTCCAGTTTTTAAGATATCTCCTGTACAGTTACACTTCCCCTCTGTGCAGCACGACAACTTTGTATTTCACAGAGCATTAAGCTTTATCACCCTCAAGACAAATGACATCCCTGCTGGATGGATGTCTTTGCTTTACCACAGAAAAATAATCATGATGAACTCAGATTTGTTCAACTCATCTCACCTATTAACTATAGCTTGGTTCTAATAGTAAATGTTGTCTTGTAGGAAACATTCACTCAGACATTTCTGTCTTTTCCATCAAATTAAATTTTCTGTTTCATTTTCCTCTTTTTTTTTTCTTACCAGCCCCCATCAGTGAAAACACACACACACACACACAGAGTGGAGTGGTGTGCTCTATGCAGGCTGAGGGTCACAATGGCAGCAGCAAAACACCAAAATATTTATAATCAAATCAATGTGAGCCTACTAAAACCAGCAGGACAAGCACAAGAGGGAAAAAAAAAAATCTGAGTAAAAATAAAATATGGAGAAGGGATGAGAAGGCAGATATGAGATGAATGAAGGGAGGCAGAAGACAGATGGATGAATGTTGGACAAATGGAGAGAAAGACAGTGTGTTGTGCATATTAGTGGAGCAAAGCTGTTTCTACACCAGCTGATCTGCTGGGAATTTGCTCCTGTTTCCTGGGACCTGCTGCGATCGCACACACAAACACATCAGTACATCACACTCATACACACACAGAGGAGTTCTGGGCGGTCTTGTGCCTCCTACTTCAGGACCATCTGCCTCCTTGATATATGAGCAAACCAACCCCCCCCACACAACACACACACACACTCAGTTATGTTGACCTTAAGTCTTAAAGAGAATCCTGTTTCTACTTTTAAACCTTAATTGCAGATCAGAAAGTTGTCCTACAGCACAGCCTTAGTCTTTGACATGTGTTTAATGATTTCATGGTCACATGAAAAAGGATTTTAATGGCAGAGAAGCATGGACTCTAACATTACAGCCTTGTCTCACAAAAATTGTGTGCCGACTCCAGACAGACACAGGACCTCCACCGATTTTGATGCAACACACAAATATTTTGGTAAAACCCTACCAAACAGGAAGTGAGTGAAGCCAGATTGGGCCCAGATAGATCCAACAATTATGATATAAAAGAACTGGTATTATGGGACCCAAAATATTCCACAATAAAACACAATTGCACAACCACCAACCTGGACTGTTGACACAAGGCAGTTTGGTTGCATGGACTCATACTTTTGATGCCACCATCTGCTGCCCCAGCAGAAATCCAGATTCATCAGTCCAGCGTTGGTGAGCCTGCCCAAGGTTGGACGTGTTGTTCATACTGAAGCTGCAACACAGTGGTAAAAAAAGAGTTAGCTGAGTGGCTGCAGCCTCCTCATCAATAAGCTGTCTGCCACTGGTTGCTTTTGTTTTTAGCTTAGTTCTGAGGAAAACAGCCAACAAAAGTCACTGAGATGACGTTAGCCCACATCTGGTTGGTTGGAGACGTTCACTCACCACAAACTTCACTGGTTAAACTGTACACGTCTTTAAGGAGCGAAGAAAGGCTGAGCCCTGTTTTAGTTAGATCCTAATAAAGTACTCACTAAATATAAGGCCGATCTCAATTCAGTGGTACTTCCAACGTTCCTTCATTCATCTTCGACCCCTTATCCATCTCCAGGTGGTGGGTGCATCCCTCCACCACTGGGCTGAAGAGCTGCCCGCATCACTTCAGGGCGAGAACATGTTTGTTTGTTTAGATTTTGGCAACACTTCAAATATTTGCTTTAGATTTCTTTTTCACACAAATGGAAAACTCCCACTTCCCTCCTACCTTCATCTGCTAACCCTTTATCATCATTATCATCAACATTTTATTACAATCACTGCTTTCTCTCTGATAACTGACCAGGCACCAGTTGGGATAATCATCAGATTTAGCAGTGACATGATGCCAGTGAAACATGACCATCCTAAAAACAGACGTACACACAACACACAAAAGTCACAACAACGATGTCTATTCTCTCTCTCTCACACACACACACACAAACACACTCTCTCACATCTGTGCTGATAAAAACAATTTGGAACTCGGTCTTGTCAATCAGGATATTGGCTCATACTTTTTTCAAACGGAAACTTAAACACCTGCAGAACGTCAGAGACAAAAGCTCATTCCTCCATGTGAAGGAGCTTTTAATGAGACTGTTGAATTCTGCACTTTAAAGTGCAGCTGCTCAAAAAAACAAAACAAAAAAGGCACCAATAAATGTTTGTTATGGTGTTATTTTGGCACTATTGAGGCACATGACCTGAGACCATCACATTCATAAGTGAGCAGCCGACGAAATAGGAGAAATGTTGCTGCATATAGAATAAAATTTGAGCAGAGTTTGATACGATGCTGTGCAGCAGTGGCGTGTTGGGTTATTTTAGAGATGACTTTAAGGAGAAGTCTATTAAGCAGAAATTATCCTGCTTAATATAACATGGGACTCTTACTTGGTTTTGGTCAATGATTCCTATGAGTGGGAGGTAATGGGAGAGGTTATCCCATCCTAACTCAGTAACAATAACAGAACTCACTGGGCCTCAGGTGGAAATCTCCAGAGTAATGTTTCTGAATCTTAAAGAACATCTCGTTGCATTTTTTCTCCCTGTGAGATTTGACTTTTGTGTAAACACCAGCAGATGGAAAAAGCTAACACCAACAAACGGGAATCAGCATGTTGGCATTAAAAATTAAAGCCTAACGGGAGACATCAAAAAGTGCAGTTTTAATGTCACTGGCAATCTTTTTTTTCTCTAGATGTTTTCATATACAGATGAATTCAATATTTACAGTTATGTACAAATGATACCTCATCCTTAATATTAAATAGTAAATATTCAATAATATTGCCAACTACAATTATTCAAGCCCTTTAAAATACATTATCCAAAAAATGTTCCTTGTCTACAATGAGCCAAATCCTCATTCAACGTTTTTTAATGTGCATTTTAGCCCAACATGTGATATTTTTTTTTCCCCAATGGCAGCATTTTGTCTTACATTTGAAATACAAAACAAGCACACACAAACAATACAAACATTCTAAATCATAATGCTATATTTGAGCTGGACTATTGAGGAACTGTAAATATCAGCTATTTCCTGAACCTAATAATGATAATGTCCTTGGCATGCATAGACTGAAAGAAATCAGTGTTTTTCAGGTGTATTAAGATGAAACTGAGTTGAGCCCGAGTCAGGTCTCACACTGTAATTCTTTTGCCCTTCTGCAGTCACTACAGCGAACCCTAACCCTAACCCTTGGAGTGAAAAGACTGCTATCTAAGAGAGCCATCAGGAACATTCTGGAGGCTGCAGAAAAGGCCTCGAGGTGGCTGTGGCTCCGTGGAAAAATGTGCCACTTGGACACAAGCAGGAGGATGGATCGGAAAACCTGGAGTGCCCGGCTGAGGGTTGATAAAGATTAAAGACCCAAAACACCCCATGACCCTGGATTCTTCACTGATGGCGTGTCCAAGTATCACCAGAAGGTCTCTACAGACTCTGCAGCACATTAAGAAGGTAATGACGGATAAAAGATTAGAAAAATAACATGAAAGCTGGTTGTCTGAACTTGTAACGCTTCCAACCTTCACCAATCTCATTTTAGGGTGGAATTTTGGAGTAGAAAGGTATAATTTAGGACCAATCTCTAATTACAGCTCTTTCCAAAAATGAATAAATCAGCTTGTCACATCGAAATGAGCATCATTGTTATTTGTTGATGCTCTGAGGAGAAAAGCTTAGATGTCGACAAGTTGGTTCTGATCCCGAGAGCTGAGAGACAATATCGACAGTAAGTATTTTGGCAACGCAGCTTCTCCAGCCATGACGGTTTTGTTCAAACCTGTTAAGTTATGGGTGCTCTCTTGTTTGACATCAGGAAAGAAAGTGATTTAGCACGTGCTTGCCTTGATCTTCTCAGTCCCCTTCCTTGCATTGGTATCTGTCTGTATTCATACCAATCCCCTTTTTTTTTTTTTTTTTATTTTCTTTGGATGTCTCTAATCTGGCTGCTGATATTCCTTCCTTTACTTCAACATTAAAAGGTAGGATGGAAAAAAAAGAAGAAAGAAATCCTCCTCCAAAGCAGTATTCAACCACGCATGTAATTTTGGTTTCATAAGCCCAGTTTTTTGTGTATTTATCTCTGAGATTTCTGACTTAAAACGCAAACAGAAGATTCAATTCAGATTTTATTGCCAATCACCTTAAAAACATATAATTAAAATCTCAGCAGCTACATGACCCCCATAGAGATAGTATTTCTATTACTCTGGATAATCCAAATCACCATTGCAGTTTTTGGTGGAACAAGGAGACCTTGAAAGGCTCTATTTAATAAAAACAAAAAACAAAAAAGCACTGTGAATGACATTGGCATGACTGCAGAATTTTTTGTGGTCATCAATCCTCAGTCTGTTGGATGACATCACATCTGTGCAACAGCCAGCAACATAGTAACTGATGACATGATAATTAATGTTTAAAATGGGATCAAAGTATTGCAGCTGCAAGTACACTTTCCTTCATATATTCCAAGAGCCAGTCAGCCACCTGTAACAGAAATATCTATGTGAAGACAAACAGCTAAAATGAGACACAAAGTAATGCAAAAAGCAGCCACAATGTGACACAAAGCAACAACAAAGAAACAATAATTCATCATAGAATGACCACAGGGAGATGTAAAACAACCACAAGGAAGCATAATCAAATCCCAGAATAACAGATCTGTTGTGGAGGACTAGATGTTAATATCCCTTATTGCATACCTGGGACACCGATGAGACTCCGTGGGATGGTCTCCACCATGTGTACCGAGGGGTGTGTTGGTGTGACGGGTCTGAGCTGCCTCCGTCCCTTGGTGAAGCTGTTAAGACTCTGGGATGTTCAAGTGAGTGATGTCATCCTCTGGGTTATCAAGTGGGCGCATCCCATTCTTGATGTTTCACTGATAGGACCAGGACACCTCCAGAGGGTTCAGCAGTGAACCCCAACTTGCCAGTTTCATCCGAGAGCCCATGTGGAGTCCCTTCTCTTTAGCCACAGCCCTAATCCCCAGCTTTGGAGAGATCTCTGCCTGCCTGCCGGTGGGCTCATTCCCATCTCCCTGTTGTTGAGCAACAACATAAGTAAAACTGGCACAAACTGACCACAAAGGAGCTAGTTCCCCGTCTGTGTTAAGGGGCCCATTCTATGAAAGTATGCCTGCCTGTGAAATGGGAAATACCTCAGGATCCTCACATTTCTGATAATCTTCAGAGATATTTGTACACCTTTACTTGGTAAATTCTGTTCACTGGACAGGAATTTTAAAAGGGATACATCTGTCTAAAAAGTTTCTCAGCTGATCAAAATCATACACCGGGCGGGGAAAGGAACCAGAAAATTTTAAAGAGCATAACACAGAATTTTACATTCTATATATAAGTAAACGAGTCCTTAACCATGTACTTGTAGAAATCATTTATACTTGTCTGTGCAGGACTAGCTGCTTCTGCCTGAATCCCTCAGTTGTATCTTTAATCCTGCTGTATTATTTAAAAAGGGAGGAGTTTGAGTACCTATTATAGTTAATCCAGTTCTCTAGATCTTATGAAACTAGACATATTCACACTGAGAGCTGCACAGTTTCACCAATTTCTCTCAGTCTCCCTGTCGACTGTGGCAATGCATCATTTCAATTTGTTTTAATCAAGATCGAAGTAAACTTAAATTAATAAGAAGATGGCTGTAAGGGGCTCTAATTGGTGTGGTCTTTGGTTTTTTATTTGGACTGCAGGCTCACACAGTGTGATCACAGAGGTCCTAATAAAAAGTAACAAGTGGCATACTTAATGCCAAAGTCTCTCAGCAAGCTAAATTAAGGAACTTTTTACAGAGGACTGCCAGTTTGAGCCTGCTGACAAGCTCTGACAAGTTAGAACTTGCACGTTTTAGCATGTTAATGCCAAACAAGAAAAAGTCTTTGTCAACTGAAACCCAGATCTCAAATGTCATGATATGACGAAGAGGGATGGGTACAAAAACACTGGAGTTGAACAGGCCCGGGGATAAATGATGCAAGTCGACAGGGCCAATGCAGTCAAAGCTAGTTCTGCTTTCAGTAGCGGAGGTGTTTTTTTTTTTTTTTTTTTAAATTCAATTTCTTATTCATTATTGCTTCATAAAAAAGGCACACAACTCAAGCCTAGTTATTAGTGCATGGGCTACTTTATATCTCAATAGTAAGCACTAAATAGTAATACTTAAGATATCAGTGAATTTGAAAGAATACTTCAGTTCAATCTAGAAAAAAAAATTATTACTGATTTGATTTCCAAGTCGACTGGATGCTGTCTTTGCCAATACTTAACATACTCATTTAAAAATGGGCTTGAATTATGAATTTACCTTTAGCAAACTGTTGGATTAACATTTTTACGATACTATCTGACATTGTTCTTGAGCTACTCACTATATTTTAATTGCAACCTGGCAATTTAAACACACCACCTGCTGCAGTTTGACGTTTGAACAGTGCCTGCTTGCCTCGTCACTGGATACCACTGATTCATCAGACAACATTTTTATCATTTATCCAACTCATTCTAGCTATTGGCATGAAGAGCATTGAAGAGCATTCATGTAAACGTCTATTGAAAGGAAATGACAACACTACAAAACAGAATAATCCTACAAAGCTCTAACTCCCATATATATATAAAGTGGTTTAAGGATGTAATCTGTTTTTTGTTACCTAAACTGTGATCTCCCTCAGGTCACCCTGTCACCACTGGAGTACTTCAGTCTGGCAGTCCACTGACAAATTGGTTTGCGATTGGCCAGCTTTGTTTGTCTTTTATCAGTTACTATGATTGGTGACTTCTGTTTATCCAGACTGACCTGCTGTTAACAGCTATCACTCATCAATCACACACTCAGTGCTGAAAGCTATCTGTCAATCAGGCCGTATGGAAAGATGAGAAGGGGAGAGCGACAAATTGCGGATGCTGAATCAAGAGAAAGGAAAGACACGTGAAACTAGGAGAAAATCAATGAGATGAAGAAAAACAAAAAAGAGCAAGGATGATGAAGATAGAAGTGGAAGGGGAGGATTAAATAGGGAAAGAAAGGAGGGAGGGACAAAGCTAAGATAATCAGAGAGTGAAAAGCTAAATAAAAGGATGAGAGGAAGATTGATTATGAGGGGAACTCAAACGGAAAGATGGTTGTCTAACTTCCTTAAAAACATCGAACAAAAACTAAAACACCTAAAAAAATTATTTAAAAAATCTGTAAAATGTCAAAAGATGAACAATATCCAATCAAAATAAAAGTTAGTTTATTAGTTTGTGTGTGTGTTAAAAGTAAATCAAGTAGAGATCACATCACTCCTTTCCACACAAGTACAACATTCCTGCCACGATAAATCTGTCTAGCACAGATATACCAAAATGTTGTAATTAAATTTTACATTATTGGGGGCTATTACATAAATTATTAGATTTTCCTTTTTTAAGACTCATTTTGACATCAAGGGATAGTAATCAATGACCGAGAACCTGGAAACAGAATCACACATTAAAGCATGCACACAACCTCCTCCTCCATCGCCTGTCTTCCCGGTAGAGTAGTTGGTAATAAAAAAGTTAATGCGGTGAATTATGTCGACAGTTAAATGCAGATCACGACCCAACCGTCACTCCTAATTCTTGCCTGTCAAAGCAACTTTAAGCAGAGTGAGGACCAAATCATTTAACTTGAGCTTGTTGTTGACCTGGTGCTGCAAAGATGGTTCACATTAATCACAGAATTAATACGATAATATCTGTATGAAAAGAAATTATTCACTCCTTTATGTTAGCTTTTTTGGAGTGTTCTGCAAATGTGAAGCGTGAACTGACCTCGTACACATTTTCACTAAAGTAAATGTCGAGTGAAGCTGCAACCATTGTTGGTCACTGTGCTGCAAAAAAAAAAAAACAAAAAAAAAAAACAAAAAAAAACATTGCAGCGATATTTGTTACATGAGAGAGAAGAGAGAAGTTGCTCTGTATTAGACTGCTCTTAATATCACATGAAACAAGTTAAAAAGAAAATGGGCAGTAGTGTCTGTAGAATTGGCATTGGCAAATTTCGATATTTACCTGTAGCTTGCATCCATGTTTGATGACATGATGATTTTATCAACCCAAATTAAATGACAAAATACATCAATGGCCCAATTCCCCTTGAACAATGCCAAAAGGCTTTTCCTCTCGGTCCCCAGGATAAAAGCATTTGCCTCTGCCTTCGTAATGTGTTACTACTCACTCACAAAGAATAAATCACTTTTATGATGTGACAATGGTTTCTTTAAGGTTGGATTAGGTTTGAGTGAAGCTTGAGTTAAAATTATTTGTTTGTTGTCACGGCTACAATGATAATCGAGCTGATAAATACTTGTGACCGCTGTCAAACTAAAAATCCTCTGAAGGGTAAATTTATTGTAACTTTATGGCTTCAATAGTATACAAAGCATTTAACACTGATTTAAAATAAAAAAAAAAAACAACAACAACTGCTAACTTTGGTCTTTTCTAAGCAACACGAAATGGTGCAATCAGCATTCAGTCCCACAAAAAGATTACTGCAGTAGATGCAGAAATTTATCAGCTCCAGCTCAGATCAGCAGCGAGGTAAACACAACACTAATTTTCACTAATTTCCTTCTTGTGCTGCTCTGGCGTTTTTCAAAGTAGAAACACTGAAAGCAAACATGCCAACCGCCCAGCTCTAGGCTCTTAAACCAGAAACACTGTGGTTACACTATACTCAGAAATAAGGGACAGCCCTACCCTAAAGAAGTTTCATAAACATGTAATCATACTGGGGCTCTGACATGTAAACCTGGGATGAAATACAGATCCATTTTACCAGCATGCTTGGTAAAAGGCCTATTATAATGAGATTACTCTTCGCAGCTTTGTGTCTATATGCTCTTGAATAGTTTAAATTGCCTTTCTTCTAAAGGATTTAATTTAGTTTTCTTTAAAAACCCTTATGGAATCATAATTTTGGTGTGAAATTGAAATTGAAATTGAAAGGGGGGGGGTTGTCCTGGATAAACTGAGGCAGAGCCAGAGTGGGTTCTAGAACATTTTGGATTTGAAATTTTGAATCCAATTTGAAATCCTGCTGTGATCCAGAACACAGCAATTGAACAAGTGTGCAGGAAAGGAAAATTAAGTGCTGCAGCTGCGACCAATACCATTGTTGTATGCTACCAGTATGCAGGTATTATACACAGTCCATTAAAAGTCTTTGTTAGGAAAATTGAGTATATCATTCTACACTGTAGATGAAGAATAACCAACAAGAGTGAAGAGTGAACGTTCAATGTTCCTTCCGTTGGATGACAAGACAAACCACAAAAGAGGTTATTACAGTTCAAATCGGGCTGAAAAGATTCCTCGAATAATTTGAGTATCTCAATTACAAAAAATGACAGGCATTTCCTTAGCCTCGAGGAATCGTTTAATTTTTTACAGAGCATGGTATTTCGCCTGGACTACTTTCAATGTGGCACAACACGCTGACGTCACGCACACAAAGCAAGAAGAAGGAGGGGACAGAAGTGTTTGGTTTTAGCACCGGGAAGATGGAGGAAAGAGGAGAAAGGAAACCAAATGTTCATTATTAAGTGAAATGTCTTATTTTCTCATGCATATTTATAATTGCTCTTTATCCAATTAATCAGTGGAATTTTCAGTAGAATAATCAATTGCTAAAATATTCAACACCTGCAGCCCTAAATTCAAATATCAAGTTTCCCCCCCTGAAAAAAAAAACTAATATTTGAATTTCTAATAAGAACTGACATTCCTAATACACACAGCAGAAACCAAGAAACCAAGCAAAGCAGAAATCAATAAGCTGACTGGTCGGGTTGCTCAGCTCATAGCTGATAAAGTATATGAAATAAACTCTGAATAAGAAGTGCAACTGGAGAGCAGACACGCATACACATGCAAAGAAATAGTGTAGATGTGGTAGATTAAAGTGACCCATTTGAGTGCAGGACAAGAACTTCATGTTCCTGCCAGATGAGGAAAGATGCTGGTGTTCCACTGTCATATAACAGATGGGATGGTTGATAACATGTTTACTTGTGGAAATTACACAGCAGTCTGTGGATTTAAAACAGCAACAACATTGTCCTAGAATAGGAACTGGGCCGTTAACCTGAAGAAATGGTAGGAAGAAAATTTGCTGTCAAAATCTGCAGGCCAGCTGCAAACAACTATTGATGGAGTGCAGAGTAAGAAAACAAAGTAAAGGAGGAGCGATGGAAAGGCAGTGTACAATCTGTATTGATTACACCAAAATGTCTATTATATTTGATGATATTTTCATTGGTGAAAATATTTCAAGGACTGAGAGATATGTAATGGATTGTGGAATACTGAAAAGATCACGAAGCATTAAATCTCAAAATGGATTAACATCAAGCGAGCTGAAACATAACTAAAATAACATAGATGACTTGCATATAGTGAGAGCAAAGAAAGCAAACAAAGATTTCCTTTCAGGCAGGCACCAATGAGCACAAAGCACTCCGGACAATATGGAGCAGCCTTTTATACTAAAGTGCAACCATGAATCATTTCTTCTCTTTTCATTGAATGTTCTGTGTGCATTTATCGTTATTCTTTAGTTCATGTGCATTTTCAGTGGGTTTCTTTACAGGATTTTTCCTAAAAAGAATATATTTATAAAAATTAGGCTACACAATCACAAAGACAGCAATATATAACCACTCACTGGCCAGTTATCAGATTAATAGTGAGCTTGTGTTTTCTTTACTATTATATTAATTAAGTCTATAAGAAGGGAGAAATGATTGTAAAATGTCAAATTTCTATGAATTGGTTAATTGTTTTGGCAATAGGTCAATTAACAGTCCTAGTAAATTAATCTCAACTCTGAGATCCGAAGATACTGAGTGTGTATACATATAATTTTATGAATACAGCGATTTTCAAAATGCTGTTCAGACAAAATAAAATGCACAATTAGTAGATGTTTTGTATCCTGTAAATGCCATTCATTCCATTATTGATTAAATCTTTGGATTCATCGATAATGAAAATAATCCTGCATTGCAGCCCTGGATCCATCATTCCTCCCCTAAGTGCTGTCACTAACGTGTCTTTCGGTCCCAGGTGGGAGGGTTCGGCCATCGACCCCAAGAACTCACTCTGTCAATCACAGTTTCCAGGTGTGAAAGTGGATGTATAAACTGTGAGCTATTTAAACTGCTGCCCTTGTCACTTTCTCTCTGTCTCTCACTCACACACATAATGGATTGATAGTCTGCTTATGTGGAGCCTGCCGGCTGCCACACGATGTGGCCGTGCAGGGTAATGAAAATTCAATGACGTGCTTGAATAGTCTTTCAATGTCATGTAAAGTGATGGGGGCCACTGACACAAGAGAAATTTTCACATCCTCTGTAGGACTGAGGCTTAAGGTTAAAGAGAGGGTCTTTAGATCGTGTGTGTGAGAGAGATGTAGGCTTACAAAAAAGGATTGATCATTAATATTTGTTATGATTATCAAATTATCAGTGTTCCACATAATATCAGATAACAAAATTAACACACAAGTGTACCAATACGTTTGTGTTATTGCACTGTGCTTGCAAAATATTAAACTTGAAAATTGATAATATATCACCATCTAGTGGTTAAAAGGGAAAAAAAAAACACTAACCATCTGAACTTGACAGTTGTAGCACATACAATGAACGTATTACAAATATAAAAGGAAATTTACCAAACTTCAATGTGTACTACTAACTAACAGCTTAATGTAAAATGGTGTAAAAAAAAAAAAAAGCTGAATCTGCCTCGATAATTGTACTGGAATTGAATCAATACAGACACAAGTGCAAAATTTCTATGTAACATAACTATAATACAAGATACTATAATCTTCAAAGTTTATCTGACACAAAATTGAACGCAGGGCTGGTGGAGCAAACACATTTTTACTTGTGCCCTTTAGCTACTTTATACTAAGCCAACTGAAGTCAAATAGAGTTATCTCAATAATTAAATATCATTAAAACACCAACCTCAGATTTTCTCCCTAGAAAAGGAAAAGGACACCTAATGAAGTGAGACTGATTACTCTAATCCCAGCAATCCAACAGTTACACAGCAACACGTGGGCACATCAGATATGCAGCAAGTAATTATTAACCTGAGCAAATGAACCATGACTTAGTCCTTGATTTTAGCCGTTTGGCTGTAATTAGCAAAAACTTGCCACTCAACACTAGAGACAACTGAAATCTTTACGTCCTTTTTTTTTGCCAGAACTTGTGGGCCAAATTGTGATTATTGTACAGTAAAGATGGAGCATGAGGCTTTTTCAGCGCAACACTTCAAAAACCAATAAGACAACTTTGAGGCCAATTTCTTCAAAACAGTACAGTAAAAATGCTTGATAATGACTGAGGTGGTAGTCAGGATGGTCCTGATGTCAAACACATGAGGTGGTCCTGATGTTAAGCCACAATCAGCTCTGAGAAAACCAAGTATCAGTAAATATACAGCAAAACCGTTAAGTCAACAACACCCAGAATGGTGGAAGACATACTCACAACATTTACTGCAAATGAAGCAGTACTACCAGGGGTCTGTCTCTGGTCTGGTCTAGTCTCTACTCTTTGCAGGGGTCCGGTCTCTGGTCTGATCTCATCACCAATTAACCAATTAACTTAGACATGTTCAGGTGCCCCGACCGGGAATCGAACTGCACCCTACTGTGGGGCGGCGGCGCTAACTACTGCATCACTGTGCTGCTCAGGTCACCACATACATTTACATCAATTAACTTAGACAAGTTCAAGTGCCCCCACTTGGAATTCAATCACGCCCACCACACTCAAGTCACCACATTCAATCATTCATTCACTTATTTAATCATGGTTAGGGGAGCGTGGATTATTAGTAACCACCCTCTGAGAATTTTCCTGAAAGATATGCTCCTTCTTATTATGGAGAAAAAAAAAAAGAAGAAAAAAAAAAAAAACAACATAAAAATGTTCATGTAAAATGTCGGCCAGTTCCGTGTTATTCTGCGTTTATAATGAATTTCATGATCCTATTTCATGACCCTATTTACTGAATGCCCAGGAGGACCGAGCTTAATATGAACTTCATAGTGTGCAAGGTTTGTAGAATGAGGAATCCATGTTTAACTGCACTTTTTTTTTTTTTAAATAAAGAGACACTTTTATTTCTGTAACTTAAGCAATATGGTATATATGCTGATATGGCTTTGGTGCAACAATTCCTTCTAAGCATGGATAAATGTGTAAAACCTCTGGGAACAATCTTCCCTGACCAAAGTGGCCCATTCAAATATTAACACTTGCATTTTAATTTATCTGAGTCTTGGTTTGATTTGTATTGAACAACTAAATCAAGTCCGCTTACAGTTTAACAAGCTAAAACCTTATGAAATAAATGATATATGATACACTGTGACAATCTCAAAGACATTTATTTATATTGTGTATGTAAACCTGAACATACAACAACACTGAACAAGCTAGCAACTACACAAAAAAATAAAAAAGTAAATAAATCACGTTGCTACAAGAACAAATATAAAAGCTCAAATCAAGCATATTAAAACAAAAATCAGAAATCCAAAAATATTTAGACAGACCCTGAAAAAAGAAAGAGACATTCTGATAAATAAAATAAGTACATTCAAAGTAAAGTAAAGTAAATAAACTTTAAATAAAGTGGCAAATGAAAGTTTTGCCTTGAAGTGGAGTTTGTCGTTTTAAAAACTTCTCCATAACTTCAGCCACACTGCCACCAAGCGGTGGGAAGCAGCGCTGCAGTTCCGCGGATTGGACCACACATGTCCACGTTATTTAATGTTTAACTGCCGTAAAACAAGATTTTTCCCCTTACCTGACATTTTAGGGAGGAATGTGAGCTTTCCGCGGTCCTCCGGGGGAGGTTCGGATGAGGTGTGGCCGTTGGACAGGAGGCCTTCACCGGCTAGTTGACCCAACGGCTCCTTGTTAGCATCTTTGCTAACCGCGGAGCAAAAGAGAGGGAAAAAAAAGACAAAATAAACGTATTATATCCTCATTTTCTTCTTCTTCTTCTTCTCTTCGCCTCAAACTACAACTTTTCTCTGGTGTTTTTTAAAGCAATATCCCAATTTTCATTTATTTATTTTTTACCAACAGAACAGTTTTTTGCCGCTTAGTTTCATTCGTTACTACGTCACCGCTACGACACAACCAGCAACCAATCAGAACGCTTGCTTTTAATTTTTTAAATAATACTCCTCTTCGATTGGCTCACATCTCAACAGTCACGTGAATAATTAGCAGTGACGTATTTGTTTCTATTTAATGCATCCACAAATATAATTAGTAATATTAGTTAATCAATTAGCTACCATGCTACAAATCATGTGATCATCTGAAATATTTAAGACAAATTACAAACAGAAATGAAAATAAAACTGTTTAGACTGTTTCATATTCAAAACAAAAGATAATCCTTCTGTGAACAAAATTTGATCTCCCTTTATGTTCATTTAAATTCAGTGACTCTCTGACATATACCATCGTGGATTACTGCTTAAACTGCGGCTTAAAAAACAAAGAGACACTTTTCATTTTACTTTTTTATTTATTTCTGATGAGAGTAGAGCTTTCAGGTCCCATCACAAACCTAACTGACATAGCAGAGGCAAACACAGAAGGGCTTCAGGAGCATAGGAAGAGATAAAAATGCTGACTCAAGATAAAAGATATTAAAAGAAAAGTCTATTTGTGTTTGAACTGTGTCACCAAATCACAATTTTTACCTTTAAGCAGAGTTTGTTGCATGTTTAGCAATTTAGTCTAAAACCTGGTGCTGAACAGTGAGAGCCAACAAAGAAACATGATACTTAAAGAAAGACAAGTTGAGGGCTGACAGTGTAAAGGTGCCTTTGAGCAGGGTTCAACTCCTCCTCTGGAAATCCCACACAGCTTCATGCTGTACTCATTAAATCACACACGTTTTATGTAACCATGAATAATCCTAAAATTATTTTTAGTGAGGAACTGATTTTAACCTTTAGCATTGTTAACTGAAAACAAAGACTTAAATATCAACAGTTCACAATCTAAATACAAACTCAAGAATGCTGCGGGGGCGGGGGGGATATTCCTAGTGAGGTTGTTAGTTTAAAGAATTTGCTCTTCTTCTACCAAACCTGGGGAACCAGAATGATCTGGTTCCTGTTTTCTGGGTTTTTTTTTTTTTTTTTAATTGGTAATTTTATGGCATTTTCTAGAACAAACAGGTAAACAAAATCCGAATGAGCAAAGAGATACCTGAAGAGGAGTTGTGGTCTTTCACATCATCAATCTGAAGATTGTAACAGAAGACGTAATTGTGTAGCATGAACAGAGACAGTAAAGAAAGCTGAGCAAGCAGAAGAGTGCCTTCTGCTGATAAAAAGAAAAAACTAAACAAAACCCAAACAAGCACACTTCATCAACACAACACAAGGGCATCACAGTGCCGACAGGGGAACTCCTTGATATTTATCCTGCAAATTCAAATCAATCATCACAAGGTACTCTGGTGTACATACAGTGGTTACTGATTAAATACCTTTTGCACAACCCTCCTAGAGGAAAAGGAGATTAAGTTTCCCATAAATCCGAATAATTCTAAATTACTTTAAAATTGGAACATTTCAATGAGCAAAGTTGGATTTTCTAAATGTCAGAGTTTGTTTCTTCATACTGGGAGGACTAACAGCAGCTATTCATCACCATGAAATATATATATATTTTTTGTCAATCCTCTTTTCTTCTTCCAGTAAATAATCAGATAAACAACCTGTAGGACTAAAAAGGAAAACCTAAATTACCATTTGTCCAACCTTTTGCAGCACCACACTTTAAGCAGAGAAAAACTGGAAAGAGTCATAGACCTGATTCACTGAAGGCAGGTGTGTACACAATCTTTAAAGAGTCTGCAACAAAGTGCAAAAGGTTGTGACAGTAAACTTATTATAACCCTGAAATGAATTAACACAACCTCATGGAAAACAGCATTGATCAGGGTCACTCATAATCATAGCCACCAGTTCTGCACCTTCTGCACCATCACAAATTACCAAAATTCACCCGCCCCCCAAATGCAGTGCTTCAAAGATATAAACATTTGTACAATCTTTAGAAAAAAATTTCACATTGAATGTGCTCAATCCGTCATTTGGAAACAGTTCATCCCGAAAGGAACACCTCTCTGATGAGGCCGTTCTCTGGCCTCTCTCCTCAGTAAAACCTCTTGTTCCTCTCCTGTCTCTTCTGGAAAACTACAGCTCCCACCACAGCACACACGACTATTCCCAGCAAGGCGCACAGCAGAAGGAGGAAGACCTTCCAGCCTGTGAGCGGGGTGCCACGGAAGTTCCCGGTAGGATCGTCAACATTGTCTGTGGAGGGAGAAGACAGGTGATATTCAGTTCAGGTTCTAGGCCAGATATCTGCGTCGTCATTCTAAATCTTCCCCCTTTTTTGTCAAGGAAGCTTGACATTAACATGAACTGACAAGTATGATTAAAAAAATTACTCTGACTCTATAAACTATCAGGTCCATAAGAATGAGTGACTGTTTAAAGTGGATTTTTCCTTTAAAGATCATTCAAAATCAAAATTGTGAATATGTAACTCAAAGTGCATGAACGGCGGCCTTATCATCAGCTCACCACTTGCTATTTTTGTCGCTATATTGGACTTGGCTATCTTTATTTCCGGATTCAGATGCTTGAACAGAGAAAACCAAAGACTGAGCATTCGCAAGCTAACTGGTGGCAGTGCAACATTAAAAAAGGTGAAATATGTGTGCAGTTTGCAAAGAACACATGTGATTTACATACAGATATGAAAGAAATCAGATTCTAGATTAAATTCCCTGTAACATTATTCTACCTTTAGGGGACTTGAGGAGGCTGACACTGGGCTCAATCTTGGTCCAGTCCAGGTTCTCCTCCTCAGGGGTGTGTTCAACCATCAGCTGGTAGAGCTTCATGGAGATGATATCATGGTTATCTGGAACATAATATACGAGCTTAAGCGGTTAGTAAGTCTGTCATATAACATTTAAAACAGAAAAAAAAAAACACGACTGACTTGACTCGCTGACTTTATTTTTGTTTTTTATTGGTGTGCAGTTTTTCTGACCTACCGGACAGATCTCCTGTAGCTGCTGAGGCACCAAAGAAATAACCAGTGGGAAGACGCACACCTCCAATGTCAATGCACTCCTTCCATTCATTCTTGTCATCCACATCAACCATCACCTGCAGGACATTAACGGGATGTTTATGATGTAATACACTAATGCAAAATGTGAAATGATAAAAGATGATTAAAAAAAGGAAAGGTTTTCAGAGAAAGGTGTTTGAACTAAACTACCCCTAAGAAACGCCCAACTATAATAAATAAGCAGAAAAGAAGGCTCTTCACGTACAGTGAGTCTTCCTTTGGAGTAGCGGATGGCGAGGTAGGTGTCATGCTCTCTGTTCCTGATCTCAACCGAGCAGCCTCCCAGCTCTGATGATCGTCCATCCTTGCCATGGTCATAACTCACTGAGCCATTGTTCACCATGGCGGAAATAAATGGGAAGGAGCGCTGGTGACAGGACAACAAAGACTTGATAAATAAATCTCAAAAGCTGGTGGTAAACACATATTCTTACATGAAGATGGTAGACAAATGAATACATGAAATAAAAAGTCCACAATAGAGTTAATGTTTAAAGAAAAAATTCAGCACCTGCAAATTCTTTGGACTTGACAGTGATGCTATTTTGATTATATTTGGATTAAATTGAGTGCAGCCCAAAATATTCCCAACTGTTGCCAAGATGTTGGTAACACTTCTGAATATACTCACTAAACAAAACTGAACTTATTTTTCAGTGCAGATTTTTGACCATTAGCAGGCAACATTGACCAGCTCTGATATGATGACTCTGATATGATGGTTTATAGCTGAAATGAACTTGTTGTTATCCAAACATCATATTGTTCATATCCAAACTCCTAAATATTTTGAGGTGTTCACACTGTTAATGAATGACAGAATTTGGGCAGTCAACCATAAGCTGAGCGCCTCAGGTAGCAGGAGAACCACAGAGCAATGAGGTTCACATTATAGCTGTTTACACACTATAAAATGCAGCTGACTCTACTGCTGCAGCTGCAATGTGAAAGTAGCATCTGTCACAAAACAAGCTCTCTCTAAAGACTGCACAGTTCTGCCAGAGAACCACCATGCTCAGTAGGTTGTGTGATGTATATTTATTCATTCATTCATTTACTTTGATTCTGCACGACAAATGTGAAACTATGGCAAAATAAAATCTGTGAATTTTCCACTGTGAACATGCTTGAAGGTTTGACAGCATGCCAATTTCAAGAAAAAAAAAAACTAAATCCACACCAAGACGGCATGCTGACAAGTAAAACCTGAGCAACCACTCACATCCGTTGCATCATCGTTAGAGTAAGTATCTATAAAAACTGCCAGCCCGTGGAAGAGAGCATTGTTGGAAAACACAGGCCCTGCAAAGAAACAAGCTGGTCAATCACCATGAGCGACACGTACGCACACACGCACTGCACACTTACATCCATTCCATGGAGGTCATTGCGGAAGGTATCCAAAAAAATAGCCAGGCCAAGAAACTGATCTTGGTTTCCAAACACAGGGCCTAGGATGGAGGCAAAGATGGAGTGAGACATGAGCAGGGAGTTTGTGACAGTTTTCTGTGGTCGGTAGTAATGAGGGCAAGCTTAGATGATGGACACTAACAAGTGGACATAATGAAAAGCAGCCTCCAGATGGAATGATAATGATGACTGTTTATTAGGACTTACTAAAACTGGGACAAAAGCACGTCAGGATTAACACAGTCTAACATGAGTGTGTTAAACTTATTTTAAATCCCTTTTCAGTGCTTAAAATCACAGGAATTATAGGCAACAGTATTTAAAAATTGCATTTTGAATTGTGATTTCATGACAATATCAGAGGCATTGTTATGTCGTTTAGCTGTACTTAGCAATTTATCAAAAATAAAATTTTAACATTATGTTCTCGGCTGGAGAAAAAAACTGACTTCTGACAAACCTGCCGAAAAGCAAACCTACTATATTAAGCTTTTAGTACTTTTATAAAAATATATTGCTGAAATTAATTTGGATTTGCCTCCTTTCATCTGTCTTAAAGCAGCCTCACAGTTTCCTGCTACAAGTTGCTTAAGTTTAGCCTATCATGTGGAAGTTCTCAACCAATTCATAAGTGGTGGGCTTTTATTGTGATGCAGGTCCAGGAGGTGAGAGCAGCCGTGGATGAAAGCTGACTGAGAAACTTCAACACTGTATTACTCAAGCAATCGAGGTATGAAGTAAGATCTCACGCAGTGAACTTCTTCCACATTGGCAGCACCGAAGACCTGCAAGACTGAAAGTACATCATTACCTGGGTGCAGTTTGTCCTTTGTGTACCAGAGAGCGATGCCATCGCCATGGAGATTCTTTTTGCCCGACCCGTGAATTTTAAACTGCACATGCATCTCCCAGTCCTTCAGATAACAAGGCTGTGGACCAGAAATAGGACAAGTATTTACTTTGTTTGGCAGCTTCATAAGAGTTAGAAAAGCACAAATGACAAAAGAATATGAGAAAAGGTCAATAACACGGATTTCTATGACATGAGCCAAGCTGAAAGGACATGGCTTCAGATGAACCTGACGGAGAACATGTGCTCCAAACGTAAAGCTGGATGAAGCACACACTTGGGAAACAACAATGATGCTTTAGGCTGGAGACTATGGTCACCTATCCTCACCACAGTATTCCAGATGGACCCCTGCTTGCTCCTCTCATCGGGAGTGAGTCGGACATATGAGCTTGTTACCAATGTGCTTCCCCAGAAGTCCCACTGACTGCTCGGGTTGCTGCCAACACCTGCAAGACAAACCCAACAGTGCCTGACAGGATTCTACTGTTCCCCACACCAAACTGCTTTTCTACATTTCTAATGCTCAATATGAGCAAGTATACCCACCCTGTAAACCATTCAAGATGATTGCCAAACATTTCCTGAGGCTGCTCTGCAAATATTTGTTCAGCGTTTAAGGAAAAAGAAAACTATTTGAATATGCACTATACAGTACACACCTAGGAAGTTGATCTGCATGTGGAGGATTTCACAAACACCTTTGCTTTGTTAAGATATCCAATTTAACCTCGATTCTCGAAACTGGACGAACAGTTTTTCCTGGAAATGGATCCTTCCTCTGCTGCTTGGCCTCAGATTCAGCCCATTACTTCGAATTACATTTAATTTTTGTTCTTAATCTCTTAAGGTCTTAGAAGCTGTAGACACAAGGGGTGAAGTGACCGTTTGTAAAATATAAGAATTACTTGTAAATGAATCTGGACTGTCCACGCGTTGTTTATTATTATTATTATTATTATTATTAGGAATGTTACAACATTTAAACCAAAAGTTTCTGCTAAACGGGCGAGTTGGTAACTTTTAGCGTGACACAGCCCAGAGTGATTATGCTACCGTTTAAACACTGATATTACACTTTATAACCACATCAGTTCCTACTGATGACCAGTGACATGAGCTTCATTAAAAGAAATGATGCTAAATTTGGCCGATTTGGCGAAAATCGCAGAGAAGGAGCTGGGGGATGAACGGCAGGTTAGCTAACAAGCTAGCCGGAGCAACTCACCTTGGTACGGCTTCATCAGCGAGTGCTCCCGCTTCAGATGCTCCGCGTTTCCGTCAGTTATATCACAAGTGACCGAACACAACCGGAGCACCAAGAAGGCAAATGTGGTGCTCAGAAATCCTTCAAAGCTCCTCATTTTTTTGTTTAAACAGCCGCGGAGAGAAACTCTCACAACAAAAATGTTCCTCTAAACTCCATAAATCGAGCTCGTCCTTTCTTTAGTGTCATCCGGACGGAAACAACAATATAACCGACGTTTATCTCCCCGTTTCCGAAAATCAGACAAAGACGTTTATCGTTCTGTGTTTCGTTCTAAAAGATGACTTATGGAGAATGTTTTAGAGGTTCAAGAGGTCTAATAAATAAGAAACAATATACTTTTCGGCTGAAGGAGTCACGATGAGCTGTGAATGTTTCTACACGGAAGACTTTTCTGGAAGGTGTAAAATTCTGATGGCCAATCAGAGACAAGCACATCGCAAATTCAACCAATCAGGAAGCAGCTGACCTTCAGGCGCTTTTCCACAAGATGGCGACAGAAGGAAGAAAATAAAATGTAGTTTTATTTTATTTTATTCAGTGAAGTTTGAACTGAAGACAATCCACCTGATTTAATTCATTTCAGGCTGACAACGTGAAAATGTGAAAATATTTATAGCAGAAAGAAATAAACTATATATGAAAAATATGGTGTGTTTTTCATCAAGACAAGGAATGAGTATTAAGAAATGTAGACAATGACCAATTAAATATATACTGAAGATTTCAATTTTAAAATTTTAATAAATTAAGTCAAATATTAGTAATAACAAAAAAAAAATACTGTAGACAGACATATAATGAATACACAGTGACCTTGTTTCAAGTATTGGTGTGTACCACATATTAAAGCCCAAAGGCTTTCCTCTTCACTACAAAGTCTGCAGAGGCTTTCCTGCAGATGTGAAAGTGAGCTGTCTCAGTAGCTGCTATGTTTCCGGCCTGTCACATGGAAATGTTGCGTAAATGTATATTAGTGCTGGTTTACTTGCATCTTCCATGGCATACACATGCAATATTTCAATATTCAAATCATATTTATTAATTTAAATAGGAGTTAGAATGCAAGAATCAAGCATTTATAATAAGAAAACTCTACGAGAGTCATCTGTGTTTCCCATCTGTACGCATATTTATGTCAAACATCTGAAAATTTGAAATCTTCTGAGAAAAAACTGTTCCCTCCCCTTCTTGCCATTACTGGAAGCAATGACATTTGCTGTATGAGGAAATCTCAACAACAGGAACAGCAGGTTCCAGATGTGCTCTGCTTTTTCTCCACAGCTGCATATGGTTGGTTATTATCTGGCTTTTCTGCTCTGTGTTGCCTCTCTTGGTCTTTTCAGTATCCAACTGCCATTTATAAATAATGGTTCTTACACATTTGCCTCATCACAGAGCACCAGTCATTTGTTCAGATGAATTATATTTATTTAGCTAATGCGTGTAGATTTTTTAAATTCCCTGAAAACCATATTTTAGTCTTAAACGATATTCACTGCATAAAAAATTAAGAGGTGCCATAGTAAAACGTTTTCAAATCCTAAACCCCAGTGATTCCAAAAACCACAAAACTAGATGATGAAAGATGATAGACGATTATTGCAATAAAAAAGAGAGTTGAGAGACAGATGGTGAATCAAAAAAGCAACCTCTCTCTGACGACACAAGTCATCACAATGTACAACACAAAAAATCCTGAGAATGCTTCATTCTGTCTTAAAACAGTCAGACTGCGTTCATCCATAACAGCTGAGCAGTCTATCACAGGACTGACATACAGAGACAAATAACCATTTGTGCTTCCGGACAGTTGAGCGTCAACACATGTTTCCCAGAGACAGGAACCAAGGTACCAAGAGGGACAGACCACAGACCAGGGAGGATGACAGCCAAACAATTTGTTTGCATCTTGCTATGAGGCTACAGTGCTCAGAAAGTATATCAGTGAAATTCTGTAGAACGTCAGGTCAGAAGTGCGAGGACTCGTAGTCTACAATTTTCTCTGTGCTGTAGAATTCACTGGAGTGGAAATGTGATGTATTTACTTCATATAAGGTGACTTGACACAAAAGGAAGTCCTATACAATAAAGAATGAAAGAACACAATTCTGCCCAGTGCAAAGACAAAGATGAAGAAGAAGTGTACAACAGACACGGACATAAGTAGTGTGTGTATATATATATATATATATGAGCCGGGACACACACAAAAAAAGAATAAATAAAAGACTAATAATTTAACCAGATGTAGCTCAGTCAATCTTGTTCTCTTGTTTGCTTGTTGGAGAAACCAGCAAGTCAGCTTAAAGGTTGTGTTAATGTCATCTTATGGATGACAACACAACGTACTGCCTGATGTGTAAGTAAACCCGACAGTTAAATTACTCTGATTTACTGGACATACATACAGTCATGTACAAAATAATGAGGCAAGTACACAATAGTACACACTGTGACTCACCAGTATATATAAACCTGAGCATTTAAGCAATAATCTTACAAGAATTTACTGGGCTGACAGATTGGAGAAATTGGAGCTGACTAGTAAGAGTGCTCGAGCGTCACTGTAACCTGAGAAGCGTTCTTTTCCAGTTAACATTTAATTGTCAGACAACACCAGCACAGATCGGACAAATTAATAATTTTCCCAGAACATGTGCGGCTGCTTGTGACTGTTGAGTAGATGGAACTCCCTTTGTGGAGGTTGTGACATGAAATAGATTTTTTTTTTTTTTAAGAGTCAGATGATCATTCCAAAAAATAATTAGAATTTATGGTCTGATCAACGTGAATGTCCTCAATTTTATGGCAATAAGTGAAGTAGATGATGAAACCTGCAGTTTCATATTGCCAGAGCCCAGACGAGGCTTTTAAATTCACCTGAACTCAGAGTTCATATGTTGTATGAAATGTTGCATGGATTTCACTCGGCCTTGGACGTGATACATCTGATGGATGCTGGCGACAATCTGCAGCAGAGGAGAGGCTGTTTTATTGCTTTGCCTTCATCTACCATCATCCTCCCATCACCTCAGAAGATGCAATGACTTGAAAATCCTCCAGGGTGCTGCCAAGAATATTCCAATCCCTTTTAACTTCACTTCATGTTTTTGCTCATCTTTTTTGAGCATCCTTTTTTTTTATTCATGTTACTTTTTATTTTTTAATTCACATTTTTTCCCATTTCGCACATTTTCATTTCTGCCTCCCTTTGTGCTCCTTCTAATATTACTCTCTCTGATCTTTATCCTTTTCATCCTGTTTCTATGATCGCCATTAAATCCACCCTTTTCATGTACCGTTTTTTTTTTTTTTTCAAAATATCCCACACCATACAACGTCAAGAGACCGTGATTTTGTTTCTCAAATATTATAACTCTGATCTCCTCATCTGCCTTTTTCTTCCCCAATATCCTTTTGCAATCATGTCTTCTGCTCCATTTGATTTTTAACATGAAACAGCTGTTTGTTTACAATTGTTGCCCAAAGAATAGCTCTGCTTGTGTAATGTCTCTCCCTCAAGGGAACTTGCAGTTTCTCAAGTAATTCAAGTAAATCAATCACAGTGGAAACTTCCCACATGCACCCTGAAAAATTTCATGGTATTCTGTCATAAATATATTTTATCTTTCCTAACAGATATGTGGGTTTAATGTCATGACCCGCCACTCACAAACTGACGTCTGTGACTCTGCGGCTGCCTTCCTGTGAAATGACCCTGATATGTTGTTGAGTTTCCATATTTGACTTCGGCCATTGTACATCTGTGTAAAGGGCATCAGATTGGGCCGGTCTGATGCAGATCAGATGGAGCCAGATGGCTTTGTGGTTCAATGAGCTTCGATGTTCTGACGTGTCCTTGTAGAGCCTGTTCGAGCAGAGAGGGGTGGCAAAAACAGTAGGGGGCTGATTCTAAGCAAGAAAACAGGTACAACATTTATGGAAAGCTGCTGTTCATGTGAACAAGACTAAACTTCAATGCAAATATCATACAATTTACTTGAGTTTGGACTTTAAAATCCAGAAACACATAAGTGTATAATGTATTTTGAAGTGTATTCATAGACGTCTATAATGTAATCAGGTGGACAGAGTACACAACTTCACTACTTGAGTAAAAGTATAGATACTCCAATACAAGTAAAAGTAGCTTCTTCAAAATATTACTTAAGGAAAAGTACAAAAGTATTTGCTTAAAAAAATACCTCAGGAAATACAGGAAAGGAAAGTGGTTTTATTGTCATTATACAATACACTGATGTGATTCTGCTGCAGGCAAAGATATTTTCAGTTAAAGAGGCCCTACAAGAACCAGTCTCTGGAGGGGTCCGGTCCAGTCCAGTGGTGTCTGGAGGGGTCCGGTCCAGTCCAGAGGTCTCTGGGGGGGTCCGGTCCAGTCCAGTGGTCTCTGGGGGGGTCCGGTCCAGTCCAGTGGTCTCTGGAGGGGTCTGGTCCAGTCCAGAGGTCTCTGGAGGGGTCCGGTCCAGTCCAGAGGTCTCTGGGGGGGTCCAGTCCAGTCCAGAGGTCTCTGGAGGGGTCCGGTCCAGTCAAGAGGTCTCTGGAGGGGTCCGGTCCAGTCCAGAGGTCTCCAGCTCCGGTCCTGGAGGGCCACTGTCCTGCATGTTTTAGATGTTTCTTGCTCCAACACACCTGATTCAAATTATCAGCTTGTCATCGAGCTCTGCTGAGGTCTGGGGGTTCTCAGGCCTATTTGTGGAAAATGTACGTAACATCTGAGTTACATTAGCTTCTTATTTGTTTTCTTCCTAATTGTCACCCCCCCCCACCCAACAAACAAATGGTTTGGCCATGGATTCTTCACTAAGCCCCGCCCCCCTTGGTTACTGTTGCTATGCCGGGCTGTTTCCTGTTGTCTGAAGTTCGGTCCGGAGCCCAGAAAGGAAAAGAAAACAGAATAAGGAAGTAAAGGGTGAAGACATTTTCTAAACAAACATTTTAAAAAAGGTGGTGACGGTGAAGCTGGGACGAGAAACGCAGAGCAAGGTAAGAAACAGAGCAGTTAGCTTGTAACGTAAGCTAACTGTCCAGCTCTAATGCTAACGTCCATTAGCCTAGCCTAGCCTAGCTTAGCCTAACCCGACACAAAACGTTATCTGTGACAGAAACAGCTGAGTTTGGTGGGTCCATCAGAAAGGAAGGTTTTTCTGTGTGTGTGCAGAAAGACAGAGCTGTGTTCAGCTGTGACTGATGAGGAGTTGGACCGTGTTGTCAGTGATGTCCACAGAAGACATCCAAACTCTGGCTACAAGCTAAAGTGTGTTCAGGTAAAAATACGGCCTCGACGTGTAATGTAGAATGAGCCGATCGTTGTGGAGGAATAATCCAGGTAGGATGAGGATTATACATCGTGGTCATATTCTTACCTGGAACACACACAGAGGTGTGTTTGTTATAAAAAAACAACAATAATTAAAAACAATGAGCAGAAATGTGACTAGAACAAAATTAGCGAGCAACGAGAGCATCAATAGAAATGTGGAGTAAAAAGTACAATATTTGTCCTTCAAATGTAGTGAAGTGAAAGTGAAAGCATCCCCCAAAAATAATCCTCAAGTAAAGTACAGATACTCAAAAACTGTAATTAAGTAAGTTTACTTTGTTACTGTCCACCCCTGTTGGTAATAACAACATTTTCTATAATTCATCTTTCCCTCTCCTCATTCGGCCAACTGCGATGTTTCACTGACAAACATTCTGCTTATTATCTTTAATTAGCGTTAACATTTAGCTGAAAGCATCGCTGTGCCTCAGTACAGAGCTGTTCACATGGCTGCAGACTCTTTGGCTTCTTCCAGACATTCATCCCTTCACGCTGATCTGATCTGGCAATGTCAGCTGACTGAGAGAGGAAATGCACCAACCAGTTTATTAGTGATTCCAAATCAACTTCTCTCATGCACAAAGTAAGTTTAATAACATTAGATAATAAACGTGCTGTCCAAATGTTTTTTATCTCTCCGCATTATCTCTTAGTGTGAACATGCAGAGTTGCTGATATACTTTGCCAATAAAAGGAGATTCCTCTCAGCAAAAAAACTTTTAGTCAGCATGTGAGCCTAGAGAAGCTTTTAACAATGTATAATAAAAGGATTCTGTCTTTGAATGTGAGGCTTCAGAGTGCATTCCCCGTTACAAGCTGATGTTAGACACTATCAAGGTGAACACATTCAGCACCACTTTAACAACAAAATAGATTTTAATTGATCCTTTCTATAACTCAGCTTTCCCCTTAAGGTTATGTTCATCCATTTGTTTTCCATACCGTTCCTGCTTTGAGGGCCACAGTGGGGCCTGAGCAAACCCCATTTGACATCAACCAAGAGTTGGGCATCAAGGACAGGTCAACAATCTATTAAGGCACACAACCATTCACACATGTGGCCTATTTATAGTCATCAATTAAGCCGACCTGCATGAGTCCGGCTGTAGGAGGGCGATGCTGCACCTAGAGGAAATCCATGTAGGAGGCAGGAGGACGACATGTAAAGTCTCCAGAGAAAAAGGCCTAGAAATGAAACCCAGAACCTTCTTGTTGTGAAAAAGGCATTTGTCTCTTTCTAATGAATCTTGTCTGTAGAATGGGACTTTCCGGTATTGATTTTGACTCTTAGTATCATCAACCATTAATCAGCGCCACAAAGTCCGATCTACCAAATGATCTGCAATCACTCGTGCATCCGTGTAATCAGAACAACAAGATCAGAGTCCCAGTCTTTATTCCAGTCAGAGGCCGAGGACAGGGAATGACCGGAGGAACACAGGAAGTGTCCAGTGTCAGGTCAGATATACCCAAATAAAAGAGGAAATGGAAAAACATTTTTGTTCTGTCATTCAGGCTGTATAGCGGTTGGATGTATATGGGTGATGGATCGGTGTGGTTATGTCAGTGTGGGCCCTGGAGGTCTCACAGAGACATGGAAAATGTCCCTGGGACCAAAACAATACATATTGATCAGAAAAAGCTGGGTATATCACGGATACCACACAATTGGCGGTTCTGTTATGTGTCCATCTATATATGCATCGATCCTGCTTACATTAAGTTTGACCTTATCTGAGTTAATTTATGTAACAGGCAGTAATACAGTCGGGCTTCTCCACCTTACTCTCTGTTACATCATCCTGTTAGGAAATCCAATTTATACCAGCCATCATATTAGAACAGTGGATGACACCTTTATGTGACAGCTGACATTTTATTTCATAGCAAATCTCCCGGTGAGCAGTGAGAGAGTTCGAGGTCGATCTCATTTAAACACCTGTTGTTAACCTGAAGTGACGGTTCAGGTCAGCTGATTAAGCACATCCGAGCGAGTGCATCAGCCTATGTGTGCGGTGAAAAATGTCGTACAGTACAGGGAGAGTGAAATAACAAACATCACAAAAGTTTCTTATGTTCTTATGTTTCCAGGTCACGGGGCTTCTGGAGCAGAGCCCATCTCACATCAGGCGAGGGGCGGGGTCACCCTGGACTGGTCTCCAGTCCATCACAGAGACAGACAGACCTACGGACAGTTTAGAGTCACAGATGAACCCAAACTCCACACAGAAAGGCCCCAGGCCGGGAATGATCTCATGACCTTCTTGTTACGGGGCAACAGTGCTAACTGCTAACCATGACGCTGCTGTGCTGCCAGCAGAGTCTAATGTTATCCTCTAAATGGGATATTGCACAAACTGATCTCTGAACTGAGCTCGTTCTCCTGATTATCTAACTTTGCCACACAGAGGCTCGTGGACTCTTCTGTTCTGCCTTCACTCTTTCAATGTGTCTATTCAGTGTAAAAGCCTCTAGTTTTTGTTAACTGGTGCGTTTGAACCCTTTGTGTACATTCTTTTGCTTTCATTTGAATCCGTTTAATGAGAGCTGTGAGAGCAAATATAGATCATTTCTGCTATTTTTTATCAGCTACGAAATATTTGTTCAATTAAGCAACCCTGACCTGTTAAGTACATATTATATAAATGTAGTATGGATTAAATATTAACTTTCTGAAAGTTTCAAAAAGCTTTCATTGAGATTTTATATAGAAAAAAATAAAAGAAGCCGTGAGTCTTAAAATGGTGGACTCCTAATTACACACATAAAATTTTATCGAAAGAACTTTGAATCCCTGCAGTTTAATTCTCATTTCAGTGCAGCACTCAGACCCAAAGAGCCTTCTGTGTTCATTAATCTGGGTTTATTATTCTATTCACGTGGGCCATCTCTGTCTCCAGAACTCGAGTCAACTACAAATGTGTAAATTTAATGAACGCCTTGTTAGATAAGATGAAAAACAGGGAAATCTCCCCACCGATCTCTGAATACTACAACATCATGATCATCCACAGCTGTGGAAAAAGTCGGGGAGATGGCGTCAGTGTGGTCTGATTGCAAGACGAGACGTTAGATCGTTAATCATGATAAAGACAACAGGTGTTAAATTAAGCCAAAGTAATAATTTCACCCATGGCCAATCCGTTCTCAGCTGGGGGAAGACATTTCAGTCAGATTTAATTTGAAAACATTCTAACCTGTCTAGAAAATGTTGACTCAGGCAATGTGATGATTTATTACTGGAATGTGTGCATGTTTGTGTTAAAAAAGCGGATTTTATCAAAGAGCCGAAACACACAGGGAGACAAGCAAAGCTGAATTAAAATATTTCTTTGGCTAATTTAGAATCACCAGTTAGGATAACGTTCACTCCGCACTCACATTATAACAAACTGTTTTGAAGAGTTTGGACGTCTGAACAGTATTTAAAGTCACACACCAGCGTTATAAATGAACCCTGTGGATCATACTTGATATCTGCTGTGTTGTAGCAGACATGTATCCCAGAATTCCTCTGGCTGAGAGGACTGAACTTCTTGGCCTCTCACGCACAGCTGGGAGGAAATCATTTCATCATGGATCGAATTCTGAGGGTGTTAACTTGTGAATTTTGTGTGAGGAGCTGCTCTTGTGCGTGGACACAGGACTTGGTGAATTGGGTCTCCGGTTGGCAGCAGCTTTTGAGTTCTTCCTCTGATCCAAAGTGAAGGACACATTTTTGTACAGCTGTCATGCAAAGACAGAATTTCTCTCTTCCTCTCCTTTTCTCTCTCTTTGTGTGCGCTCTGAGCTCTGTTCATCTGTACAGCTTCGATAACATTTCATCATTTCTTGGCCTGAATGAAAGTAATTTGAACCCCTGTGACCTCTAAACACACACACACACACACACACTGTCCTGTGATGCCAGGCCTCTGCTGCCAGTGTTTAACTCTCGGTGTCTGGATGGATGTAAACGGGAGCGCCGCACCAAGAAAAGGTTAAATGTCAAGGTGTCGTAAACAGTGATTAAAGTGATTAAGAGTTCGTCCTGAAGTTGTGTGCTTTGGTCTCCAGATTCCAACAGAGTGTGAGTCAGGGACGTTTATGGAATATTTGTTCCATCATTTCATTTTGGTCACAAGATTCTGATCATCTGTGTTTACTGCATTTTCTTTTCGTGCTGAAAATGTTTGCACAGCTTTGTAGATTTTATCTGTTAAATCCTGAATGCACTTGATAACTTCAGCTAAATGTTCGTTCTCATGACGAGAAACTTCGAGGGACAGTGAAAAACAACAAACTTGTCAGCTGGTTCTTGTGTGCTTCCTTGAACAAAAAGACACATTAAGAATGCTGAAATATTTACATCTAAATCGAACCAGGCTTCTTAGACACTGAAGCCGAAGGGTGTTCTTGCACTTTCTTCCCAGATGTACGATCCTTCGTTGTGAGACTGATGAGGCTGCAGCCTCCGACGGAAGAAGAGCAGAGAATTTGTGAAAGCTTCTCGCACTCTTCATTAGGTTGCAGCTCTGAGCGCCATCCTGACAAACTCCGTCTCCCCGAAGATGGGATAAACCCTCTAATCTTCCAGCGCCCTCTCTCTACCTTTTATACCTCTGTCTGACATTTATGAAGATTCACGCAGTTTAATGGCCCCGTGCCGATCCTCTTTAAAGTCCAGCGTCACAATAACAGGAGCACAAACAGGCCTCGGCAATAAGTTACTTTCATTTATTTGTAAAGTTCAATGCATTTCGGATTTTGTCATGCATCATATTTTAGGAAATGTTGTATTTCAGCTGTTTTATTTTAGAAGCACCTGCAGCAGCAATGCAGATCCATCTCTTAGATCTGCTTCCATCACCTTTTCAGATTGGCCATGTTTCAGACCTGGTTCCATGTTGTCTCAGATGCTGCTGAGCGGCGTCAGGTCAGTGTGAAGCTGCTTCGCCATATGGATCCCATCAGGCAACCCCTCGGCACACCTTCCTGCTCCTCTTCCTCCCCTAAACTCACCTCGCGGTAGTCTGACGATGTGACGTCTCATATTTCAGTCGTTTCCAGCTCGGTGTGTCTATTATGCATTAAAATTTCAAATTACCCCCCCATCCTCTTTGGAGTAGGACAAACCTCAGCAGGGGGACAGAGGAAACAAGCTAACAGCGTGAAACTTCAACCCTTCAAGCTGTTGTCAGATGACAAGCTGAAAAGATTGACACCACCTTGTTATTGTTGGTTTACTTTTTCTTTGTAGAAAATATGATATTTATTTATCCACCACAGACAGAAGTAGTCTGAGCAGCTAACGCTGGCTCTAATTCCTGCTGATATTTAGGGAAATGAAACCGGTCTACATTGGGTTTTAATTATCTGATGGACAATGCTGCTCCTTTGGCCAACAGACAGAGACATAACAAATCAAGCGTGTTTTAACAGGCTCCTCTTCGGCTACCTCAGTGATGGATGTAATATACCTAATTAAAATTTGGATATAATTAACTTCATAATGATGAAATTACGCCTGTCAGTCAGAATCAATCGCTGTCATGTGAAACTATAGCAAAGTCAATTCTTCGTTTTGACCCTAATTATGTGTTAATCACTGAGAAGAATTCTGTAAATAGCACATCTGATTTGCATATTTGATTTGACATTCGTCTTTGCTGTAAAGTGACAAGTGAGTTAGTGGATCATTTCTTGCCGCTGTAATGGTGTGAGTGAAATTCCTCTTTGACTGTAAATCCCTTTAATTTGGACTTTATTATTCATTTCGGATTTATACTAGAAATTAAAATACGTTTGTGAGGTTTTGTTCAAAGTTTGGTTCGACATTGGAGCTTCATAGCAGAGTCCACTTTAGAGCTAAAATATTCTGACTGCTAATATTTCCTGTCCATGTTTAATGGGGTGTGACATTCACTGTGGAAGGACATCATATAGAGTTGTAGCAGAGTCCATTCACATTCTGTCACCGTTTGCCTTCGGGCTTCATGGCACATCTACAAACCGCTGTGATGATGAGTGTCAGTTTGGAGCAGCATCTTGTTGTTTTAAATGCTGCTCATGTGAGATAATCACCTGTCAGAGTTGATGCTGTGGTCTGTCTGCAGTCAGAGACTGACAGCTAACGCTGGATTAAGCATTTGTGTACCTGTGAAGTGACACCAAACGTAATCACTACTGGAGCTTCACAAAAAAAAACAAAACTCATCTGGTGTGTCTGAATAATTGTGTGTGCATCAGCATCAGATTAATTTCTTTCTAAATATCACTTCATTTTTCATCCATTTCCAAACTGAACAAATAAAAATTGGGAGCTATTTAAGTGGGGAGCATAAATTACAAACTATTCACATAATTTTTGTTCCTCCTTTCTACAACACAAATATTTTCTGGCCTTTTTCAGTGGGATTACATGCCCCCCCCCCCACCCCCCAAAAAAAAACTAAGTTGAAATTTCTGTTAAAAACAACCCAATCTGTTTGATGATATGCCAACATTAAGCTGAAGGTTTGATTGGGAAACATAATTGCTCCGTGATAAACGAGCCTCCTCCCACGAGGAGGGATGGACGGCAAATGTGCTGCGGCTCAGATGCCTTTTTTGGAAAGTAGAAATAAGAAACCAGCACGGTAACTTTTCCAAAGTGGTTTCTTTATTCTCCTCTCGGAGAGAAGCTAAAACTGAAAACTGTTGCCGGTCTTTCTGTAGATCTGCAGTTCTAGCAAAGTCAGAGATAAATACAAAAACATTTGTCCTACTTTCAGGGACTAGATGGAAGAAACCCTTATTTCTCTGATTCATCTTCAGGTTGACTGAAAATAAACTGAAATCAGATTTTCCTCTTCTGATGCCAAAGTTTAACGTGCGCAGTAAAAAGTGGGAGAACTTTAGAAAGACGGTGTCATTAGGTGGAATTAGCAGTACTGTACATCTCCCTGCAGAGTCACGCACCTGAACGCACCACACCGGCAGCTGCAGGCTTCGACAGCGGCAGAGCTGGAACACAACCATCAGTGGGTTCTCACAATTTCACACACTTTACCACCAAAGCCGTGCCGGAAAAACAAGCTCAATGACAGCAGTTATTCTTTCCATCTGTGCTAAGTTGTCCAACATTTCCTCCAAAGTGTTAATCCACACAATCTGGAAATGTGGACCTTGAATCTGACAGCTGAGGTTAAAAAGGTTTGTGTTTTATTTAAAAACACACCGTTCTACTGTTACCGTTACTTTCTTTGGCTGAAGTAAAATGTTCAACAGATCATCAAAAACATTTTTCATTTCAATTAAAAATTATATTTCTATGATTATTAACTTTATTAAGGACACAATGGTCCATGTACACAGGACAATCATCTGCACACATTAAATGGTTGATGATGTACCACATCTGCTAAGCAGCTTTGATAGATCATATAAATAATGAATAAGAAGGGAGACAGAATGCTTCCCTGTCTAACTCATTGCATACACTAAATGGAGCAGCCATAAAGTCACCCCACTGTACATGCATTGTCTAATGAGCATACCAAAAAGCCAGAATCCTTATCAGATATTTGGGAACTCCTCTAATGTGCAACTTATAAAGTCATTTTTCATGGTTCACATGATCAAAAGCTTTAGAGGCATCGATAAAACACGTGAGCATGGTGGAATTATGCCCGTTATACAGATCTAAAATCTCCTTTAGAGCGAAAACACACGAAGCCATGTCCAGACAAACTGTTCTAACCTATTCAACAAGGTCCTCTCCAGGATTTTGGATAAAATTCTGGCCAGAGCTATAGGTCGATAATTCTCACTGCTATTTATTTTCCCAGCTTTGTGTTAGATAATAGGCACCGATACAACAGATAAAATGGAATCAGGTAAAATACCATGAACTAAAAACCCAGTAAAACAAATGGCAAGCAGAGGAAATTTGAAATGCTCAGCAGATAGCTTGTCCATATCACACGCCTTATTATCTTTTAGCATCACGACTGCATCAAAGACTGCCACAACTTCATTATCAATACTGCCCACTGGGAACTTGTTGCTTTTGACACAGTTGAGCAGTTCATAATAATGTTTCTGCCACAGCTGAGTAATATTTGTTGGCAGAGAAGTTTTACAATTGTTCATTCTTTTGATTTCTTTCCAGAAATCATGAGAGTTATTGTTTTGCATTTTCGTTGCATGCATTCTCATTCCTTTTAATGAAACGTAACGCATATTTAAAATTTGCATTTGTCCGTTTCTTGTTCTGAAATAACGGCCCATGTTTATGTCTGCCTGACTCAACCTGAGCTTTGAAGGCCCTTCTGTCTTCAGCATGGGCCTCTTCAACATATTCATTCCAACCTGGCGTGGCTATGTACATATTGGTATTATGCAGAGGCCTGTTTGAGGTAAGGAGGGACTGTATGTGCAGATGATGAGTTGAAGATGTCATTTGGATATTTTTTTATGGATATTTAGCTCACTCTGTGACATTTTGTGACTATAATAACGGTCGTGGTTGGTTTGGTTTATGCATTAAATTTACTTGTTCAGGTTTCAGGAGAAAATTGCCAAAACATTTCCTGAACATTGGACAGAAAGACGTTGTTCTCATGGTTACTATTACACAGTTACAACTTTTTGGTTCCTCGGTCAGAATATCCTGCTGACAGACCACCAATGGGCTTGTTTTTTTTTTAGAAGCCCAAACTGTCAATCTGCTGTTTGCTGGAATAATATCAGTTCTTTATGAAAGCGGCAACAGTGAACCAGAGCAATAATTGTGTGAACTGGACAGATAAACACTGAGCTTCAACTCATTATGAAGCTAAAAGAGGAGATTCAATTTCAGGCGGTAATTCCCTGCAGATCTGCCGGCGCCACTCACGTTGTGTCCACGTTGTGGTCTTTATAAGAGTGAGAAGGTCTGTAAACTCACCAGCAAAGACAGAGAAATCACAAACAGAAAAAGAAGCCATGTAGATCTATTCTGGATCCAAACTCTGCAACATGCTGCAGGCACCTGAGGACCTCGAGGACGTCTGTCCAGTCTGCGTCTAGAAAAACTGCAGAGAAGGAATGGATGGATGATACGCTGGAAAAAATTTCACAGCATCCGACTGACCAACAGAAGAAGCTGTAGTCTCCACACTCAGACTATATATAGAACTAATTCAAAGCTATTAGGACTGGAGTATTCACTCCACAAGAAGAGGACGAGTACTCAGCCACTCTGGTGGCTCATTTCTTGCCATTTACTGTGAAGTACTTCAATGATGATACATTTTCCCTGCACTTGATGTGTCTGTTTCTTCAGCCGAGCGCTGTGAAGTAAGAAATTATCCCCTCCATCCCCACCCTCAAAAAAACAAAAAGCAAAAAAAAAAAAAAACCCTCATTGTGCTTTAAAAACACAACCAGCTCGCCAGACCACGGCCGCTCATTGACTGTCCAGACCCGAACCTCTGTGTGCAGGTGGAATCTGATCTGAGCTGAAAATCAATCTTCCCCTGGTGCTTTTGGCAGAGAAGTGCAGCATGGGCAGAGGAAATGTGCTGTATAATGAGAACAACTGGAGCAGAGCAATTGCAAAAAGCAGTGTGGCCAGAGGAAAAGAAGCCTCCCTGTTTTGGAAACCTTCTCCGATTGCAGAGGAAGAGGGCAGTGAATGCTGTCCACGGGACGCCAGACCACCAGGTCAAGCCTTTTGGAATGCGCTCGGAAGAATGTAGAATAACAGTCCTTAAGCATTTATGTGCTGGACTGCTTTAAAATCAACAATTTTTATATGCAGGATAAATATCATTTCTATCATTTTTATTACGGCAGGCTGCAGCCATTCTTTCTGCAATTATCCATCTCAGGTGGGAGTCTGCTATTAGGGAGGAAAATGCCTCTTGTCCTACTTGTGATTTCCACGAGGAGTCTGATGTGAACAGTTTTTGGCAGGTGGGAGTCCTGTTAAAACAGTGAGGGGTAGAAATAATCAGAGAAGGTCTCTGCTGGAGCCGCAGGGTGGAAACTTCATCTGGTCCAGAATTCAGCTGCCCCTCCGTCCACCACATCACCTCTGTCCTCCAACAGCTCCACTGGTTCAGTCCTGCTGCGTACATTCACGTCCCCACTCCCTCTGTCTCACCACGGCTGAATACTCTGGAACTCATTACCACCCCAACTTAGAAACACTGACTCTCTCACACAATTCAATTCACAGCTCAAAACCGATCAGTCCAAGGCTGCTTATCGTATTTAGTTTCATTTCTCTGCCTCTTTCTGTTGTTTTTTATTCTGTTTTTAAATCTGCACTGATGTTTTTATGTGTTGTACGGTGACCTTGTGTGTCAAGAAAGGCGCCTTTAAATAAAATTTATTATTATTATTATTATTATTATTATTATTATTAAACAGAAACTTGTAAAACTGTTTGAATGTCAGGGGTCAAAGGTCAGGGGTCAGAAGTGAGCCTATTAATAGTTTTTTCTAGAAGAGCTTCAGAAATTCCTGCCTTTTGACTGATCGTTGTTGTGAGCAAAGACTGATGATTAAAGTGTTTTCTGCCTTTTGATTGAGCTTTTAAAATACGGCGGCTCATTTCGTTAACGTGAAGCAGACGAGGAGTTTGGAGATAAAAGTAAACGTGAGCTTCTGAGTAAACTGAATTAAACAGCTGATACTAGTTAGTTAAACACACAGTAGCCAGAACATTTGTCATCAGTTCCAGTTAACTAATGCTGACGGAGTGCCCTTTCATTTCCAGTGCTGTTGTTGTTGTGTAATTTTTCAGACACAGTGATGGACTCACAAATTAGACACAAATTAGGTCACCGAATCGTTCAAATACTTGCAGAGACGGTCAAACAGACGAGGACAACTCAAGAAGACAAGCTAACAGGGACCAAAAGGGGAGACGAGCGGCACACCTTCAAAATAGAACAGGAAACCGAACATCACATCCAAACCACGATGTCATTTCACTGCCAGCAAAGTGAGGCGTTTAGGGAACTTCTGTAAATTATAGTTAATTAGAGTTTGGGATTGGCCCTCATGTTATGGAGCAAAGTCCCAGGAGGAGTCAGCTAATTAAATGATGATCACTTTCAATCCAATTCCATGTGAAGAACAGTTTTCTGCAGTTTCCACAAATAATGAAGGAATTGTGTTTGTGTTGTGTCGGAGTCAGAGGTGTTTGTGTTTGTTTTGTCAGCCATTCTTCTCTGCCACGTGAGGCATCGCAGCCCAGAGGGGAGGTGACCTCATCTGAGACACAGGAAGTGACATCGTCAGGTCAGCATCTCTGCCGTTCCTCCTCAAAATAGCTGTCAGCTCACGTTAGAGTGACTGAGAGGAGGGGCTGATCGGTAACGACAAGGATGTGTCAGCACTGAAAATAACAGCCGCCGCCGTGTTTATCCTGAAAGGATTGAAAGAAATAATAGTCCCCCCCCAAAAAAAAAGTGGATCAACAACATGTTTAAAACCAGAGACGGATGGATGAATCAGAGAAATGAAACGGAAACAGACACTCAATCAGTCTGACTGATGATGATTTGGAGGGGAACATAAATCTTCACAGCATCACAAATACACAAACCTCTGAGTGATGTTATTATTATGACAATAAATCTTTGGACACTCTGGAATATGTTGAGATTTCTCTACTTTTGTGTGGTTATTGTAAAATTCAGTTTTTGTTTCTGTAATTTATTTTGTTGAACAGCGTTTCAAATGAAAGTAAGATAAAGAAAGATTTTGTGGTTTGGTGAGTTTTGCTGTTCTGACTGTTCTCAGTGTTTCTGTTGAACTCATCATCAAGAATTTCCATAAGCAGGTTACGTACTTATCAATGGTAAAAATACACTGTGCGCCACAGAGAGCTTTGTCATCTCTTAATGCTGATTTTGATAAACTCGGCTCGACTTCTACAGGACAGTCTCATTTTAAAGAACTCCTGACTCCTGCAGTGGGATCAAAATATCAATATCAAGACATTTTATAATCCCCTGCGAAGACTAAACACCCCTAAAATTAACGAGCACATCACACTTCTAATTAATGATCTGTGGCCTCTCATCCAACCCTCAGGATGAATCTCTAAACCTGAAATCCTTTTCAAAGAACGTTTCACGTAAAGTCCAGATCATCTTTTAATCCTCATTTCTGTTTCCAAATGTTCCAAACTTACACTAGAAAGAAAGCAAACAGCAGTTGACAGGAGCGTGACTTTCACAGTGACGGCACCGTCGACAGGACTCTGTCCCTCTTTATGTTAAACAGTTATTCTGTATTCCTCTCGTCTCTCCCACTGCCTTAATAAAGAAAAAGAAACTGACCCAAAAATGGCCATCCTGACATCTGCATTCTGCCCCCACTTCTCTAAAGAGCACATAATAAAATATGAGAATGAATGTGATGAGTCTGTACTGTTTTATTTAAATAAACACTACTGTTAGCAGAAATATCTTTACAGCTTCATCACTCTTTATCCTGATTGGATTTTTTTAAACCTCTGATTAAAGTGGGGTTGTCATCATCATGCTCTCCTGTGATTAAGTTACTTCATTAGACTGATTTGTGTCGCGCTCAGGTCCGCGTTTCATGATGGCCACAGGTGGTCGTGTTCCTCAGAGCTGTACGAGCTGTGAAAACCAAATCCAAACCTGATCTTAACTCAGGTGGAAGCTGCAGAACGCTCCTCACTTCCTCCTCCTCATCATCATAAATGGACATTTATTATTACTACGTTTACTTTTTTTATCCTTCATTATCGCACACAAAACTGCAGGTTTCTTTAACGAGCCACTTCTTGTTCGCGTCATGTTTCCAGGGATGATAACGTCAGTCTGTCCTTTAGTTAGTGAAGACTTATTTCAGCTATCCGTTGGATGATAAGGCCCCCCCACCTTATAATCAGGAACATCTGTGCTAATAAAACTGCTTTTTACTGTAAATCTGTAATCTGGGAGTTTCATACACTGCAGTCTCTTTAAAAGGTGAAAGCTGCAAAGAAGAACAACGCGACTCTTCCAGTCAGGGACAAAAACAGCAGCCCCCCCACACACACACCTGAGTTTGTGTGTCTGTGCGTGCACACTTTGGGCTCCACAGTGGCTGGTATCCTTCGAGCAGATCAAACGCAGAGCCGGACTGTAACTGCATCAAATGTTTACGTTTCGGGGCGACAGCACTTACTGGAATAGCCTGACGTAATGTGATTTGCACCAGACTCGCTTCATTAACTGCAAAAGAAGTAATGAGCCAGCCCGGTTCAGCCTCAGACCTAGCAGAAAATTAAGCAAATCCATGCAAATGTAAGAAAACCCTTTCAGAGTTTCACTCTCTGAAGACGTGGAGCTGCAGCATTAAACACGGCGATGGACGAACAGGGCTGAACCCTGAAACAGCGACATCAGCAGAGGAGGACGAACTCCATTCAACCTCCGCTGTCAGACCCATTTCTACAACCGCTTGTAGAAATGCGTTTCAGGATCTGGCAGGGATTCAGCTCTGCTCAACAACACCAGAGAACAACAGATGTTTTCTGTCACGGTTACTTAAATCTGACCTCTCAGGTTGCTGCGCATCACCGCTGCCTGCTGGCTCCAAAAGACAAAAAAAAAAAAAAAGAAATTACACGAGCTTGATGATCAAATGTTGGCAAGCTGAAGAACAAAGTGATTTACAAGGCTTCATCTCAAACAGCTCCAGGTTGATCAAGGCCACAAAGCATTTGGCAAAGTGCTGCGAAGAGAAAAGTACAAAGATGAGCTCCAAAGTTCGTCCTTTGAGTCAAACAGGAAACGCTCTCCAAGCGTCTCAGTTAATTTTGTGCCTTATTTAAATATCATCCATGATTTATTCTGGCTGTGAAGACTGCAGACACTTTCTCTGGTTCCCCAGAACACCTGCTGTTCTCTGCAGAAACTTAAATATGAGGAAAGGTAATTTCATCCATGTGAGGGAATATGGTGCAGAATTACAGCTGATTGGTTGTTAAAAATTCCAAGATCAAGTTTAAAAGGAAGTAAATCCAAGTGCTGCTGCTGTAGCTGAAACCTCTCACTGTTTAACTGTACTAAAGTAAAAAGGCTAATATTAGCATTCCTGAGAATTACAGCTCTTTCACATCTGAGTAAATTTCAGCCCTAAAGAGTGTGTGTGTGTGTTTTTCCACTCAGATTGAAGAGAAGGATGAAACTGTTTAGATGCAGACTGGATGTTGAAGTTCGGGCGTTTTGAATGATGTCGTGGTCAATCCCATCATTTATCAGCACAACACAACCATCACAGCGTTCATAGGCAGAAATGTGGCACGTCTCCATTCCCAACAGGGAGACGAGTTAGAGCGGGTGAGACAGAAGGAAGAAACAGAAACAGAGAAGGACACGCCGAATAATTCCCACATCGACTGAACCAGAACCGCCTACATGTCGGCCTGCAGGCTGGAGGGCTAATTGGAAGCTCAGTTATTATTCCGGGGAAACACTTGGCCTGGTGGGGGCATCGAGGTTGACAGCATTATTAATGAGTGCTGAAGAGTGCTAAAGAGTCAGACAGAGCAGACGGTGAGAGCGATGAGGAGCCTGCAGCGATGATGAGCTGGTGGATGGTTTCACCCGAAGAAGAGCGGCGAACCAAATCCGCTGTTCATCCGAGGAACTCTTCCTTTACAGAAACAAACTCTCTCAATGATTCTCATCCTCAGTGAAGATCCAACTTCAGAATGAACTGCTTCCTTGAACTTTCTTTTAATTACTTAATCTAGTTTTTCAGATAGATTCATTGAGATATTCCTGCAGATCTGCAGAACTATTCACCAGTAAGACTTTGCTAACGGCAGCATTCTTGTTTGTGCTCCTTTAACTTTTATTTATCAGTTTAACTTTACTTGTTCAAAGTGTAAATACTGAGAAAGGTCAACTTTATTTATTTTATTGTTCCCTTTTCAGGCTAATTTACTTGATTTATTTTCATTGGAACCCCAAAGGCAGCAAATGTTAATCTTTGCACCTGAAAAGTAGAATTCCTATCAGATCAACACCGATTCTGCCCACAGTTCTTACAGATGTTATAATATCCTCAAAAATGATATAAACATCACTGAAATATCGATTTTCTTCAAGGACATTTGGTGCTTTTTGAAATTGTGAAACTAACACATCTAATGTAAAGTACAAACTGTCAGTGTGAGATATATAAAATGATTTTGAAGAAAATCATCTACATTCTCAACAACAAACTGGTCATCTCACCAGATTTAGCTCCACAGCAGGCGGCAATATGTGATCACAGGATCTGCACTCAGAAGGAGTTTCCCAAATTTCAATTAGTTTTGTCCATGATGTCGACTTTAATATATGATAAAGTCGTTTCAGGTTCCCAAAAAAAGAGAACATATCTTTAAAACTTTGAGAACTGTGAGCTCCGACCAGTTGGAATAAGACGACGAAACATCAAATTCTAACTAAGACTTTCACATTCACGGCTCAGAAACAGTTACATAACAAACTGCTTGTTAATATGCAGCGAGGAAACCTTCAGAAGAGCTCAAAAACACACTTTAAGGTGATAAAAAAAACATCACGACAGAATGACAAATAAAAAAACCAAAAAACTAAACATGCCTCTTTTCACAGCAGAGGAAATATTTTGTCTCCTGAAGGGAATGACGCTCATTCTGTCGGCAATTCGATCTTCCTACCTGCTGCCAGCAACCGTCTTATAACCAACGACCACCAGGAAGTGAACACTTAAAAACGTCTCAGAAACTGGAGAAGGAAGAAGGGAACATTACGGGACTGTTGGAAGTCCTGTTCCATTGGGCTGCTGCAGATCTGCTTTACACATCCAGCCTCAGACCGCAGACGGAAAGCTCATCTCTCATCACCTCACTACAGATTGGCAGACATTTCAATGGTTTCAATTTTATGATCAGGTCGCCCTGTTGAGTTTGGATTTATTTCTAGATCCCCCAAAACAGGCAACATTAAAAAACAGACAACCACGCAGATAGAGACAACAACAAATTACAAGACAGGTTTGAATCTGTATCTCTCTGAAACTAGATCTGTCAGGCTGAAATGTTTCATCTTAAGTAGCAACTGGACTGCGTGTGGTTGAGATATCTCAGAAACTATTGGTGGTTAAAGTCTGCAGCTTTAACATAACCAGCATCAGTTTGGGTCACTCATCGTGCTCACATGGCCCGAAGCACAAGCAGATTCATGGCCATTGTTGTCACAACGCAACACAAACATCGTATATAGAAAGACAAGCTCATGTGCAGATGGACGTACACAACAGTGACCTCCACCTCCCCCCCGCTCCGCCACAATGAAAAGGCTAATGCATTATGGGAGCCGCCGGCTGTGGCTATTCATAGCGCCTTCTGCCAAATGTCACAGATGTGAGGTTATTGACATTATCATTACAGGGAGCCGCACAAATGGTCGCTTCTCAGTTTGACTGCCTGCCGACTTTGGATGAAAACTTTCTACAGGACGATTCACCAACATTCAACATTTTTTAAATGATTTACAATCCGAGCGTCGGTGACAGCGCTGTAGTTTAACTGTCCAATCAGAGCCTCCGCTGCCTCGGCTTCATTTCTCTGACCATCAACCTGGACTTTGAGAAGACTGACTTCAAAAACTTTTTTTATTCACGTTGCTCATCTGATACAGAATTTAAAGCCGGTGTTTAAAACAAGCCGGCAGTCAGCATGAGTTAGTTTCTCCTCTGTGGGCCTTCAAACTAAAGATATCACTGATGTTTCCTCTTGATTCGGCAGATGAAGAGCTCAGCTATCGTAACACATTAAGTCTTTTCAATTACTATTTGAAAATAGATTCCTGCATCTTTTCTGCATGAAGTCCAGACGTTTAAATTTAGCACAAGAGCAGAAAATATGTTAAAATGTTTTGCAGAGAAGAAAAAAACACTCGGTGTGATACTTCAGCTTTACGGGTGTTGTTTCCTCAGGCTACCATACAGTTTTATCTAACCCAGCAGCACTTACTCGCCCACTGCTGACTTCATTCAGTGCTCCTTTTCACAAAGTTCTCTTTCCAGCTTCATCTTCTTCATCTAAGAGCTGCAGCAAGTTTTGGCCTTCATTCTGTAAAGTTTAGAACTTTTCTTTTAAGTCATTTAAACCATGCAGGCTGAGATTTCGATTGCTTTAAAAACAAAAATCAAACTGCTAAACTTGTGTATTATTATTATTGTGTTCTTATTTCATACAATTTGTTTTGTTTCTTTTCCTCAGAGCTGAAAAATTGCAGTCACTGACATGAAAAATCTATCAATCATTTAAAAAAAGCACACACACACACACACACACACACAGATACACACAAAGACACTGATTTCAAGTGCCAGGGAATTCAAAAATAGCTGTGGACAAAATAATAAATTGAATGACAGCAGTAAATCAGGCTGGTGTGCATCAGAAGAAAAATGTCCCACTTTGTCTGAGTGCTGCGGTCGGCCTGACCACCTACATGTCGGGGAAAAACGTGGAAACCTTTAAAAAGACAACACACAAGTCGTTAAACTGAAGTAAAATGTGATGAAAGATCATTTACAGCCTGCGCAGAGTGGTACAACTGTCTCCAAGACATGAACCACAACCACAAATAAGCCTGAAGGGGTAATGTTTTCTGCACAACACGGCAGTTGGAGTTCAGTTGTGTCGTTTGTAAAGTGGACTCATGATGTGAGCCCATGAGGCAACGGGGAACATTTGCTGTTAAGGACTTTTTGAAAAGAGGTTAAAGACATTGGAAATAAAGTAACAAGTCTAAGTCATCCTTCATGGAAAAATTAAAAATGCAACCGTTCATTTTCTCACCTCTTGCCACCTACACGGCACAGATGGTGTTTGTGAAGACGCTCAGCCCCCAAAATGCCTCAAATCCTTCAGGAAGATCCATCAAACTGCCGCTGGGGCTTCGCTCACTGGCTCCCAATCAGATGTGAAATTCTGGTCTTTGTCAAACTCTGGTACCTTTGCTCAGCTCTGCAGAGAAAACGACTGCCCTTAAGTATGAAAATATTTGTGTAACTGCGGAGAGTGAGGACGATGAAATGGTTGGTGGGTGAAACGGGTGAAACGGGAGAAGCTTTGAAACGCCGTGGTCAGGGGTGGGCCAAATTACACCGAAGAAAGGTAAAGAAAAATGTTGGTGAGGAAAAGTAGAAGAAAATAAAAGTCTGCGCCGCTGCGGTAAACGGAGACACCGGTTGTCCTTTTGCTGAACTGGAACGTCGACCCTTTAAATGCAAAGTTCAGAGGAGTCCATCGAGGCGCCGAAGTACATTCTGCTCTGTCTGAACCTTAAATTGGTTTTGGTCCTTGAGTGTTTTTTTTTTTTTTAAGAGATTTAGTTAAAAGCTCTGAAGTGGAGTCAAGAAGTCCTGAAGTTGAATCTAATTTCGGTTGCTGGGTCACGGCACTTTTTGTGTTTAGCTGCATCATCGTACCAAACTGAAGCAGCTTAACGACAAGACTGTAAACAAACCAAATCTGACAGGAGATCCTGTGGCAGGATTTAATTCCAAGTGTAACACATAAATTAATGTTTCTCAGGCTGAAGTAAAACTTTCTGCATATTTCCAGCAGATCGGTGGCAGCCAGTCGAGAGTAACCATGGCGACGGAGGCAGGGGACGGCAGCTGGGAGAACGGCGGCGCCTGTATGGAGGGAAAACATGGGACCAACTGTCCGAGCCAGAGGGAAGTGACGAGAACCTCAGATGGACTCTGATGTGGCTTTTTGTTGTTGGAGAGAGCGTGGAGGGGGAGACGGCGGCCTGGCTGCCCAAAATGTTGGCCCGACAGAACAGAGACTGAACCCACAACGCAGATCAGATACAAGGGAGCGTTTATTTTGACGGAGGTGCTCAAATATATACAGCTCTGTTAAAAAAGCAGGATGGGGAGCAGAGGACAGGTGAGTCCGGGGCGAAGGAACAGATCCACAGTTCAACAACAACAACAGAACAAGGTCACAAGACGGGCAGCAGTCAAAAGCTATATTCAGAAAAAAAAAACAAAAAAACAGATGAAGGGGCCGAGAACGTTCCCACCAGGAATGAAACAACAAACGGCCCATAACTGCTGCAGGTGATGGAAGGAGATGTGGAGGAGAGGTTCCAGAAACACCATAAATGAACTCCACCTACTGTCAAACACACAGTCCTCTAAAGTTTAGTTTAAGTTTAGTTGCCTCCTGGTGGTCATCAGATAAAGTTCAGGTTTTTTTACCTGACAGAAGGAGACAAAAGCTTTGCTCTGCAGATTTAACAGCAGAGGTGTTTCAAACTGAAGCTTTTCTGATCGGATATCGTCGTGAAATTCATTTATTTATTATTATTTTTGATGTATCAGGCTCAAACACGATGGATGATTTGGTTTGGAGGAAGCATAATCCATCATGATCCATTTTAGGTCAGACTGAAGCTGATGATGTTAAAAACATGTTTCAATCTTGTGGCTCATCTCAGATTAGCAGCACTTTGAATCAGGAAAAATGGGAAGTGGATGCAGGATGAAAGTCAGCAGAGCCGTGTTGAGGACGAACGGGACACCATCACGCTGCTCTCTGCTGGGAACCAAACGGGGCAGAAAACTAAAAGGAGCCGTCAAAGCAAAACCAGACAAAAGAACAAGGCAAGAGGAGGGAGGCCGTCGTAATGAAAGCAACTGTAGCAGAAAGGAAAGCCTGAAAACAAGAAAAGAATCAAAAACGACCACATTGTTGGTCTTTAATTTGTGCTGTTATTGCAGGAAATTAGAGAAGACAGGAAATGGAAAGAGGTGAAGAAGAGGAGAAGTCTATTTTCTCCGCTGAAGACGCAGAGCCGTGCTTCTCGCCATGGAAAATAAATTGTGTTGGCTCGCCAATCAGCTGGCAGGACCTGAAGAGCGGAACGTCGGCCATTTCTTTGAGTAATTTCGTGGCATTTTGGGCCATTTTGTTAGTTTCTGTTCAAAGTGCCAGAATAAATGTTACGAAGCGATTCAGATCGCAGCTGGTGGCGCCGCAGCAGCAGATTGAACCACGATGAGAAAATATCGGAAGAAAAGATTTATTTGGCTGAGATTCACGGAAAGTTTTGGAAAATTTATTTTTTTTAATCACTTAGGAGTAAGCATGAACTCACGATTTGTTCCCTGCTGATATCTTTTATTAACAAGAGGAACTAGAATCAATAGTTTACTGTCTTTTCAGTTAAGTGAGAAAAAACAGTTCAGGATTCAAAGAGCTTGTAAAAACCAGCATGGAATTTATTACCAGTTTTGTGCTCATATCTTGGCAGTTAGTGTGTTACATAAAATAACCAAAGGACATTACATTTAAATCTGTGGAGACCAGAATTATGGAATTAGTTATGAAGCTACCCACACACAAGCTGACAGTGAAGTTCTCAGAATTCAGGTGAAAGCGATGTTCGAAAAAGAAGCTGGAGCAGGAGAACACACCGAAATCACAGACGGCTGACAGACGGCAGTGGCTGAAGATGTCCACAGAGTAAACAAAGGAATAATAATTAGTGAGGCTGAATGAGGGCTGTTTGTTCTGTGAATTATTTTGTATTTTCTATCTGAGAGTTCTGAGTTTGGACGCCACTGAGTAGAGCAGAGGCGAGGCGAGGTCAGGATCAGAAGGCGGGTCAGACACAGCCACGGTCGGTAACGCTGGAAAGTCTGACATGACGGCTGCAAACAATCTGACAAAGAATTAGTGAGCAGGAGAAGCTGATGTACCCGACCAGCTGAGTGTTTTTGTCAGCTGAAGGCTTTTCAGGCTTAATTCATCTCATTGTTGCAGTTTAAAGTGAAATATCTGCTCACTTCCTGTAAGCTTCAAAGTTTTGACCAATCAAATCTTCCAACCGACCGCTCGTCTTTAAAATCACTCACCTCTCCTCCCGTTTCACACATGACAACTTTCTTGGTTTACCCAAACGAAGCCTCTCCTGATTGAGATGCTGTCGTCGTCTTCGGCTGCTCCCATCGGGGGTCAGTCCACGACAGATCACCTCCTGATTAGTTTGTTTTTTGAATTGATGGCAAACGCCTTTCCAATCGCAACTCTGTGCCTCGAGGGGACGGACAATCGAGGACTCTGCCACCTGAGCCACGCTCCTGAGGAACACAAACAGTGTGTGTGTGTGTGTGTCTGTGAACAAGAAGAAAACGGGTTTATTTTGCTTTCTGCTGCTTTAGATTTTTCCATTTTCTCCTGTTTGTTGAAGTGTTATCTTTCTATGTGTTCCTGTTGAGCTGCTGCCATTTTACCTACCTGATTGTCTCATTGTCGCTCGGCCTGCTGTCTGCTGTTGGACTTCAATATTTTTAATCTTCCAAAGCAGAGGCTCACAGCTGGCTCACATAAAATCAGACACACACACACACACACACAACACATAACCCTGGTGTGAAAACGGCTTTTTTTTTCACCGTTTCCTCTCGTGATACAGTATTTCCTCTAAATGCCCAACAACTCTTTCCCCTTTCCTCTTGTTTCTGGTCAAAGACTCAGAATAAAGAGCTAAGTATGTTTGTGATCAGCCAGGAAACACACAAACACACACAAGCAGTGCGTATATTGTACACACACTGACAAACGCACAAATGGACGCCTGAGACACAGAAGAACAGACACCCGGAGCCCCTGGTACACACTAATAGCATACAAAACAAAGTACCACATGTAAATACTGCAGAGCGGAGGAAGACGAGCAGCGAGGAGACGAAGATCGTGTTCTTCCCGCCAGAGAGCAGCTGGACGCAGAAAGTGGAACAACTGAACGAGAGGGAGTCAAAAATTAATAACAGCAGCCATAAATAGAAACTCAGTTCTTCTTCTGCCAACTGAACTGCTTCAGAAGTTTAAAATGTGATTTTCCTTTAAAGAGCTTTAAAGTTTTATTGCTGCAAAGCTAACGTTTGCATTAGCAGCTGTGTGTGTGTGTGTGTGTTTCCATTTAGTCTAATTATCTTTGCTTCGTGCTCTCTGCTGTGTTCGGTTTGCTCAAGCGGAACAATGCCACATTTGACGCCTCTTAGAATATTAATTGGTAATCAGATTTTCGCTGGAAGATTTCATCCAAAAATGTTTTAATGATGTTTATCTTCACGCAGAACTCAGAACTTCCAGCGTAACATGAAGTAAAGTGCCAAGTGTTTCTGTCGTTTCATTTCTTCTCCCTGCTGTCAAATTTCTGCTCAGATTTATTTGTATAGCAGCTTCTAATGGGCTTCACAGAGAAAGACACACAACAGCACAAAAGGAAGACTCAGGACAAGATCAAATTAATAATCAGCAATAGAAATGACGAGATAAAGAGTTTTGAAAGTGATTTCAGAGTTTCAAAGGCTGTACAACCAGGAAGTGCAAAAAAAAAAAAAAAAAGATTGAACATTTTAGAAAACATTAAGTTCAGCCAAAAAATGATCACAAAGGGATTTAAGAGGTGTGTGTTGGTGAGCAGAGACTCATCCAGTTAAAATAACTGACTGAGACAGAAACGAGGTACAAAGTCAGACCAAAGAGGATCATCGGAGCCTCTCCGTTCCTCTTTGTTTACATCTTGTCTTGACAAATTCAGGATATGGACAGGTCTTTAAGAGTGAAGCGATTAGTGAGCGACGGTCAACGAGCCTGGACCTTCAGCTCCGTCTGCAGGACAAATAAAAATCTGGATTTGACTCTGAAAGCTGAAATCGTGACTCATCTGAGTGCGATTGATGCTTTTCAGTTCTCATCAGGTCAACATTTAAATGACGACACTCTTTCTGGCAGAAGTTGAACGTGACTCAGGGCCTCTCAGATTGAATCTGCCCGTTAACCAGCAGCTGGACAAACCAGGAATAAAAAATACTCATCACACAGTAACACACTCACTTTTTGAATCATTTTTTAGATACTTTTAAATAAAGTTTTAACTCACTGGCTGAATGAAGAATTGAAGAAAACTTAATTCAGAAAAGCTTGACTACAATTATAACTGTAATCGATATGAATATTTATGATAACTATTGACATCTTCAGTCTACAGCCTGAAAGATGCAGCACAAAGAATCTGTTGTAAAAGACAAACAAATATTTTTTATATCTAAATAATGCTTCTCATGTTGTCTCAAGCTGTGCAACAAATTTCACAGCTGCAATGAAAAGAAGAAACTGCTCTTCATTTCGTTTTCTTATCGTTCTACCGCATCAAGAAAACATTATTAATCCTGTGAATTCTGCGTTTCACACAGAAAAAGGAGGAAAACCTGCCGGAGCTCAGATATTATTTTACTGTATTTCTAAAGCATCAGCAAAAAGTTCTAAAAAGTTCTAAAAGTGAGACGTTACTAAAGATGGACCACAAACAGAGAGTGAGACCAGAAATAAACTGAAAAAATTCTAATAAAATAAATATAAAATGAACATAGCAGAGACGATAAAAAAGAAAATGGCAGATGTGTTAACGTTGGTTGTCGTGTTGTCTCAGCGTGAAGCCTCAACGAGACCTGCTGGACTCAAACACGTTACTGCAAACAGAAAAACAGATAATCCATCAGGTGGACAGAAAATAAAGGCTGTTCTTAAATTCAGCTGTCCTGAAGTTAAGATCATGGAATTATATTTCTCAGTTTACTGGTTGGTTTTTATAATTACCCATCAACTTCAAACTAAAAAAAAAAAAAAAAAACATTTGGGGACAACTGTCCTAAAAAACTGTGACATAAAACTATGAAGTACAATAACTGACTGTGAGCAGCATCAGCTATGCCCTGATGATTTCCTCTCTCTGTTCTCACTGTTGGAAACTTCACTTCACCGTCAGGATCCATGAATTTTCTGCTCTCAGTCCTTCAGACACTCAGCAGTTCAGTGTTGTCTTATTGGGATGATGCTCATTTGAACCGTTTTCATTCATTCAGCGCTTTTTGCAGTTTTTTTTTTTATGTTTATTTTTTCTTGCATTTCCGCCTCAAAGATGCCGCTGCAACGACCAAAAGAATAAACCTGAAAAAAAAAAAAAAAAAGAAGCTTTTGTTCATTCGCTGGGATCAGAGGTTTGAAACCACGAACACGCCTGATGACCCAGTTTAAAAATCTGGACCACACGGACCACATGGAGCTGAAGGTTCTGTCCTGGTTTGGCTCAATAGGAATGAATTTTACTTAAATCAGCCACAAAAAACACACCTGAAAGTCGAGTACAAGAAGTAAATGTGAGAGTTTTAGAAAACCACTTCAATTACTCTAAAGAGGATTTATTCAACATTGTGGGAAAGACCGAGCTCACACTTTAAAGTGGCTCAATAGTCAGATATCGATCTTTGTTTTAGTCGATATTCACGTCGAAGCTGGATGTTTTCCAGCCAACTAACAGGCTTAACTAAAGCTCCAGTTCTGTCTACTACTAACCAGGAAAAATATAATATTTCATCAAACTTCCGTAATTACTGGATACATACCTGGATAAAACAATGCAGCTTAATTTATACATTTCAAACACGTGAAATTCTTTTACAGGGAAATAAAATCCAAAACTTAGAAAAGAAAACAAGTTTAAAAAACGTAAACTGAATCATAAACTATTACAACCATCAAATGTAGATAAGGGAAAGTATATTCTAGAATAATCGATTTCACATCCTGAACTTTTTGTTTGCTGATATATGTTTCCCTCTGAACGCACCTTTTCACAGCCCGCACTGAAACATGTTTAATCGGGATAAACGTGTCATTAATAACATTAAAAACGGCTTCTCGCTGTCCTTATTGGCTCAGGCATCGTTAATCTTATTAGTTGCACGTGTAATTTTCCTGCCATGACAAGTTATTAACGTCTGCTAGTAGAATGACTGTGACACGATGACTACAAATAAATGAGCCGAGGAGCATTTATGTTTCCATATGGCCTTAAACATCCCATAAAATCAGCATGTTTAATGAAGCCGCGTCAGTCTTGGGCTCCTTTCTTTACTGCGTTTGGTGGATGAAATGAATTGTGCTGCCTTGAGGCCTCAGCTGTTTTCTAAGCACCTGAAGTTAGCTTCGTCTCCTCCGCTGAAGGCCAGGAGGTCTGGAGTCGGGCTGACCTCGGCTTCATCATCCTGAAAATGTTTTACTAGCACCAGAATGATAAATGACATGCTTTGGGGCTTCTGTATGTTTTGGTGTTTGTGTTGTCACAGAATAAATATATTTCTGAGAGGTGAGCAGGTGGACGCACAGTGTGAGTTTGTGCCTTCATGATTTGACAAATAACACCCTGATGGCTCCAGAGCTGCGGCGCATACAGGCCACACTAACATATGACAACAAGGGGCCAAAGGGGCCGGGGCCTCCATGGTGTCACGCTGCGCTGAAGTGAATTTGGGTTGCAAAGAGTCCAGCTCGGGCTCCAGATCGTGAATTTGGGATTGAGAGGACTGAAGGAAAATGACGGTCATCAGAAGGAGCCATTAAATCAGAAGCATTTGGGAAAGATGAAAGTCTGGCAGCACTTTCTCGGCACCTTCTAATGGACCTCCTCCCCGTCTGTTTATCCTGGAGGGGGGTTGAGATCAGAGGGCAGAAAGGGAGCTGCAAAACAGTCAGATTAATACACCAGAAAGAAAACCTGATTCAGAATCACTCTGAGATCATCTGAACGAGGTGACTCTGTCCGTTTCTCCTATGAGCTAAAGTTAATTTAAACTGAAGCACATTTGATCAACTTTTATTGTTTCAGAAATCTGAACTGAGAACAGTAGTTTGTATTATTTAGGCTTATGTTTGTTTTTTTTTAACTCACTTATGCAGAAGTGTGGGTGTGTTGCTTCTGCGTATCTGTTGGCCAGCTTCCCTTTAATGCCTCATTCTATCACTAATTAGCATTTTTAGCATTTACATCTTCAATGCAAACAAGTGAACCTGAGCAGCTGCATGAATCTGACATATGCTGCTGTGCAACCATCCAAAACTTTGAATTAAAGATCTTGACATAATTAAAGTGAGGATGTTTGCCTTCAAAGCTATAAATATAGATTTCTTCCCGACTTGTTTCAGAACTTTGCTTTGTGTTAGTGGTTAAAACAGTTCGTGGTCTATGTGCAGTCTAAGTAAGAAGAAAATATCTTTGACCTCTGACAAAAACCAAAATTGCTGTTTGGTGAAAAACAACTTCCATCACAGCAAAAAGAATAAAGTGGCATAAAACATTTCCTTCAGTACGTTTTCCATCAAGGTCAAATAAAAATGGAAATAGTTTTCACCTTTTGACCACAACCAAAGAATCTCAGTGTGTTCAGAGGCTGAGAATCCATTTGGGGTTTCTTCTCCTCAAATTGGATCACAGGTGAGTCCTGACGACGAGAGATGGACCGAACCGTTAACAGTTTATGTTTGTTGTCCTGTTTTATCACTTTGTCACAGAGCAACAAACAAACACGTGTTGAGATGAACATAAATATGACTGACAGCTTTAGGAAAACTTAAAAAAAAATAAAATAAAAATGCAACAATCACGCACAAAGTTGTGTTTCAGAAAGGTGCCTTAGCGAGCTGTGTTGAGCCTAAAGCCAGGCTTTCCCGTGTATCACCCTGGTAACATAACCTGGACCGGACCAGTTTTTGTTCTGACTTTAGGTGCTCTTCAGAAGGAGAGTGATCTGTCGGCGTTTTCTGACGATATTCTCTCCGAGCGATACAGATTCTCAGCTCAGGGAATGTTACATATTCAATCTTGATGACCAGATGGAAGTGATGGGACCAAATGAAGCCATCAGCAGCAGTTCTTCACCCAATAAAAAACCCACCAATCACAGGATGTGTTTTATTATGTACTAAAGTTCTGGAAAAGGAAAAGTCGTAAGGATACAATATCAATCAGACTTAACAAAACATTTTAAAGTACCATTTCCTGCAGTACCCTTTTCCTCTTACTCCAGTTGCTCAATCTCAAGTTTTAGTTTCTTGATTTCCAGCTCTTTTTTCTGATTATCCAGCTCTAGATTCCTTCTATAGAGGACCCTCACCTTGTCTGCTCCAACATGTATTAATAGGTCACTGAGGTGTTCATGTAGGAGTGCATGACAGCTTTGACAGCAAAGGTGTGTGCTGGCTGTTTGAGCAACACTAATGTGTCTCCTTCAACTGTAAAATAGACTTTTCTCATCTGTGAAAGCATAAATATGCATTTAGCATTTTACCACCCGCTCCAGGGTCTGACTGAGAACATCCTTGTATCTCCTCTATGATCCAGCTCCTCTGAGGCCGTGTGTCCTGCTGGAACGGCCCCTCCAGTCTTTGTCCTCTAATTTTTCTTCTTGTTTGCTTCAGATAATATCGACACATAATATGCTACGCAGTGTATCATCCACATTCCACTAAAAGAGCGATGAATACAAACCACTTTGGATGATATTTTTGTGCTTGGTCCAGATTTGCAATGCTGGGACTACAACTAAGAGAACAACAATTAGAAAATTGTTTAAACTTTATCACAAATAAGACAAATCAAATGAATTTCACTTTGATTTGGCCCGAATCTAAGTGACTTCCCTGTATTCTTCACTGTGAGACAATGTCAGGAGGGAATTAACATTATATAATGATATATTATATTATATCGGCTATATTAACTTACACAATCTGAATTTTTTTGTCAGGCTTCCTCTCTCGCCTTGTTTGCAGCAGAAGTGTTGCTTTCAGCTGTTCTTCTTGGTTTGAACTCTTCATAGCTCTCCATTATCATAATCTGCTCCTCTTGGCTGAAATATGCGGCACGTGATCAGACAATTTTTCTGCAGAAATAACGTCAAATGACGCCCCTTTTCATGTGAACATACAGAGCCTGGGTCGACAAATCAAGCTGATAACCACCGTCGTGACACTTGTTATTTCTGGTTGGAACTTTCATTCTCTGTTGAGCTTCCTCCATAGTACAGCCCTCTGATTTCCTGTTGGCAAACATTTTAAAATGGTTTGCTCCTGTACGTTTGCAAAAATACAAAAAAAACAAAAAACAAAAACAACAAACAACAAACTTGCATTCAAAAACATCAGATAAATACCAGAAAAATCAAGTCTTCAAAGTTTTTATGTGTAGAAACAGAACTCATAAAGGTAATCCTCCTTTAAATTCACTTATGTCGGAGTCAGTCTGCCTTCATGAAGTCTTCTCTTGACTGAATTATCAAAAGAGGAATCGGGTCCTGATGCTTTTTCAGAAGCTTGTTAATGGCTGATTAGGATGGCTTGGATAGAATTGATCTGTGGTGCTGATATTGGAGAGGGAGAGCGAGGCTTTAAATCTGGACTTTAATGTTGTTTTCTGTTTTCATTTTTTTTTTTCCTAAGCTGCGTGGTTTCCAAAAAAAAGATGTTCTCTGTCTGAAACTGTTGTCTGATCCTGCTGGTGGTTTGATGCTAATCAGGCTGATGCAACCTTCAAAGTCTGTTAAAAGCGTCTGTCGGGTCTTTTTCTTCGGGGGTTTGATGCTCAGCATCATTCCGGTGGATTAAATTAACAGGCAACATGTTTTTATTCTGTGGAGATGTGTCGCTGCAGAGAGGCCGACTCTGCTGCCTGCAGACTGTCCAGCTTTATTTTCTCAATCTTGTGAACAAACACAGATGTAAGAAAGGAAAGTCTGAGTGACCAGCGTGCAGTTCATGCTTTACCTCTGCGTCTGTCTGAAGGTGGTCTGCATTTAATCTTGCAGCCAGGACGGTTATTTTAGTGTTAATGAAGGGTGAGCGCTTGAACTTGCTTCGCCGTTCGCCTGTACACGGTGTGGACACATGACTTATTCATTCCAGTGTCTCCTGCAGAGCTGAGTGAGCATCCACACGCTGACTGCAGAGATCATTTGCTTGTTTACTTGCTGCTGCTACTTAATACGCAAGTTTAGTATCCACTCACATGCTTCAGCATCAGGACGCCTCGGCTGTCGGAGGAAGGCGGGTCATGACAGGTGGTGTCAGATCGGACTCAGGTATCAGCTTTAATGGGTAAGAGCTGCGACGCTCACTGCTGAATTACACAGTGCCACGTTGCTGCTGCTCAGTACGGCCCAGTCTGCACCCAAAAATGAGATAAAACTGATTTATACATTAACTCAGTCCAAGAATACAGAAAACTCATCAGCTGTCATTTTTCTCAGGTTGATTCATCTCCTTGTTAACGCTCGGCGTTTTTATATGTGGATGTACTTGGTGAATAATTTGCAGCGTCTTTGTTGATCTGTTAATTATTTGTTCAGGTTTTGCATTGTGTGTTTTTTGTTGATCTTAAAATTACAATTGGAGCTAAAATTGAACATCAGCTTGTCAAACACGGTATCTCAGAAACTGCAGAGCAGATTATCATGGAATGTCTCCACCAGGAGCGATTCAACACACACTCAGAATGCAAAGAAAGAAAGAATGCAGAAAAAACGAACTGTGTGTGTTCACGCTTCTGAATAAAATTACGTCCTCACTCTCCATTATTTCCAACGACACACGAATGGCCCAAAGCAGAGTCCCAGTTTATGGGCTCAGACTGAGGTGACATATTCATCGCCAACTGGCCTGGATCAGAAATACCTGGAAGGGAACAGAGTGATGGAACAAAGAGGACAGGAGGAGAGACATGCAGTGCTCAGATCAGTTCTGTTTAAAAAAAATACACGTCCTGGACGGAGAAACAGGAAGATGGATGAGTCAGAAGTGAGAGGTGGAGGTAAACATCCTGCTCAGCCACGGCCAGTTCCTGACCTGAAGCAGAGATGCTGTGAGTTTGTGGAAGTGCTAATATCACTCTTTATATATTCACCTGCAGAGAAATGCACAAGTAGCAACAGGTGTTTTTTTTTATTAACTTTTTAATTTCTCTGTTAGAGTTGAAGAATGATGAGGGAAAGATCGAACTTGTTCTAAAATAAAATAATCTTTGTTGTCATGGCAACGTGACATTTTCTGTCATATAGAAACGTTATTAATGTTGTCATTTGGCTGTTTTACATGGTTATATTTAAATTCTAGGTTTTATTTGAATATAGAATCCAATTATTTAATTGAAAACTATAACCCAATATAAATTACGTTTAAAATCGGCCTACAGCAGCATAGCTACAGAGTAGAGGGTTCTGGTCTTGAAAATTGCTAAAGAGTCCGCCCCCTGGACCGATACTGGAAGTTGGTTCCATAGAAGAGGAGCCTGATAACTGAACGATCTGCCTCCAGATTTACTCTTGGAGACTCTATCCTAGTCTCTTTTCCTAGTTCCTGTTAATATTCGTGCAGCAGCGTTCTGAATTAACTGAAGGCCTTTTAGAGATTTGTAGTTACAGTAGTCCAGCCTAGAAGTTACAAATGCATGGACTAGTTTTTCTGCATCATCCTGAGAAAGGATGTTTCTGATTTTCCTAATGTTTCTCAGGTGGAAGAAAGCTGCCCGACTAACTTGTTTTATGTGAGGGACAAAGGACATGTCCTGGTCAAAGGTTACTCCAAGGTTTCTTACAGTGGAGCTGGAAGCCAAAGTGATGCCGTCCAGACTGATGAGATGATTAGATAACGTTTCTCTGAGGTGCTTAGGGCCAAGTACAATAGCTTCAGTTTTGTCAGAGTTCAGAAGTAAAACACTTTTTGGTCATCCAGGCTTTTATGTGTTCAAGACTGACTTCATTTGGCTTCATTGATAAGTACAGCTCCGTGTCGTCTGCGTAACAGTGGAAGTTGATGCTGTGTTTCCTCATAATGTGGGACTCCATGACTGACTACAGTACATGAGGAGGAGCTGTTGTTTACATGAACAAACTGATGTCTATCTGATAAGTAGGATTTGAATCACCTTAGTGCAGTTCCTTTAATCCCAATTTCATGTTCCAGTCTCTGTAGTAAAATATTATGATCTATGGTGTCGAATGCAGCACTGAGATCTAGAAGGAGAAGTGTGGAGGCTGATCCATTGTCTGAGGCCATTAGAATGTCATTGGAGACTTTAACCAGCGCTGTTTCTGTGCTATGATGGGCTCTAAATCCTGACTGAAACTCTTCAAACAAACTGTTCCCATCAGGTAGTTATGTAATTGGTTTGCTACGGCTTTCTCAATGATTTTAGAAATAAATGGAAGTTTTGATATGAGTCTATAATTGGCCAAAACATCTGGATGAAGATTTGGCTTTTTAAGCTGGGGTTTGATGATTGTAGTTTTAAGAGTCTGAGGTACATAACCCAAAGATAAGGTCAAATTAATCAGATCTATAATGAACGGCTCAATTAAGTAAAAAATGTCCTTAAAGAGGCCAGTTGGTACTGGGTCTAATAGACAGGTTGACGGTCTGGATGATGAAACTATAGAAGCTAGCTCTGAGAGATTCAGAGGTGAGAATGATTCCAGATGTAAAAGAGGTGTTGCAGTTGATTCAGGAGTTGCTGTACTCAGTGGGAGATTATTGTCTAATGCAGGTAAGAGCTGATGAATTCTTTCTCCGATTGTGAGACTTTTTTTCTGTAAAATCGTCGCTGCTTAGAGCGAAGGGGATAACTGGTTCAACTGAGCTATGACTCTCCGTCAGCCTGAAGAGAAACTGCTGCCTATGACAGCCGCCCAGCCGCCCTGAATAGATCCCGGCTGGGGGGGAGGAAACTCTCTCGGCCTCCGTAGAGCTGGTCTAGGTCGGCCCGCACCGGCCAGCTACACAAACGTAAGCTGGGCTAGCTAAAGTACGGAGCCACGACTCTTAACTCGCTCATTTTCGCCTCCATTTCTACCATCATCCTGCGTCTATGACCAGAAGTGCTATCATAAAAGGACGCAGAAGAATAACTACACATGAGGCACACAGAACAGGAGAGGAGGAGGAGGAAGAGAGAGTTCAGTGTGACAACAATCTTCTGTCGGATTAATGGAGTGAACCGGATCCAGAAGAACAGCAGAGACGACACACCAGTGACCGGAAATGACGTGACACGCTTACCGCGTACCGTTTATAATGAAAAACACCATAAGAGTATAACGCTGTAAAGATAATGAATTGCCGACTGCTCGGTGAGGGAATCGTTCAAAGACAGCTCCTTGTTCGACAACTTGTAACGTAACGTCAGCAGTTAACCACCACTATGCTAACTGACTTAGCCTCGCGCTGGCTAACTAATTTAGCCTCGTGCTGGCTAGCTAGCTTAGCCTCGCTAACCAATTTATAATTTATAATTTATCAAAGGAAATAAAACCGTAGAGAGGGAGCGAAAGAGATGTCTGAGTTAGATGTGCAGAAAACTACGTTGTAGTGTGTTTTTGGCCCCTTTCGCTCCTTAAAATAACTAATGTCACCATTTAAAACAGCCAGATGACAACACTAATGACGTCTTACATGACAGAAAACGTCACGTTACCGTGACAACGAAGAGTTAGGGGGACGCCCCCAAATGGTTCCCCTGGCGTCCATTTTGTGTAACTCAGTCGGATTACCCAACTGTAGGAAAATGGCGAAGACCGGCTGGGACGCCGTGTTTGTCCTGCCGGTTACGGAAACATTTATCAGTCACATGTCACCAAACCGTTTTCCTGATCATGTTGTTGAATCATACTTTGGAGGGAAACTCCCATCTGGGTTTAGGAAGTGTCAACAAAACCTCTCAGGATGAGCAGACATTAAATATTAACACATATATTGTGTTGTATTGACCCATGACTGATCAATCACACATTTAATAACCCGCCCAGGAAGTTATATAACTCATCTGCTTTCCCCCTCCAAAGAAATCATGGTGAGTTGAAGCACCAACTTTATCATTTCAGTGGTAACGTGAATTATCTGGTAGGTACTTTATTTTGAATATGAATTTGTGTTATGCTGCTTTTAATATTGTTGATGTTTGTTAAATGAAGTGGAATAATGTCACATTTATTTATTTCAGTTGATGCTGTGCTTTTTCACAGAATGTCTTGTTATGTCTAATTGCCTCTTAGTGTCACAATAACATTGTTGAGCTTGTGTTGGATGTCAGCTGGAAAATCCAGTAAATCTAAAGACACAACAGTCTTTTTTTTTATTCCACATATCTGCTGTCCAAAACCAAAATTTGATTTATTATTATTATTATTATTTTACATTGAGGAAGAAGTTGTAATAATCATCTGCACCGATGTCTGAGGACGGGCAGAACAGAAATGAGATGTTAAAGGACAAAAGTTGTGTTCTCAGTGCGCACAAACCAATCAGCCACACACACACACACACACACACAGTGACTTCAGGCTGGAGGAGGAGGAGGGATCAGACCGGGACCGGAGCCGGTTGCTGTCCGACGGTTAATTCCACAGTGGAGTCCGCTCAGTCCCGGTCGGGCTCCAGATATCTGCGGGGACTCCTGTCCCCTCCCTCCACCATCACCCCCCCTCACCCCCCCGCCCGGATGGCTCTCTCTGCCCGGACTCTCCAGACGCGCACTTGACTGTCCGTCCTCGTCGCTCTTTGCGCTCGGACGCTTCTCTCCGCTTCTCTGCGGAACCGGAGCCTCGGGCTGCATGCACTTTTTTTTTATTTATTCTTCTTATTTAAAAAAAATATATAATTTCTGACCTCCACACATCGGTCTCCCCTTGAGCTCGGGCTGGGGGACGCTGTGTTTTTGGATCATGGGGATTTAGAGTCGTGACATGCTTTCGGGACGCGGCGTCTCCTCCTCAGAGAAATGGTGAGTGATTTATTAATTTATTTATTGTTTGACCTCAGGATGACCTTCCCCAAATGAAATGATCTCTTTTGGTAGTTAAATCTGGAGTTTGTGCTTCTCACTGTCAGTTTAAAGTCAGCGTCAGAGACTTTTATTTCTGCAGTGATGTGGTTTCACTATAATAAACCGCCCTGCTGTGACAAAGTGACTAAGTTCGTTTTGACCTCCAGCGGTGTGTGTGTGTGTGTGTGTGTGTCTGATGCCCGGGAGTCTTTTGACCTCCACGTGGAGAAAGTCCGATTCTCCGATGCGGGTCACACTTTTCCGTGAGGCAGGCAGGAACCGATCACTGATCAGATATCGACCTGCTGCTGATGGACAGTAGGTGTTGGACTGTTGTGTGCGTCGTTGTTTCCTCTCACTGTCCTCCTTCTGTAATTGTGCTTTAATTGATCTGCTGCCTCTGCTTCTGTGTGTTTTTGTGAATGATCTCAAACTGAAGCTGCTCTTCTAATTTTATTCCCATTGTTGGTGAGAGAAGCTGACAACGCCTACTGTCACTGAATGACTCACTCCATGCTAATGAAACATATTTAGCAGCAAAGACACACACAGAATTAAGTGAATTTTACAGTGAGTGACATTTTATCGCTTCACATTGAATGTGTGTCAGTTTGTAGCTCCAACACTTTGACTGATTCATTCATGCACTCAGTTGAGTGCTTTAGTTTATTAATATTATTAATAGGGTTGTGTAATATTTATGGATCAGGCCAAAGGTGTAGGTTTAAAGGGTCACAGCTCTGACTCCCTCCAGCTGGACCACCTGGATCCTGCAGCTTCAGATCCAAATGATCCGGACCGGAGTGCATCAGTGTACCGTGTTCTCAAATTCACAATCAATGCATTTCACTCAGGCTGTAAATTATACATCAGCGTGAGTGTCAGGACGTTTCCACTTAGTTCTTCGTCTTCTCGCCCTCCATTTGGACCTGGACAACACGACACGCAAAGCAGCAGCAGGAGTAGATGTGCATTAGAAATCATTGAAGTTGTGGATGTGATTCTGTCCTCTCGCTCTAACAAGGAGAAGCTTTTTTCCACTTATGATGATTTTACTGACTTATTGCCTGGTTCTCCTGCAGAGCTCAAGTTGTGCTGCTGCATTTCTGGTGGAGTCTTTATAAGTGATGTCACTGGTTTCCTTGAATTGAATCAGGGTTGTGTATTCAGAGTAAAAAACTAAAAAAAATCTTTCTCTTCTCGTAAGTTATTTTGATGATCAGAGAAACACTGGGAATGGTCACCCCCGGGGAGAATTTGTCCTTTGTTTTGTGAAACATGCTGATGGAATTATAATTCTCAGGCCTTTTGATGACATCATTAATTGGCGTATATTGTTCTGGATTTGCTCCACATTTCCCAGCTGAGCCCGACCTCACATGGCTCGGGAGTTTGGGTCTGTTTTAATTTCCTTTAAAGGTCCCAAGTTGACTTCTAATGCGTTTGAAGTGTTGAAGATATACATTTGGCGTTTTGAGATCCTAAACTCATCTCAGTGTGGTTTTATCACATCATCAGAGCGTTTCATCTGGTGGGCCCAAGGGGGCGGGGCTTGGAGCGAGGCCAGTGATCATGTTGGTGTGACATCACAAAGTTACAGAAGCTTTCATTTGTGTGCAGATAGCCCTTTGGTTTGTTATCACATTGGTTTTCAAGTGTGTTGTGTCCACTAGGGGTCAGAATGTGGACTCTACGTTTATGTGCAGATGGAGCAGAAGCACCTTCTGCTCACTTGTTGAAGCTGAGTTTGGTATTCAGTGATGTTTGAGAGCAAAACGAATAAAATGCCAGCCTCACCTGTTTGTTTTATTTCAGCAGTTGCTAAAAGCTGTTTGACTTTGATATGATGGATCTGCTCTTCAGAAGCACTGAACTGAGATTGCTGTTGTTTGTGTGTGTGGCGTTGTGATTAATGTCTTTCAGCAGCGTTATCCCCCAGATTTTTTTGATGTCTGCTTCTCTAACGCTGAATTAAAGAGCCACGTCCCCTCTTATCGGTTAGCTTGTCCAGTTTGACGTTTTGCTGTGATTTCACATTGTTGGGCTGCACAGAGCTGTCCGTCCAGGTTTTAAAGAAATGTCATCGGATTTGTTTGACTTTCAGCTCTGCTCACATTCATAGTTTGATTAATACGTTTTATTGCTTAATGATGATGGTGATGTCACACGTGAACGCCGCAGAATTCGGTGAGTTGAAGAACAATTAGTATTTTCTGATCCTGCTGCAGGAAGATGACTTTAATGCCATCAGTCGGTTCAGTTCAGGACCATGAAGGAGTAAAAATCTTGAGGATGATCGAGGGTGGGGGTTGGAACGTCAGACACAGAAAACTCCCAGACTCTCCATCTCTCTCCTTTTGCTCTGTCGGGCGATCAAAATGAGTTTATGAAATAATCCAGCAGTTTGGGTCAATAACACACACAGACACACACACAAAAGAGCATCTGTTAAGAATCAATAGTCACTTCTCTTTCTGTCTCTTCATTCACTGGACTCGACTCACAGTCCAACTGTACGGCTGGACAATCGATGGCATTTTACTGTTTGATTATCATATTTACATTTCACATAATTAAATCAGAGAAGCAGCTCGTGCTGAAAGAAGGAGCACTTATGAGAGCTCACGGTTAGAACGTGTTGCTACTCGTGCCTCACTTACAGAACGGTTGCAGAAACGGACGTGGTGGTTGATTAGCAGTTGTCCTTTTCCCGACATCACCGCTGTGGAGAAACTGGAACCTCTTTTGATTCCATTTCTGATCATTAAGAGGTGAACATGAGCACCTTAGGACACACGAACACTTCTATTCAAGCCAAGTGTTCGACGGCAGCATTCATTATCCGACCTCCCGTCCCCGCAGACAAAGAACCTGCTGTACCTTTTTACCGTCACTAATTAACTTTAAAGTGCCTGATTTTTGGTTTGTGGGAGGAAGCTGCAGTACCTCAGGGGAACATGCAAAGTGCACACATTGAGGCTTCAAACCTCCTCGGCATTATGTGACAGCGCTCACCACTGTTCCACCGTGTCGCCCGACCTGACCCTGATTTGAGAGTAAATTAAGCCGCACACAGACTAAATCAAGCAGGAGAATGCAGTGCTGGGGCAGAAGATGCAATTTGCAAATCTTGTTAAGCGGCGTCAGAATGAGCCGGAAATCTCTCCGATCCCTTCTGCCCTGCTGTGTGTCAGAGCTGCTGAAAAGAGGTAATTACCTCGACTCCTTGACGAACACTGCTGTCAGATCTGCCTCCGAACCAGCTTTGGGTAAACAAACCCCGGCTGCCCTTCACGGGAGCCTAGAGGACTTCAGAGCCGGCGTAGGAGGGGGAAGAAGGTCTGCAGAGATGATGAGGAATTCAGGAAGCAAATTGTGTTCCTGTGAACGGAGTTCGGCCACTTTCATGTCTAACCTTAAGATGCACACGAGGACGACGTCCCTGTTGACTGATTAAGACGAGCAGCGTCTCCATTTTTTAAACTTTACCTTTGACCCAATAATTAGTTTGATTGTGAGGCAAAAGGATGTTGTGTTGTTTTCCACAGCTGTGTTTGGAGGCTGTAACTGAACCAGTGTTGAAATGCTAAAACCTGTAATGGCTGCTCAGTCTCTAAAATAAACATGTTTCCTGATTTATACAGCTGATTTCCTCCATCATGTCCCCAGCAGAGGTTTTTTATTGTTTATTATTATTCTACCTTTTTTTTTCCCTGCCACCTGAGTGACAGGTGGGGGGGGGGGGTACTTTCCACAAAGTGGTATTAATCTTTTGGCCCATATTTAGATGAGCTGGGAGTCGGGCAGAGGAGACAGCCGTTTTTATTTAGAGGCTGTGATGGAGAGAAGGAATTCAGTCCAGACTCCTCTCTCTTCATGAAGCAGATGCAAGAAACAACCTTTCACTTTGAGTTTGAATAACACGGAGGTTAAAGGCTCTTTAAGTCTTTCATAAGGGACTGTTATGGCCTGTTAACTGAGGAGACGAGGACACGAGACACAGAAACAAATGGCTGTTAAAATGGGTTGGGGGGGGGGCAGAAGAGTTCAAGAGGAGGGCAAAAAGAGAAAAGGATGTAAAACGAAGCCTGAAAGAAGGGCGGGGAGGCTGCGAGAGACAAGTTTGTTGCCTCTTCTCCTACAGACAGACGTCTCAGAGGAGTGAGAGCTTCATTCGGTGAAAAACAATGAACACAGACAGGACGATGGAAAATGTCAGAAGCCCATAAATGAATTGAGCTGTTGGTTTGTCAGAGATCCGCTGATCGATACAAAACTTTCTCACCTTGGGAAGACCGGAAGATCTGTGACTGCCGATGTGATCTGTCTCTTTTTTCTCCCACGACTTTCCAGTTACAGCGTTGAAGAGTTGACGAAAGGCGCTGAAATGATTTCCTCATCAGCAACGCCTCACATATTCACCGCCGTCCCTCCTCTGACTGGGACTGTTGCTGTCATTGCATCACATGAAATAATATGGTATAAGTGGAATTATTTAATGATGGCGAACGTCCTCACCTTCGTCCCTCATCACAAAGTCAGTGATGAATATTTAAAGCACGAGGAAAACCTGAGTCATCTCCGGTCCTCACAAGTAAGAGAAGTAGAAGTTTAAATGGGTCCACATCTCGGCATTATTATGTAATTTTTAGATTGTCGTTAAATTGAACTATTTGTTTGTGTCTCTGAATTTCTTTGTATATTTGTTTTTCCTTTTCACACGTTTGTGGCCTTTAATAGACTGAGATAATCACTCTGGTGGGAACTTGGAGAATAACTGTTGGATGCAGTTTAATTTGAGGCTGCTGCCTAATGAGCCGCCGTGCCGATGATGATTTTGCTTCTCATAGCTGTTTACACAAAGCTTTAAATTGACAACACACCGATCTGATTCAGTGCAGACAGAAACGATCTCATTGGTTCCAGTAATCTTTGGTGGGTGGAGCCTAATTAACTCTAAAGCTCTGTCAAGAAGAAACATGAATAATAAAGAAAGAAAACACCAACAGACTTAATGACCACTTTTAAATCAGGAGAAGCCAATTTGAGAGCTGAATCTGTTGTGTCTCATCTTGGTGATTGTGTGTTTTTTATTAATATTAATTAATTCACACAACACAATCTCACTACATTACTATATTATGTTTTGTCCATATTATCTGCAAAGGTCCAACTGCCAGCAACATTTTCTGACCAGTGTTGTAAAAACATGCTCTCTGATGGGCCGCTTCATCTAATTGGAAGAATATACTTTATTAAAGAGTTCATTAATAAAATCTGAAGGTTGACAGGAAAGATAAAAACTTCAGCAGCAGCAGCAGATGGACGATGATGTAAACTGACGCTGTTGTTATTTAAGTTATTTAACCAACTTTTTTACCCATTTTAGTGTTTTTCACATCACTGTTAAACACCAAACACTTCACTCATTCAATAAAGTCTGTAGTCATGTAATCAAGTAAGATTTTCAAAAAACATTTAAATGAGGAAATATTTACTCAACAAGCCAGAGACTGAGAATAAACATTCCTATTTGAAAGTTTCATTTCTTCCACAAATGAAATGCGTTTGCTCGGCCTCTGAAGGTCTCACATTCCCCTCGTGTTGATACGAATCTTCAGCTTCTGCAGAAATATTACTCCTCGTGCGCTCTCACTCCGGCCTGTTTCTCTTTGTGAAGTTATTGCCTTCATCCTTTCAGCATCATCCAAGTTGCAAAAATGTGAGAAAGAAAGTGTGTTTTGTCATTATTTATGCATGCAGGCTGCAGGGTGGCGGTGGGGGCCGTCATCTCCAATCAGACTCTTTCTTCTTTTTTTTTTTTTGGAGCTGAAACACTGAGGACTTCGCTGCTCAGGTTTTTGTTTGCTTTTCACTTCAGTTTTGTTTCGTGTCCTAATAATTATCTTCCCATGTTGTGTCTGCATTGAAGCGAAGAGTCTGCTGATAGTTTAACCCGATCAAAGCGCTGCTCTTTTGTTCATCTGACCCTTTGTCACGCTCCTGCCGTGACCCCCATCTCGGGTCTGTCTGTGGTTGTTGTTGGCCATTCGATGATCTAGTATTTCCAATGCATTTCCTAAAGACTAAACTCCTTTTATTGCACTCGCTCTCGCAAGTTTAATTCTTGTTCTTGTTCTTGAAGAGAAGGGGAATCACAAGCCTCAGTCAGATCAGTTGGCTGGAAGTTTCACCTCTGGGGTTTGTTAGACATTTTTTTTTGTTAGTTTCAAAGCAAAAGGATATAAAGGGTCTGTAATAGTTCAGACATTAAAACGAACCCAAAAACAAGAGTTATACTGACGTACAGCTTAAAGGAAAATGAGTGAGTTTGATATCTGTATATCTGTTATGATAGAGCAGTGATGGACATTAATGCTTTAATATATATTAGCGAAATATCAAGAAAATAAATATTGTAAATACACAGTTGTATTTTATTTTTAAATAATCTTATATGATGTGTTGAGAATATAGGAGGGAGAAAACCATGAAGACTGATAAGAAGTCAGGCCTGTCTGTCATGGGAGCAGGTGAGAAGAAAAAGTAATGAGGAGATGTGACTTTTGGTATTTCATCTGATTATTCTGGTTTCCAGCTTTGCAGTCTTGCTCAGAAACTTATTTACATGCATTAAATAAGGTTTTTTCCAGAACAGCAGGGACTTATTAAAAAAAAAAAAAAAGCTTATAATGTAATGGTGACATTTAAGAATCACGAGAGACAAACTGAGTTGAATTAATTCAATGAATTGATCTGTGGACTTTCATTTAAACGACCCGGTTCACGGTGCTCGGAGCAGCGGCTGTGTCTGTCAAAACCGGCGTCCTTGGATGGAGGCACTGGAGGATTAGTTAAGGGACTGATTGTGATTCCTGATTTAGTTTCTGGCTTGAACACTGATTAACAAAACCTGACTGCTGCAACTGACCTCATCACACCCTCATTTATAAAAACACACATTCATTTCCATTCCTCTGCAGCCTCGTTCTTCTTGCTTAAATTTACATTTTACCAATTTAGCAGATGCTTTTATTCTTAATTTACATTTAGATTGTCTAATGCATTCAGTTTGTTATCCAGTTACTTAGAAATGGCTGCAGTGAGTGAATCTGTTCAGCATAATGTTTTTTAAAAGGTTAAGTGTTTTCCTTTTAAGGGTGCAAACCACAAAAATGTGGACGACCCGAAACGCTGACATATTTTATGGACTCAAGCTTGAGAGCAGTTTGCCTCCGTCACAGAAAAAATGTTACACGCTGAGGTGAACCTGGGCAGCCATCCATGATCCCTTGCCCCATTTCGGAGGAGATGCTCACCCAGGGGAGCAGACAGCGAGGGGCACTTTGACTTGAACAAGCTCCAAATATCAGACCCAAAAGCCAAGCAGAGCAGAAGGAGCTGCGGAGGAAAAACAGCAGCAAGTTTAAAAAAATAAATAAATCACAAACTCCCAGCGGAGAATCATAAATAAAATCTCACAGCTGTGAAAACGTTCCTCTGGTCACTGATCTCATACAATCTTAACCATCAACTGTGATGAATGTATAGACGTGACAACTTTTCCTTTCCCACTAAAGCACAAGTTCATTAAAATTGTGTTTGAGTGAAACACTTTTAAATTGTGAGTTTACTCTGAATGTCAGTGGTGTTACTTCTTGTGCCTCTCCAGATTACGGAAGTTAAGTGACAAAGCTTGAGCGGCTAAAAACAGGATTGAAATAATGTTTTCAACTGTGTGGGCAGTTTTTAGAAGCGTGTTGTGACGGTGGATGGAGAGTAGAGTTTACCTTCCTTTTGTCCGGTTTGTCGATTTGTCCTTTTGTCATGTTTCAAGCAGACGTGTCAAAAATGCCGTAATGTTGCTGAACGTCCTATTATGGAAGAGAAGGAGAATCACAAGCCTCAGTCAGATCAGTTTACTGGAAGTTTCACCTCTGGGGTTTGTTAGACATTTTTTTTGTTAGTTTCAAAGCAAAAATTTGATATAAAGTGTCTGTAATAGTAATATGTAATAGTAATAGTATGTAGTATATATACTATGTAATAGTATGTAATAGTAATAGACATTAAAACGAACCCAAAATCAAGAGTTATACTGACGTACAGCTTAAAGGAAAATTAGTTTTGACGTAATCACAAAAATAACACAAGTTTGTGTTGTAGGTTTGATGGAAAACCTCCTCTGGCCTGTTTACCTATGCAAGCATTTGTCAAAACAACATTCTTACATCATCAAATACAAGTTGGTGTGTGTGTGTGTGTGTGTGTGTGTGTGTGTGTGTGTGTGTGTGTGCGCGCGGCCTCTGGCCAAATGAAATACCTCTTGCATCCTAAGGTGTGTTTCACAGCTGCTACATCAAAGCTCTGTTCAAAGAGACTGAGGAGTGCATGAACATTGTTGTGAATGCTACACACCTGCATCCAACACACACAAGACAGACACACAAACACAGAAGTCACTAAAGTCACTAAATATGCAACAAGACACTTATGCACACATTTGCTATTGGTTGCTAAAATCAATTGTGCAAAGAAATCCTGAGTTTGTACTTTCAACTGTCCAACTCAGACGCACAAATCATACATTCAGAGTGTGATGGTGCTTTAATAAAGACCGTTTGGGTGAAAAATCCAGACAGGACTGTACGACTGGACGAGCAAATATGTGTCGTTTGGCCGGAGATGGAGACGGTGAGGTCACATAAATCAGAAGGCGTTGTACGGTGGCCGGTTTGGGACACATCACAGCTGAACCTGGGCTCAGTTTAAAGAAGGTCTGTTTACCCAGAAGCCTTAAAGAGGCCTCGCTCTTTATTTTTTTATTTTGGCTGACAGGATGGCTGATGGATGGACGGGACGGGTTGATTTGTGTCGGAGGTTTTCTATTAATATCCTGATGCGGTGTCTGGAATCCGGGGGGAGTTGTGATATATAGTTGTTGCACTTGTCGGGTTTGCAGTGTTGTGAGTTTTAATGTGTGTGAGCAGGAATCGCCTCCTGGAGATCAACAGCCTTTTCCAAGTATCGCTTTTGTGTGTATATTTTTATATATTTTAGGATTAACCCTGAGCTGGTGTCAGGTGGAAATGACGCGCACGCACAAAAACAACACACATCCTACTTACTGCACATGAATGTGTACATTCTCTTTTCACCGTACGTTCTTTTTCTCGTACAAACTGAAGGATTCATCCATTTAGAGTTAAAGAAGTGGAAATAAACTGAACATAAGCAGCCGTTATTATTCTGATGAAAGTAATGTGTCAGTATATTTACTTTTTTAAGATAGATTTTAAGGTTTTATCATGAAGCTGCACAGTTTCATTTTGAGAGATAGATATTTAGGAGCCTTAATCTGGGTTTACGTCTTGTGTGTGTGTGTGTGTTGTATTTTCTCGCCTGTGTCTTTCTGTATCAGTCAGCGAAATCAGATTGTGATCGCACATCAAACAACAGTCTCGTAACGTAAACCAGTTCTTGGTAACACTGATATGTGATTTGTATGGAGGGTATTTCAGTCTGGATGTTTTTCGGACTGAATTTTTTAGGATATTAATCTGAGAAAAGAGCGACGTGTTACTGTTCGACTCTCCTGCTGTCGTCGCCTTTGATGCTTTAATCCAGGTCAAGTCCTCATCATGTTTGACATTTACCAGTTTGGTTGTTGCAGCTGGAAACCGTCATGCTGTTCTGTGAAGCCTCTCACTGACACCGTCCTCCAATAAAAACCAGCTCATTAGTCTGATTTGGGGGTATTTTATGCTTTTAGCCAGCGGTGCGTTAAAGAGAGGCAGGAAATACGCAGTGACATTAGGAAACCACAGCTTATGTGACCATAAGCGTGTAAACGTTTTATTGACATCTAGCTGCTATACTTATTATTCAAAAGAAGACTTTGAATTGGAGCTCACAGTGGTGAGAAAAAACAAATCTGGGATATGATTATGAGCATTAATCCTACCTGGAAGCTGATGGTTTTGTAAAGTACGTGGCAAACAAAAGGAAACGGCAGCGATGCCAAAGTACACAGAAAGTAACACCGACACAAAAACTGCACCTCTGATCCCGAAAGGCCTAAACCGAGACCTGATTTCCACCTTTGGCTCTAAACATAATTTTAAGCCAGCAGTGAGGCCGACTGTGTCCTTTGTGCAGATGAGCCTACGTGTGTGTCCATCTGCTCGTCTCTATTTTTAAGGTCCGCATTTGCGTCTGCATGCGTGTTTACTTTTACTGCGAGCGTGCACATCGCTCAGTTGACAGTGAGTTTATTAACCGCTCTGGTCTGGAGCTGCTGCAAAGATCTCAGCTCATGGCAGAAACCCTCTGAAGTCCACGATGCCGCAGCTCTCTAAATCAGTCCTCACACAATAATCTGTCCAAGATTCGATTGTTTTACATCTGATTACGTTTAAATATTCACCATTCGTCCGATGACTTTGATTTGTTCCTCCTCTGAACTCTGAGGACGAGAAATGGATTCCCATGCAACTATTGGAAAGCTCAGCTTCGATCCAGGTGTTGATAATGAAGATCCATTACAGAATAAAAGGGTGTTTGTTCCTGGTTCCTGGGTGTACCAGTTGGGTTGCACCCATGGAAATAACGGATGCTGTGGTTTCTGGTGACTGTGTGTCGATGCTGGAAACGCATGTGAGCTCATCATCCTCATCAGCGCTGCCGAAGGAACTGAATAAGTCATGATTCCTGTTGTCTGAGGAAAGGAAGAAGAATAACCAGGTCTCTGTTTGTTCAGTGTAAATATCGTCCCCTAAGTGTGATCAAAACCAGGACAGTGTAGACATGTGGACTATTGGTTTGCATATCTTCTGTGTGCCCTGTTTATTTCCAGCAGTGCTGAGAAGTCCGGGCCGGCTTCTCCGGTATTCCTCCTGGGCAGTGGGAGCTGAAGTACGGCAGCGGGGTGGACGTGTTTTCAAATTAGTGGATTTCTGTGTCAACAGTCTCTCTGCAGAACATTTTTACAGCTGAGAACAGATCTTTGGCCTCCTGCGGTCAGCGCAGCTGTAAAAAGTGGCTCGCTCTCTGTTTGTGATCCAGCTGTGAGGTCAGAGTCTGACGAGACATGTTAAATAAAGATTAGCTATAAATATATGTAGCTAACTCTGTAATGTTTATTAAGTATTTGAAATTTGTGCTTTGAGCTTAGAATTGATTTTTATTGACACATTTCTGTCAGCTTCCTTAAAAAAAAAGAAAAAGGATGAAATAAAGGGCAAAAAAGGATCATTTCTATATAAATATACATGACACAATAAAATAAATATACCTTATTAAAAACTTGAACAGGACAGCACTTGTGGCTCTGGGAAGTTGAGATGGGCTGTTTCTTATTGATTAAACAAGCCCAGGAGTCCTTTTTCCTTCTCTGTAGTTAAAATATAAATCAATATTAAAGTGCCATAATATTGCAGACTTCAGAGAGCCGATAAATATTAGTGAGTGAAACTGAAAAGCAGAAAGAACTAACGGATGAAAAATCAACTTGGCGATCTTGTGACTTCACCTGCAAGATACGACAAAAAAAAAAAAACAAAACAAAACCAAAACATATTGCAGTCATCGTTAAATAAATAATTTATTGGCTCTTATTCCTTTTTGTCTGGAGATTCGTTGGTCTTCGTTTTGACCCGTCGGCCAAAGAGAGGCCTCCTCTGAGCCGTGTGCATACTTGTGTTTTGCACTTGCTCTTCGGTGATTTGTTGCCTCTGGTGGGTGCGAGCACCCCGGTGAGGAATGCCAGCCGTGTGTTGATGGTGACGCCTGAACATTTCAGCAGATAAATCAGACGGTCGGCGGCGGCTGAACTGTGTGCACAGCCAGCATCATCTGCCAAACTCCTGGTTTGGAGCGGCTGACATGGTGCAGTCGGTCCTGTGCCACCTGGCTTCATCAATCATCAGCCCACTCCCCCACCCCACCACAATCTGCTTCACCTCGGCCTGTTCTGGCTTTTCCAAACGTTTGCTTTGCTGTGTCTGTGTGAAGAAGGCTGGAGAGGAAGGCAAAGAGACGAGAGGTGAGAGAAGTGGTTTCATACTGAGAAGGTAAAAGGTTTGGATGTTTTATCGCACAGATGTGCGTCTGATATGTTTTGTTTGTCGTCTGAACTGCAGATTCCCATTCTGAACACGAGGGTGACGAAATGATTCACTCATTCCTATTTTCCTGCTCTGACCTGGACGTCAGATTATCGCTCTGTTCTGCATCTTCTGGCTCCACGTTCAGTTCAGCTGGAAACGGAAGTTCATGCTCATTAAAAGTTAAAGATGGAGACGAACGAAATAAAAGGAGACAGCAGAGAATAGGCTGAGATGTTTTTGAACTAGAAGAAGGACAAAGAGGAAAGGAAGGTTTCAAAGGTGGACAGATGAGTTGGATGTCTGATGGAGGACAGAGAGGGGGCCCGTCCATGTGCAGCAGCTGGGCTTCTGCTCCATCTGAGGAGTGGGTGGACAGTTTCCAAACAAACTGCCTGCTCAGACATGGAGAAGGGCGCAGAAGGGGTGAAAGAAGTCAAAGCTCGAGGAGAGAGCTGGTCTGTCTGCGCTGTCAGACAGGGAGCTCCGCATTCCCGGAGCTGACACTTGAACATCAGTCTGCAATCTGCCTGACTATTTACTTTAGTTTGTGAGGTTGGTGAGAACTCATCAGTTTATCCTGGCAGCGGCGTCCTGTTGGTCAGCACCGAGCAGACCTCAGGAACTGAAATCTGAAATCACATTATTGTGTTGACAGAATAAAGACAATCAGATATTTAGAGCTGATTTCTCATCATCAATGAGCAGAACTCTGGATCAGATAAAGGTAGAAACTTCAGATCAGCTCCAGAACGACCCAAACGCTTGAGAGGAACTTTTCTTTGGTTACTCTGCTTCACACAGTTTTTATCAAGAAAAGAAGGAAAAACTGTCAAATTTTTGTTGTTTTCTGAAATGAGGTTGGGGTTTTGGAAGTTGGAATGAAACAGAAAGGCCTTAATGTGGCTCCTAAAGAATGAACAGAAGGAAGCCGTGCTGCTGTGACACACCGATCACACGCTGGTCTCCATAATCTGATCGATGCAGGTTCAGCTGGAGGGTTGAAAGAAATTTCAACTCCTCAGGACATAAATCCCAACTAAGTAGCGGGAAAATGTCTCCACTTAAATTTCCTGTGATATTTGGCAGACGTTCTTCTTATTCCTGGACTGGCAGACGCTCAGATTCTCCTTCGTTCACTGTTAACTGCTGAGCTAATTATCCAGATTAATGTAGACTTCATCCTGCTTCCCGTAAGAGGTTGTAGTTTAATTCAGAGTAAATGGAGCCTCAGTAGCTGCAGAATCTCGGCCAGATTTTGGACAAAAACATCCATTTAGCGGTGGATATTTTTCCTCCGGCCAGCAGGCCTTGTTTCCGCACAGCGTCCAGCCTGCATCCTGCCGCACATGAGCCGGACTGAGGCTTGTTTTTTAGCCACATGCCAGCAGGAGAAGTTTTGAGACATCATTCCCACAATGCAGTGCACCGTGGGAGCGCCTGCTGTTATACGTATATTAACAACAATCTGGTGAATGGATCTTCTAATCCCACAGCAGGATATCAGCAGCCCGAGAACTGGTCTGGTCGTAAATAATAAGACACGATTATGTTTGTATTTTTGAAATCAGAATGATTATTGGTCAGATAATTCACGTACCGCTTTTAGAGTTTATCATCCTGACAGCCATGAAGTCATGTGTGGATTGATCTGTGTTTATTTATGGTTTTGTTGAGAGCATGTCTTGTTTTTGAAGCAGCAGAGGCACTAAAACATTTTGTCTGGAGAAACATTTTCTCACAGCCATATAAGGTTGAGTCTATGAGAAGAATTAATGAAAACATGCGTCTAAAATATGACGCAAAATGAAATATCGATGGCAGAGAAGTAGTTAGAATTACTCAGTAGCCAAGTAGAAGTCGGCTTAAAGAAGATTCTGCTGTGGAAAAGCAGCTTTGTGTTGAAAGCACTGCCGTCTGCCCTGAAAAGGATTTTATTCTGAACAAAATATAAAAGCTTTTGATTTACATGAATAACATTTTCCTAATCAAGCGCCTCTCACGGAGAACTCTCCCGTATGGATGACGGCCCTGAGCAGCCATCCTTTACAATCCCACTACATACAAAATATTACCAGACATTATTGTAGCCCATTCGGATCGCCTTGTACAAGGATGTTTTCAAGGTTTTTCCCCTCCAGAGAAGACAAACATGCTGCAGACAGATGTCAGTTCCTGCTTGCTCGCTGTTCTCACAGTGAGTGACGCTAACGGCATCTGCCAGCCGTCACCTTGCTCCACTCCGAGCACGTAAACGTCAAGGCAGCGATGGAATATAAAAAATAGAATAAAAAAAAAAGAAAAATTCTATAAAGAATTGAAACATCTGGAACTTCAGTTTTTGTTTTAGACTCTGCTGTTCAGTATTCAAGCAGAAGTGAAACTCATGAACTCTGAACCCTTTAAAACGCCCTCTAACCTACTTTCCTAATGACTGACTATTATTTTACAGTTTTTATTACTGAACAATCAATCACAACCAATTTACTGCCGAGTGACTTATTTATGGTTAAGATAGACAGCTCATACAGTCCCTTTCCGTTATCCAGCAGCTCCAGCCATTCATAATCAAATATTGTTTTGATTTTTGATGTTATTGAATAAAAAAGTCATGATAGTTATTTCATTATTTGGCTTTCTACCTTTTTCCATGAGCCAGTTTGTTTTTTGTGGCTTTACTGGATCAGGATGTCCTGCTTGGGGCTCAGTGCGGCTCATATGGTGCTCTAACTCCCACGGTGACGCCTTCATAAGGTTCTTTAGGCTCTTCTTCTTCTAAATGAGTGAGTTCGTCCAGTGAGCAGTCCCTGTATTGGCCCCATGACGTGATGCAGCGAGTCCGCAAAATGTTTTGTCCTTTTTCGTCTCCTTCTCGGTTCGGTCAACATCGCTCTTGATCTTTCCGCCTTGTAAAATGGAGAGCTTGAAGCAACAAACTGACGCAGGCTGTTGTAATTCCTGAAAAAGTAGGTAATCGATAAAAGGAGTTGAAATACACAAAGGCAGGTTTAAGGTGTCGGTAACGAAGAGATAAATTACAACATTTCATCATAACAAAAGTCCTGGAATGTGTTGAAAGTGGCCGCCTGAGAGCATCCAAAGGGGGATATTTACTTTAAGTCGGCAGGACGGAGTTTTAGTTATGCAAACTTTCCTGCAAAGCATAAATAATCCAATTGGTGTGGCAAAATGTGGGCGGAGCTGGAGCAGCAGATCAGTCCGAGAGGTGAATGGACCTGATTCAGGCGACTGTTCCTAAATCCTACAGGTACTGGTCCAAAGGGGATCAAAGGAGTCCAGAGGGGTCCATAGGGGTCCAAAGGAGTCCAAAGGAGTCCAAAGGGATCCAAAGGGGTCCAAAAGGGCCCAAACGAGTCCAAAGGAGTCCAAAGGAAACCAAAGGAAACCAAAGGGAACCAAAAGGGCCCAAACGAGTCCAAAGGAGTCCAAAGGAAACCAAAGGGATCCAAAGGGAACCAAAAGGGCCCAAAGGAGTCCAAAGGAAACCAAAGAGAACCAAAGGGATCCAAAGGGGTCTATAAGCGATCCAAAAGGGGTCCCAAGGGTATCAAAGGAGTCCAGAGGGATCCAAAGGGGTCCAAAGGAGTCCAAAGGAGTCCAAAGGGAACCAATGGGATCCAAAGGAGTCTATAAGCGATCCAAAAGGGGTCCCAAGGGGTCCAAAGGGGTCCAAAAGAATCCAAAAGGGCCCAAAGGAGTCCAAAGGGATCTAAAAGGGTCCAAAGGGATCCAAAAGGATCCAAAGCTGCATCTGAATATCTGAGCTCTGCAGAACTGTTTTTGGTTTGAGGCGGTATCTCATCACTGAGCCAGCGCTCCAGTTCAGCTTGAAGACAAAGTGAAAGGCCTTAAAACGGTTCAAGAAAAACTTATATTTATCCATCTATTTTGGTTTCAGTGATTCAAAATTCAGTTACAAAGACAGACTCATTTTATTTAGATACACCTCCTGAGACAAAAAGTTTTGTTCGTACCTAAATGTATTTTGTGGCGTTGGTGTGTGTCCATGTTGTCTGTTTATTGCCTCCGTTTTTTAGTTTCACATTTTCAATACAGCGTTTGTTTTTTTAAATGATGGTCTCATTTGGAGGAAACGACACTGCAGTGGGGGGCGTGGCTACTTTGTGATTGACAGACCGAGGCACCCAATCAGGGTAGAGTTCACAGCAGGTCAGCTCAACCTGCTCCACCAGATATGAAAACAAAACGAGGTGGTGACGTCTCTTTGGTAAACTGATGGATCTTGACTGCTCCGACATGGTGGCCGTCAGCTGACTGATGTTTTAATATCTGTGGGCAGAGCGATAAAACTGTCTGACTGTTAAATACACACTTCGCTGTCAGTTTGTGTTGTATGCTAAGTCCTGTGTCCTGGGAAACTGTGCCTGGTTAATATTTGGTCCACAGAACTGTCAGTAAGATCGGTGGCACTTCGCACGTGACCAAAAATAATGGCCTGCAATAAAAATGTGCAAATGTAATTAATTACATTAACAACCAAATGGCAGCTTGTTTGAAACAAAGTTTATTCAAGCTTAATTTTATTTTAAATCCTTTAAGCAATAACAATAACTAAAACAACAGCTGGAGTCTGAAGATGGAGACAATCAGCACCAAGTTTTTGAAGCCTCATCGTAAAAAGACATTTCGTATTTAGTTATCTTTGGGTTTGGCCTCAGTCGATACCAGACCTGCGACGGATAAGACGGCGTTGTTCTTTCTAATTAAAACTTTCCTGGCGAGGGCGAAGAGACTTTTTGTCTTTTTACAGTTCCAACTTTCCGGCTCTCAGCAGAATGAGGGATGTAATCTAGTAGATATCAGATAGCTGACAGTTTATAGTTCTGTCTCTGGCACACAGCTGTGGACTCTGAAGGAGAGTCTTTATCAACTTTGGGGTGCCAAAGTGCCAGGAACTGCTTGCTTAAGACTACCAGGATTATGAAACTGCAATAAAACACACACGCACACACACACATTGATTTATGCTGCTTGTTACTTCATGATAAGCTGCTTTATAATGTTGTGTTGATACAATGGACTTTGGCATTTGTCATTCATGGGAATGCGTGAGCATTAAGGAAGGAAAAGCAGACCACAGGGCTCAGGGTTACTGAGCTGTGGATGGGCAGACCAGTCAGGGAGTCCACACTGACCCCGGTCCACCACCAAAACCTCCTGAAATCCCCAGAACTGGACCGCAGAGCAGTGGAAGAAGGCAATCTGGTCTGATGGATGAGACCAGAAAAGAAACAATATTTTATTAAACATTGTTATTATTACATAACACACTGGAAGGGGGTGGGGGGGGCACAGCTCTGGTGAATCTGGGTTGCTTATGTCTCAGCAGGGTTAAGTTCTCTAACACTTCCCACTGTTGTTACAGAGTCACTGCAGTGATACCGGCACGCCTCGGACCCGCAGCCCCACCCCTCCGTTCGCTCTCATGGGCCTCTGAGTTCGCTGTGTATTTACAGGACTTCATGTCACTTTTAATGGCCTACTTTATTTCAGCTTTCATTGGATTTTTGGTTTACAAACAAACCAGCAGGCAGAGGAATCCGACTGGTCGGAGTCAGGCCCAGTGGGTGGAGCTAAAGAAGCTGTTTCCAAATTCCCCCAAAGATACAGATCATTTCTTCCCAGAGAATTTGAACTTTTGGATTCAACTTTTTTTGCCTCCTGCTGTATCATTGGTCATTAGCATCAGTAATCAGTTTACCTCCTTTCAGCGATAGAAATGTCTCTCCTCACAGGTTTTTATATTTCAGCTGCCTGTTTGTGCGTCTTCTCTCGACGTTCATCACAGCAAACGGGAAGAGACTGTTGAAGTTGGACATTATTCCCTGAAAACACTCCCACGACTGTGATGACGTTAAATGAAACCTGACTGTCTTTATCTGCTCTGATGGCTTACCTGAAGTAAAATCCCGAATGTGTCTGTGACTTCTGGGAAGCAACTCTGTTTGTTAAAATGAAAAATAAAAAACAACAGATGGGGAAAAGTGACCATGTACGGTGGCTGTTTATTGGTGATTCATAAACCTTGAAGGATTAGCCAACACCGCTCATCCAACAGCAGGATTACATTTGTAAGGATTCAGGGAAAGCCGCTCTGGCTTTGGACTTTGCCCCAGATGATCTGAATTACGGGAACCGGCGTTGAATTGTTGGTGTTGTTATCTTGTAAAAAAATTGGCGTGTGTTAAATAATGCAGACAAGAGGCTGCATTGTTCCCAAGTGAGCAATAATGTTAACTCTCATGTTGGCCTGACTTGAAAACAACTCAAGTCTCTAATAAACTCTTATTTTGGGTTTTTACTCTGCTTGTTTTTATTTTTAGTTCGAAGAGAAGATCATTTTTTGTGCTTGTAGAATTGATCTATTTCATATTTACTTCACGGTTTGATAAAAGTTTAATATGTGTATTCAAGATCAAAGTTACAACATCACAATCATTTTTGATGTTCATCAGGTTTTCATAGTGTTGTTCCCTCCGACGTCCACAAACCTTTGAAGAACCTTTTAGCCAGTGAGTTCTCCGTAAAGGTGCTGCTGTGGACCTGGAGGGGCACTGGACTGCCTCCTGCAGGCCTCACACCTGCAGCACCGATGTGGTGAACTTTCGCTGTTTGCCTTGAGGGAAGAAGGAACACAGCTCAAATATGATGATTATAAAACTGGCGGCCTCTCAGTGTGTGTGTGTGTTTGCATAAACTCAAGGAGACCTGAGAGGCATTGACTTTATGACATATTACATAATCAAGTGCCTTATTAAATTATCATCAGCGCTCTTCCTATTTGCTCACCGTCTGTCGTTCTTTGCTTCTTCTTCTGTCTGTAAACTCCGTACCAACTTTGCATTGAAGGAACATCCGCATCATTAACCCCGTGTTTTTAAGACTGTGTTTTTGAGAGTGTGTGTCTGAGAGGTCACTGTGTGTGTGTGTGTCTTCGGTTACAGAGTTTATACAGTCATTCTTTGGACACTCCAGCAGGATTTTATGGCTTTCTCCACTGAGTCACTCTGCAGCTTCAAGCTTTCCAAAGTTCCTGACAGACAGTGACAGTTGGGACTGATGGACAGATTCTTCTTTAGCTTCAGCCTCAGTCTTAGCTCTGCAAGTCACAGTAACTTTTCTGATCAGAGAATCTGCACATGAACTGTTTTCCATCAACAAATGGATCTTCAGTCTTTAAATGTCACCCATTGTCATTGAATGCCATGTTTAACTTTCATAAGTCTCAAACCCAAAGTGTACATAGAAGCTGCTGCAAATCTTTTCAGCTAGATGGCTGAAACCGGAGAACGTTTATTATTATGTTCGCTGGGAAATTAGTAAATAATATTGTTTTCTATTCCATCTCTAGACAAAAACACACTAAGTGGAGATTTTTCATCAAAAGTGTCAGAGTGTCAGAACCTTTTAGAAAACAAGCTGAATTCTCTGAGAGCCTTCCCAGATGGGCTGAAAACACAAACCTGTTTACGATCCAAACAAACCCGTTGGGCCTATTTGTTAGATTTCTTAGATGGACTTTTTAGTCTAGCCATAATTTCACAAAGCTTGAATCAAATGTGCAGATAGTTACTCCAACTCTGCACAATCCATCGCAGCAGGAGTCAGTAGGAGGTCGTGTTTGGAGAACGTTCAACCCCCTAATCTGCTGCAGATCCTGTTGAAACACTATGTTGGAGGAAGGACTAAATAAACTTTCAGTTGACTTCAGTTTGTCATTTAAAAAATTATGAAACCACTTATGGGGAAGTGAAAATAAAGACACGAAAAGTCTGTTATCAAACACCCAAAGCATGCATTTCATTCCACAGACCTACTTCCTGGCTTCTCTCCTGACTGACTGGATTAACTGTGTCTGCATGAGCAGCCGTGGCCCAAACGGGACTCAGACAGACTCCTTAATCTGCTTCATTTACTTGGATTAAACCCGGGAGTTGTCTAAAACTCATCTGGTTGGCTGGGGGCTTCACTCACCAATCAAATAGGTGAGTAAACTGCTTCTGTACCTGATGGGGGTACAGAAAGAAATCCAGAAATACTTTATAATACTTAGAGGAAGAAATGATTCAGCTCTAAGTATTTGGTCCTCTTGCCTCTGCTTCTGTGATCCGTCCTGACATTTAACGGGGGAAATGCCTGTGAAATACCGTCTGGTGTCAGCTGATGTGATGAATCGATAACATGATGAGGCGCAGACTTGTATAACTCCCGGGAAGGTCCCATCAGTTCCTTCATATCTCTGCCTTTTGTATTCTTCCTTTCAAAATCCCTTTCCTCCATCTCCATTTATGGCTTTTCCTTACTTCCTTTGCATTTTGTTTTTGTCTCTCCACCAATTTCTGGATTGATATAGATATCTTAGCTCTAAATGTAAAGTGCCTTGATGTAACTTTGTTATGATTCCATGCGTTATAAATTCATTTGATTTGAACTGATATCTCATACAAGCTGAATGAGTGAACGTTGTCTAGAAGCCTCAGTGGATTTAAAAGGTGGAGCGTGAACAGACAGTCTTCTTGGATGTAGACCTTGAGACTCCATAATTGTTGTCGAGCAAATTCTGCTGTGAGTGCTGGATTAGTTGAACCAATCTAAAAGTCACACTGAAACAGCCATGAGAATGAAAAGGAGCCCAGTGAGGCTAAATGTGACACAGGAACTAAAAGAGACGCCCACATCTCACTGCTGAAACAGGAGAGCCCCGAGACCGCCGTCAAAATTCAAATTAGCATTTAAATTAAATTGGAAAATTCTTCAGTAAGTACTGAAGTGCGTTTTCCCGTCTTGTGGGTGCAGACGAGAGCCGCGGCTCTCCGCCAGAGCTTAGTTTTCCGTTGCCCGCATTGCTAAACGTGGGCTCCACTCTGTCACAGTCGAGCATTACGCCGCCTGGAGAGCCACACGGTTGGCAACCCGATTGCCCCCTCACCAACAGGCGGGCAAATTTAATTACAGCTGTCAAATAAAACCAAACAGAGTCCTCCGTGTGCCTGCGCTCGGAGGGAAACTCAAGAGGGAGAGAGTCTGTCCAGATGTCTAAAGGGTAATTTCTGTTGCTGCTTAAAACAGAGCGGAGGAGAAGGTTGTGAGTAATGAGGACTTGGTCGGACAGGCGGCAGGAACGCAGGAGCAGACTGATAATTAGTGAGGATCAAAACAAAGGGGAGGAATTTGAAGTGAAGTGGCAGCTGGTGTGAAGGCAGGCGCTGGCCAGGATACAGCCTCGATCCCCCCAGAAGGAGATGGAGTGGGCTAAAGATTTAAATCAGCGGGTCTTCAAGTAGAAACACACTTTTTCTGCCCAACCTTAGACTGCTGTTGGCAAAGTTAAGCTTCATGCAATTAGGTCTTCAGATCCCAGATAAAGAGATTATTTCATAAACTGAGCTGAATTCCAAATTCACTAAATCTTCTGTCATCCAGGTGTTACCTCTTTCCATCGAATCCATCTGAGTCCGGTCTGAGTTAAAGCATTCAGAAAACTTTCAGTCTGTTTGTGAACATTTTCCAATCGCTTTGTTTTTCCACACGACTTTTACAGTGAACTCGAACTTGAAGTTTTATTGCCGACGTTCAGCGTTACAGTTTTGTGGTTCTCTAACATCAGGCTGGTTATTTGGAGCTTTTCTAAATGCCACTTTCAGGAAAGATTAAAAATGCATGCAACTAGAGATTTCACAGGTTTATCAGAAAGTTTGCTGTGAACAATTGACTGGACTTGATCCAATCCAGATTCTGGATAGTGAAGCAGAGGCCAGTGGAGATGAGCAGCGGTGATTACAATCCCTCAGGGTCCAGACAGAGCTGGCTGTGGAGTTAAACTGATAGAAAACTGAACTTCTCCCCACAAAGACCCGAATCCTCCTGCAGGATACGTTGAGGAGGAGGAGGGGTGTTTGATCAGGGAAAGAACTCCTAAAGAGCGCAGGAAAAAGTCTAAAGGATCCAAACTACTGAAACCTTCGGCTGAACTTGACCCGGTGATCCAGGACGTGATGTGTTAGCAGATCTTCTTCCACCGAATGTTGAGCAGAACTAGATTTAGTTCACTGTTCATTCAGTTTGTCAGCAGAATCTCACGTTTGTTTCCTGTTGGAGACGTTCTTAGTCCATGTCCTTAAAATGTGCCCCCCCCCCCACCAGGGGGGAGCGTCAGGCCTCCTGGTCTGGTTGGTCCTGGTCCAGCTGGTCCTGGTCTGTCTTGGTCTGGTCGGTCCTGGTCTGGTTGGTCCTGGTCCGGCTGGTCCTGGTCTGGTTGGTCCTGGTCCGGCTGGTCCTCATCTGGTTGGTGCTGGTTTGATTAGTCCTGGTCCAACTGATGCTGTCTGGCCGGTCTTGGTTTGGTTGGTCCTGGTCCGACTGGTCCTGGTCTGGTCGGTCCTGGTCTGGTCGGTTCTGGTCTGGTCGGTCCTGGTCCAGCTGGTGCTGTCTGGCCAGTCCTGGTCTGGTCGGTTCTGGTCTGGTCGGTCCTGGTCTGGTTGGTCCTGGTCCTGTTGGTCCTCATCTGGTTGGTGCTGGTCTGGTTGGTCCTGGTCCAGCTGGTGCTGTCTGGCCGGTCCTGGTTTGGTTGGTCCTGGTTGCTGGCTCAGGTCATGTAACAACCCCCCCAGAAGTGTTTTGTGTTATGAGGCTTAATTGGGCTCTCTGCGGGGGAGACAGGCAGAAAATAAAGCGGGCGACAGAACCGCACAGCTGGATCACCACAAACACACACACATCCAGCCAATATGGTGATCACCTAAAGGAATGGAGACAGCGTGTGTCTGTGTGTGTCTGTGTGTGTGAGTGTGAAGCCTCATTTTGAGCGGTGTTAATAAAGTGTTCATGCTGAGCTGAGGGGACATTAACAGCATACATTGGGAGCATTTACAGTTTTAAGCATAATTGTTTGGTTCAGGTTATAAACACATAAATAAATAGAAACAAAATAAAGTAAATGAGAATAAAATAGATAATTAGTTGATTAGTTGATGATCATAATTAGGATAAGTCCCATTGACTTTTACAACAAGAGAAAATTTCTCTTGCTGGTTCATTTCTGATCACAGATGTTCATCTGATTATTACTGATATTATCAGACTGAAGCAGGAACCGGATTTATGTTTTTGGGTGATTGATGTGATTCTGTTTGGGATAAAACTGCTGACTGTGTTGACACTGGTGTTGAAATGTGAACACTACCAGGTTGGGAAGATTAACAAAAGCAACAAAACACAATGAAATGTGTATTAAATCCATTAAAAAGCTGTGAAAAGACTCAACGTGCTGTTTAACAGACAAAATCTGAAACACATGGTCACATTTAAAACAGATGGAAATAAATCTGAATCACATTCAAGCTGCTCATTTAGTTTATCCACAGCCTGACAACTTTCCCTGTTTATCCTCGGCTGTGCGTGAGCTTCTGTCTGCTGCTGCTCGCTGTTCTCCGACATCGTGGAATGATAAGTCTCTCTGGAAGGACGTTTGATCTGTCTGTGTCTCACTCGGTTCACTTCCTGTGGGTCTGATTTTATAAGAAGTCTTACAGCTGTTTGTTTAACACTTATCCTTCAGTTCCACTCAGTGTTTATCTTCAGACCTTTCAGTTTCTGGACTGGTTTGTTTGTTTTCTGTTTCTTTCAGCAGATTATACCCAAAATCAATCATCTGTTATTTTTTGTGTTGGTGTGTCTTATGTGGGATAGATTGTAAGAGCCAGTGAGACAAACTTTGTAAACAAACTTGACCAAATCTTGTGGAAGCAAAAGTTAGAGGCCAAAAGAAAACCCCTCAAATTTTATCTTATATTTGTTTATTTATCGTGAACTTGGGCAGCTAAAAAAAAAATAAATAAATAAATAAAAACTCTAATTTCAATTATGTTGTCAGTTATTAGAATATGTGCTGGAACTTTTCTGCGTTTCAGTGTCACTGAAAATGATTCTAAAAAAACACGCTGAGAAATTTTAGAAACGTCTTCAGCTCCTGCGACCCGTCAGGAACGACTTCAATCCTTAAAGAACGCCTGGAACATGATGATGCAGATAAAACTGAATTCAAACTGGGTTTGGCCTGTTTCCATTTAGGTTTGATGCCTGTGTTTTAACGGCCTGGACGTCAGAGAACGCTGAAGCTGGGATTGGCGGTCGTGTGGACGGAAACGTGTGAGTCTGTGTGACTCAGCAGACACAAACCCGACTGCTCAGTTACAACCGAGCTCTAAAAGCCTTCGCTCTCTGTGCTGAAAGGTCAACTGTGTGTGACTATAACTAAAGTTCACTCTTTCTTTTCAGATAGTTGTTGGTCGGTAATAATGCCTGAATCCGTCCCGTTGTCTTGTTTTATCTTCCAAATCAACATTAAATAAGAAGTCAGAACAGTTTGAACAGACAGAAGGTGGATCGATGTGAACGAACCTTTATTATTCCTGCAGCTCTTCCCTGAATCAAACATCAAAAACAGAAAAGGAAAATTGTAATGTTGTTTTATCTATTGACTGAAGCTCCTTGAATGTATTTAAAGGAGACTTTTGTTTGACTTTGCTGCAGAACACAGGTGGACCGCCGGTTTTATAGATTTATCTGTTTCTGTTTTGTATAGCTGCTGTATGGTTGGAAATGTTTCATAAATGAAGTTTTAGTGTTGAGAAATGGTTCCCCGTGATTTCCTTATTTCATTTCATGTCTCGTCTCAGACATAAACGCGGGGAATATTTTGGCAGATATTAATGATCTAATGTGGAATAATTGTGTTGGCGTTTCATTTCCACATGAGGACATTTTTTTTAAAGGAATGGTGATGATGCCATTTCTGTTGGGACTCGTACCAAACAAGCGTTATCTCTTACTCTGGTCGGCTGGAACATCCAACCCGAGCTTTGAGAGAATGGTGAATTATTGTAACATGGATGTGTTTAGGAAGACTTTCCAAAGAGAGAGATTGGTACGCAGTGGAAAATGCCCCGTCGCTCTGGTTCTGGTGCCTGCTCATGGAGGGCTTTGGTAGCTGCTCCGCCGTTGGACAGGAAGCCAGCAAAAGCTCTGGAGGTCGGCGGTGATGTGGTCACGGCGGCGGGGTTGGGCTGAGTTCTGAATATCCTGGAGTTTACTTAGTGGATGATGTGCTGTAAATAATGTTACTGCGGCGGTGGAGTCTGACGGAGCAAAGTTTTAGCTGCATCAAACATTATTTTGGAGAACTTTATGATGAAACTGGTCGGCACAGTGTGTGTGTTTCAGATTGAAAGGGACAAAAGGTGAGACTTCTCTAGAGAAAGACTGAAGGTGTAAAAATTCCTCCTGAGGGGCTGATTCATTTTGCACCATCCCGATGCTTTCACAGTTGTAGAAGAGTTGAGCTCCTGGAGGCCACGAGGAGCTTGGTCCTGAAGATTAGCCCCGCCTTCAGTGGAAACCTTTGGCTGAACCTCAGGAGACCTCGACCAGATGAGCAGTCCGCCCCCGCAGCGCTCCATCAGTCCGTCTGCAGCTGTCTGCTCGTCTTTGTGTTTTTTTTTTTTTCTGCATCCTTGCACACGCACAGACAAATCTTTCCCGACCTGGTTCCATCTGCATTTTATCCATTTGTTCTTTGGTTTTTCCGTTCACCTAACACTCAAACTAAAAGTTGGCAGTGCCTGGCAGTGTTGCATCCTCTGCGGAGGAAAATAGATGATCCATCAGAAGCAACAGAGGCTGTCACATAAATACAGCCGGGACGGAATTAAAACACGCTCTTAAACTTTGGGACGAAGATGTAAAGGCTGTTACGAGGTGGCGTGGTCATTCCTGCTTAATTTGTGGAGTCCTGTTGGATCTTTTTTTTTTTTTTAAGATGAGTTTCGCTGGCAGCCATTTAAAGGAGCCATGAAAGCCGGACTGGCGACTCACCAAGACGCTGAAATAGGACCAATGGCTGTGTTCTGCACAAGAGTGACCCAGGAAGGGGTGTCGAGCTGAGTGATGGGTCTGACGCTGCGGCAGCAAAGGAAGTAGTCGTTATGTGGCGTGCTTTTTGAACGCTGGTGGACATCTTTAGGGTCAGGCTAACCCTAACCCTAACCCTAACCCTACCACCAGAGCATCCAGAGCTGAGCAGCAGCTGGTGTTAATGCCACATGAGCTTCAGTCTGGATCAGGATTGTTCTGAATGGCGACGGGGAAACCCAGACACAGAATAAACAGAGCAGCTCCATCAGATCTGACAGCCATTTTACGCCATGACTACAAACACCGTCTCACATTAGCAGCGTCCACGTTTCGGTGCTTGCAGCTGATTCGTTGGGCGGCTGGCGGCGTTCTTTGTCATCCAGCTGAAACGTGTTCACATTTCTCTGAATAAACCTCTCAGCAGAATATTTCTGTCCACTTGTGCCGTCCCGCCCACGACCCTCCAGATATAAACAGACGTGGCCTTTATTGCTCTGCTGCCTTTTCCTTTTCGCCCTGGCTTCTGTTGACATCAAGATGTACCCACAATGCTGCACAAGACTTAACTCTCAGGCGATAGAAAGGACTTCTTCAGGGCTTTTGGCTGTTATGTTTTCATGAGTGAACACAGAATCTGTTCATCTGAACCAGTCAGTGTGTGAAAGCCCCCCCCATCTCTTTGCATTTCCACTGTGATTCACCTTCCCATTTTTTCACTGGTCTTCATCATATTTTTCCTTATAGCCCTCCTCCCCTGCGCTCTCTGTGTGACTGGATGAGAGCTGACAGACTCCAGTAAACCCTTTCAGCGGCCTCGCCCATTAGCTCTGTCATGCGTTCGACTTACCTCGCGTCCCCGACTGTGTCTATTATAGAACGGCAGGTCCCCGCTGCAACCTGCAGACAGCACCAAGCACAGTTCTGACTCCTGGCAAATCAACGTCACGATGATACAATAATCTGTCTTAGCTTGGTGAGCGCTCGGTTACAGCGGTGCCATGACCTGCATTACAAGCGAAGGGGGAAGGCAGGAAAGTCTGCAGCAGTGAGCGGTTGTTTTGCTGCACAGCTCTGCCTGCTGATTTGCCTCATGAATTCATGAACAATGTGAAGAAAGTGTCATGAATAATTTAATCAAATAAGGCATTTGTTGAAAAAAAAAACAACAACAACAACAAAGAACAAAAAGACGACAGGCTGCATTCTGGAGAAACGTTCCCACCTTTCTTCGGCAGAAAGCGACAGTGTGACATGCACATGCTGTTATAATGCCGCAGTGCTGCTCTCCAAGGTGAACCATTCCTGCTGAAGGGCTGACTTTTCAGTTACATCTCCATGTTTTATTTTTAGACGCTCTGTCTTCCGATCAACTTAGGCCTTCAGGAATTATCTGGATGTGCTCAGAGTTGAACCCTGCAGCTGCTGACGCCCGCAAACACTGTAAATAGCTCATACTGTAGTCTGGCTGCTGCGTAAACCACAGCTGGTGTTTCTGCATGCAAAATACCGAAGGTGTGCTGGGCGAGTGCAGCGGCAGAGATGGAGCTCAGCTTTGTCTGAAAGAGCAGCCCAACGAGCATTTCTGCCGTCCTGCTCAGGTTCATGTCTTCTGCAGGAAGTTATGTAGTTCATCAGAATCCTTCTGAAAGGTGGAGAAAGATGAGAAAATCAGATGGGGAAATGAGAAAATGGGGACAGAAGGTCTGAAATTCGTTCAAGATGGACAAAAATAAAGACAAAATAAGATCTCCTTAATATCATTTGGGCTGAAGGGAAACACCGTGATGCGTACGACTCTGTATGCGCTGTTAGCATACAATTTGTCATGAGAAATTTCACAAATACATTTTTTTTTTTTTTGAGTACAAAAAAAAAGTAAATTGAAACAGTATGCGATGTTTTCTGTTTCTCTTGATCTCAGACTGAGTTGATATTCAGTCAATGCAGATTTTTCCTGATGAGTTTCTGGTCTCCGTCTCCAGTTTCAAGCCTTTAAAGCAACGTGATCTTCATTTTTTAATGATGCTCCCATTCAAGAGGGAAACAGACCATAAAACAGGGGAATGGATTATGTTAAACAAAGTCCAGAGCAGGTCAGACACAGCCCCCCTCCCCAGCTGCACTTTCTCCAAATATAGTTCATCTATAAAAAAACAGATGGCTGACGGCCAAATTATAAACACGAGGCTTCGAAATGGCAGCTCGTGAAGGAGAATTAAATTCATTTCACTCAAGATAAGCTCTGTAAGTGATGCCATAGATGTAATTTGCTGATTTGCGACTTTTATTTTTAAGTCTGGCTTCAGTTTTGAGTTTAATCCAAAACAACGAGGGACGGTAAGATTAAAGTTTAGAAAGTTGAAAAAGTGTGAATGTGAATAGAATATGTGCAGTTTGGAAGGCGCCTCACAGGATCTTATGTTTGCATGTTTATTTTGGTTTGCTACGCCAGATGGATTTGCATACGTTTGTTGGTAGATGCCAAGTCGTCACAAACACACACAACAGACGCACAACAGACACACAACAGACACGCACTTTCGTAAGCTATTCAGCTTACGACCGTCTCCTTTATTCTGTGTGGACTGTGTGTGCTGAGGCTTAATCATCCTGACAGTCACACAGATACGCAGACTTGTGCATGTCGTATGCCATTTTGCTCTGCCAAAGCCTCCACAGATGACCTTTGACCTCTTAACTTCAGCGACCTCTGCTTCTGAAGAAAATGTTAACGTCAGCCATTCACAATAATTAAAAAAAAGAGGAGAACATCATGATTTTCTAACATGTATGTTTATGTCGAGGATAAAAAAGGAGGAAGAATGAGAATTTTTTTTTTTTTTTTTCTTGAGTGGTTTGATTGAATCATGTTTGAATGAGCTCAGCAGTGAAAGAGCGTTGCATTGTGGGTTGTGTCAGACTCTGTCCAGTATCTCCCGATAAAGCTGCCTGTGGAAGTTTCCAGAAGTTTTGAAACGTGGAGCTGCTCTTTCAGTTCATGTTATTTATTTATTGATCTGTGACATTCAAAAAGTGTGTGTAACATATTGAAGTGTCTTCAGCTCAGCAGCCAACTGCTAAATGGCCCGAAGAAAAGGAAAAATGGTGCAGAAAGTCATTGTAGCAACAAACAACAACAACAAAAAACTAATCAAATCAAAAGTCATTGTGGTCGTTGTCGCACACTCGAGCTCAGCACAAGGAAATGAAAACAACAGTTGAACAACGTCACGGAAAAGAAAAGGCTCCATCGTGAATTCATTTGCAGGTAATGAGCTCGTGGATATTCAGAGAACGCAGCAGTCCGACTGTAAACACTGAATCTATAAAACTCTGTGTGTGTTCAGCATCTGCAGCACCTGCCATCTGTTGCACAGTAACGCTGAGCGACTGTTGTATTAGAAGTTGTATTATTGTGGGTGTAAAACTGGCAGAGACTGAAAAAGAACTGAATTTACATCTCACCTCCATAAATAAGTCTGAATTCATTTATTTTATCATCTAAAGATAGAATGATTGTTTCTTGAGAAATCTGCAGTTATTCAGCTCAGGTTGTGTCATCCTGCTGATTCATGCGTTCAGGGTCTGTGTTGTTGCCGTCCCCTTTCATCAGCACGATAAGACGTACAGATCTGTTTGGCCTCGCCGTACGAATCAGCGACTGTCGTTCCCAAACATCTGAACAGGAAACATCAAATAGTTGTTTACGTCAGACGATCTGAAACGAAGGCAGACGAGCTTTTAGCGGTTTACCATGTTTGAATGAGTCGACGCTGGAGTTAAATGTTTTTCTGGTATAAAATCCTTGATGATGATGTATGCACAGGTAATGAAACACAAATAATCTGTAGTCCGTATTGGAGGATGGATTTTGGTGATGATGCTTCCGCTGCTGTCTGCTGTCGTGATTTGACATGATTAGTTGTTATCGGGTATGATCCTTAAGATTTGGTTTATTTTAGCGATGTGAATCTGATCTGCTCTGTCTTTGGTGGCTTGAAGTGATTTGCATTTTGTATTTGAAAGTTAATCAAAGCCGTTCTAATCTTTTGTTCATTGCGGTCTTCTGTCTGCAGGGACTCTCTGCATTTATGGTCACATGAACGTCAGCGCTGCAGGCCAGATGCTGGTGATGGAGGAACTTGTCATTGAGAGGTGAGAGCCAACTTTAAAAATGTAAATTTACTGATGTGACACCCTTCGTTGTGTTTCTCTGTTGCCGTTGAAGGAGCGACCGCTGAATTAGGACTCAGCTCGTCGGATAAAGTTTAGGCTGTTTCATCCTGAGCAGCAAAATGCCAGCCGTGCCAACAGCTCTCAGGGATTTCTGGTTTCTTCAACTTTTTCAGACCTTTTCAGGACATAAAAAACAGCTCATGGAGCATTGAACTCTTTGTTTCTTTATTTTTTTTTTTTGCCTGAACAGAGATCAGAAAGAAAGGTCGAAGGTTCAGTGGATTGTTTTAACTGACCTGGTCTTCAACAACCGGACACAGGCTGCCGACATTCAGCACAATCCCAGAGTACGATTCATTTCTCTGACATCAATTAAAATCCAAACTACAGCTTTAGCGTGGCTGCTGCGTTGTGTCGTAAACTGATCCAACAGATCTGCACATCCAAAACAGTTTTCTTCGTGATGAGATATTTCAGCTGAGGGTTTGTTGCCTCTGTAGCTCAGTCGCCTCGGGCTTGCTGGTTTGATGAAAACGGAGATCGTCCTCTAAATGTTGGGTGGTCTTTTTCTTTTCTCTGTGCTGGAATGTAAAGAGTCTTTCTTTTTTATTTATCTCCCTCCACTTGGCTAATGTTTTTTTTAGCCCCCGGGTGGGCAGATTTGAGAATGTGGACCACTTTTCTCTGACTTTTTCCTTTGACCCACTCGCTGATCACAAAAAGGAGAGCACACGTAAGACAAAGAAGGTCAAAGGGAGAATCGAAAAGGCAGAGGCAGACGTTGTGTTTCTGTATTTATGCTCTACACACAAAGCTGCAGGCTACTTTAAGCTAAAGATGTCTTGTTTATTGTTTGTTGATTTGGAGCATCATTTCTTGTTACCTTGGCAACAAGTAGCCTCTCCTGAAGAAAGTGAAAGCGATGAGAGCAGAAACGTCCCTCCTCACTGATGCAACTCACCCAGTCATCAGTCAGCTGATACTCACAAAAACATGAGAAATGTTTCAGATGTGTTGTTGTACGTTTTTGTTGCTGATTTGTTGCTGAGGACGTGTTGTGTCTCCCAGATCAGTTTGGACTCACAGAATCCTCAAGTCCTTTTTTCACCTGCTGCTTCATGTTGCATCTGAATAAGACGCATTTTTAAAAGGCTGGATCATCCAGATCTGATGTCCCGTCTGCTGCTTAGTATTTAATAAGTTTTATCTTTTTTTTTCTACAACTGCACGGCCAGCGTTGACATAAACAACATTTTGTTAGCATGACTCTGCTTTTTCAGGGCCGACTGGACGAGTCCGAGTCAGTTAGTTAGCGCGGTAGACGTAAACAAGTGATGGAAAGAAGAGAGCTCCTGGTCTCAGGCACATATGCAGATTCTTTCACCACATTAACCTTCAATCGACTCCTCATCTTTCCGCAGAATAACAGCTCCTTCCATCCGATCCATCCAACGTCAACATCATGCAGTCAGCCAGCTTCTCTTTCCTCCCCTCCACCTCAGGTGTCCCGTGGCAGATCCAGTTTTCTGGGTGATTGCTTCTGGAGGGAACGTTTGTTCTGAGACAGCAGGAAGCCAAACGGAGGGAAGGGAAGGTCACCTCCGCTCGCCTGCGTTGTCACAGTACATTTGTAAATTATTAGCCCGTTCTTATTTTCTCTCATTCAGTGACTTCACACAGCTCAATCTTTTATTTTTTGTCCGTGGTTTTGGGCCTGATTAAAATAAAGAGACTGATGAGGACTAAACTTCAAGCAATTACTGGTAGAAAAAAGGTTTTATCTTTGTCTTTGACTAACTGCATCACCTTCAGTCTGCAAAATTTTTTATTGATTTATTGACAGAAAGTTTTTGCTTTTTGTTTCATTGTATTTTCTGTGGAAGGGGTTAGGTGCACCTCGGAAACTGGTCACATTCTGTTGTGAGTGAATAGACCCCAGAGGCTTCGTGGTATTCTGAAGGCCGCCGTCTGCAGTGCAATTCGAGCACATTTGACTTTTCCTATCTCTCCACTGCAGCCTCTCCTCATGTCGACTTGTGGCAGGAAACACAGCTCGCCATCTTTTCCTCTCGCAGACTGAATAATTCACGGTCTCAACAGGAAATCGTCCATTCACACACAAAAAGCACAAACTGAGCACCACGGGACGCTCGGCTCCCATTCAGCTCAGATCGGCTCATATCTGTGAATCGCTGCAGTAAAACTGACGTCTGTCAAGCCTCAAATCATTATGCTGGCAGATGGAGTGCTCCATGATACAGCACTCTCATTCCATTTCCGTTCATGTCTCACAAGGTGATTTATCCCACCTGCCACTGACAGCACTTCCAGCCTCGTGCAGGCTCATCCTGCTCTTTGATCCGTTTCCTTTTAGTGACACACATTCAGAAAAATCCCGCGTCACCTGCTCTTTCATGCATCGCACATCTCCCCTGAAGTGAGTCAGCACATCTGCAGACAAAGTCTCACTCTCTGTGTCTCTGGGACGATGTTTGAATGACAGAAGTATTCTTGGATGATGAAATTGTCTTGGATGACTAACTTTAATTTGAGCCACGTTATATTTTAGAAGAGCGTGAAAAATCCTTCCTTGATTTTGTTTGATGTTTCCGGTGAAGCTGAGCAATTAATTGAAATGACTTTCAGTGAGCCTGAGTGCTACATCAAGCAGGGCAGCTAAACTTTTTTTTAGATAGAATATTGTTGTGGTGAAAAGGAGGGGAGGGTTAGAATATGATAGCGAAAGAGAGTCGAGGTTCAGGTTTGTATTGATGGAATACACCAACGATTTTTTTTTTTCTCTTCTCATTCTTTTTCATGCAGCCCCAAAATCACAGCCAGAAGCTGCCGCTTTTATTTCTGCAACAGTGGAAATCCGTCATTGAGGTTGTAGATCTCCAGGCAAACAGCAGCTGCTCCTGCTCTTAGAACTGAAATGATTAGTGGAAAATGGGAAGGGAAGCGTCACTCTCACAGATCTTAAGATTTTGATTTTATTTCCGTTGACAAGTTGACAGTTCTGACCATTACTTTTATTTTCTGGGGATTTTTATTCCACATTTCAAAACAAACGTCCAAACAAAACAACAACTCAACAACTTTATAACAACCCAGATCTATGTCGTCACCCTTTTAATTTGCACTATTTTTTTTTGCAGATGGTGTAGGCCTAGTCCTCGGTAGTAACAGGAAGCTGAAAAAGAAAACCCAAAAAACATTGTGCACAACGTGTCCGGCACCAAGAGGCAGATGGACGAGGTTAGAGAGCAGCCAGTGATGAGGGCGAAGCATTCAGCGGAATAAGTGCCTGGAGGTTGTCGGGGATCAGTTGTCCAGTTGTTGCCTTCAAAATGAGACCTGTGTGAGAAGTTTTTATGAAGTCGATTTGACATTTTGAGCTGCCGAAGCCGTTTTCCTTCTGCAGTCTCTAAATTTGAGCGTAGGAGTTCCTGCTCTGCAGCGCTGGAGCTGTCGCACACTGACTCTCTGAAGACACTTTCACGGTTTGTTTAAAATATTTAATCCCTCAGCCCTTTCCTTGCTCAGGAGTGCTGCCTTTAATACGAGACCAAAGCCGGATAAATGAAGGTACTTGGACTTTTACAGCAGGTTTTATGTCGCTCGAGCTTTTGATGAACAGCAAAATCTTGACGTGTTTGTCGAGCCGTTTGAGCTCACCGATGAGGAGAGAAGAAAGGGAAATTAAAAAGGGGGCGGGGGAAGCTGTTTCTCTGCCAGCGTCTCTACTGAGGCAAATATTTCATATTTCAAGCTGAAGTGTAGAACAATTAGCTAATTTGTGCTGACGTGTGGCTCTGAACTGAAGTCTGCCCCGTGCTGCACAGAGTGTGTGTGGCTTTATTCACACACACACACACACACACACACACTCCTTTTTTCCTGTGACACGCTCAGAAATATTATCACATTTTAGCAAACGTTCACACCAAATCCTTTGCACACACGTTCTCAGCTGTACTTTGTCACATATTTCTCTGCACACACACACACACACAGAGGAAAAGCACTCGGGGGAGTCATGGTGATGAATTTCAGGAGATGGAGGGAAGTGAAAGTGAAATTATACATTTTCAGATCATGTTGCTCCGCACACGTTGTGACAACATCAAAGTGGCGTGTGAAAACAGAGTTTAGTGTCGTGACGTCTTCCTTCAAACAGTTTGAGACCTTTTCCTCCATCCTCACCTCGTCGGCGTTTGTCGACTCGAGCGTGCAGGTGAAATCAGAGAATAAAACACCCAACATCATCTCTCCTCATGTCGTGTGTTGGAGGGCGAGAGCGCATGGTGAACGCCGTGGTGATGAATTTGAATGCGCTCTGCGGTGGAGATAAGGATGCAGCTTGAGCAGCTGGCGGAACAACGTGAGAGAAAATGTATCTTTTTATCACTTATTTTCGCTCAGTTGCTGCTCAGCTCTCATTTCGATCTTTATGCTCTTCATGTTTAATCTCTCCTCTTATAACCGCAGAAGACTCATAAACAAAGTCTGTAAAGATGGCTGTAGATCTCTGAAGAAGTTTTGAAGCTCAGAGTGGACTCCTTGGCAGTAAAATCCAAAATGTGCAGTGCTGTTTCTTTCTTTGCTTTTTTAGGTTCAAAGGTATGTTTCTCAAAGTTGTTTCAGTCTGCTGTAAAGTTGGACGTTTTAACGGGAGTCTTCGCAGACTCGCAGCCTCGAGTGGCCCCTTCAGTCAGGACTTCAGGCAGCAGCTCATTTCAGAAATTACAGATCTCAATCTCTCCAGAAAAGCTGTCTGGCTTCTCCGGGGAAATCCCGCTGCGTTCTCAGGCCGGATGAGATATAAAGTCTCCCTGGTGGGTTCTGGGTCTAACCTGAGCTCTCCTTCCAATTGGACATGCCTGAAATGTCCCGAGGAGGCGTCTATCTGATGCTCAAACGAACTCGACCGGCTCCTTTTGGCATCAAGGTGCAGTGACTCCACTTTGAGCTCCCTCCGGACGCCGCTCACATCTGACCTCGTTCGTTCAGGCTGTACCTGGAACGCGTGACTCCCTGTCACCACAGCAGGCCGCCACAATCGCCACGTGACTGCCGCTGACATCTGGCAATGTCACTTTGCAGTTGGAAAGTTTGACATGTGACTCCAGATGTTCTGAAGTTGCAGTCAAACATGAATTTAGATAACAGCAACAGGAATCTGTGTTTTTTCTGTGTAACTGCGGTAAATGTGTAGCTTACAGGACCGCCTGTTTTACTTTATTATAGTTTGTGTTTGTTTTATTTTCTTATGCCGGAACTTTAAAGCACTTGGCATCAGCGTTTGTCACAAATCTGAAAGGCAGATTTTGTGGGCTCCCCATTGGAGGGAGCCCACGCTCGGTGCCAACCTGTGAGGTGGAGGTTCATTTTCAGATCTGGCTGCCAGAGGATCCGTGTCCTGCAGGTCCTGACACTTCCCCGGATCGATCCCGCTGAGGCGCCTTCCTTTGGATTCACATGGAGCAGATGGTTGAAGTTCACTGAGTCAGAACTCTTCGCATTAATCATCTGGCACTCAGCTCTGTTGGAGCTGAAAAACAAACAATGGCAGTTCTAAGATTCATGTCAGAAACCCTGATTGAGGTCACATCCTGATTTTTAGAGTTTCCTTCACACTGAAGTTTACATGTATCATGTCCATGTACTCGTCATTCTCCTGCAGGACTTTTCTCTGCATCTAAAACATTTTTTAAAAGGAAACAGACATAATTGGAGCAGTTGGGTAAAAAGTTTAAGCTCTTCCTGTCGATAAATAGTAAATATCAGTGTGTAATGTGAAGGAAAATGGCGCCCTGATGCTCTGAGCTGTCTTATTTCTTGTCTCTCTTCACTGCCCTAAAATGATGAAGGCACAAAATGATCAGAAGATGAAGTTCAAAAGTAAAAATCCAGCAGGGATCTCCCACATCACACAGGGTTCGGACTGTCTGTTGGGTTGAATCTGACTGAAAGTCGCTTTTTTACACAAGAAAGGATTCAGTTAACATCAATCAGCTGTCCAACAGCCTATTTCTGAATCCACAACCACGGCTGTGTCACCGACAAATTATAGCTGCCAGCTTATTTCACTTTTTACCGGCTTTAACTTTGTGTTCAGTTTCACAGAAATGGAAATTCAATTGTATCGGCTGCGTTGGCATTTTTCAAATGATGCGCATTCATAACGATGTTTTTAATTATCACAGATTGATCTGATGAGTTTTGTCATTTAGGAAACGATACAGATGAGTGAACTGTTTGAGATCAGACTGTGTGCCATCATGATCCGTCCTGCTGCGTCTGCTGTCCAGGTGTGGGAACGGAATCAGTGGATCAGATTCGCTCATTTCGTTTGTCACTGCAGCATCTTCACCGGAGAAAAAAAAATAACAGCAGCCGAGGATCAAACTCCTTGATATGAAAAGACGACCGACTGTTGGTCAGAAACGTTCAGGCCACTTCACTGGAGATCAGAGAACAACTGTGATAATGATCACGATCAGCTGAGCAGCTCACATAGCTGAGCGGTGGAAGTGTTTGTGTTTGTGTCGTCTTTATTCACTTTTCATCCCAAATGTTCTGTTTTTCAACATGGAAGATTATAGCTTACCCCGTTTTTTCTCCTCCTCCTCTGAAGTCGTGAATCTGAAGAGTCGACTGCTCGTTTCCATGATTATACTGATATTTAGTGATTCCATTAAAACCCCCGCCATCAATATTTGGTCCTAGACCCGATGGCACCTTTTCCAGAAGCTGTATGAGCGTCATGATAAAACCAGCTGAACAAAGATGACTCCACCGAGAAAAAGCTGCAGGAGAGAGACACAGAACTAAAACCACTTTTAGATAGAATGTGGTGAACATTAACACGCTTGTGTGAAAATGAATTTGTCCCATTAACACTGTAAATTTCACACATGAATGAAATACAGGCTGTAATGAATCGGTCTGAGTTTGAACAAAAGAATTTTACTTTAAAACTTGTTTTATTTGTCTCGAAAAGGATTTTTTTTTTTACATTTTTCTCAAAATTTACGTCAGCGTTAAAGCGTCACTTTAACTTCAGTTTTGCATTTTCAGTCTGTGGCATTTCAGTATTTCTTTTTTTCAGCATTTAATTATGCATCCACGTCATTTCAGTTTTCTTTGTATAAACTATCAAAAAAGAATAAAATGCACCCGTAATATCCAAGAGTGTAAAAACTAAAAGCTGCTTGTGGAATCTTTTATTTCCAGAAGTCCAGTTGAACTAACATGAAATAAATGAGATTAGAATGACCGTGAGTAGAAATAAATCAGTTTGGACGTCAGTCCCTTCCCGGGAACAATCTGTGGATTTTAAGCTCCAATTAATTACTTTAATTTGAGAGTTAAAATGTAAAATTTGACAGCTTATGAGTGATTAGCTGACGGCCTCCGTGTCCGGCTGTGATCGGAGCGCACAACTTTAGTACGAGTACACATACCTCTTTTCAAATATTACTCCAATACAAGTAAAAGTAGCTCAGTCAAAATATTACTGAAGTAAAAGTACAAAAGTATTTGCTTAAAAAAATTACAACACACTGACACGCTGTTTAAGAGGCCCTACAAGAACCGGCCTCTGGAGGAGGGGGGCCCCGTCTCTGTGGAGGGGCCACAAAGTCAATGGACAGCTACGGATTGTTTCCTCTCCAGAGTGTGACACGTCACGCTCTGTCTGTATGTGGCAAATATTCGATAAAAAGAAGAGAGCGTCTTCCACAACGTGTCCACGTGGGAGTCTTCTCACACGCTCATTCCAACAGTTGGTTTTGAACTTTGTGTGTTTCAGGTGGAGATCTTCGTTTGTGTTGTTCAGGTTGGGCGCTTTAGAGGAGCTGATGCGTTGTGGGTGATTTCTTTGAATTTCCAGACTGCTGATAAAAATCTAGCTCACAAACTTTGGCCTCGACTTTCCTGCATTTTCTCGATCAGGGGGGTTTCACAGTTTGGCTGCGAAGCTCAGGTCTGTGGGGGGTTCAGCAGCTTTCACAGATCACTTTGCACAGCGGACGAGACTGAAAACGTCAACAAGAAGATCCCTGATCGATCCATCAGTGTGGAATTATGAAATAAATCTGAAGTTAGAACATCATTATGTGGATTAAAAAAAAAATTGACTAACTGTATCTGTATCTGATGATTAAATTGTTGTCCAAGACCTGAAGGACATTAACGGGCAGCATCAGTTTGGCTCCGTCTCTTCCTGCACATGGTGAAACTTGCAGGTTTGTCTGAGCTCAGCAAATGTAACGACAGCAGATGACGGATTAATGTGGGCCAGTCGAGCCGAGGTGAGATTTGGAAGCCGTACCTGGCTGTTCCTTCCCCTGCTGCCTGCATGCCTTTCCATTTCTGTCTCCTCTTCTCCGATCAATCTTCTGTTTCGGACTCTTCGACATCCACTTAAGCGTTGTGAGCTCGGTGAGTTCACTGTGGGAATCCCTCGAGCTGCAGATGCGCTCCTCAGAGCTCCAGCGGTCATTGGTGTCCAGGCGGGAGGCCAGTTTGCTCGAAGATTACCTCCATCCTGTGTGACAGATTCACTTCCTGTTGTGGACTTCCCTCCATATTATTCAGCTCAAAAAAGTCAAACAATACATTTTCTCGTCCTTACATTTGAATTTTCACGAGTTGCTGTTGCTTGAAAATATTTTAAAATGAAGATGTATATTTAACTTTCACTGTGATTAGCAGTGGGGAGCAGCGAGGCGAGGGACTTTGACAAAACTTTACTACAGAAACATTTGAATCCTTCTCATTATGCTGATTTATGCCATTATGAATCCTCTGTGGTGACGCCGACACCCATCGTTAGACGTTACTGTCAAAACCTGAGTGAATGCGACGATCTCCAGCCAATGAGCAGCGACCTCACAGGCAGCGGCTCAGCTCGTCTCCACCTGACGTATAAATCAAAATAATGTTTTTAGGTTGAGTGAAACAGGAAGTGATGGGGCGGGGGTGTGTGGAGCTTTGAAGCTCGTCTGCATGTCTGAGGTCTTCTGTCTGAATATTTGAAATCCACGAGAGATGGAATCTGTGATTTTTAAGAACCAAAACCGAATTAGTGTAGTTTTATTCTCTAACATGTTTGAGGACGGTGACTGCTTTGTTGTGACATCAAAGTTACAGCTGCTCTGACAGCTTTTTTAAATATTTGAATATTTCTGTGGACTGATACTTTAACTGTATTAAAGTAGAACCTAGACCTGCTTTATAATCAAACACCAGATGGCGGTCCACATTTAGACCGTATAGGACCTTTGAAATGACAAACATAATCGGTGGACTTATGTTCAGCGTAAACACACGAGTGTAACCATTTAAAAGAATATCAAACTGCTTTGCTGAACTGTTGCTGCAATGAAACTCTTCCCCCAGAGGAACCACTTTGTCTAAAAGCAGAGTTTCGTTCATCAGAAAGCCTCTGCAACATAAGAGGCTCAAAGACGACTTTTGTGCACGTTCTGCTGTGCTTGCAGCATCAATGCAGGACAGATGGGGATAAACACCACCTCTGCATCGAACATTGTGCGTCGCTGCTTTAATATTCAGCATACTGAAACATTTGTGTCGCCTCCTTAATCACCAGGCTGGCCCGTGTGCGTCTCTGCGATGGCAGCCAAATGAAAGCAGAGCCGTTTAGACTCGGTCAAAACACATTTCCAGGCGACGCATGCTGATGTTTGAAGGCCTTCGTCACGTTGAATTCCTCCGGGAGCTCCCAGGTGATGGACGGGCCAAATATAGTCACGCCAGTTTGTAAATAGGACTGCGTTTCCTCTGCGTGATCATTTGAAGGGTTTGGAATTCAAAATATGCAGCATTTTACATTTTATGTTTCCCATCACTTGTGTGAGTAATGATAGTTGGACTGCTGACTGAGGGGATTAATGAAAGCGATTAATGTCATTTTCTTTGTGTGCACGATGATGCAAGAAAGGAGTTTCCCCAAAGTCAAGCCAAAAAGTTCAAGCTGCTGAATTTTGTCTTTACTGAAAAACGGCTCAGCTTCAGGTTCACGTGCTGTCAGTCGGAGGCAGCACCTCCCCACCTCCTGCAGAAAGACACTGGAAACAACGTAAACTGTGTGTCTGGGAGTGTGGATGGGAAGTGCTCACCTGGACTTAACCAGACCGGGTCCTGGTGGATGAAGCTGCCATCAGATGAGCCCAATAAACGACAGATGATTGGACGGGGAAATTGTACCGGTCCATAAATCAAAGTAAGGTAACTGGATGAGTGTGTGTGCAAAGCTCACAGAATCATGTTTCGCATCCCTCTGCAAATTGTTATGAAGACAATCAGCTTCAATGACCCACAGCACTTCTTACTCCCCATTAACACTGATGGCTTTCTGCAGCCTCACTAATTTGAGTTTGAATCACACAAGAAATGAGTCGATGACTGAAAGGCAGAAGAGCTGCTGCCTGCTTCCTCCACCAGCCGTCACTCGTGTTTTCTAAAATCTCCAAAGGAGATATGGAGGGTGGAACACCAAGAGGAGGAGGAGGAGAGCCTCAGCCTCGTTATTTTAGAAGTCATCAGCGACCTTTACTGACCTCTATCAGCTGCCAGTATCTGTCGACGCCGTCGTTCACCCTCCTGTAAACAATCAAAAGGCATTTTCACAGCTGAGAGCGCGCAGGTTAATTAAAGGTCAGTTAATTAGATAAGATTTGATGAAGATTTAATGTATCAGTGCACAGCAGATCACACGCAGCAGTGAAATCCGATCTTCTGAAAGTGAAGACAGTTGGCTGCTACGATGACAGGTCAGAATGCAAACACCCTGATTTAACAGCTGATTTGAAAAAGAAGCTTTTGTTTACGTAGCTGCTTTCTCTTCTAAATTTATGATGCACAAAGTGCTGACCAGACGCCGGAGATACGACGATCGAGCCCGCGTTTTAGCGCTTACTTCTCCGTTCAGCTTTATTTTAAAGACTTCTAATTTGTTCCAAGATTCATTTTTTGTCAAGGCTAAGAGTCATTCATGTCTTCATCTATGTTCTATTTGCAACTTCCTACTTGTGAACTTTCTCAACATTTACTTGAAGGCGAGCGTGATTCAGATCGAAAAGACTTTGGTGGAAATTCGCAATCTGTCCAAACAGCTTTTCCATCCGTCCGGTGTCACAACGCGGATCTGAAGTCGAGAGCAGTTCGCCGAGCAGTCAGAGAGTTCATGTTCATGTCTGATTGATGGAAATCTTTTGCCCGTCATGTGTCAGTCGCTCCCAATGAAGAGCAACTGATTGAAAATCCAAGTTGATAACTGACAGTCCAGCAAGGTGAAGGGATCCGTAGCTCCACCGACTCCGGGATTCAATCACACGCACTCAAACACTCACTCTGTCTCAGCCTCAGGTTTCCAGTTTAAACTGAAGGACTGCATAAAAATCCATTCTGTTAATAGGAGACAGTTAGAGTCTGGAGGAAAAGCAGCCGATGAGCGACAGATGTGGAGAGGTATTGTGTCGGAAAAGGGTTCTGACTGATGCATGAATGAATCTGGTTGTGTGACTTTCAGGAGTCTGCAGAGATTGTGTGTGACTGATTGCAGTGACTCACCGCAGCTGCTGCTGATTGCTTCGCTTTGTATTCTGCAGTTCATCTTTTGCAGGTGATGTTTTCCTCTTTTTGTCAGCAAATCCGTCAAATCGCTTCAGAATCAGTCCGAGTTAGAGCCTCAGCTCTGTTGTTGTTTTTCTCTTTGAGGAATACTGATGAGTTGAACTGATCGGAGACTCCTGCCGCCAAATCTAAAGAAAAAGTCTCTTTGATGAGGTCTTCAAGAATCCACAGAATTCATTTTTCTCAGATAAAGTTTTATTTCAGGATTCATTTGTCTCATTTTAAGGTTTCTTTGACACCCTGATCTGATCACCTTTTGGTTTTCCCTTTGGGCCTCTTTGTTTTGCACCAGATTGTGTTTCATACCTCCTTTTCTTGTATAACTTCTCTTTCCGAGGTGCAGTAAAGATAACAGACTTTAATTGGAGGAGCGCTTCAGTTTAACCCGTCAGCTCAGCGCAGAAACAGAAAACCTGACGTTCAGAAGCGAAAGCTCAGCAGCAGCAGTCGTCCACTTAAACAGCTTTAGTCGAGGCAAAGAAAATAATCTTCAGCGACTGAAAAAGCACGACTCTTACAGTTTGGATGTGGGCAGCCTGTCAAAAATTAACTGACAAACTCAGAGGTGTGTAATTCCAGGTTTGAAATGTAAAAGGTCATTTGCGACGTTTCATTTGTTGACCCTCGGCTCGGGGAGGAATTTTTGGTTTTAGGTTTATTTGAGAAAGATTACACACAGGTGTCAGGTCGAACGGCGGTTTCTGACAGTTTATTTTTCTTCCCTGGTCAGGACTGAAAATGAAATCCAGAGCTTTTAGATGGATGCAGATGCGATAAAGCTTTTACTGCAGTGTTTAAAAAAAAACAACAACCCAACCACACGGATCTAATTTTAGATTAGTCGGGTGAGTTTTTTTCTTCGGGGATCAAATTTACAGATTAACATACTGAATTTAAGATAAAAAAAAAAAAGAGCATCCAATGCTAATCTCAGAAAAACATCTCCAGTGGATTCATTTCTTCATTTCTTATCCTTTAGTTCCAGTTGACCAGATCGTTTCACTCTCATTATTCTTGTTTTTCACTTTCAGTTTTTGCTCTGGTGGTCCAGTGGGAGAGTGACCCAAACCTCTTGTGACACATTTTTCCCTGTTTATGACGCTGACATGATCCCAGTTTGGACAGCGGCCATCGGCGCTGCTGCCAGTCCGCATAATGGCAGGCTTGTCTTTGTCTGCTGGGCGGGAACGCCAATGTCCAGACAGCTATTGTTTGCAATTAGGGATTCCCAGTGAGGCCTTCAGCTCTGGCCAAATGTTTTTTCTTTGTTTTGAATAAATAACAATGTAAAGTTGTTGCTCAGATGTTTCCCCACACACTGGATCTGATGGAGTTATTCAGAGTGGACACGTCTGGGTGAGCACAAACAAAGTAAACCAGCCTGGATGATGCAGGCTGGACGCGACAGGATGTCGGGGTGAGATCTGGTCGTTTGGGGTGACCAAAACCATGTTTCTGATTATATTATATGTGATAAAATTTGACAGCAACATGGATTTTTAGAGGTCAAATTACACGAGTAACAAATCCTCAGTCAACATGTCGCCTCGACAGAGGCGGGAAACATCAAGTTAGGAACTCCAACTACGAACTCTGGTCTGACTATCAGGCAGAAAACCACATCTCAGACTTTGTGTTCCAGCTAAGAAGAGAAGTCGACTTTGGTTCAGCCGTTCATTCAGAGAGCAAAGTGCCTGTGACCATCTTCAACCCACCCCCCCCCCCCCAAAAAAAAAAAAAAAACAACAAAAAAACAAAAATGATGGCCAGCCTTCTTTCTGATAAGGTCCTGTCAGACCTCCCACCAGGAAACAGCACGCTCCGTTATGTTGCCATGTCCTCAGATGAATGAGAACTTTCTAGGACAGTCGGGGAAAAAAGCTCTTAAATCATGAATCAGCTCTGTGTTCACGTCAGAGTCCTGCATGATTCAGTAATCTACTGGTTTCAGTTTCTTTTTACGTCAGCTGCAGCCGGGGACTGAGGTGACAACCGGCCAGGTCTCCTCTGACTTGAGGGAGGAAGTTGTATTTTCGATCTTTGCTTTTGATAGACCTGACACTCTGAGTCTGCAGAGACGACGAGCTCTTTGCAATCAGCTCACCTCTATTGACTCGCTGATGTGTGATTTCGCTCGCTGTCTGACTGCAGTTGTGCGTCCGGACCGCCGGGGCCTCCGACTGCCAGTCATCAGGACTCTTTACATCCAATCAGCGGCGCCTCGGTGGCTGATAGGGAGCCATAAAGGTCGAATCTCCATCTTAGCCGTAAAGGTTGAGATTCTCTTGAGACGGTGAATGTGATCCTGTTCAAAACATTTTTCATATTCATTTATAAAACGCTGCAGCCTCATCTGCCTCGGAGGTGATTCAGCAGATGACTCAGCTCGCCTCGAGGTAAAGTGTCTGAAACACGTCGAATACATCTTGAAATTCTGAAATAAATTTTGATGCGAGGCAAAAAGAAAGCAGCCACCTGATGAGAAACTGGAGCTGGGGGGGATGTCGCAGAAAAATTAAGGCGGCCGCTCGCTGATTGCCCACCAGATGTTCAGCTCAGCTGCAGGTCAAAGTTCATGTACGTCAGTTCTCAAATGAAGTTGCAGGTCTTCTGTTTGTCTCTCTGTCGCTCCTCTCTGACAGATTAAAATATATATATATATATCAGGATTCAAGCGAAGGAGAAAACGCAGCTAAACCTTTTGTTTAGCTTCTCTCTGCTGGTTTATTACTCTGGAAATTAATAACTAGATACATGAATAAAAACATTAAGGTCATGAAAAAAGGAAAAATTTTGTTTTGGTATATCTAAGTTTTGTTTTTTATATATATTTTATATTTATGCACTTACTTATTCATTAATTTCTGCATTTGAATATTTAATTATGTAATTAGGTGGATGATCTAAAACCTCATAGTAACAAATCAGGCGATGTTGTCCAGAATTAGTATTTCTCCGGCTGTGAGTGTTGAACTTCCAAAGTGAAGTGTAAGCACAGTGCAGATATGTTTTCCTCCTCAGACGAATAGAACATTGTTTAAAAGTTGCTGAGCTTGTTGTTGAGCTGGTAGGAGAAGCTGCTGCTGAGACTTTGCTCATTATGCAGTGAGGGGCTATCCAAGTGAAAGCGCCTTGACACTCCTGAGATTCATTTAATGGTCGAGGCTCGGTTTGGTGGTTTGGTGCATCCGGAGCGGAGGATCCTGCAGTCGGCGCTCTGAAAGAAACGTTTCTCATCACACCTGGCTGGAAACCAACAACACGGCGTCGCTGCAGCTGTCCAGGTGTGTGCAGGAGAGACAGTGCAGGCTCTCTGTCTTCTGCCTCTCACAGCTTCTTCAGCAGCATTTCAACATATGTGGAGGGGCGGATCAAGCCCAGTTTAAACCCAAAAGCTCAGACAGAGAAGATGTGAGATTTCTGGCTTTTGTGATTTGTGGTGCAGCTGGGCATCGGACGGCTGCTCGATAGGACTGCACCTGCTGAGTAAGAGCTTGTGGAGCCTCATAAATCTTGGACACACGGCTGCTGAGCTTATTTGTTTTCTAACAATGAGCCAACAGCAGCTCGAGCCTGCGGCGCTCCTGGTTCATCATCACATCCAAAACGACGTAAAGTTCTGTTAAAAGGTAGTGGCTGCTAAAAACGAATGAATGTCACAGTTTTTTTTTTTTTTAAAGAATGATGTTTCTGTGCAGAGGATGTCAGCGTCCCCATTTGAACTGATTAGCTTGCTGGCATCACTGTTCAAAGAACAGGCCTCATTTGCACCCAGCCATGTCTCCACTGACCCTCCGATGTCAGAGTAAAATCATTTGGCAGACGTGACTCACTGCTGATTGTTAGCGTATTACCGGTGATGTGGACACAACGTGAAGAAGAAATGGAGCCTAAAGCGTCTCTCGAGGACGATGAAATTGAAAATTGAAATTAGCCACGTGTCATGGAGCTCTTATGTCTTTGTAGAGGAGGTAACGGTGCAATTCTCTGTACTGACCCCCCCCCCTCCAGGCAAAACTTCAGCTGCGAAAGACTGCAGACCTCAGGAGGATTACTGTAATGCATTACCAATGTCAAACAAGTGTGAGATTAAAGAAATCCTTTTCCGAGCGCTCTTAAACAGCCTGACTCTTCGCTGCACCGCCAGACGTTTTGCTGAAACCACGCCAAGGTTATATGTATATGGGCTGAAAGTGCAACGCTGCAGTTTTAGGTTGGAAATATATCGTAGTCCTCCTTGGTGGGTTTTGAATAAGCACTTTACAGCTGGCCTTTTATTTTTTAAGCAGTTAAAACATCCCGGCCCAGAAGGAGAAAAAAATGTCTTCCTCACGTCCTTGGGACGCATTCTGTCCGTTGTCAGGTGTGGAGACTTTAAATTGAATGCTGAACATCTAAAACTGGCAACAGCGGTGAAATAATTATGTCGAAGAAAAGAGTCAGCAGCATTTACTGGAATTTAAATTTAATTGATGGGTTTAATCTGGGGAAAGGAAAGGTCAGCCCTGATCACTATGCATCATTTTGTTTTAATTAGTGGGATTATTATCGGACTACAGATCTTTAGATGACCCTCCCTGCAAGGAAACATCCAGTTCTGTGCAGCGTGAGAGTGGCGAGCGACAGAAACGTGGTGCATGATGGGTAGGTTCAGATCTCATGCAGCAGCAGCTGAGCAGCTGAACAGGGTGCGTTAGATATGAGCTACAGAGAGAAGAGCTCAGATCAGATCAGAGTCTTCAGTTTAGAAAATGAATTTCATTCTCAGTCTGTCGGGATATATGCGATAATATTGATAAAAATAAAACTGGGGACAATCACGGCTTTGCTTCTCCAGCCGGTCAGTAATTAACGTCGGCACATGTGACATCATTTCCCGTGAAAACATCCCACATTACTCCGTAGGCGAGTTCATGTTGAGCTCACCGTGCAGGCTTGTGTGGAAACGGAGATCTAAATAATCTCCTCAAACGTTTTAATTATAGCAACGCTCAGATATCCAAGGATACCAACAGTTGATCCGCACGTTCCCAACTTTTTTTTGCTCTCACTCACCTCAGCTTCATTTTGGGAAAACTGAGAATGGATTCGTTTTCACTGGCAGATCTGAACCAACCTGTTTATGTTGTTTTCTGTCCCTTTCTGCTGTTTCCACAGCGACAGCATGCCAAAGCGGATAGCTCTGATCTGCTTCCTGTCTCTGGTCATGCTGATGAGCATCCTGGGAAACCTTCTGGTCATGGTGGCCGTCTGCAAGGACAGGCAGCTCAGGTGGGACACGACTTTCTTTTTCCATACAAATGTTTGCATTTCTTCTTCACAGCTTGGTCTCTTCCTGTCAGCTGGGAAACACACAAACAAAACACTGAGCACATGATTAAAGTTATAAAATCAAATAAGCATAGTTGGTCTCAGTCGGTCTTCTGGGTAGAGATTTAAAGAAGGATAGAGTGACAGCCTCTGACTTGGAACCAAACAAACAAACCCGACGCTTCTGGGTTTGTCCAACAGACTCATGTGTTGATGACTCAGTGGTGTTGGTCGGTCCACCACAGTAACATGAGTGAGGTTCGTATGAACAGGCGTGGATCAGCTGCACTTAACATCAAACAGCAAAGACAAGTCGTGATGAATTCTTTTTAGTTTATGAAAACAACAAAAAGTTCAACAAAAAAATCTGTTTTTAAATCAGTTGGACGGAGCAAACTCACATCAACACACAAAACAGCTAGCAAACCAAATAAATGTCTGCAGTACGCTCTGGAAAGGGAAAACACACACTATGAGTCAGACGCACAAAGACACACACACGTATGTGTAGGAAGTTGACACCAGCAGGTGATTCAGAAGGTGCTAAACTGCTCATTAATCCGCAGCACACAAACACATCCGCTGTTCCCTCCAGTTTTCCTCAGTGTGCGAACATGAAACACAAACTCACTCTGTCACACACACAAACACACACGCTGCCACACAGTGTGTGTAGCTGGTACAGGACATTAAGCAGCTCTCAGCGGTCACGCTGATGTAAATTACTGGCGACTGCGACAACCAGGACGTTACGAGTGCAGCTTTTTGTGAACAAAAGAGCCGTGTACGTTTATTATTCCCGAACACAATCGAGCCAAAGTGATATTTCTGTCACTGTGATTAATAAAAGTACATTGTGTTTGTGTTTTTCCTTGAATTCTCTTTCCTTTTATCATTTTTTTACAAGAACTCTCACAAATTACACAGATGCTTTTCTCCAAAAATAAAATAGTCTAATTGGTCTAAATGTTTTTAACCCTGAAAGAGCTTCTGTACGAAGAACACTTCAGCCCGCTGCACCTCGAACCGACCTCCTGCTGAGGGTTTTTATTTAGCTCCTCCATCTCTGAGCCAACTGAAATCAAAACCTGTGCTTCCTGGGTAAAGTCTGTGTTTCCAGCAGAGGCGCCACATGCGGCTGTATATTACACCAACCTCATGGCAACACAATCCCTTTTAATAAAGTTTATTTATTCTCAGCGCTTAAAGCCAAACACAATATGTCACCCTCACTAAACACGACTCCCCTCCCTCTGGGCTGCTTAATGGTTTCTTAACTGCTCTGAATTACAGCCAACAACTCTGCCAGTGTGAGAGAGACACAGATCAGTCAGTATGGCCCGCTTCAGATGTTTCAGATGTGTGTGTGTCTCAGACATCCACGCTTAACTGAGGCTATTTATAGAGCGGCGTGGAGATCTCACCTGTTCTGTCACTGCTTTCAATGCTCATGCCCGAATGTTTCAGGGAAAACCTTCCTCATGACACGACTTGACTGACCGCAGAGCCGACCAGTCAGACTTTTACCGCCGTCCTCGTCTCGTCGCACTGATAATATTTATAATTGTATGTCAGCTCTCTGTCGCCGAACGTGTCAGCTCGTACACTGAGCTAATCCGTTCTCTGCCTGCTCTCGTTTGATGGTTGAGTTTCTTGGTGAACGGATCCTTTTTATCTTTTACAGACTTTGAAGGAGCAGCACGACTCTGGGCCGCGATGTTTAGATAAAGAAAAGCACAGAGAAAGAGATAAAGACCGTCAGACACTGATGAGGGTGGATTAAATTATTAAGGCCTCATATTCCACCAGTTGGCAGCATTAATCTACCTTCGTTTGTTTTTAACTCCTCTGAGCTTTCCCTCGCTGCTCAGCTGACTCCACAGGGAGGGAATGTTCCTTTAGATTGTTGTTGTTTCATATTGTTTTGGGGATTTTTGGGGTCAATATTTAATCCAGCTCTTTTTTTCCTTTCTTAAATTTCGGATTAAACTTTAATATGTTGAAGGTAATGTTCCCTTTAGGGGTTCAAAAGTTCGCTATACGTGCTTCCAAAGCTGGAAAGGCCTTCTACAAAAGGTTTTGAGACTACATTTGAGGCCCTGAAGGCATCGTGCATAACGGAAATTAATGTGCATCTTCAATGACGACCATTTATTATTGAATCACTGCTCAGATGAACTTGTATCACAGAGGAATTAATTGAGACTGCTTTTTAAATCTCATTTCACTCTGAGTAGTTAAACCTTATTATCTTTTCCCCGCTTCAGGAAAATCAAGACCAATTACTTCATCGTGTCTCTGGCGTTTGCGGACTTGCTCGTGTCGGTGCTGGTGATGCCGTTCGGCGCCATCGAGCTGATCCACCAGCACTGGATCTACGGAGAGACTTTCTGTCTGGTCCGGACGTCGCTGGACGTCCTGCTGACCACGGCGTCCATCCTGCACCTGTGCTGCATCGCCCTGGACAGGTGAGATCCTCCGCATGCATTCGTTTAGTTTTTTCTTTTGCTTTGTTTGGCTGTCGGTCAGCGTTCACGCTCAGGTGTGTAAATCTGGTGTGTAAATCTTCACAGGCTTTGTTTCCCCTGAAGCTCCTCTGTTCATCTGCAGCGTTGCATCAGACTGGTGGAAGTCTTGACTTTGATGTTTGGTTGATGAGTTATTCCAGGTCAAAGGTCAGACAATGTGCTGCATTGAGACGAATGTTATCAGCGGACATCTTCACCTCCTCCGCTGTCTTTCATCTGCTTGTGGTTTTATTTTCAGAAGTCTTCTTAGGCCAGTATTTTCCCCTTTCACATTTCATAAACACACTCCTGTGAAAAAAGAGCAGCCTGATCTCGTCATGTAAAGCTCGTCCACTCCGTTGGTTTTGTCAGCTTTGATAATCACTCCGGGGAGCAGAGCTTTGTGAGGATGCAGTCTGGATAAATCCTTTTTATTTCCTCTGCAGCCTGACACTGATGGAATTCAATTGAAAAGAGCAGCGAAAAAGAAAACATTGCACTTAGCAGCACCTGATAAATCTCTGGAGAGGAATCGAACAGCAGGAGAGCACAAGGAAAGGTCTCATTCAGAAGGCCGAGTGTTTATTCATCAACACACAGCAGGAGTGTGTCCATCAGTGTGTCCATAACTGGACTTTGTCTTTGTGTGAGAAAAGACTGTGATTGTGTTTGATAAAGACTTATATCTGAGGTGAAGCTCTGCTGTCTGCTGTTTGGCTCAGCTGAATGTTACCAAGAAAGGAGAACGCTCCTCAGACACAAAGAGCAGCCAGCTCTATGAAGTTTTTCTGCTGAGGGTTTGAGTTTTTGATGCTTTTTAAAGGGTCAGTTTCTACGTTGGACTCAAATCAGAGCGGATAAAAGTACGCCCATTGATTTCTTTTATTTTTGTAATAAAATTTCACTTATCGATGATTAAATCACGACACACTGCTCTCCCCTTTAAGAAAATACATAATAATAATAGAAGGCGTCAGTCTTGATGAGTCCTGCTGTTTCTGAGAATAAACCTACGCTCCTGAGAGCTGGGCCGTGGAATAAAGTTTGTGATGTGTAACGAGAAGTTACCGCAGAGAAACAGAAAGCGGATGTTTACTCAGGACGGATTCACTTTCGGTCTGATTGCTCCTGATTGGGGAGCAGATGTGACTCTTCCTCATGGTGCTGCTATCTGACGTTTTAAATCAATCCGACTACGCGGAGTAAATTTTATCACGCAGGCAGCCGGATTAGACTTCAGCTTGACTTCAGAGGAAAAGATGCAGTCAAGATGAATTTTGTTTCCTTGCTGCCATTCCGTAAACCAAAAGGGAGGAAATAATAATCCTGAAACGTCTAAGCTGTAAACAAGCGATGACTTTAATATCATTTTGTTAATAAGGATGACTCCACAAATGAGAATACGGCGACCAAACTCTCAGTGACGCTGCAGGTGTGACTATCCGATATCTGCTGGTTCGATACCAACGAAGGTTTTTAATGTCGGTTTTAGAAATTAGACAAACCAAAGATGCAAAGCTCAGCAGCACTGACGCAGGAAATGGTCTCCTCATTCAATTATCTGGCTGGAGGAGCGCCGTGTGAATCTGCATCCACATCCTGGAACAACACAACTTCCATTACCAACTCATAATGAGCTAATCGTCCTTCATTACCCACAAGCCCCCTCTGTCAGTGTCTCCTTCTGTTGAGGTCCACGCTCCTTTTTAAGATCAAGTCTAGCGGAGGATGTCGATACTTTTCTTTTGTTTAACTCCTTCTAATGATCCTGATACAGAAAATTAGATAAATACTTTTATTTATCTGCTTATTGATTTTTTTTTTCCAACTGTAATATCTGGCAGTTGTCTGCTGTAGCATCAATATTATCTGGCATAAAATAAATATATAATTTATTTCTTATTTCACCATCTCATAACATAGTCTAGAATGATTTGTTATGTTAATTAAATTGGACTGCACCAGTTCTGTTCAGTTTTATCTGAAGTTGACTCACTATCATCTTTTATTGTTTGCTTTTCTATCTTCTTTCTTTTTGTTTTATTAATTTAAGATATCATTATTTTATTCCTCAGTTCCGTTGCAGGATATTCATGTAAATATAGCAATTAGGAAATTTAGTTAATCACCAAAATAACCCAGAAACTAAGAATCAGGTCCCAACATCTTAAAAAAATGTTTTAATGAGTACACTGAAAGCTTAATTAAGTCTCGATTAAACAAACACAGACTAATATTTCAGCTTTCCCACTGATATGAGAGAGTGGAAGGTGCCAATTTCAAATTCTAATGGTCATGTAACATAATAATAATAATAATAATAATAATGATAATAAAGACCAGCAGCTGTCAGCGAACTCTCCCTGCTGCAGAGCAACAGAAACAAAGGCACCAAAGATTAAAAGGCCTTTTTGATTTGTGGGAATCGTCCTTTATTGTGATAACTTGGAGGCACGTCGTCTTTCCTGCCTGACGGAGATAAAATGCTGTCGCACCACTTGTGGATTCATAGACAGCAGAAAGAAGAAGCTGCTTTTCGTGCACAAACCACCAGGCAGACATGATTGCTGTAATTTATCTCACTGAAAATCTAACTCAGGCTTACACTGACATTAAACTGGTCGTGCTAGATTATTTAGATCATCTACCTGCTGCACATTCATTTTTTTATACTAACACAGAGTGTTTTTTTTACAAGAATGGTAGAAACAGACAAAATCTGGAATACATAATTAAGAGACCTTTGGGACAGTTTTGTCTCGAGACGGCAGACATGTTTCCTCCTCCGGACTTTTACCTTCACCTGATCCCCTCCAGGACTGAGAGGGGCTGGTTCCACCCTGCAGATGAGGTGGGGGCACTTTGACTTTGAACGAGCTTCGATTCCTTCAGGCGGTCTGTTAAAACAACATCATCTTTTTGAAAGTGCAAATAGTTTTGTGTCAGAATTTGTCTTGTGGCTCTTCAAACTGTCCCTGACAGAGAACAGAGCCCGTTGATGTTTATCAGTTTATCTTCATCCAGAGGAAATTCCTGTTCAGCAGCGGCGCATGCCATAAATATCACAATAACAGTCTCTCGTTTTACGAGAACAAAAGTTGTGAGAGTTTCCTGCAGCAAATAGAAACAGAGAGCAGGAAGCAGAGCCTCCTGCCGCGTCCCAGAGGTGTGACGCACAATCATACAAACTGACGAATGTGTGAGAGAAGAAGCAGCTTTACGCAGAAATTGCATATTTTTGGGTGGATTTTGTAGCTATAGATGTTTTTCAAGGCCTAATGAAGCATGAAGCTGAAGAAAGTGAACCAAGACAGATAATCAGCGCTGAATAAAAACACCTCTGACTTTTACTGAGACACAATAAACCTTCATCCTACCTCGTTATCCAAGAAACGTCCAGTTGTCCAGTGAAAGAGTGTTAATTGGTGTCTTGGCGGCTTTTACAACGAAGTCCTTACTGCGACACTAATGGAAACATCAAATCTACCCTTTTTCGAAGAAAGTTATCTTTTACTCAGAATACAAAAACAAGAAAAAAGGAAATTCAGGAAATAATTATAAGAATAAAAAAAAAAAAGTTCTCTTCCAGGAAGCATCTGTTGTCGACTACATCAGTTTGAAAATGGAGCAGCAACACAGAAGGAAACAATCAGATTTTTGAGAACATGATAGGAAAAGAATTTCACTGGAAAATTATTTTTCCACGTTAGACTGCTACGGAACAGAAAAAAAAAAAGGTTCAATAGTTCATGTTTCGGGTGTTGGCAGCCATTTTTATTTATTTATTTTTTTGTTCCTTCAGAGCGACAAAGTGAGACTTTTAATCGTTTTGGCTTTTTCTATCACCAACCTGAATCATTCTTCCTAATACACATCACACATCACTTTTCTCATTCATCTTTTTTGATTTTAATGAGCTTTTTTGTTTGTTTGTTTGTTTAATCACTTCCTCGGCTTCGCTGGTGGATTCGATGATGAGTAGATGTCCCCGATCAGAGCAGAGCAGCTTTACACACAAACGAGGATTGAACCACCAGCATTATGATTAATGTTTGAGCAGCTAAATCATTCAATCAAGTTTATCATTATTACTGTTATCATATAGTTTCCATGTGGGCTGAACAAATGAGATTTTAGGTGATTCAATCGTTTGCAAGGGACTTCATTTAAATTCCTAATGCGGAGCTTTAAAGCGTCGTCGGACTCAGTGTGTGTATTCATTCCATTAAAAATCACAACGGCTATTTTTCAGGTCGGTCTTATCTGAGACTTTGCTGTATTTTGTCATCTTTCCAACGCAAACTTTCTGATTACAAACCAAGCTCCTCCTTCCTGAATCAGGTCAGTGAGGCGAAAACGCTGAAACACTCGAATTTGAAAACAAAAAAGAAAATTCAACGACACCAAAGACGCCTGTTGTGCTGCAGTGTTGAGGGAAAATATCTGTGGCCTCCAGCGTTGTTCCTGCTTTGTGAGCTTTGCAGATGTGCAGATGTGACAGAGAAAGAGAGCGAGACAAAGAGGACGTGGAGAAGAAAGCCGAGCAGAGAAATAAGTGAACAGCTGCAGGATGAAGCTTCTCATTCATCCTCTGTGAGCTCCGAGTCGCCGAAAAAAGCTGAATGGATATGAATTAATACTAAAAATACCAACACTGCCACAAGGAGGATGCTCCAACACAATGGCATTCAGTGAAGAGGCCAACACACACATACAAGGACACACAAACACACACACACACAACACCGATGCTTCCACTCATATGTAAAACTGAAGAGATACAGTGACAGGAAAAAAGAGATAAAGAGCCTCTCTAATACGGACAATTCTTATTACTGATTCTGTCGTTTCCATAATTGTGTGGCTTCAATTTTTGGAATCGCTGCATAATTGCTGATACCAATATCGATGATTATAAAACGGCATTTTAGACTTAACTCATCAAATGATAAAGAAGACTAAATCCTTCGCTCCTTGATGAGTAATTTAACTCCGTCCTGTTTATTTTTGAACCCAAACGTTAAAGCTTCTCGGGCGCTCTGAAATCCTCATGTAGCTGTAAACAGAAGAGACTGAGAGAGGCAGACGGGCTGAGAGTAGAGCCAGTCCATTAAAGGGAGAAGGTTGTGTTTCCATTTAAAGCACAAACCGAGCGGTGACCTTGGTGTAAAGAAAAGAACTCTCAGAAAAACTCTTAATGCCATTAATTCATAAAACACACCATCTCACATTTTAATTCAGTTTTTCATCGATCACGAGAGACCAAAATTTATTAAGGCTGAAGCCGACGCTCCTTTTTATGGACTTTTAAAACCGTATTAAAACAGTATTGCTCCTGTCGTGTGCCGCCACGTTGATGTTAATCACATTTAGTCTTGTCCAATCAGGCGTAAGCCGCCATCTTGGTTTTTCACAGAGAAATTATATTTGGAAGAGCCGGCAGCGCATTAGGAGAACATTAACTGGACTGATGAGTAAATAAGGAAGAAATATAAGAGTAAATAAAAAAGGTCCATTAGAAGCAGACCAGGAAAGTTCCATTTTTAAAAAATCATTGCTCAATATTTGATTGTAAAATCTCTCTGATCACTTAAATCCATTTTTTTTTATATGCAGACTAATTATTCACGACTCTGTGTCTCTCCAGAACAAACAGACCGCCTCATTATCGCCTGTAAAAACACAGAATGAAGCAGCTTCTCATTAAAAATCTGTGTTTTTAACATCTCATGCACGAAATTCACAACACAGGACGAGATTTTAATTATAGAAGTAACGTATTAGATTAAATATTTGGAGTTGTTAAAGTAGAATAACATAATTTCACTGATCATCAGTTAAAATGATCAGTTTATTCATCTTTTTTAGATTCTGATTTAGATTGTGGTTGTGTTGGATGTTCTAAAATTCAGCCCTCCAGAAAACTCATTTCCGTCTCTGGTTTCTGTGTTTGCTCCTTTCTGCTCCAAAACGTCCTCTCACCTCTGACAAAAAACGTCCCGCAGCAGCGTCTGGATGTGGAATCCAACAAGCTATTTGGGGTTTTGGCCATTCTTGAGAAAAAAATACCCCCCCCTCCCCTGAAAAAAAAAAAAAAAAAACACACAAAAAAAAAATAACATCAGGAATAAACAGAGAGGAATGTTTTGGAGATCAAAAGGAAGCGAGGGCCATTTAAAGTGCTCGGGGCCTGAACTCGCCGCCATCCATCCGTGTTGCATCTGTTTCTAATGTTCCCCAGGTTAGCACGTGCATCAGCGTGTGTGCTTGTGTGTGTCTTTGTGTATCTGTGCATATTCTTTGTATGTATTTAGGTGTGTGGGAAGGTGCATTTGTATTTACTGCTGCTGTCAGTCAGACCACCACATCCACACTTAAAAAATCAATCTGCAACCTTTCACAGCAACTATTTTGGGAATTGAAGCAGAAAAAGGTGTCTTGACCTTTTTTTTTTTTTTTTTTTTTAATGCCACGGCCTCGGCAGACCACACACAGCTGCTCGGCGGCACTGATGGCTGTTAAATGCCACGCTGCACTAAACGGTAATGAGGTGGGATCAGAGCTGGGCGGCAGAACATCCACAGTGACTGACGAAGGGGCATTAACTGGATGAGGTTTCCTGCTGCAGAGCGTCAGGGTTAGGAAAACGTGTGTGAATCCAAGCTTCAGTTATCACATCATCATTTATCGAATCGACATTCTCCTGATTGATCGGCCAGGTTCGACCTTGTCAGATGAGGTGAGATCACAAACGAAAGCCGTCCAGCCGCCGAGTGCTCTGACATGTGACTGAGGAGGTGATGCGAAACGAACCGAGTTACAGTTACCACGGTAACCGACTGGATCCGGATCAGAGGTTTCATTGGAAGGTAATGGAGGTCCGGGTGGCTCGGTTGGTTGGCTTCATCTGTTTCCTATCGCACTGGAACACACACACACACACACACACACTGTTATTGCCCAGGCCATGCAGGTAAAATTGCAGAAGTGGAGGATTAGTTACAGGAAGTGATGCAGCATCCGTCATTTGAGCTCTTCTATAAACGTGTTAATCTCCTTTTTCTTTCGCATCCGTCTCCTTTCCTTCTTATGTTTCCTCTCCTCCTGCCTCTGCTTCCTCTTCTTCCTCTGCTTCCGTTCATCAAAAACCTTTTTCAGTTTTTCTCGCCCTCGCCTTTCTCTCCGTTCACGCTCTGTTCCTCTCTGTCTCTGCTCTTACGCTGTGTTTTTCTATTCACCGTTTCTCTCTCTGTCTGTGCGGCGTCTTAGAGCTATCGCTGTGTGACAGAAAGCCGGGAATTCCTGCTGTAATGTCTGATATCACGCTCACACACACAACAATCTGTGTGTGTGTGGAGGGAGTTAGAAAAGAGCTGAGTGATGGAGAGACGGAGAAAGACTGAAGTCTGAAGATAATCCTGTTGTGCAGAATGGCTGCGAATGAGTTTAGTTTGGTTTTTTTTTATGTTTTTCAAAAAGGTTGAAGACAGAAGAGAAGCTGAGGAGAAGGAAGCCACAGATGTGGGTCAGTGAGGAGAAGAAAGATAATGTGAAAGGATTTTTATAGTAGTAAAATCAAGCAAAACAATAAAAACCACACAATTCTTTTATTTCTGTGGATAAACACTGACGTCCAGCCGAGGCCACCTGTAGACCAGATAACTGTCATGGCCGACCAGCCACTGAGGCAGATTGGCCCCGATGTCGGGACAGATCCTGTACTTCTGGCTCAGATGGGGGAGGATTGTTCTGTTTTCAGGGATGAAGTGCAGCGACAGTGAAAGTTTCAGGTCAAAGAAATCAGACAAGAATTAATGGAATTAAGAAAAAAGGGCAGGGAGATGTGGGAGTGAAAGGAAAGTTATTCAGAGAAAACAGGCTGGGTTTGACATCTGGAAATGTAGAGCTTAATTTTTGGTGCTTAGTTGGCCGTATTAGAGAATGCGTTGGCCGAAGCAGACGGAGAGACGAGTGACAGAAGAAATCACCAGCAAGTACAAAAGAGGCGCATCTCCACCGAGGCCAAACAACAGCAGATCCAGATTATTATTATTATTAAGTCTCAGCGTTCATTTAGTGCTGGTGTGTAACAGGAGAGAATAAAAAGGAGAAGCTGGTTTTCAAATCATCATGTTGGATATGTGATTGTGTGATTCTGCAGAGAGACGGGAGAGAGCGTGACTCGCATTGAGCTCAGAGATGATGAACCTTAACTGCCCCCCTCCCCCAAATGAGAAATTTATCTGAAATTGTCTTTCACCAGTCGTTTCAGTTTTGCATCTATTGGTGTGTCGGTTTGTTCGCTCCATTGTTTCCACCTGCAGAAGAGCGAGTTTCACAGCTTCACTTCTCTACAAGTGACAAGAAGGAGGCGCAGGGAGCTTTTTATCGGCTGCTTCCCCTCAGGGCGACACGTGAACTTGGTAAGATAGTTATCCGCCTGCTGTCGTCTGTCTTTCAGGTACTACGCCATATGCTGCCAGCCGCTGGTCTACCGCAACAAGATGACGCCGATGCGAGTGGCGCTGATGATCGGCGGCTGCTGGGTCATCCCCACCTTCATCTCCTTCCTGCCCATCATGCAGGGCTGGAACAGCATCGGCATCGACCACCTGGTGCGTAATATTGTTGATCTTACAAAAACTGAAAAGGGATAGAAATTAAGAACAAAAGCGCGTTTGACAGAAACTCTACGAAGACATTCAAGGAGAAACGAGCTGCAGTCTGGAAGTTTACAAGATGGAAGAAATGCTTCACGTGTTGCTCCAGAAACAAAATCAACATGTCAGACAAAGCCACTGACACCACAGACATGGAGTCAAGCTGTTCTAAATATGTGAAGGAGGTTAGCGGCGTTACGAGTGTCTTGTTTGTGTTCCGAGGTCAAAAACGCAAGGACCCAAGCGAGAGAAAAAATTCTGTCCTCTGCAGTACGAGACAAAAAACAAGAGCAGGCTAATTATAATGCTCACACTCGGCAAAAGGTCAGTAAATATTGATTTACTGAAACATAAAATTTGGAAACTATTGATGACGTAGATTATAAGCAGCCGCTGCCTCCAACACTCTTCTGTTTGAATCCAGAGTCACTGAGATGGATTCTCGTTACAGGAGCCTGAAGCCATCTGTGACCTTTAACCTCTGAAAGCTGTAACTCCATCTACAGCAATGAAATTAAATCATACGAAGAGATGCTGAGATATAAAAAACATTTTTAGGGTCAGAAGTATTTGGTTATCTCACAGTTTCTGCTGCAGTTCATCTTCCAACAAAAACAAAACACAAACTCTATAAACATCCAGATGTGTATACAAGCAAGACAAGACGTTAGAAAACAAGCTGCAATATTCGCCCACATTTGTTTAGCGGGAATTTTCATCTGCAGTTTTAGTTTTTCTTCCTAAATCCAACCTGCCCCAAAGGCTTTTGTTCTGCAAGAGTCAACGTTTAAAGGCCAATTTTTGAAATAGAAGTTCAGAAAAAACATTCTGATCATCCTGCATGAGAAGAAGAATATAAAATAGAAAGTCAGTGAAGTGGACATTTAAAGATGAGAGCAGGATAGAGGGAGGGGCTACTTTTAACCTCGCTCGTCCCCTGTTTGCCTTTATCTGATGGCCAGTGAGGCTCTTTGCCCTGAATGACTCGTTTTGGGTAGTGTTGGCACACAAACTATCACACAAACATAGCGCACAACACATCAGCCTCTAAAGTTAGCTCTGTGCTATTAGCGTCTCTCTGCGGGTCTCATTAGAGCTATTGAATATTCTGAGCAGGGCCCGTCAGCTCTGGCACGAACTGCAGCGCCAAAGCACAACAAAATAACAAAACAACCAGACGCACACAGAGCAGACTGTTTAAAACTGAAGTCGACCCCGGAGCTGCATAGTGAAGCTGAAATTTGGGTTTGTCGTAAATCTTCATTCCATCTACTGATGCCTCTTTTTTTTTTTTTTTGCACATAACAAAGCTTTCAGTATACTCCAGACTGCTCCAGTGGCAGAAATCTATATAAGACTATTTTTATCTGAGTGAAGCAGAGATCCTTTGGGCAAAAAAGGACAAAATAGCCTAAATAACTTAAATGTGGAAACACTTATCATCTTATGTGTAAATATGTCGACTCGCTGATGAAACGGCGTGGCCTTCGTACAGCAATGTGGATTCATCTCATAACCCCGAGCCGTAGTTTCCCACAGAGATGAAAAAAAAAAAAAAACTGGGATGGGACCTCGCTGTGATTAATGGCGACGTGAAGAGTCTCGCTCTCCCTCAGGATCACTGCCCCCCTTTTACCACACAGACCGGGCTGAGGAGAGCGTGGGATTTAAAAGTGGGTCGTTGTGAAATCTGGAGGCATTCAATGGCATAAACGCGCCGCACTCAAACACACGGTTACTTGGGGACGTTGTACAAGCTGAATGTTGTTAGAAAATATTGGTGTGTGTTTTTCTCAAACCGCTTCATTGTCCCTCCCCTTCCCCCCGATTCGATGTTTCGCCAGATTGAGCAGAGGCGCCACATGGATGGCAGCAACTCTACGTCCTGTGTCTTCATGGTGAACAAGCCGTACGCCCTCACCTGCTCCGTGGTGGCCTTCTACATCCCCCTGGTCCTCATGGTGCTGGCCTACCAGAGGATCTACGTCACGGCCCGCGCACACGCTCTGCAGATCAGCATGCTGCAGCGGGCGGGAGGAGCGGGCTCCAACCCCGCCGTTGGCGCCGGCGCGACGTCGGACTCTGCTGACCATCAGCGCAACCACCGCATGCGAACGGAGACGAAGGCGGCGAAGACTCTGTGTATTATTATGGGCTGCTTCTGCCTCTGCTGGGCGCCGTTCTTCGTCACCAACGTGGTGGACCCCTTTATAGACTACACAGTGCCGGACCAGCTGTGGGCGGCCTGTCTTTGGCTGGGCTACATCAACTCCATGCTGAACCCCATCCTCTACGCCTTCCTCAACAAGTCCTTCCGCCGTGCCTTCCTCATCATCCTCTGCTGTGGGAGGAAAAGGTACCGCAGGTCGTCCATCTTGGGCTCCGGCGCTCCCTGCACAGCCACGCAAATCAACGGATCCACACACGTACTCAAGTAAGTTTCCCGTTTGTTTCACTTCCGGAGTCTCGATCACGAAACTGCACAGCGAAGGTCCGTGTTTCCGTGTTTTTCCTTTTCTGCCTACCAGGATTATGTGTCACTATAATAAAAAGTAAAAGCTGTAGGATTACCCCTGACCTGTTTTATCAAATGGAAATCATGTAATAAGAATACAGCAGATTATATTTCAGCAATATACCAAATTATAACGCGACAATGTTGTAACAATACCATGTTATAATAGAAGAGCAATAAAAACACAAACCACAAAATGCTGCAGGAACATACCAGCAAAGACAGAAAGCGATTTCACTTTTTTTTTTAACTCTTTTTTAACTGAACCACGTCATAGCCTCCATCCTTCAGTAAATTAATGCAGACATTTCCTCAACCGTGTTCCGCGGGGTCAGAGGTCAAGCGGTGACAGTCCGTTGGCATGGAGACAATTTGTCTCCAGGTGTGTTGGACATGACGTCTCGCTCGCCGGTGCTTGCTGTTGAATCATTACGCTCTTGACCTATCACTGTTTCTAAACATAGAGCGCGTGTATCGCAGCGATAAGAACGGGACGTTTAACTTGTCGTCCTCAGCGGCCTGTTCCACTTTTAATCTTCATTCTCCTTCCATCCTCCGTTTCTGGACCCGATGATGGATGATTTTTATCTGTGCTCAGTAACGATGGATATCTCAGTGCTGCTTATTTATAATAATCCTTGTTCCTGCTGGGAGCGTTACGCGTATGCATGAATAATATGGATGTAGAAAATATCTATAAGAGCTCACCAGGAATTTAAATAGCAGAATAAGACTTCAGATCATATTTACACATTAGAGACAAATAAAACTGTTCATGAGAGCAGAGATTTGACAGAAATGCTACAAACTTTGACAAGATATTTGTTCTTTAACTTTTTGGTTTGTTTGATTGAAACTGAGCAAAAAATTAAGCTGCTGCTGTAAAATAAAGGCTGATTTATTCTTTTATATTTACATAAAATCCAAACAAGGACAAAGATCTTTTTAATCATTTAAATCATGTCCTTCCCTGCTGTGTGGAATCTGTGCCCTTTTTATTTCCTCTTGACAAGGAGTCAAGATTATGAAATGTATTTAAATAGATTTCCTTCCTGTTGAAGTGTTTCAACAAGCTCCTTTAGCTTCAAATAGAGTTTTTGTGAGCGATTTTTTGCACTGAGCTCTTCTGAGACGCTCTGACATGACATATAACGTTTTTGTCCTTCAGATATAATTAAGAAGAGTATAACAGGAAGTTATTTGTGATCTGAATCATCTTTACTTTTCTTTTACTTTAAAAATAGAGCAGAAAACTTAATTGAAATTCATTCCTGCTTAAAATTGGACACAACAAAACACAATACATCGACGGACTTTAAAAGCATGTTCTCCTGCTGCAGACTAATCTTTAGAGATTTTAACCTGAGAAAAAGAATTAGTTTGAGCGATGAAGCGACTGCTGCACGCTGCTGTAATATCGAAGAAAAACATGTCTCGCTTCCACTTCCTGAGACTTCACGGAGCTGGAGCTCATTGTAAACAATCAATGAGTGTGTTTATGGCAGCACAGAAGCCCGAATCAATTAATGTCCACTCTGCGGAGTCCTTCCTGCATTTTCCTGCAGAGTTGTTACTGAGGACTGAAAGCTGGCTCTTAATGCGAGCGTGTCCATGAGGATGTCAACTATCCGCAGTGAGTGAACACGCACTTTACGGTGTTCTACTGTGTGCTGATATTCATCCTTTAGTTTTAAATAAATAATGCGGAAGAAAAGAAACCCGAAAACCAACCTTGTCTTTGGTTTTACATTCGTTTTTACTGCCACGTTGTTTGCATCTTGGCAGAACAATTTCTGTCTCTGTGTCAGGATTTACTGCAGAAATACATTTTATTTTATTTCTTTCTGTTTTTGTTCTTCTAGAACAGAAGGAGAAAAAACTGATCTGAGCGCTGAAGTCACTTTTCTCTTTCAAATAAACTGAATTCTGCATTGAATGTTTTCTATTTTAAATGAAAATTAACATATATATATATATATATATATATATATATATATACATGCACACATACAGCCAAAATTATATTGAATATTAATATTAAGTGTCATAACCAATCATAATAAATGGAGAAGTGGCACATGCAATAAAATATATTGAGAAAAGCTAAATCTTGGTGATTAAATGAACAGAAGTTAGTCAGAAACATTTTGTGTTTCAGCGTGTTGGAACACCCCTCCTGTGTGGAAATGGTTTTTTCCTGACAAATCGTCGTGTTAATAACTGTAATCCGAGGTTTTATTGGAGTAATAAACTGTGAGACAAGCTGCAGGTACAGTGAGGCTCTGAGCGCCGCTTCCACCTTCCATCCTCCCGAACCGTCACGGGAGTCGTTAAAAGTTTCCCTACCTGGTGACTTCAGCGCTGCACAAGGAAGGAAAACCATTAGTCTGCTTCGATATGCTGGCTGGTCCCGAGATATTTTCATCATGTGAATGTTGGGCTGAACCAGACACACGTCAACGACAACAGCGATGATGATATGTTACATTAGTCTGCCCAAACATGACTCAGGGATCTGTGAAAGTGACATGGTGAACCACAAAATCCTCAGCGGGGGGCTGATGGATGTTCAATAAACACCTGGACAGGTTGTCATTTCTCCAGCTCCGGATCGCTGACACCGAAATTGTGCACGCATTAAATTTTTATCACCACATTACATTATAAACTACGTTACTTTACAAAATGTGGAGCCAGTTTCACCTAAAAACACAGAGTCATGTAAAAGACTATAAAATAAAGATGTCCAATTTACTCTGTGAAGTTGGATCTGCTAAAGTTTCTGCTGAAATACGGCACTGACCAGCTTTTTATAAATAAATAATAATTCTAAATATATTTATTACAAAACAGTTTAGGTCACTCAGTGTGTGACAACAGACGGCCACGTCTCACCATGTGTGAGCAGTGAACAGTCTTAAAAACACAACGGGAGTCGTGGTCGCCGTCTCCGCTCTCGTTTTCTGCACAAACTGCCAAGTTTTTACGAATGACAAACGACCGCAGGCGTTACACACGTTTGTTCTGAAGGACGTTTATTTTCTGAGCTGGTGGGAACGCACAAAGCACTTCAATCAGTAAATTAACTTTGTTTCATCACATCTTCATAAACACAAGACCTGAAGACAGAGTTTTTCCCGTTTCCTCCCATCAGCTGATGAGCTTTGACATGAACTGGTAAACTAACCAGATTTTGGTAATCAGCTGTCACTTTGTTGTATTTGTCGTCTCCCTCATTGGTTGTGGTGATCGTGTTGGTTGTGTGTATGTGGGCAGGATGACGTCCTTTGAATGAACTTCTTTTTAATTGTCCCAGAAGTATTTAGACACAGTCAGGAAGCATCCTGTGCACCAGAATGAGTCTGTCTGAGGATCCTTTGCTCTTTTTATTGGAATAGTTGATTAAAATAATGATTTCTTTTTAATCCATTTGTGGTGAATAGATTTTTTAGCACTTCGGTGCCGGCATCATATTTCAGCCTGAGACGTTTGAAGTTTGATGAGTGGCCTTCTAAAACGATTAGCGTGTGTTGTTTATGTCATCATCATCTCGTGCTGTCCAAACTTTTTCACCTCACGCTGCTTGTGGTCACCTATGTTGTAATACTTTGCACCGCCGTGCAGGAGATCGAACTCCGGCCGAGTCTCTGATGTTCAAAGGTGCTCGATTTGAAAAAAGAAGCTGAACAGTTTTTCTGCCATCTGTCCTCCAGCAGAAGAACAGCACAGTTCAAGAGTGTTTTTGGAGTCTAATTAAAGGGACTCACATGGTTTGTGTGTCACTACGTCTGAGGTGCTGATGCAGACGCAGACCAGCTGGATTAATGTGTCTCTGGTGAGGCCGACGCTTCCATCCCGACCCGGATGATGACTCCATCGATCTTCGGGGGTCCCAGTCCGTCTTTAACCCATCTCACCTAAGTGACTCTGCAGGATTCTTCTTTAGTTTAATGTTGTTCGTGTTTGGGTGCTTTAGTTTGATTATCAGTGAGAGGATCACTTTGAACAATCAGATGAGATCATCGAGGTTAATTTAGGTTCCCCACTTCTCTCGGTTCACTTCGCCGTTCTTAACTCTGACAGTTGTCAGTCTGTCTGTGATTTAATTGCAGTCACAGCTGAAGTTTCTATAAATCTGGACGTCAGTGATATTAATTGAATTTTTAGCTGTTTGACTGACTTACTGGAAGAATACAAGCAGTCAGTCATTCACACACATTAGGAACAATCACCTGACCTCAGATGAAGTCAGAAGTTCACGGGTGACATTTGCACACATTCTTCTCCTCAGAATTGGATCTGGGATTTTGTGACCACTGTCCAGCAACACAGCAACAACAGTGTCTCTGGATCTAGTTGTTCAAACTAAATGTTCTTTTTCTAATCCACTACATTTATTTATAATTAGAAAAACCTGTGGTTGCACAAAAACAAAGAAACCGGCTGGTTTGAATGGAGATGCAGCTCCTCGACAGCCTCGCTACACTTCACTTCACTTGTGATGTATGAACGCTGAATAGCTGCTGGCACTTGACATTGAATTGAATTGCTGTCACAGCGTCGATGTCCACACGATACAATTAAGATCACATGATGCATTTTAAGCCCTTTACAGCGTTTGTGTGCTAATTTATATCTGCTGGAAATGCAACATCACGTCACGTCATCAAACTCAAACACGCTGATCCACGCTGTGAAGATTCACTGTAGACGGCTCAGTCAGGCTCAAACAGAAAACGCTTTTCCTTACCTGAAGTTTTGCTTTGAAATTTGCATGAGAGCAGGACGTTACTCCGTGAGGTGCTCTCAGCAGTGTCCCAATGAAATGTGTCCTTCAATCAACTTGGATGTTGAACTTCCTTTAAAACTGCAGCTCACTGAAAATCAGTGAATCCTGACTGGCAGCCTCAGGCTTCGCTGCTCCGTCTAAAGATGAGAGGCCCAGCAGGTTATTCTTCACCTTCAGCAAGATACAACACCAGATACACTATCTTCAATCAGCAGATTTAAAGTTTGGCCCCCAGATGTGCACATCCAGCAGCTCGGCCACTTTGAAAATCTTCCATTTTTATTTTAAAAATGAGCCTTCAGATGAAGGCCAACCAACATCTGAGCTGAGTCTTTTTTTTAGTAAGGAACATCAGTGAAGTAGGAAACCTCAGCTTAAGTACTTTATCAGTTTATGAAGGAGATCTGCAGGATATCAGATGTGAACAGACCAGAAGAGGCCAACGTTAAAGAGCTTCTTCTGCTTTCACTGCCTCGTTCCACCATCATGGAGCCAGATAACACATCGTTACAGAACGATCAGTGATTGTTAAACACACTTTTTATTCTGTAGAAATATGCAAAACCTAAATACCACAATAAAAAGCTGGCATTTAGAAAAAAATCTCTCAAATATCGCAAAAAGGTTTTTACGGTTTCATGACGTAAGAGATCACATGACCAGTTGGCTGCAAATCTGTTCCCAAACCACGGAAATGCAAAATGCTTTCGTCTGTTTTTCTCAAAGTGGAATAAATCGATGAACCAATGAAGTGTTTCGCAGCTACAGTTTCAATTATCCAACAAAGCGAAGCTTCTAAACAGAGCAGCTGAGTCGGAGCCGGCCTCGGAGAATCTTACAGCCGTAACTCTGTTTTGTATAACCTTTATCCTCCTTTATGTTACAGCAAAGCTGATCAGTCTGATGGAGGTAGAGAAGAGTCAGTAAATGCTGGAAATGCCGCGGCTAAATTAAAGGCGTCTAAACTGTCCAAGGTCTCTGCGTCTCTGACTGACAGGAAGGAGCTCAGGAGTCGCACGGCGTGCTGAATTCAGGCTCTGTCGTTATCCAAGGGAGGCGGCGCCCGCCTCCTCTTCTTATTCATCAGGTCAGTCGGCCTGAGCGCTCTCGCAGTTGTGCGAAGGTCAGGGTCCATACGTGGCACAAAAATATAACCACACATGCCATTTCATTTAAGCAACACAACGTCTCTACTGGAATATACACAGCAAAGGTCGCATCCAACTGCTGCATGCTGGGAAACATTTGCACAGCTCTCTATTTAATTAGGGTGGAAGTTTCTTCTTTCTTGGGTCAGTTTCATTGTCGGAGGAGGGGGGGGGGGGGTTGTCTGACCTCTGGGGAAATGTCAATGCTCATTTCTATCCTGGATGTGTTCTCTCCCAAAAGGGCAATGAGGCTTTTTACCAGTTTAAGTTATCAACGGCGGCCCTTTTCATTTGTTTGTGGAGAGGCAGAAAGCCGAAGGACCACAAACGCAACAAAGCCTGAATGAACCCGAATTGTCCCTGTTCATTGTGTGAACAATGAACAGTGTTCATTGTCACTGAAGAGCCGTCATCACCAGCGCTCCCTACTTCATATGGTCCACAGTGAAAATATAAACAAGACCACCATAAATGTTTATTTAAAGGCAAATCAATACAAATATTTTTTTTAGTTCCTCTTTTGAGCAATTTCCAGATTTCCAGACATTCACAGATGTAATACACCTTTACAACATTTATTTCACTGTGCATCCCAATAATTCATCGTTAAAATGGACATCTGCACGCCGCTGAAGCATCGTCCAACACTTTCATTAGTCCAGCGTTTCCTAGCAGTCAGGTTGAGGATGGACACACGGCGGGTGAAGCACCGCTGATAAGTAGTGGATGAAATAATCTATGAATTAAAACAAAAACAACACAAAAAATTCACCTACCTGGATGTGGGCAGAAAAATACTGACTCACAAAAGATTTCTGGTTCGATCCGAAGCCGTTCCCTGCCACCCCCGACTTCCTCTCTCATTGTTACTATGACGACATGTCAAAAGAATAACAGTAAAACAAAAAAACAAAGCGACAGCATTGTGATAGTTTAGCAGTTTAACACACATCTCCATCTGCACCGTTTGACTGACTCACACTTCCTGCTCAGTGTGGTGCAAATTTACAGCAAACTGCAGCAGCAAAACAAAGGTGGAGATCCATCACGTTCCCTTCGGCCGCAGCGAGGAACTGAAAATCACAGCACTGAGACCGAAGAGCAGATGTTTGGTTCGTGTGCAGGTTGAATATGATGTATCAGTCAGCGGCCAAACAATGCATGACACATAATGGTTTTATTCTCTAAGGCACAGTAACAGGCGGTGCACGCAGAAAAACACTCTGTAATCCTCCTCACTGTTTCTGCTCTCAACGGAGCCGCACATCTGAAGTCTGTCTGAGAACACACTGGATTCAAGGAGCGATGCACTGAGCGCTGCCAAAGGAAGGAGGGGAGAGGAAACAGAGGAGATGAGAAGATGAATTTTAAGGAGAGCGTTAGGGGAAGAGAAAAAGGACGGAAGAACAGCAAAAGGTGGAAAAAAGAAACAACGTCACTGTCTGTGACCAACTTTGTGTTTGAGTTGGATCTTTGCTCCGCTCCGGCCTTTTACAACGCCGTCAACCTTCACTTCACCGCCATTTATCATCATGTGCGACACCCAAACCGGCCGCAGACCTGAAAAGTATTTCACAGCCGGTTTGCACGATGAAGTTTTGGTTTCAGGTGATTTGCAGCCAAATGGGATTACAGACAGTCGGGAAAAGACATCAGCGTGAGAACGTTTGAAGGATACATTTTCCTCTATAGGAGGAACCGGCGATGAAGCTTTTGGATTTCTGTGTTGGAACAGACTGTTAGTGGGCGTTTTTCAGTTTTACAAAGACACAAGCTGTTGCCTCCTATTGTGTGTGTGTGTGTGTGTGTGTGTGTGTGGTGCTGATGGAAACATCAAACCCTACAAATGGTGGAATGAGTTATTTTAATGAGGCCTGATTTGTGCAACTCTTGTGAAGTCTCTTTGTTGTTCATCATAGATTGGAGGACTTCAAAAACTTTATTTATTCCCTAATTTTTCTGCCGTGGTAGAATCCAGATCAGACTTCCCGTCATCGTGCAACTAATGCGTCATCAAACCTTTTCTTTTTTTTATTGCTGTTTAAAAACATGTTTTTGGTCTCCATATAGAGCTAAAGTGTGTTTTGAAGTTGTGTAAGCATGTTACAAATCCAAAGGGTGTTTTTAAATTTAAGTTTGTTTTTATTTGCTTTTCAAACCGGCCTGCTGAAAAATTTTTTGTACAGATGATATCATTTTCTATCTTTTTGTCAGAATCTTTAGAATCAAACAAACAGCTTCCGTACTTTCTCTCTCTGTGTGACAGACACACACAGAAAAGCTGTATTTCAACGAAAATGTGTGATAGATCCATTCGTCATTTTTTTTTTAATGATGTGAAAAGATGCTGAAAACAGAACTGAGAGAACGCTGACGCTGAGGCATCCTGAAGTTTGAAGCCGTCAGACTGTCTGACGTTTTTGCGGGATGTGAAAATGTTGTCACTGTCGGCGGGTCGGGTTTTTCCTGGCCGGACGAGCTGCGGCGTCTCTTCATTATTCACCGACTTCCCTCCAGCTTGGAATATTACCGTTAGCTAAAAATATACAGCTGCTACTCAGACCCCCGCTGAGGCCGGGGGGACGGGGGACGAGCATGCCAAGACACAGTCTATGGACACACACTCAGCATATTGTGTAATGCTGGTGTGTTATTTTGTCACACACACACAGTAGCTTCATACATCACTTAGAAGGCTAATAAGGAGAACCAAAGAAGGCCAGATGAACAAACCCAAAGTCCACACACACACACACACACACTCACAAACATACAGTGAATTGCCATTGTGTGTGTTCGATATATCATCCAGACTTCGCTCTTCTTGTGTTCTTCGTCTCTTTCTCTGCAGCCCGTGTCTCATGTTTATCTCTCCGTCAACAATTTGTCTCTGGAACGACTCCATCTCCACCGATGTCCAGTGTGTGTGTTGTGTCTCTTGGTGTGGTTCCTCGACAACAGACCTGAAGCCATACCACACATACAGTTGGTCAGCTTGTGTACGTGTGTGTGTGTGTGTGTGTGCGTGTGTGTGTGTGTGTGCGTGTACACAGAGATAAAAAGACTGGGAGATGAAGAAGTGATGGGATGTGTGTGTTCAGTTCATTCAGTGTCTGTGTTTGTTTCTGTGTGTGTGTGTGTGTGTGTGTGTGTGTGTGTGTGTGTGTGTGTGTGTGTCTGGACTGCATTGTCTTGCGGATATAAACAAAACCAAACACACAAGAGGAAGCGTTTGCTTTCAGGCCGTCGGGTTAAATGCCACAACAATGCTGTCAGCTGCTCACAACAAATGGTTCCACACAAAGTCACACACACACACACACACACACACACACACACACAACTCTTGGTTGTGTTTGGAGCAGCGAGGGACAAATTAATTATCTCACCATGTGATCATGCTGGTGCAACACATCATACACACACCTGTTTGTCTCCGAATAGCAGCGTCTCTGGTTGTTAATTGTCCCACGTTTCTTTAAACTGCTGCAGAGCGTCCCTGAACGCAGCACCAGCACTTTTTTTTTTTTAAATGCAATACATTTTAAGTGACAGCAGCAGCCTGCAGTTTGCGTGTTTTTGTGTCACTTTCTTGGATGCTTGTAAAATAGATGTACATTTTCAATGTGTGTGTGAGTCTTTGTGTTCTTTGTGTGAGAGTTGTGTTGTGAGAAGGAGGAACTTCAGAGACTCTGGGCTTGTTATGTCCACATGGCTGCTCCACAACCTCATCAAAAGCTAAAAGACAGATTTAGGACGAGCTCATTAAATGTCAGATTTGTCAAAAATTTCATACTTACCACCAAACACACCCACACAGATGTGCGTGTGTGTCTGTGCGTGTGTGTGTGTGTGTGTGTGAGAGAGAGAGACCAAAACAAAGTGTGATCAAGAGTGACTAAGAGCCTGAGGTCATCTGAAGTGTGTACTGAATGTGTGTGCGTGGTTTGTCTGACACACATTAACAGGTTTGTGTGTTCGCTTGTTTATTAGATGTCAACACACTCTTCCAGGAGCTGTTTACTTTGTTAATAATTGCAGAAGCGTATTTATCTAATTAGTCTGTGGAAATGACCAACAGAAAGCAGAATGGGATTGTTTTTGTCAGCTGGAAAGTTCACGTTACTGTTATTTACACTGAGAAACAAACAAAAACAAAACTGTACACAGGAATGTTCTCTTTCATCAGAGAAGTTGGAGTTATTATTTGTGTTTTGCATTTTGTGTGTGTGCGTTCACTGCTGCCGGTTTTTCTGCCTCCATCCAGCCAACGAGCGTTCCTGTTACACCCCCAGGACCTTTAAGTTTCCTGCAGAAATCCAAAGCTTTAAATCTGTCAGCAACAATGTGGAGGATGATTAGTCTGTGTGAGCTCTGCGTTGTTTCATCAAATCTGCGTTCATGTTGATGCTTTCAGTTTGTTCTCTAATTATAATGCCAACAGCTTCAGCTTTATCACACACACACACACACACACACACACACACACACACACTCAGTCAGAAGTCTTGTCTTGCCTGCTGTCTGAGGGGTCATCTGGGTGTAAACTAACCTTGTTCTTCCGTTTTCTCTCTCTCTCCATCCCTCCTTCTCTCCTTCTCTTATCACCCATTTCCTTTCCTTTCCTTTCCTTTCCTTTCCTTCCCTTCCCTTCCCTTCCCTTCCTTTCCTTTCCTTATCTCCCTTTCCTGTTTATTTAATTTATTTCTCATTCATTCATCCATTCATCCATTCATGTGTTTCACGCCCTTGTTTTAAATTAATCCATCATTTAATTTGTTATTTCCCTTTTTTATTGTTTTTTCTTCTTCACTCCTTCACTTCTGCCACATTTCTTCAATATCTTCTTCTTTCCCTTCCTGCCTTTTAACCCCTTCTGCTACATCCTCTCCCTCTTCCTCCTCCTCTTCCTCTCCCTCTTCCTCCTCCTCTCCTCCTCCTCCTCCTCCTCCTCCTCCTCCTCCTCTCCCCCTTCCTCCTCCTCTTCCTCCTCCTCTTCCTCCTCCTCTTCCTCCTCCTCTTCCCCCCCCCCTTCCTCCTCCTCTTCCTCTCCCCCTTCCTCCTCCTCTTCCTCCTCCTCTTCCTCTCCCTCTTCCTCCTCCTCCTCCTCCTCCTCTCCCCCTTCCCTCCTCCTCTTCCTCTCCCTCTTCCTCCTCCTCTTCCTCCTCCTCTTCCTCCCCCCCTTCCTCCTCCTCTTCCTCTCCCCCTTCCTCCTCCTCTTCCTCCTCCTCTTCCTCTCCCTCTTCCTCCTCCTCCTCCTCCTCCTCTCCCCCTTCCTCCTCCTCTTCCTCTCCCTCTTCCTCTCCCTCTTCCTCCTCCTCTCCTCCTCCTCCTCCTCCTCTTCTTCTTCATCCTCCTCCTCTTCCTCCTCCTCTTCCTCTCCCTCTTCCTCCTCCTCCTCCTCCTCCTCTCCCCCTTCCTCCTCCTCCTCCTCTCCCCCTTCCTCCTCCTCTTCCTCTCCCTCTCCTCCTCCTCCTCCTCTCCCCCTTCCTCCTCCTCTTCCTCCCTCCTCTTCCTCTCCCTCTTCCTCCTCCTCTTCCTCCTCCCCCTCTTCTTCTTCATCCTCTCCCTCCTCCTCCTCCTCTTCCTCCTCCTCCTCCTCTCCCCCTTCCTCCTCCTCTTCCTCCCCCTCTTCTTCTTCATCCTCTCCCTCTTCCTCCTCCTCCTCCTCTCCCTCCTCCTCTTCCTCTCCCCCTTCCTCCTCCTCTTCCTCCTCCTCTTCCTCCTCCTCTTCCTCTCCCTCTTCCTCCTCCTCTCCTCCTCCTCCTCCTCCTCCTCCTCCTCCTCCTCCTCCTCCTCCTCCTCCTCCTCTCCCCCTTCCTCCTCCTCTTCCTCTCCCTCTTCCTCCTCCTCCTCCTCTCCCCCTTCCTCCTCCTCTTCCTCCTCCTCTTCCTCTCCCTCTTCCTCCTCCTCTTCCTCCTCCCCCTCTTCTTCTTCATCCTCTCCCTCCTCCTCCTCCTCTTCCTCCTCCTCCTCCTCTCCCCCTTCCTCCTCCTCTTCCTCCCCTTCGTCTTCCTCTTCCTCTCCCTCTTCCTCCTCCTCTTCCTCCTCCTCTTCCTCTCCCTCTTCCTCCTCCTCTTCCTCCTCCTCTCCCTCTTCCCTCCTCCTCTTCCTCCTCCTCCTCCTCTCCCCCTTCCTCCTCCTCCTCCTCTCCCCCTTCCTCCTCCTCTTCCTCTCCCTCTTCCTCCTCCTCTTCCTCCTCCTCCTCCTCTCCCCCTTCCTCTCCCTCTTCCTCCTCCTCTTCCCCTCTTCCTCCTCCTCCTCCCCCCTCGTCTTCCTCTTCCTCTCCTCTTCCTCCTCCTCTTCCTCCTCCTCTTCCTCTCCCTCTTCCTCCTCCTCCTCCTCTCCCCCTTCCTCTCCCTCTTCCTCCTCCTCTTCCTCTCCCTCTTCCTCCTCCTCTTCCTCCTCCTCCTCCTCTCCCTCTTCCTCCTCCTCCTCTCCCCCTTCCTCCTCCTCCTCCTCTCCCCCTTCCTCCTCCTCTTCCTCTCCCTCTTCCTCCTCCTCTTCCTCCTCCTCTTCCTCCTCCTCCTCCTCTTCCTCCTCCTCCTCCTCTCCCCCTTCCTCGTCCTCTTCCTCTCCCTCTTCCTCCTCCTCTTCCTCCTCCTCCTCCCTCTCCCTCTTCCTCCTCCTCCTCCTCTCCCCCTTCCTCCTCCTCTTCCTCTCCCTCTTCCTCCTCCTCTTCCTCCTCCTCCTCCTCTCCCTCTTCCTCCTCCTCTCCCCCTTCCTCCTCCTCCTCCTCTCCCCCTTCCTCCTCCTCTTCCTCCTCCTCTTCCTCCTCCTCTTCCTCCTCCTCTTCCTCCTCCTCCTCCTCCTCCCCCTTCCCTCCTCCTCTTCCTCCCCCTCTTCTTCTTCATCCTCTCCCTCTTCCTCCTCCTCCTCCTCTCCCTCTTCCTCCTCCTCTTCCTCTCCCTCTTCCTCCTCCTCTTCCTCCTCCTCCTCCTCTCCCTCTTCCTCCTCCTCTTCCTCCCCCTCTTCTTCTTCATCCTCTCCCTCTTCCTCCTCCTCCTCCTCCCCCTCTTCCTCCTCCTCTTCCTCTCCCTCTTCCTCCTCCTCTTCCTCCTCCTCCTCCTCCCCCTCTTCCTCCTCCTCCTCCTCTCCCCCTTCCTCCTCCTCTTCCTCTCCCCCTTCCTCTCCCTCTTCCTCCTCCTCTTCCTCCTCCTCTTCCTCTCCCCCTTCCTCCTCCTCTTCCTCTCCCCCTTCCTCTCCCTCTTCCTCCTCCTCTTCCTCCTCCTCTTCCTCCTCTTCCTCCTCCTCTTCCTCCTGTCTCTCCAGTGGCTGCTCCTCTGCCTCCAAGCTCCTGCTCTGGTTCTGCAACACCAGGCCAGTGCCTGTCTAGCTCCTGTATGTCTAGGGCGTCTCAAGTGAGTCTGCTGCCTCACACACTCAAAGAAACACAAAAAGAAAGTGTATGCACACCCACAAAAAAGACAGATGATCTCATGTCCACAGAGAGGACCATCAGGACACGTCGGACCTCCGACCAGATGGACCGATATGCTGTTGAACCGACTCAAACAAAAATCCTTTCCTGTCATTTCTAAATGGCTTATCTTACGAAAGGAGACGTGACTTTAACAAAGTCTGTGCTTTTCCAAATCAGTCGAACTGTCTTTGTTTGTGTGTAATTACAGAATCTGAGGCTTTAAGGTTTAATTGGAAAATTAGTGAAGTGAAACTTTCTGATGACTGATTTCTGATCCCAGCACTCGGAGGAGCGAACAGACAAACTTTTTAACAAATCAAACCATCAAACGGCGGCACAGTGAGTCAGATACTGCTGATAAATGTAAAGGCACATCGGTGTGACGGCAGTGTCAGTGTCTTTAGTCTGCGTTTGATTCACCCCAGTGGTGATTGTCTTCGATTGGTGTCAGTATTAAAAATAAAAACTAAAATCATAAACTCAGAGGCCTGCCTAAGGTCATGTAGATGTTTAAATTCTCATCCATTTCTTCATGAACAGCTTCTGAATCAGTCTCCTGATTGTTGCTTTACACCGTCAGGTAAGTGATGTGAAGATGAGGCTGATTCGCCAACAGACGGCTCGGACAAAAGATCTTTGCAACCTGAAATTGTGAAAATGGTGCTGTGACGCAACGTTGTGGGTTTACAGTGACTGGATGTAATTCTGTGTGAAAATGTGAATGTGCAGCTATTTTCTCCACCACGTTGAAAAGTGTGTTCTGAGCGTTTTCCCTCTAATTGCAGCATGTGGGAGGGAACGATCACACATCTTCGATTTAGAAAAATCATCACTGAGTGTGGGACCTCTGTTTAATTCTCCTACGAGCAGCAGGAAAAGCTGCTCGACTTTAAGTAAATAGGAAAAAAGAACCATGTTTCATCAACGCCCCTCATTCAAACTGAAGAGCAGTTTAAACACGTAATGATATGAGTTAGTCTCAATATCTCTCTTTCATTTTAAGGATATTTCATTTTCAGTCATCTACATCAGTGTTCCGTGTTTATCGGATAAAAAAGCTCCAACTTTTAAGTTACAAGGCACCAATATTTATTAAATGAACTGGAGCTCATCGTCTGCCGGTCCAGTTGGTGCAGCATTTTATCGCCACCTGAATGTAGTGCGGTGGCATGCTGATGTAGATGTAGATATGAGCGATATAGTGATATGAATCAAAAACGTTCATTCGGCTCATTCGGTTTTGATTTTGTTGCCATGGTAACGCGGATGCAGTTGGACCTGTTGATATTTTTAAATCATGCTTTTTGCTGATTTTCAAAAGGCAAACTTCAGATGACATTTTTTATCGAATCCACCAGTTTCAGTGGACAGCTCGACTGAGGGAGGCCAAAGAAGCATGTTACATAACATACGGCGGGTGGGAGGTGGTAAATGTTGAAGAAAAGACGTACTGGCATCCACGTTTTAAAGCCTCAGGGGAGAAAGACTCTAATGGCCAGCTCTGTCTGGTTTTTGTTTTTTTTTTTATATATATATATTTTGCTGAACAGCAGCAGCGAAATGAACAGACGAAACATAAAAACAATCCATGTGAGTTAACGGAGCACGAAGCAGATTTATCTGAGCCCTTGTGCTGCCTGTAGCACTTAGTGTAATGATTTCAGGCAGCCTCATTTACATGTTATTACATTTACACTGAGGCTCATTCTCGGCTGATTACATTAAAGATCGTTTAAAAATGACCCTCAGTCTTCATATGAGCAGAAAGTCCAACCCTGCAGAGACACGGCTGGTCGGTGTTAATATTCATTTGATACATTTTTATTAATTTGAAAATATGAATGCCCGACGTTCATATTTAGTTGATTTACGTTGTGAAGTAGGCAGGACCTGATGTCGTCCAAAAATCTAAAGCCAACGCCATTTTGATGGATAAAAATTGGCAGATTGGCTGTTTGCTCTGTGAAGCACCTGTCAGCTAAACATCTTCCAAATACCTGCTAATCTTTTACAAATAAATCTAAACCAAACGGCTCTCAGCCTCTGCTGAGTGTTTGAAAAATGTCTATTTGGCATTCACGCTGTCTGTGATCCAACTTTGAATTTTCCTTCCTGACCAAGTTTTCTGTCCAACGTTTTCCACGACGACGTTTTAGAAGGTGCTGATGAAAGAGTAGACGACATCTCACAAGTCGGTCCTGTTTGGTCTGGAAGGACAGAAAGAAAAGATGGAGGAGTAGATTTATTTTTCCTCATCTGGTCTTCTCTTGTCTTCAAAACACACACACACACACACACACACAAGTGTGTGTGTAAGTTTCAGTCTGTTGAGTGCACCTGAGTGTGTATTATGAGGCTGAGAAAGGCATGCTGGGTAATTGGGAGGTATGGCTGGGAGTGCATGTGTGAATATGATAGAATTAAAAGACTTCTTTTGACAAACAATCGATGTTTTCCGAGGACATCCTGCTGACACGCAGAGCTAAATGTTTCCAAATGTTTAAAAACCTGCCAGCCTTTGCTGATGTTTTTCTTTCCGTTGTGATTTTTCATTTTGTCTTTTTTTGCCCCATCATGGACTCCAGACCTTTCCGACATCCAGCGTCAGCTCGCACACAGATGCTGAACTGAGGTTGCTGCAGATGGAGAGAAATCACAAACATCGACTTGATGAACGGCGGCCACGTGAGATCTGGACCCCTCCCACCACCACCACCCTGCTCCCGCCTCCCCAAAACGAGTTCGGTGCAGATCGCAGCGCCATTTTCAGAGCTATAAGTGTGAAGATTGTCATAGCTCTTTAAATGGTACTGCTGTATGCACTCAGCTGACCGGTCGCCGGGAGCCAGCACCGCCACCAGGAAGGATTCAGTCCATCGCTGTCCATGTGAAGGGCAGAGGTGCATCATGGGATATATGCTAATGCTCAAGGGCCCCCTCATATTAGCATATTTTGCACAGACAAATATAAACCCCCCCCTTAGAGCAATAAAACCGACTTTGATGGACTTTGGAGAATCGACACGTGAACCGATATCGATGATCCTCACATTTTTGAAGGAAGTCTTTAGCTGCCGCATGAAGCTGGAACGCCGTTTGTTTGCTGACAGCGCTGTTACTGAAAACCTGAAAACGCTCAGACAAAAGATATTCTTCTGCAGAGAAAACCCTGAAGCTGACGGGAGTGTGTGTGTGTGTGTGTGTGTGTGTGTGTTGCTTTGTGACACTGCCACAAAAATGTTGTGGGTCTGTAGCTGCGATAATGAAGTTGAATTGCAGTGTTGTACATTTTTGGAGTAGAAAGTGAAAACTCGAATGCTTCTTGGATGCTCGAACTGTCAGATCACGTGACGGCCAACCAACGAATCTTGATGGCAGGGATTTAAAACACGGAAAGGACTTTGTTCCCGTTGGGGGTTAGCAGGACAGCCGGTGACTGTCAAACTCATAATTCAGCCTTCCTCCCGCTGAGGAGTCCAGAGGACGGAACGAGTGATCCGTTCGAAGAAGCTTTGACGACTTCATCAAATGCAACTTTAGTTTTTCAATAATATAACAAATAATTGTATTGAGAAAGACAGAAATCAAATAACAATCATGATTTTTTTGCAGTGGTGTCTGTGTGCTGCATCGTCCACGCCTGTGACACTCTTGTGTAGATACACAAAGCGATTGTGTTGTGTTTCCCTGGCATGCAGCTTTTATTGCTGTGGGCAGCTACTGACGAGATGCACACAGGCACTTTAACGGAGGCTGTGATGTTTGCTGTTTACGAGAATCCATTATTGCAGCAATTTTATCTGAAAGTAATACAGAAGAGATAATTAGGAAAGGCAAGTTTATACAACGCACTTCAAACACAAAGGCCATTAATTGTGCTTCACATACATACTGAGAACATGAAGAGAAAAGTAAGAACAGTGACGCGCTGAGAGTCAAAGTCATTCGTTCATAAAATGATTCCATTAGAATGATTAAAGGAACATACAGCTGTCAGGATATTCGACAGTTTCTCAGCTTTAGTGTCGGCGAAGGTCAAAGAGATGTGACTGAAGCACATCGGTTTTATATCATCACTGTACGTTACTGCTCCTTCACGTCATCCTAAAAGATCAATGGGACACTAACGTCCACACAGTGATGCAGCAGCTGTGGGGTCGCCCCCTTAACGCAGACGTTACGCAAACTGCTCCAATGCCGGTTTGTGCATATTCAGTAACTGCCTGTTTTGTTTCATGAACGTTTTATCATTCATGAAGTTTAAGTTCTAAATGAAAAGTTTGAAATTAGATTATAAAATTGTTATAATAGTCGGTTTTGTGGCCTCAATAAAATTATCTCCATCTCCTGAGACGGGAAAATCTGTTCTACTACTTCTTTGTTACTGTTAATCATTGTGGCCATTAAACCCACTTTTATGAGCAATCTCTGCTCAATTTAGCGTCTCCTTGACAACAAAACGCAAAGAATTTATTTTTTAATATATTGGGATATAAATTCAGGCATTGAGGAGTTCAACATACAGCGCATGTAGTTTAACCTGTTTTCAATATTATTAATACAATTATAATTGAATTCATATGTAATCATAGGAAGTGTTGTGATCTTCCTCAGCTGAGCTGAGCGCACAACAGCCCGAGAAGCTCTGAGTTTGATGTGGTGGACACACAAAGAGGACATGTGCAGCGAGTAGAGAGACAATCGTCCTCAACCAGTAATGACATTAAACTGTTCAGGAAGGATTTTCACTTCCTAATTGAATTGACTCTCTGTGTGGGCTGCTGCCTCACTAACCTCACCATCTCTCTCACACACACACAACTCTGTCAGATGAAAGATGGCAAATTACCATAAACAGTGTAGTTCATCTGGCTCACATCTGCATACGCCCACATACACAATATGATTCAGCGTAAACATCCATATGTGGCTGAAAGCTGCCGATTTTGCAGTAACCCTGATCATTTGACTTTATTTCCTTAATTTTGGTTTAAAATAGTCTCACATTAGGTGGTTGTGATTCATGAGGTTCTTAAAAGCAGTGGAAGAACGGGGGGCTGTACAGACTGTACCACCCAATCAGGATGGAGCACTGAGCAGGTCGGCTCCACCTTCTCATGAATTAAATACATGAACCGTTTCCTGAAATTGCATTGAGCGGTGCATGCTGGGTAACGCTGTGGCCTGCGTGGGCGGTGGCAAACGATGTGTAGGCACCATGAAGTTTCTTTCTCTCTTCTTCTTTGTCTTTTTTAATCTCAGGCAAACACACACTCCTTCTCCTCACTTTATGGGACTCACAAATACACACACACACACAATGTCTCTTTGAGGTTTCATTCATGACTGCTTCTCGGCTGCCGATGGAGATCTTGTTTATTTTCTCCTTTTTGAGCATCTTGTGTTAAATGTGAAGATATTTCTTCGTCTCACGGGACCTCGTCCCCCAGAAATATCATTTTTTCCTCCATTCTGGGTAGAAAACTCAGCGTGGCAGTAAATTTCCTCCAAGTGGAATATTTGTTTTACATCTGCTGCTCCTGCTGATGACGATGATGACCCTTCAGGAGCCTTTTCTTATTATTAATCATATATATAAATATAAACTACTCTGCTCCACCTGTGTTGAAGTTAAAGAGGCCATCGGTGATGCTGATCTGGACGTTAGCTGGTGTTTGGAGGAACATCTGAGACGTTGACTGACAAATGTCCAGCTTTCATCCCTGTCACATGGTCTTCCTCTGCAGGTAGAGGCGGCTCAGTGGATAATCATGTGACTGGATTAATCCTGCAGGATGAGCTCATCAGCCACATGTATCAATGACATGAATATCTACACGTGTAATTAATCCTTCATTCATACCAAAGGCAGCTGCTTCGTGTCTGCGAGCATCTGGCTGCAGAGAGCAGATGGACTGGCAGCTGGTCTCGCTGCTGCTGCCTTCGTTCAAACTGCAGTTCGCTTCACTCGTGGCGTCGGCTCAGGTCTCACAGAGCACGACGTCGGCTCCGTGGATCAGGACCTGATTTCCACATAACGTCCGCTGATGTTTGGGTCATTTGGAGCTGCCTACGTATTCGGGTCGGGGCAGAGGGTCAGAGGGCCAGGAGGGCGAATCGGGTTTCTTTTTATTTTGTTTTTACTATTTTTATATTGTATGTATTTGGAAGAAGATGCCATACTGACAACGAATAATTCTTCATCGATCATCGACATCAAGGTCACAAAATCGTCTCAGCAGACGGTGGAAACTAAAACCAGTTCAGTCTGTTCTGCATCCAAACGGACAGTTTGCTGTGACAGCACGCAGCCTTGAAGAGCAGAAGCCGTCAGGGCTTTGAGTTTCTCTCCATTTGAAGCTGTCGGCCTGAGTGTCGAGCGGATGACGGGACCGAACTCTGACGAGGCGTAAATGTTCAGAGGATCTGCTGGTGGCTGGTGACATGGGAATGTAAACACCATCTATGTGTGTGTGTGGGTGTGTGTGTGTGGGTGGGGTAGTCCTTTGTGTGCACTTCCACCCGTCGGAGCTCCTCTCATGTCATCGCTGCCAGCGGGCATTTGTCTTCATTTAAACAGCGTCTTCATGTTTGCGTCCTGACGTTCACCAGAGGACCCGACGGACGACCGTGTCCAGAATAAAAACCCAACAAGAGATGCTCATAAAGCTCAGAGGATCACGGCACACATGAAATATTTACAATAACAAATCAAAACAAGTGTTTACAGTTAAATTACTTAGCTACATCGTCCGGCCGCTGACAGGCTGCTTTTATGAAATACAAGGATCATTTCAAGTTTCACCAAAAAGCTCGACGGTCGAGTTCATCTCCCGTCACTGAATAAAAGATAAATATTGTTTTAAAGTTGTGGCAGTGTGACAGGGACATTTCAAAACACATGTTTACAGAGAAATCAGATGGTTTTTTTATTACAATGTGGACAGGATGGTTGTCTTCTGGAATTGTTGGGTATTTTAACTGTCTGTTCTTGGCACAGGAGGAGGATTCGGGTTTACCGTGACCTACTTAAAGCTTCAGCCTGTTTTAGCAGCGAAGTGACAAGAAGCTGTGCACGTGGCAGAGTAAAATTCCAACGTTTCCCCCTGAGATTAAAGTACAAACAGTGCGGTAGAAGTCAGAAATCAGATTCCGTGAATTGCTTGCAGTGGGCACGGAGCAGCTCCTGGCCCAGCTTGAACCCTGACCCGATGAGCTCCTCGTGCCGGACCCGTGCCGGAGTCGTGCCGCGGCCGCGTGACCTGCTGGTCGTAGTCTGTTCAATCTTCTGGTGGGCGCTGCAGCTAATAGAGTGTCACTGTGAATGTTCTTAAGACTGGAGAAGCTCTTTTGTCAGCGTCCGACATCTCATTTGTCCGGACAACCAAACTGACCGGTTCGCCAACAGGAACTAATGAACATCAAGTCCAGCCACGTGGGAAAAAAAAGGGAAGGCCTAAAAAGGTGCACCATTTTCTGTTTCTGTGGTGTTTTGGTAATAACATTCACACTCATCCAATATGACCTTTACAATTTGTACAACCACAATCAGCTATTTTGTTTTGCGACGTAAACACAAAAGTCAAAGGCTTTAAAATTGTATGTTTTAATGATAATTAATTTCCAGTTTGGTTCTTTGGAGTCGACCTTCATGATTTTAGTTAATTTCAGTCAACTCCTGTTTTTTCTCTTGAATTTGTTTTTATTTAAAATTTTTAGGGGGTTTAAAAATGTTTCAGTCTCTGGACTTTTGGATGCTCACTTTTTACTGAAGGAAGATGCTAATATACTCAAACAGTCTCTGATGGAAGGATGGATGGATGCTTGTTTTGTTTTTAAATAATATTTTTTAAGAACAGAGAGTGACGAGAAGCGAGCGGACACAGAGCAAAACAAATAATCCAATATTTGCACAGTTAGCACAAGAAACCAGAGAGGAACGATGGGACTGGACGTCTCTGCTGTCAGCGTGAGGAGACGTTGACTGCATGAAGGCAAAACTGTAAATGTGCCGTGGAGGGAACGGTCTGTAACTGGGGGGTTGAGCCAGACCAGGACTTCTGCTGCTGCACAGATGAAAATAAAGACACAAACCTAAAAACACACTGCAGCCAAACAGGTGATTTTACAGTGAGACACTCGGTCAAGTCATAGATAACGTAAAAAAATTTCTGTTATTTTGGAGTTTCAGTTCCGTCTCAGAGGAAAGTGGAGCTTCGGTCTTTGTGGTTTAGCAGCTCAGTGCAGGAGGTGTGAGTCCAATCAGCATTAACCAGCTGTTTTTACATCACTGCTGATGGAAGCCGGAGCCGATAAATTCGACGAGTCTTTTCCATCGGCAACAAAAAATAAATGTTGGAGAATGAAAAGAAGAGTTTAACTAAAAGCCTAAAACTTCATCTTCACTCCCAAAGAGCCTTTTGGATTAGGAAGGACCAGCCAAAATGCCCTCCTACCCAAAATATGAGAGTCAAACTGGGCCTGACAATGATAGAAGTACACACACACACACACACACACACACACACACACACACAAAGTAGTGATTCCTCTTTAATCCAGTCATGTAAGCAATTAGCTGAGGAATGGTTGCATTGCAGGCATCAGTCATCCAGAAATAATCAAACCTCTGATCTACTGAGATCTAATTCCCTTCCAAAACACACACACAACACACACAGGGCCATGTGTCCTTTCTGTGCAGCATCTTCTTGACGAAGAATCCTTTGTGCTTCTTGGATTCAGGCTCCTTTCCCGTGCTGTGACTGTGTATGTGTGTGTGTGTGTGTCCAGAACAGAAACACACACAAACAGATGCCCATGCCAACACAGCATGGGTGTGTGTTGTGTGTGCGTCCCCACAGGCCTCATGCCTCTGTGGCTGAAGCCCGTTTTAATGTTGTGAGACAAATAGAGCAGGACGAGGCCGAGTTCAGATTCAGCCTCAGAGCTGCTGATCTCAGATCAGTCCACAAAAACAAAACACAACGACAACAAAGCTGTCAGAAAAAGCCTGTTGTGTTTGTTACCTGACCTTCTGCACGGAGAAGACTAAAGTTGGGTATTTGAAGAGATTAATGTTTGTTCTTTTGTTTTAAATTGATTCTGGTATCCAGCGCTAACAGAAAGAGCAGGAGATGATGATGGCGTTCCCAGAACCGTCTTTGTGATCCTTTCATACAAAATATGTCGTTCCAAATGTAGGAGACGAATCGGTAAATTGCCTTCCACGCACTGTATCAACTGTACCTATCGGCCTTTCTGCTCTTGTTCACACATTGAAGCCTTAATGGCCAAACCAGCGGAGGCGTAAACAATCCCTGCTTCGCCCATAAACAGCTAATTACGCTCAGCTGCTCATTTATTGGGAAACTAATGGATGCAGTTTTATTTAGCAGCCTCATCGATATGAATGCGATGAACAAGGTAATAATTATGATGTGCTATGATTGCCCAAACCTCCACATAACCACAGAAAACAATCTTCATAAAAGTTTTAGCAGAACCACACGTTTTGTTCAGCGATATATTAACAAATCAACACGACTTTTATTTTATTTTATTATTTTGTTTTTCAGCCTGAGTACAATCACCACAAGCAGAAAGCTAAAACAGCTGTGAGATCACAGAAAAATAACACAGAGGTCACGACCTCACCACCATCAACACTGAGCTTCATGCATGTAGTTTGATTTAGCTCTGACTTCCTCTACAAAAGCCTTTCCTCTTGCTGATAATTTGAGTATAAACACACTAAGGCCGGACAGACTAGTCAAATTTTGCGATCGTGGGTCTTTTTGTGGGAGAAAGAACAGGACTGTGGTGTTTACTGGTATATTTAATGCTATAGAATAAAACATGTCTAACTAGAACTAACAGACTTCTGAGGGAACCACATGTCCTAAAAGGCAAACTAAGGTCCGGATGTTAGGACTCCAGTCCTTGAACTCTTTATTCTGGGTGGCCGTTGAAATCCATTGTTAACAAAATGCAAAACTCCTGCCAGCAGCTGTCAAAGCAAGATGCCACAGAGGTTTATGTGAGAACAGTCTTCGTATATAACAGTAGCGTCGCTCTGTGCTGGTCATGTTGACTGTTGTGTCCCTGAAAGATCCACTGGTGATTAAATCGTTACAGATGGACCGGGTCCAGATGGCTCAGCCAAAGACCGGAGTCAGACCGAGGCCCCGCAGCTCAAAACCTCTTCTGAGGAGGATAAAAACGGAAAAACAACATAAAACGGTCGACTGAACCAAAGCCTGAGTCCTGATCCACCGCCCCGGTGTGAACTCCTGACGGACCCCCTCCCGTCTCTGTCTCTGAAACTAAGCCTGAAATCACAGATGGTACCGCTGTGACAGACAAGGAGCAAGAAGTTTTTGTTTGCGGTGAGCGGAGCGAGCGGCTCCTTCTAATCTAACACGGCTCGGCGGGGGAGCGGAGCCGCCATTAGATCCATAACGGGCGGTTTTATGTGCTGATCAGCCTCAGAGGAGTTTCCCCTTCAAGCAGCATCAGATGTCTCACCTGCCTTCTTTGTAGCTTGTTATGTACTTAAAATAACTTAAAGTGTCTGAAGAGAATTGACTGGAATCAAAATTTAGTTTCATCTCTGCTCTTCTCTGACACATCTGAAGTTGTTGCTCTGCAGTTGTGTGGCGTCTCCTGAGTGACTTTTTAGCTTTGAACAGTAAAGTTTGATTTCCATCGAGTCAGGACTGTGGAGCTGAAAGCTTCACAAAGACAGTTTAAAGTCCAAATGGAATCGCAGTCGTTGGACCAGAAAACGATGTGAGACAGAAAATGAGCTTTTGCTTTTGTGTCTGACTGAACTTTGAGGAATGTCCTCATGTGTCGTCTGGATCTCCCGATCTGTCCAACCGTGGATCTTTGGTACTAAAGGTCAGCTGGAGAGTTTCCATTTTTACTCCTCTCACATTTAGGACACAGTTTCAGACCAGAAAAGCAGGTTTTCTTTTTGGTTCTCGAACTTGAAGAACTGTTTTGGGATTCTGCTTTAGCTCAGAGCTACAGCATCAGCTGGTTAAGCAGCCGGATTAACGGTTTGTTGTTTCTCCAGCTGAAGGATTAACTCTCCTACCAACACCATGAGCTGACAAATGAGCCTTTAGGGACGCCATAGTTTTGTCTGAACCGGAGCAGATACCGATTTGCTGCACTGGCAGGCAGATTGAAAGACTCTAAGCAAAGAAAACACCAAACTGATGCTTCTTTTTGGCCACTGGGTCCCAGAAAGAGAAGCAGAAAGTCTGTCTGCAGGTCAGAATTAAGGAAACACACCTGTCAGGTTTCTCTCACAGTAAAGAGTCTGCTCCATCAGACTCCATCAGATCTATCTTGTCCTTCTTTGTTCAATCCTGCTGCACTTTCATTTTTATTTTTTGTTATTTTTTATTTTATGAGAAGGCTGCAGACATGAAATCTGAAATCTGTTCTCCGTGCCCGCTCTGCTTTTCTTTTCCCATTCCACATTGTTTAGTGTTGCTGTAATTGAGGTGACGACTCCTACCCGCTCTAATCTGTTCTGCAGCAAACACTTACCGGTGCACATTTGGGACCAACGAGATGCAAACAAATCCTCCTTCAAGGTCGAAGCAGCGTACACTTTCACTGCTTTATACACTATAATGGCAGAAGTATTCGCTCACCTGCCTTGACTCACACATGAACTGAGCTGAGTTTAATATGACGTCGGCCCACCCTTTGCAGCTTTAACAGCTTCAGCTCTTCTGGGAGATTAAGGAGTGTGTTTATGGGAATTTTTGACCGTTCTTCCAGAAGTGCATTTGTGAGGTCACACTGATGTTGGCTCTCCGTCTCCGCTCTGATTCATCCCAAAGGTGTCCACAGTCTAATATACCATATGGTATGTCATGTAAGAGAGTTTCCCGTAAACACACTCCTAAAGCTTGTGGAGGCGTTGAAGCTGTCATGGCTGCAGAGGGTGGATCGTCATATTAAACTCTGTGGATTAAGAACAGGATGTCACTAAGTTCATATGCGAGTCAAGGCAGGTGAGTGAATCCGTTTTTCACTTTTAGGGGAAGTCACCCTGCTCTTCCCAAACTTTATTTTTCGTTTGTTGTCGAGCAAATCTTCCCCTGGGTGAAAACTCTGAATCATTTTCACATGAAGTCTCCCTTTCACTCACAGGATGTGAGCTCCATCTCTACCTGCGGCGGTGTTGAAGTCGACTCCTGGCTGTTGTGTTGAGCTGGACAGAAACTGAGTTCAGAGGGAGAGAGGCCCTGACTGTGAGGAAGATTATCAGGGAGAGAGAGAACAACACAGAGTGTTCGAGGCAGCTAGAGTGGTCATAGAGAGAAAGAGAGAGGTGGGGGGTTCGAATCCCTGGAGGTTTTCTGCTTTCCATGTTTACCTCCAGGTAGTCTGAGTTCTTCTCACAGTCCAAACACACCTGAGGCCTGAATGTGTGTTTGGACTCAGTGGTGTGTAGATGGATGGAGTCCATGAACACAACACACCTACTGAAGCCCGGGAACACTGAGACAGACGACGTGAAGAAAATGACAAACAAAACTGGACTGAGAGGAGAAGTTGTTTGCTTTTTGTTTCATTTTGAAAATTAGACACTTCTTGACTTAAAATCCTTCAGTTGTGAAAAAGGAAGAAGAAATTCACAATGAGCTGACTCGACCAAGATATAATAATACCCCGAGAATGTTTTTTTCCCCTACGATGTTTTTAATGTTCACACGTCGAGGTGCGAAGGTCTTTTTCAAAGCGAGGATGGAGTGGTGTCCGTTTGCTGAGCGTTAAATCTCAGCGAAGCACTGAGTGTTGATGAACATTAAGAATGGAAACGCACAAAAGTTCATTTCAGTTCCAGTTTCATGCTAAGCATCAGGAGCTGCACTCAGGTTCATACTTCAAGGGCCCCAACAGGAAGAAGGGGCCGCCGCTGCATCTGCTACTAGTCAGCGTGTTTGTGTCCTAAAGTTAAAGACGATGCAAATCCACAAAGCTGTGTTTATGTTCTGCTGAGACAATCCAGTATTTTTGAATACTCTGCCAGGCTGCACTGGATTTAGTGTGTCTGTGAAAATGACATCCAGCTAAGGCAAAAGAAAACAGGAGAACATAAACTTTTCCCCGTTTCGTAGGTGTGATATACAACATTAATACCCTGCCAAGTGTATTTCAGGTCATCCAGTTGAATTTCCTCCGTCTGTTCCCTCCACGGGCCCGTCGGGGGTCAGGACCTGCCCTACGCCACCTCGAGGAGATGAATGAGCGCCACATCGCTGTCCGAAATATGTAGACATGTTTAGTCTGCCTGTGATCCGGGCCTTCTGTGTCTCTCTCCCCCGGCCTCATTAAACAAATCTCCATCCTGTCTCCTGTTCTGCCCATCGTCCCGTTGGCTCAGCTGTGTACAAACAAAACCACAAATAAACACAGGACGGATCCAGCCACATGTCCTGCTCCAAATCTTCATTTGATCCAAATACAAAAAAGACATGAACGTGCTGAGAGTCTGCAGCTTTTGGAACACACGTATGGGAGCAGATTTAGGCGTTGCTCTGCAGATGTCTGTGATTTTAGAAGCGTTTATTTCGCTTTTTCAGTTTCGTTTCAGAGTTTCATCCAAAATTTCTGCGTGTGATTTATACACATAGTAACATGTTCTCGTTGGGCCGCTGACGAGAGCAGAAGGAGTTTTCATCTCTGCTGAAGCTGCTCATCCAAAATTAAAAGACAGAATGAAACAACGTCGTTAACGTTCAAGCTGAAGATGCATCACGATGTCAAAGCCATGAAAACCAGTCAGGTCCTCCAGCCTGTCCACCACCTTCATGTGGTCTCCTGTGTGACTTTCCGTGCACAGTCACAGATGCTTTGTGTTGTTGTTGTTGTCGCCGCCCATCTTGAACACAGCTCCATAAAGCAGTGACCTCATGAAGCCTCGTGGAATTTTAATCAGCCGACCGTAGATTTGATTAAGACTGAAAACTGAGCGCAGAGGAGGACTTTTTTTGTTGTTGTTCCTGTGCAGCTACAGTGCAGGGAAAGAAAGGGAGTGGCCGACGGTTCAACGCCGACAATGTGGCAGCAATTTCTGGTACCACCCTGACGAGAATCTGCAGCGGCCTGTTTCCTTTTTAAAATGCCTCCTTTCTTGATGGCGAATTTCACGGCCAGTTTGGCAGCAGGAAGTTACTACGGACTCGGGTTAAACAACTCGTAATAGTTTTAGGCCGTGGTGCACACACACACACACACACACACGCACACACGCACACACTTAAAATTGCAGAGAATAACCCCCTGTATACATCCCCATACGCACATACACACGTGTATAATTGCAAAGGCAATTATTCTCCTGATTCAAATGCACCGAAGCCTGCTGACAACACAAGTGACATCCATTATGGCCGCCAAACGACTTTCTCTTCTATCTAACTTTATCAAAAGTGCATTTTGCTCCTGAAAAGCGCAATTTCATGTTGATGTCCGTCCTTTTAAATAGGTCTTTGTCGAGTTTATTGTTATTGTGTTGTTACTGTTGCGTTGCGATGTGTGCACACAGTGGGTGAACAGATGCTGTCGCCCTGCTGTTTTATGTGGAAGCTGATGTCTGTGTGTGTTTGTGTGAAAACCAGCAGAGGATTTAGCTTTTAGATGATGCATCTCGAGCTGAAGAAGAAATAAAAGTATTAAAAAAAAGGAGAATATCATCACATGACGTTAGCCACCAAACCTCACGTCTTCCTGATGGAGGTGTTGAGAGTTGACATCATTTTGCAGCTTGTGACTTCTCTTGAGACCAAAGTTGACGATCTTTGACTTTATTGGCGGCCCTCCGGCCTTTTTACACAGATTTTACACTCTTTTACACTTTCTGACTTCAGTTTGCTGTTTCCGTGGATCTCTGACTGAATGTGTGCTCAGACATGTCAGCCGTTAGCTCCAGCTAATGACTAAGTCACACAACAATCACGAAATCACGCCAGGATTTTGGGTGTGTTCATGGTGTGTGAGCCGCCACGGTTCCCATCTCTGTGTCCTACGTCTGGTTTTTACTGTCTGCGGTCAGCTTAGACGTCGTCTCACGATTTCCAGTAAGAAGTTTCCAGTAAGTGGGGATCAGAACCGTTTTCCATCAGGAGGCTTCAACCAGGAGCATTGGTTTTCAAAAGCCTGGTACATCTGAAGTGTTTGGCTGGCTGTGTTTGACTCTCTAAGTCCTTACAGGATATGATTTGTGCCTTTAAATAAGTTTGGTCCAAACCTGCACTAAATTCTGACGTCATTCAGCTGCCAAAGGCTTTACGTCAACAATATCAATTATTTTGAGACATAAAATACAATAACTGGCTGCAGACCCAAGCGGCTCAGCCATAACTGATTTCATTTGGTGCCAAAGTTGCTTCAACGATGCATTTAATTAATTCAGCATCTGCAGATGGAGGACATGATCTGCCTGATTCAGCGTCTGTCAGCCTGTCAGAACACTTTGTGGGCTAAACTGTGTCATAAAATAACATTTCATCATCCAGCACAGCTTCAAATAACCTCCCTGTGTTTTCTCTCAGGTATTCTGTCCTTCACAACGGGAACCACACAGAGCAGGAGATGAAGTCTCTGCACACCGAGTCCCACGAGTCCTGCTTGTGACCAACGACGATGACTCAGCCACATCTCCAACGTCCTCGGCTCTCCCCGCCATCACCGCAGCGGCTGAGGGGAGCACACCACAGCCTTCGCACATCCAGAGCTGACAACCAAGATGCTACAGATCAGGCAGAGCCTCTGACAGGACGGGCGGGGGTGTCAGGTTTTAAAGCTCACCTGAAACTCAACCAGCAGCCTTTCATGGTGGCGGGGTGGCTGGAACAAACGCACTTCTCTATCTCGGACGCTGTTTTCTGGAGGCCCTCAGAGTCAGACCGCACTACAGTCTCAAGTCCAGCTTGTCTCGTGGAGAAACCGGTGAACTTCAGCGGAGCGCAGTGGATTAGTGGAGTTATGGACGTGAATTATGTTGCCAAAGCTATTTAATATAACACAGCAGACCTGTTGTTTTCCAGCACAGAATCAGAAAGACTGTAGGTCCGTTTCAGAAGGTTATTTCCTGTAAAACAAGCAAACGAGTTGGCAAAAAAAAAAAAGAAAAAAAAGAACAAGCTTTTAAAACCAGATTCATTCATTGAAAACAGACCGAGTGTGGAACAATATTCATTCTGCTAAAGATCCAGAACCTTGAAGAACTTTATTTGTCTCCCAGGTCAGACTTTCCCGGCTTTCCTAAATCTTCGTTAAGATGAAAGGCTGCGTTAAATCCTAAACTGTCCAAGTGCTTTATAACGGAGGCTGCTAGCTCGCACTTTGTCCATCTCCTTTTTTTCTTTTCTCAAGAAAAAGTGACTTTTGAAGGATCCTGTGTGGCGCGTGAGTGTGCGTGTTTGTATGAATGTATGTGCAGGTCTGTACGTGTGTTTCCAGGTAACTTCTGTATGTATGAAATGGCGTTTTCCCATCATCCTCCACTGTGTTGCACCTGCTCCTCGCCAGCATGTGGCTGGAGGGTCTGTTCAAGAATGTACCTGAAGTATTTCCAGATGTTCATGTTGATGGAAACACACTAAAGCCAACTGTTTACCTGGACCCACAACACAACCTTGTACCTTATTTTATAACTCAGTTGTCGGTAACGTGTCATCATGCCGCCGTCAGCTGCTCGCTGATCCCCGAGGGCCGACTCTAACAGCACAATCATTCATGTAAAACTTGTGTCTTCTCCAAAACATGGAGCAGTGAATTACAGGATTCGGCCGTTTTCTAATTTGATTTAAAATTTTTTACCAACTTTTTACTTTTTTTAATTGCATCTTGTAGCACCAAAGGAAACAATACTGAAATCTTAAAGCAAAAGAAGAAAAAATCAGTTTCATGGATGAAAAGTGTTGCTCATATAATCCCAGTTTGGCTTCTAAAACAGGTAAAACTCAGCGGCCGTAAATGTCAAAATGTGAAGAAGAACTTTTTTATTCTTTTAAAATTCCTTTTTGGTTCTGTTTTTCTGTTTGTCTGCTGACGGTCCAGTCACCTCCGTCACTGACCTCATACAAAACATGTCGGCCAATAGCTGAGAGAAAAGATCTGAGCAGGTGAGTCCCTGATGGAGACACCACGTTACAGCCGCGGGAGAGTTCTGATGATGTTGGAAAAAGTAAATGTACATTTACATCCATCAGCATTTCACTTCATTTAGCTGGCGGATGTTCCACCAAACAGAGCAGCAGAGACGACGGGTCAACAGCCATTTTAATAAATCAGGTTTATTCCACTTCAGCCAAAGTCCAGAAAAAGCTCTGGAATTGGCTGAATTTTTTAAGAAAAAGTGGCTGTTTTCGTGATTTCTGAATTCGTCTGGCCACGATGTTTCTGGCTCCTTCGGTAAGTTTTATCACAACAAGTGACTCCGTAAAAAATGTCCATGACTAGTTTGTTAGTTCTGCTGCATTGAAAAATCATTTTGGATTATATTCAGGACAATGAAATTATTCCAGGTGGATTTAAAGCATCCAAACTTCCTCTGAATAAATACATATATCACTTCTCTGCTTTCTCAATATGACCACAGACACACAGAAGAACAACACAAAACCTTTTGTTCTTTTCCTGACTCCAAACAAAAACCCCACCAGAGTTTTAGATATCAGGCCTCCAGGTGAAATATCTCTGTAAAGCTGCGGAGGATCGGTTGGCTCGAATCTGGACTCTCATCTGGTGTCTAGTCCCGTCTCGGTTTGTTCGAGGATGTGATGTTAGAGCCGACTGTGCCGCCGGATGAATGCATGATGGGAAGTTCAGCCGGTGAGCGACTCTGAAGTAATCCAGGCTGCAACACCAAATTCCAGATATGTTGGAAAATGGCAAATATTGTTTGTTGTTTTTTTGTTTTTTTACCTTATTTCATTTCTCTTTTTCGAACTGTGACTTCCACCACAATCGAAGCACGAGCACTTTTGTTGTGATCTAAGGAAAAATAAGTGCAGCAGTTTTATGAAAGTATAACCAAAATATTATCCATCCATTCCAAAATACCTGTGGAGGTTTCATTGAATATAATTTATTTATATAATTAAATTGATTTTAATTTCTCCTCTTTGAAAAACTGGAAGTTTTCCACTTATGGAGAAAAGTAAGCTGGTATTCGTTTTTCATTGTGTTTTTATGTTAAATTCGTTATATTTCATTCCTCATTTTTGGAACCTGAATATCACAACATGGAAAATTAGAGCTGAACAAGTTGAAGAACCCTGACTGTTTTACATATTTAACATTAATTACACATTTCAGTTGTGTAAATGGAGCCTGAACTCAAATGAAATGTGAAGTGGTAAATAATTAATGAACAACAGTTCAGAGCAGCTTCTCTCGCTTTAAAACTTGGATGGTAAACATTTCTGTTTTTGCTCTGGAGGCTTAAACTCTTCATAATGATGCTGAACCTTCAATGAGTGAAGTTCTCTCGAGAGTTTCGGCTTCTGATCAGATTCAGTGTCTTTAAACCCACAAAACACGAACATGAAAGGAGGCAGACGTCGTAACGCTGAGTGTCGTGCATTTTTCTTTTTGAATCTTTTTTTGTAATAATCTCTTCAGTGGCCGCCCACCTTCACCACTGCTGCAAGTGTCATGTGATGTGTCTGTGTGTGTGTTTGTGCCCCAAACAGGCCAACATTCATGAAATTCATTCAGCCTAAAAGCATAAAAGAGACAATTTTTGGAGACGTACAGTACAAACTCCGTCAGGAGATACACACCTCCCCAAACTAAATCAATCTGAACAGGATCCAGCTGGAGACCGTCTGAGAGGGGTCACGGGGTCGTGGAGGTGTCTCAGGTAGAAATAGACTGAGAAGAAAGGAGCAGAAAGCCTTCCTGCTTCAAAAGGAAAGAAGAAATCTGTTATTCCTCTTTTGCCTCTGAAGCTTTCGGGCAGATTGAGATTCAGCCCCAGTTTTCAGACCGCTGAGTCCATCAGTGTCCTTCAGTGTGACTGTGTGGGAGGCGAGCTGTGGTGAGCTGAGAGAGTTTTCTTGAACTGGCTTTCCAAAAACATCGTAGACACAAACAGTTCACAAGATTGTGGCTTTTTGCTCCAGAGAAACAGATTTAACACTCAGATACTGAAAAACAGCTATAAAAAAACCATCTTGTTTTCGTGTTTCATGTTTCGTCTCTAACGATGTCAGAGAGTCCTGATGTTCAGCTTTCATAAAAGAAGTTCAGAGGCCAGCGTGACCAGAAGGGACCAGAAAGGACTGAAGCTCTTTTAATAACTGCATTAACATATCAGTTAATAAAGATAAAAAACAAACCTACTCCATTTTTGGTCCAAACACAGTCAAAGAGTCAGATTAAGTCAGCAACTGTCTCCATCCAAAACAAACCGTATGTTGACTTTTGGAAATTGTGTAAAAGACAGAAAAATTAGCAAATAAAAAGACATATATGATATTTTTACCATTAAAACCACCAACATAACCACACACCACCTCTCCAGCTCTGATGTTTTTACCTTTTCAATCTGAGATTTAAATATGAAATAAACCAAATATTAAACTTTTAAAACCAGGGTTGGTGATTTCTATCCGGACACATTCTTAAAAAATCAGAATATTAACACATACAAAGTAAAAAAAAAAACAAAAACTTGAAAGTGTGATGCAAAATCGGAACTGGATGGATCAAATCCAGAAAGGAGCTCTTGTTGACTCAAAGTGAAAATAATGTAGGTATTTAATTCCTCTTATTTGTTTTCCTTTGGCAGAATCTATGGCCTGTAGAAGCCTTTTGCCTCCTAAATATTCCCTGAGGCAGTGATGAGTTGTTGAAGTATTTTCTTCCTTCTTTGGGAAAGCAAACTCCTCCTGCAGGTGATGGCTGGAAATTTCTTCAAGCACAGAAACTCCAGTAATCAAAAGAGCATCACATCATAATCACAAAGTTTCTGGTTTCATTTGTTTGTTTGTTTTTGCACATTTTTAAATGCTGGATTATTATTATTATTATTCATGTGACCTCGTAGATGATGATGAAGCCCTCAGCTCAGCCTCTTTGCGTTTTTTATTTGTAAAATGAAAATGTGGTTTTAACATCTCGCCTGCCTTCTTAAGTGTCAGCTCCGATACAGCCGTCTACCGGGCACTCATTTTTATTATTCTTTTTTGTAGAAGTTACCAAAGAACACTTTGGAAACTTTAAAGACGCTTTTGTTTCTATTTATGTGGTACAAAAGTGATAAGATCCTTATTTTTTATCTTTATTTTTTTTTTTATTTATTCATTTACATTTGCAGCTTACAGCCAGAATGTGTATATAAAAAGAAAAACCTCCCACAAACTGTCTGAAGCAGACATGCACACACACAAAAGCTACTTTTCTAAAACACTTCAGTATTTATTTTGACAGGACAAAATGGGTATTTTCATGTATTAAAACTAAAAGGCTTCTCTTTCAGGGAGCTGAGATGTGTTTGACTTTTTTCTGTTGCTATGTGACAGTTCTGATAAAGGCTAATTAAAGATTAAGGAGATGTTGATAATCGTGGTGTTGGTTTTCTGTTGTTAGTCAGATAACAGCGTGCTCGTCGGTTCACCAGCTGATTGAAGTGTCATTAAAGCACACTTCACTCTCAGGAAGGCCGATTCGTCGCTGAGGACTCTGTTTCTCTTCGTTGGACGTCATGGAGCCACTTCGGGTTCAGAGAGCTGATAAAGCACATAAAGGACTGAGAGCTCCCAGAGAGTGATGGAGTGCCTCAGTCTCAGTCTTCATCATTTGTCAGTCAAATTAAATATGACACTTGTTGAACTGGACGTTTCATTGTTTTGATCTTTGTTTCAGCTGATCATTCAGTTAAATGAGGCTGTTTGTAGTGTTACCATAAACACCCATTCAGAAATAGTAAAATTACATCCTCCGTCCTCTGAGGACAGACCGGACTCTTCAAACTGCAGACAGCCAGAAAACAAACCAGTCCTCTGACAAACTTACTGCACCCTGCGTCAGGCCACCTGTAGAACAACTGGCCTCAGGCAAGCCAACAGCCCTGAGGGGGGAGGCCGATTTTCCCACAGGGAAGATCAATAATAACAAAAAAATTTTAGTATGCAGAATGAAATGAAAATTCGGCTGTTTATGTCGCAAGTTCATGAATGTATGTGATGAATGACAGAATGACGTAATCTTTCACGAAGAAATGATCAAGTCCCCGACAGTGTTGATTAGATTAATGTGGTTCAATTCTTCAGTGAAAAAAAATTACTGAAAATAGTTTCCACATTCATCAGTTCATGTCTCAACAATGTCAGAGACCAGTCATCAATCTTCAGGGAGACTTCAGGGAGAGGTTAAAAAGATTGAGTGAGACCAGATCAGGCTGAGATCAGACTGAAATCAGACTGAAATCAGACTGAGATCAGACTGAGATCAGGCTGAGATCGGACTGAGATTGGACTGAGATCAGTCTGAGATCAGATTGAGATCAGACTGATGTAAGCTTGAGATCAGACTGAGATCAGACTGAGATCAGACTGAAATCAGACTGAGATCAGACTGAGATCAGACTGAGATCAGATTGAGATCAGACTGATGTAAGCTTGAGATCAGACTGAGATCAGACTGAGATCAGGCTGAAATGAGACTGAGATCGGCCTGAGATCAGACTGATGTAAGCTTGAGATCAGACTGAGATCAGACTGAGATCAGGCTGAAATGAGACTGAGATCAGTCTGAGATCGGACTGAGATCGGACTGAGATCAGACTGAAATCAGACTGAGATCTGACTGAGATCAGACTGAGATTAGACTGAAATCAGACTGAAATCAGACTGAGATCTGACTGAGATCAGACTGAGATCAGATTGAGATCGGACTGAGATCAGACTGAGATCAGGCTGAAATCAGATTGAGATCAGACTGAAATCAGACTGAGATCTGACTGAGATCGGGCTGAGATCGGACTGAGATCAGGCTGAGATCAGATTGAGATCAGACTGATGTAAGCTTGAGATCAGATTGAAATCAGACTGAGATCAGACTGAGATCAGACTGAGATCAGACTGATGTAAGCTTGAGATCAGACTGAGATCAGGCTGAAATCAGACTGAGATCAGACTGATGTAAGCTTGAGATCAGACTGAAATCAGATTGAGATCAGACTGAAATCAGACTGAGATCTGACTGAGATCAGACTGAAATCAGACTGAGATCTGACTGAGATCGGACTAAAATCTAACTTAAATCTCATCTCTGAAACTCTGAATCAGTCGACACTTGTTAGATTAAGTCCCTGAACCCAAAGAACATTGTGCACGTTGATTCTGTTGGCTGCACATTTCAGTAATTAGTATTTAAAAAAAGAATGAGAATGAAGTTTGGTGAAGTTGGTTTAACTGGACAAGATGAAGGTGAAGAATTTGACAAAACAAGATTGCATTTGTATTTTGGCCACTGATATGCTGATTCATGCTTTGAACACGTTTCATGGCTCAGCACGCAGCTCTGTGAAATGAATTTGGTTTGGTTTTTTTTTGGGACAGTGCATTCACAGCAGGAACGCTCAGCCAGAAACTGAACTGTTAAAAGCTGTTAAATGTGAGTGCATTTAGAAATATTCACAAGCACGTCAGAGGAGCTGAGTGCACGGGCAAACAAACACACACACACACACACACATACGTACACTGACACTCCATGTGAAAATATACACAAACATAATGAAGAAAACAGAAAACAGGTAATCACTGAGCTCTTTCTGAACCAGCTCAGCTTCAGTTTTATGGCAGTTTGTTTTGGATTCAGCTCAGACCGGCTGTGTTCTGCTCCACAGATAATAAGTCCTGCAGAGCGCTGATGGAGGACAGAAACGCACATCAGTCAGGACAGCAGGTAACAGCTCCTGGAGAGTAAAGTGACAAACCTAAAGAAATAGATCAGAGTGAAAAGTTGTTATTGCAGTTTGATCTTTGTTTGCAGTATTTACCGTTTTTCATTCCGTTGTAAACGCTCATAGCTTTCCAGAGCGATCCGTCAGCGCTGACTGTGATTGGCTGAAGGGTTCAAATCTGAACCTTTCACCTCTTTCACCTGAGAAATTCTGTCAGTGATGAAAACGTTAAGATGGTTGTTGCAATTTCTAAACCGAGTTTTAAGTTCAAGACTAAATTCAAAACAACTGCTTGTTTGACTTGTTTGATATAGAGTACTCACTTTGATAAGACATGACAGGATGGGAGTGAGGGTTTACTTTGGCAGAGTATTTTTTAATTACAGCTTTTACAGACCGCCGTAACAAACCAAATTACACAACACAACTCTGGTAACGTAAAGAAATCAATATTGACTTTTAAGATTTATATTGTGAAATGTCTGGTCATAATGAAACTTCTATTCAACATTTAGAAATCAAAATGTTTGATTTAAAAGAAAAAATCTAAATGGGAGAGACAGATGCATAAACAGCAACAGCAAGATTCACCAAAGTAAAAGGAAATAGACACAGACGGACGAGACGGGCAGACAGAGATAGTGGAGTCAGAGACGGAATCAGCCCACATGTCCAGCCGATTCAATTAAGAGGACAAAATCCTTCCTGATGGGAGTTTAATGTGGTTTCAGACTCAGGACTCTGACTGCAGGGACAAGCCGTAAAACAGACAGACACGCAACTGATTCGTGATGGCAGAGGAATGAAAGGTGGAGTCGGCTCACAGCAGGGAGTTTTCATCTTTCTTACTGATTCTACAAGTGGAACGGTGAAAGTAAAATCCCGACTTGTTTTTGGCCTCTCTGTTCCAACCCAACGCAGGAGATTTCCCCCCAAATTAGATTTAATGACAGCAGCAGCTGTCACTTCAGCTGATTGTGTCAATGTAGAACAAAATGGATCAAATCAATAACGACGTGGATCCCTGGACATGTTCTCCTCGGGGAGGTCATCATTAGCAGCTCTGGTAGCTGGTAAAAGTTTCCACCCCTGCAACTTTGTGTCATGTTTCCAAACTTGGTTCTGATATGCTCGGTTGCGAGTCTCTTGAAACTGCGGTTTGATTGTACAAAATCATACAAAAAGCATCCAAAGCAAAGCCCATCTCACCCACAGTTGTGAAAAATGCAGTTTTCTGTTTGACAGTGAGTCGACCACAGGCCTCAGAGAAAAACAATAATAATGATAATAAAACAGCCCTTGGTCGGCAGCTTGTCATAATGAGGCAGTTCAGCAGATGGGTCCTTTGTGAGCGCTTTCTGTTAAATTGCAATATAATATTCACTGTTCACACTGCGCTCTCTTCATTCGAATTACTTTTGCGGGAACCTGCTTCATTGCGATGAATGACATCATGAAGCGATCATAATGAGGATGCAGGGAGAAGGTGATGATGCATTAAACTCTAGCAGCTTCAGGTTTAATGATGTCTGCAGTCACACACACATATATCCAACCAGCCTGGCACAGTTTCCCCTTTCCTCTGTTTACGTCTGAGAGTGGACACCATCTCTGTCCTCCACTCCCTCAGGTCATGTTCCACCTTAACAAGCTGATGCACTCTCGCCTCCGTTGTTTTGAGTCTGTTGACCTTTTCCTCTCAGGCTTTGGGAGAGTCTGTTGTAAAAGTTTTGGAAAACTTCCATCTAACTTTGCTGAATTTGAAACCAGAAAAGTTGGAGTAAAGTAAAAAAAGAAATAAATAAAATAAATAAAATTGAAATTGGGACCTTTTGGATCTGGTTTGTCTTTCTGGCTGTGACAACTATGAAACCCTGTGAGGACACTCTTCGGTGCATTGCTGCTGATTAGCGTATTCTCGTTGACTACATGTGAGGTATTTGAGGGAAACTGGAAAATTTTCCCACATCGAATCGGTTCTGACAGTAAGTTAATAAATGAGAGGGAAGTCAACACTTTCACGCAAGTCTGTGCGAGACAGAAGGCTGTAAAGCTGAAGTCAGCGAGGCAAAACACAAGCTGCTGCAGAAGGAAACAGAGACGCTTCTAACTGGTGTGAACTGGAGCAAATGACTTTTGGGAACGGCCTAATGGCCATCGTCTCTGTCTGGGCCAAATGCGATTGCTTACTCACAACTGGAAATCAATTACCAAATCAATTATCATGTGCCAGCAAACAAAGGATGACCTGTTTGAATCCGTTTAAACTGTTCAAGATTTGTGTGATTGAATTGGGGCTTAGCGACAAAATAAATAAAAATCACATTCATGAGGATGAATGACGAGCGATGAGGTGGATAAGAGGAGCGCGTTTGGTTGAGTGGTCCAATCAGTTTGATTTCAAATTTTATATTAATCTGGGCAGGAATGGGGGGGCTCCGTCTGCTCCTGGTCATCTGCTTAACGCTTTGTAGAAAACATCTGAGCTGACTAAACTTGGTCAAAAAACATCCACTGAGAAACATCATGAACAGCATCTAAAGGGACTTTATGGTAAGATTACTTTTATAACTCCTGTTTCCAAAGCGAAGAATGACCATCCGTCCATCCGTCCGTCACCGTTGGACTTTTCTCTCAATCTGTTTCCACCCCCAGTTGTCCTTCCAGACTCTGTCCTCATCTGCCCGTCCAGCAGCTACATTAGAGTCCCACTAGATCCAATATAAAAGTGTAATGAGACCAAAGAGCCAACTGAATACCAAATAGGCAAAATATGAAAGTTTTCCAAGGAGATCTAAATATACTTAGAACATTGCTTCCATTTTTAATTTTGGAGACGAGTGCCAGCTGAAGTTTCACTGAGGAGGACGGACTGCGTCTCATTCTGCGTTGATCCATCAGACTGACTGACGCTGGGCCATTATTCCTTCAGTCTTTTCACATCTAGTGCAATGTGCTCAATGGATTTCACTTCATGATGTCCATTTCCAGCCCAAATTTCTGTGGTGAGAGGAGGCAGCTAGAAAATTAATAACACATATTAAGGAGGAAGAAAGAGAATCACACCATTGTTCCTCAGCTTGCGTGGCCGATATATGAGGCCCGGTGGCTGTGACTGGCAGACGAGGAAAAACAAAGGCACAAAGTGTCGTGTGATGTGCCGACGGGTTGAATAAATACTTTTTAAGCATGGAAGAATCAAGTCACACGCTTTTCCATGTGATGACGGCGCGTGGTCACAAGAATAATAGTGTGGGAGTGTTCAAAGGTTTCTGCAAAGCTTCATGCTGAGCTGAAAGACAAAATCTATGAGGAACAAGTTTGTTCTTTCATCAAAGACACAGCTTCCATTCAGAAATCCCACACAGACAGCCAAACTTGAATACATATATATATTTATTTTTCGACATGTAGGCATTTCCTCCTTTCATTTTTAGCAAACCCATAGTCAGTTTAATTTTCTTTCATATCGATTTGCTTTCAACGCTCAGTCTGGATTCCTTTCAGATTCTCAAACAGAGGACTCTGACCCTGTTTGTGTTTTAGCTCTTTTCTCAAGCACAATGGTTGTCTTCTCCTGACTTGCATACATCCTGCTTCAGGTACAGAGGGCTGTCAGTGTGCGCTCAGGCTGCACTGTGGCAATATTTCGATTTCAAAGACTTGAAGGAAACAAGTTATATTTTATACCCCTCTTTTTGCCATGCGTTGTTTGTAATCTTTACATATTTCAGAAACAATATCTTCTGCGTGATGTTTTTAGAAGTGTTTTAGATTTCATTAACACTGTGACTGAAGTACAAAGGCTGGTTGGACCAAAGCCTCGGAAGGACAAATAACAGACACTGAGCGAGAGTAAAAGAGATTCATGAGTGTCTGAATGAAACAAGATTTTAAAGCAAAAACAAACAAACAAACAAAAACGTTATATATATACATATATATATATATATATATATATATATATATATATATGTATATGTATTTATTGAGAGAGATAATGTTTGTCACATAGTATGGTTATGGATTTGTTAAAGTGACACACAGACATGAGTCAGAACTTAAAATCCTGACTGATTGAAAATGAAATCCAATCTTATGATTTCTGTTTTTAACCTAAACACGTCACTAAATTCTATATTTTTAATAGTCTTTTTTTTACTGTGATTTTCAAACAGTGTTAAAAATGTTTACATATTTTTGTGTCCTGACGATTTCTGACTCTTTGTGTGAAATTTATTTTAATGAAAGTTAATTAAATTAAAAAGCAACAGGTGGACGAAAACGAACGTCCCGCTTACAAGGACTCTGATTGGACAATCGTCGACCAATCAGCTGCTCCGTCATTCGATCGACAGTCCAAAAAACCAATCGGGTTAAAGCACAGAAAATACGTCACTAACAACCGGAAATGAGCCGGTAAATTCTGGACCGGAAGTGGTTTTCTAATTTCGAAGAAGCGAAAAAGAAGAGGAGCGGAAAGAAGGTTTGATGATTTAAATTCAGTCAACCCGATTCATGTTTTACTGAAGGTCATCGTGAAATCGATAAATAACAATCAGTGGCACCAAAATCAGGAGGCACAGTCAGTTAAATGATGACGTGACAGGATTTGTGTTGTGGAGACAGTAAAACAATGAAGTCAGGTGGATTGAGTTGTTGACAGCCTGATTCAAACCTTTTTGTTAAAAAAGGATTTGGCAAATAAAGATGATTGTATCTAAAAGCACAAGTGCATTCTGGAGATTCCTCTTCCTCCAGAACATTTTGACAGAAAGTTTTCATTCATGATGGTTCAATTTAAAAGCGGCGCAGTGAACCTTCATATCAAAATCATCCAATCCAATCTGTTTTTGTTGGGTTGACGCGTACTGTCCAAATAAAGCTCAACTCAAGCTTTTACTATAAAATAAAGTCATCAATTTATGGCTCTACTACAGCTTTAGCACAAGTTAGGCAGAATTTTGTGACTATATCAAGACATAATTTCCTGGGATGTCCCCTCTGAGTTGCTCGGAGAAATGCTCCTGGATGTCTCATTGAGGGGGGAACGCAGAAAATTCTGGTACATTTTCATTGTTTTATGTAAGAATTGCATAACACGAGACACTTTCACTTTAGAAGATTAGACGGCTTTTATATCTGTCAAAAAAAATAGCTGTGAATTCATACAAAAGATACAAACATGATGTGACAACATTCTGATGATATCTTGTGCTCTCTAAGTCGTTACATGGCCTCTGATCTTCTGTACGGCCATGTAAACAGCAGATAGGCATTTTCACAATCAATAAAGCAATGAAGTGGAACTTCAAGACGACTGCAAATCATCACAACGTCAGGCGAGTGGATTTGGGGATCGATGCGTGCTGTGTGCAGTCAGCTGTTCTGACACGAGGGTGCAAGCACACAAAACACATGAAGTCTCCAAATCAGCTAACCTCCTCAATATCTGTTAGGTTCACTGTCAGCTATGGAGAGACCGTAAATTCAAGTGGTTGTGTCACAACCTGGCTCCTGAGGCTGAGACAAAATGGACGGCACACCGGTTTGTGGTGTTGGCACGCTGCACATAAAACCAACAACAACATCAGAGGTGTAGGGTGTGCATGAGTGATGAGTGGGGGCGAGTAACAACAAGAAAGAGTACCTGAAATTAAACCACTGCCTGCAGAGAAGGAGGAGGAAGTCACGGCCAACTATAACCTCTGCTGTTATTTTTAAAGGGCTCAGGTCAGCGTGGTTGTCACAGATGATCCAAGTGCCACTGATGAGGAAAGTGAGGGTCACAAAGGATGACAGAAAAGGGCAACCATGGTCAACCTGAAGAGCTCAGCAGCTGGCTGATCCTGGATTGCTCATAGTACATAGCGTATAATATGTGTGTATGTGTGTTGCTCCACCCAGAAATCAGGAAACTTTGGCTTTGGAGCTAATTGACAGTAGATTGTTAAAGAGGAAAGTCAGAGGCCTCTAAGTTTTTCTTATTCTTCACCTCTTTGGATGAACTTTACTCACAATTTGTGTGGAACATGTGTTTTTATTCCACTTTTTAATGTCTGGAGTGAAATGATTTTGTTACTGCTTAGCTGCTTAAAGCGCAGGAGACCCATTTCTTTTTGATGTGGGTTGGTCCAAGTCAAGTAATTTAGATAAAATTAATTATTGTGGGAATATCTTTTCATTGTGTGGGAGGTGCAGAGGCGCTGAGTGAACATCTATATAGAATTACAGTTGTGTTTCTTGTTTGTGTGTTTGTGTCTTTATGTTAAAAACAGAATCAGCAGCAGGAATAAATCACTATGAGCCAATTCCCAACCCCTGCATTTCTGTAAATCTGAAATCAGAAATAGTTTGAGGTATAATAGTCAGAAAAGCGGAGAGAAATGACAATGAGCGCAGAAGGGAATTTGAAACATGTGAAAGGCCGTCGGTAGAAGATGAAGTAGCGAGGAATCAGAAACAGAATATGAATGTAGACAGCAGGAGATCACGTCCAGCTCTGCTAAACTAAAACTGGTGATGACCCAGGGGAAGAGAGGAGAAAAAAAAATCTTGAGTCCTCCATATTAGACGTTATTCAGCCATAATTTTAAGACTCACCGTGCAGTCGCAGTGGAAAAGTTTACTTTGTTGCGTGTTTTTGGTTTGTTATGGTTCAAATTGTCTAATTACAAACAACCCAGGGCTTGTAAACACAACTAACGTGGCCTGTTAAAGCAGCTTGTTTATTTTGTGGAGTTTTGATTTACCTGACAACTTGCCAGGTTTGAGGTTTTGGCACCAGTAGGAAGGTTAAACAGTTCCTCGTTCCCCTCTCCAGTTCTTTCAGCTTAACCTACTTTTCCTGTGGCGCCGGTGTGAATGATGAATATCAGCACAGGAACCTGAAGGCATCAGAAGTCAGCACTGTGTGTTATTCTGCAGCAGATTGGTGTTTGGTTTTATTTAGAGGTAGCAAAGTCAGCACTGTGTTATAAATGATCTGACCCAGGAAGATGAAGAGTATCATGAGTGGGTGAGCAGCGGGATTGTTTAAAAATGTGCACACAGATTGTTTGTCTAAATAATATCGAAACAAATCTACTGCGGGTGTCATCACCTCGGTTGTAAAAGGTTATCGATCAAAATTATCAGTATCATGTCATTTACAGACTGATGACAATCTGAGAGATCCACTCAATCCACTTATTTATAGACCAGATTTTGGGTGTCAGTTTGAAACTCGACCTTCATGTTCTCTTTGACTTTGAATCAGAACTAGTCTCTATGTTAATGTTGTTGCAGTATTAAAGTGTTCAGTTCACAACCTGTATTCAGAAACTGAGCCTTAAAACCAGCTGTCATGTCTTTTACTTCATGATCTCCCAACAGAAGTCCAACAGAGGCTCAGATCCTCTGACCTTTGCTTGCTTGGGCTGCAGAGAAAACCTGAGGGAGTTAGGGTTAGTTTCTTAAAACCACACACGTACCTTATGGATATCGACATGTAGGAACTTTTCCAACCTGTGGAATAGAAGCAGCTATCAGCGAACGCAACACAGGTCTGGGTGGAGATTCGGATTGTGTCTTTCCAGATGAGTGTAACTTCAACCAGCGTTAGCTTGTCGTCCGCAGAGTGTCCAGTGGCTGAATATGTCAGATTATTTCACCAGATCTGCCGATGCTGGCTTTCTGCACATAATCAGCTTCCCAACAGTTCAAGTCTTTATTTTTTTTCCCCACTAACACAACTTCAGTCAATCGGTATTGGGCTCTGGTCATAATATGAGTGACATAAATAGTAAATAAATAAACATAAATATCAGGACTGTCCCTGAACACATCCTGTGGTGACACCTGAAACTGCTGCTGAGCTGCTGCTCCTCTCACAGATCTGGTATCCTCGCTGACTTCAGCAGTGATCCTCAGTGTCTGCAGTGAATCCAGTTAGTCGTTGCGAGACTTCACAGAGATCATGTGAGAGAACAATGCTGATAGCTTTGATGCACGTCTCTATTTTTCGCGCTCCTCCCTCGTCACTACATTTTTTCCAATATTGAATAGGCTGTATAGATGTGTTATGTCTTTAATATGCCTTCCCAACATGTTTGTCCAAGACACTACTTTGTTGGTTCATCTATGTGTCAGATGATTGCTCATGTAGTCATTTAGTCAGGGTCTATGCAATTTACTGCTTTCATCTGGAACCGCAGTGCGTGTGCGTGGACTTCCCTTGATGGAGGCGGTGGGTGGAGGATAATGGGGCTTCCTGGTGGTGTATATGTCTTGACAGGCAGAATAATGTGACGTCCCAGTGGGGGGTCTTGGTAAATGGGTTCCTGCCGATGTTGCAGGTAATTGCAGAGTGCAGCTGTCAGTGTTTCCATCTTGACAATCTTGTCGTTCCTGTTGACAGCAGAAGACGTTGCTTGACTGCGTCCGTGTGCATTAATTTTAAAATGTGTGTGTGATACTACTTGTGTGTGCGGGAGGCTTGGCTTAGAAGGACATGTAATTAGAAAAATAAAATAACACTCTGAGTCAAAGGCTTGCAATGTAAAATGTTGATGCACAATCATTTTACACACTTTATTGTGACTGCTGTCTTTGAAATACCATCACTATCGCTACATACAGAACATGAATAGAAATTGGCTTACTGAAGTGGATAAGCTCCTGGAAAAAAAACAAAACATAAAACACCCAGAGTCTGCATATAACATTTAAAAAGGTTACAATAAGGATTTTGTCTGGGTCAAAAAAAAAAAAAAAAAAAAAAAAAAAGCCACTAGATGATTTTAAAAATAGGACTCTTAGCTGAGTATGGAAAATATTTTCTCCCACTTTCTGCTCTCAGTATGCTGCTTGATCATAAGGCGTTGTTTCATTTCATGGTTGGATGGTTTTTTGTTAGGCTGAATTGGCTAACAGATGTAAAATACACCATTTCCATACAGACATGCATATTCTTTTTGTCATCAATGCATTAATTCTTTTTAATATTTTCAAGTTATGCCTCTTTATAGTTGCAGTCTTTCCCAATCAGTCCAGTAATCAATTGGCCTGGACAGAGCCAAAGCTCCATGTTTGTTAGTTGCTTGGTTTCGTTCAACCTTGTGATGCCTGTTCAGGAAATGGTCTGTATTTAATTGCAGTTAATGTCTCGGCTGGACTTCCAGAATAAATTGGGCTTTTTTTCTTTTCTAATTTGTTTTTGCAGAAATTAAAGATAAATGCTGCGGCTGAATTTAGGGTCCAAGGGACAAACCCAGTCAGCATTGTAGAGTGTGCATGAAAGCTGGTACATTTGAGAGTAAACATCTCTGGATTCTTTTGGTTTCCATCAGGGTTGTTTTGGAGGGCGAACAGGAAGAAAAACTCTGAAGTGGACTCGGGGTAAACCGGCTCTGCAACTCATCTGAAGAGGCTGACTCTCCCAGAAAATGACAGCCAGTAATTACTGCATTTGTGGATCACAACTCATCTCTGGTAAGTACTTAATTTAGTTCCTCTTGCAGATTCGAGCTAAGGAGAACTTTTTGTGTGCCAGCCGGCTCTGCTTTCACTGGCTGAATTATTGGTACTGTCTAATTAAAATGTCTAGAGAAGTCTAACTGACATGAGTTTCTGTGTTCCCTCAGTGGTCCCTCAATCCTCTACAGGTATCTGGGTAGTTTAATTATCCTTCAGACATCTATGTAGATTGGATTAACAGGAGATTTAGTCTTTTCTCTTCTACACTGACTCAAGTACTCTCATAATACAAGTGGAGCATGTAGTAGCAGCATTTCCCCTCAGTGTTGTGTGTTTAATAATTAAACGAGGGAGTGAAATATTTTCACGATAAGCCAAGTGCAAGTTTTAGAATGAAAGTTAAAGGCATCACATTGTGTCCACAGTAGGTAAAGTTGCTGCAGACCCAAGACCCGACAAAAATCGTCTTGAAATTGCATCATCGAGAAAATAATATGCAAAAATGACATTTCCAAATGAAACAGCATTTTCCAATCACAGTATATTTATATCTATCTTATTTCAGCTGAATACATGCTGGAACTAAGACTTTTTGTTTAAAAAAGAAAACTTGCTGCTTAATAAGATGAAGAAGAATAATTCTAGCAGTTTGACTGAGCCTGGAATACATAGAACAAAGTCAGGCATCCATTTATCAAACAGCAATCTTTAATGCTGCGTGAACACGCGACCCTGGAGGGAGGAGGAATACAGACTTGAGCTTGTTGTGTTAAATGAGCATCGTATCGTCTCTTTGTCAGCTGGAGGCTCCTGCAGCGGATGGAGTCTCACTTTAAACCCTCTCTGATGCCCTCAAGTTGTCGGTCAGCAGTGATGTTTCTGAACCAACTGAGCCGTGGTTCCTTCACTGATGTGTTTCCGTTGTGGTTCCATTCTGGGCAATTCTGTTGGCATCTTTTGCTTCGTTTCAGAGGAGAGCCTGAGCGGACTTGTGTGAGCTCACCCTCTGAAACAGAAATAATATTAAAGTGAAGTGAACAATCATGTAGATTCAAGAACCATAAAAACCCACAAGGCATTGAGATTCTTCCTCCTCGCTGTCCACATTGTGAAATTGAGTATCAAAGTGTCAAAAAAGCCCAAACAAAAGCAGAAAAAGAGACACTTTAAACATTTCTGGTAAAATATGAAAGGAGCTGATTGTTCCACTTATCTGCCCTCATCCATTTTCTCATTTTGCCGTTCCTCTGGATTGTTACTTGTTTTAGTGGAAACCGACATTTTCAATAGAGCAGATTTAGAATGGAATAAATTACCATTTTAATGGCGTTTCAAGCCAAAGAAATGAAACTGCCGGTGAAGCAGTTGAGTTTTCTGAGGACAATTAAACAGCTCAGACTCCTTTTCATCCTCTCTCAAGCTACTCAGGCTCTTTTCATCTGTATCATTGCTTTGCTTGTAGTGTTTTCTTGCGGCCACAAATACATTTTCACAGCAGTGAGTCACTTTCTGTCTTCACCTAAAGTGGAGAGGAGGTAATGAGACAGCCCCCCTCATTACCTCAACTGAGGAGGCCGTTTCTCCTGCATCTGTCCGTTTGTTTGTTTAGTTACAGCGTACAGAACATATCAGGAGGAAAATTAGAGGGTTGGTAGCCGGACCGTTGGATTCCAACAGGGCCATTTTTTTTTTTTTTTAAGATCATTTGTTTTTATTTAATGTTGTCAGATACGAACATGAATCTAATGGCCATCTCACACACAGGCTTTGCTCTAAATGTGATGATTTCAAATGTATCAATGCTGGTTCCTTGTAGTGTCATCTAAAAACGTGCCACTCAATAAATCAGCCGGCATTTTAACAGCACAGGCGCAATCAGTCTGACTTAAGGCATATTCCATTCCTGCTCCTGTCATAGGATGTTTTTTCATACATTATATCACGCCACTAAGTTTAACAGGCTAACAGGGGAATCTTAATCAGGGAACAGAATCCATTAATTATGTGAAATAATACATGTTTTTCTTTGGCGTGCTCTTAATCTTTTTAGATGTCTTTACAAAAAAAAAAACATAGTGTTATTATTTATTGTTGCCAGCATGTGGTTTGGTATTTGAAATTCAGCTTTTTAACAGTCACCCAGCGTGAAATGTGAAATTTTGCACATTATGTTTTTGAGAATGTTGTGATGTGCAGAACTCGTACTTGTTTATTCAAGTTTCTGTGTTTTCTGCTGGCCTGAGAGGAGCATAATTGGTTCTTGTGGCAAAGTAGAACAAATGTATTCATTAGTGCAGGAGGATGAAGTTTTCCTGCCACTCTGCCAGCTCTCTGAACTGATGTTCATATTCATCTTTCGTTCTGTTTCCTCTTCCTCTGCGTCCCTCTCTGGTTTTATCTCTCTCTGATAGATTCAGCTCAAAGATTGCCTCAGATCGATCTAACCTTTTATTGGAGATGAGCACGGAAAAGTCTCAAAATTGCACATTGAAATTGCAGTTGGCTTAATCTTTTACAGTGTGGGCTGGCACTTAGAAGCTGTTTCTTCCAAAGCTGTTATTAATAACAGAAACATACCTATTGCACTGCAGGGGAGAACCTCAGGCAGGAAAATTAAAAACTAAAAACTCTCTGCTTTGTGTTGCAGCATGCTTTAAAATCCTATAAAAGGCTGAAGTACAAAGGAAACAGACACATTAAGTGTCAGCTGTAATTTTTAGTACATGTTGCAGATACCATTAGCATTGATAATCACGTCATGACTGACCCATCAAAACACAGAGGTCATGATGGAAGCCATCACAAAAAGTCCTCGACAAAAAGCCTTCTGAAAACAGGCGAGGCACTCAAGAGCAGAATGAATTCGGACAAAGAGGAGATGGATTTCTATTATGTCTCATATCGGCGGTCTCTTTTATCGATGGAGAGCGCTGAAAGTCATGGCTTTGCCTGAATGACGCCGTTCTCTGTGTAGTCTACACCTGATCCATGAAGTTTTGCTTTTAAATGGGCCACATTAAAGATTTTGATATGAAAGGAGATATTTTGATATTATCATCTTTGTTTCGAGACATAAGTGTTCCCATAAGTTGTCATGTTTCTTCTTTTTCTCCATCTGCAAACATTTTCATCATCTCATTTTGCTGTTAATAAGTAAATATAGTTTTTTTTGGTCCAGTTGATAGATCGATCTTTAATGTAGAAATCTGTTGATGAAGAAGGTAAACTCTGACCTCTGATGGAGGCAATGTTTTGGTTGTTTGATTTAATAGAAAGAAGCACACATGAGGATAGCCTTTAATTTAATGCAATAAAAAGTAGTTCATTATTAAGAACACAAAATGAAGCCTGTCAGACTGCAGGGATGATGAGGCGGGATGGTGGATTTTGGTCTTTATGATAGTGACATGCAGCAAAAAGTGATACTCAAATCTGGCATCTGTGGTTTGGACTGAGCCTGAATTCAGGGTGTCACTTTCGGATGTTGATCCAGGATGTAGCCATGCCCGCAATGTCACGTCCCCAAGGTGTGAAAAAACACACACGTGTCAACATGACCTCCTCTAATGTCAACCTGCAGCCAGTTAGAAGACACATTAACTGAACTGAACTCCCTCCTGACATGTAGTCACGCCAACAATGTTCACATTATTGATAAAACACACACGCATATATATATATATATATATATATATATACACACACACACACACACACACACACACACACACACTTCTATAGTTATAGTAAGCTTGTTGCCTGGATGTAGCGTTCTGCACAGTCAACGCGACAAGTATGGCAAGACATCATGAAGAAATAGATGTTTGTTGCTTCACTCCTACAGGAACAAATGTGTCACTCTCAGACAAATACGACACATCTCCACAGACGCCCGCCAAAGTGTGATTTTAATGAACCGGCACATCACGTTGCCTGGCTGCTGGTCTTGAAGTGAATGAATGAGCTGAACGCTCCCTCGTTGCCCCCTTGATGTCATCCCTCAGGCGTCAGCACACGCTCCCCTTCTGAGTCACTCTCTGGCTGAGGTGTGGGCCGAGTCTCCGACAGTCCAGCGATAGCACGTGGGATCCACAGTTGATCCAATAATCAAACCATATCCAGTCAGTCGATAAAGCACGAGGGTTTGGCGTTGTTGCAGCGAGCTCGGAAGGGTCATCATGCATGTGTAAGAGTGTGTGCGTCAGTTTGTGTTACTGCCCTTGGCCTCCTCCACACCATCTGTCCCTTCCAGCTCCCTCCTGGCCACTTTGGGAGTCGAATCATGGCTCAGAATTAATATTATGCAGAACAGGCTCTTCTCAGTTTGTCATATTAATTATGCAGAAACTGTCTTTAGTAGCGATGCCTCTCTGCAAGAGTGTCGGTCAAGTTTGTTTGTGAGTCCAAAGACCAGAGATGTTCAGGCACAGACGCAGTCTGTCATTTGTTTTTGTTGCAGTTAAATGATTCAGATCACATTTTTTGTGCAGGTTGCCCCTGAGATTAAAGTCCATGAGTGATAGCATGAATTGATTTTTAAAAGTGGCCCATTTGTTTGTTCTCTCTCCTACACCTTGCTAAAATAACTTTACGAGACCAATACCCAAGAAAAATCTACTCTGGATATCATTTTGGGTACCGCAGGGATAAAAAAAAATCACAACAAAAGGAAAAAAATGAAAGCAGAAAGAAATATTTTTTGGAACCTTCATTCATCTACTAACGTTTATCCATTCCCATCTCACATCAGGCGAGGGGCGGGGTCACCCTGGACAGGTCTCCAGTCCATCACAGGGGCAGACAGACCTACGGACAGTTTAGAGTCACAGATGAGCCCAAACAGGTTTCTTTGGAGGCTAGTGCAAAAAAATACACTCTCATTTTGTTCTTAGAGCAAATAACTCAAAATTCAATATGAAAACAATATTTTAAAGTTGTCTGATGTTTTAGCTCTGAATCAAATGGCAGAAAAAATGGCTGTTTGTGTGACCAAATGACTGAAATGAAAGTGGCATCCATTTTGACATACACTGTGTGTGTGTCTGGAATAAGCCGTGTCATTATGGGACTTATTTGCTCAGTATTAAAGCTGGTTTCTTTGGCCAAGGCTGCTGACTTTGCAGCAGTGTGATCCTGCTGACAGCAGCAGCCGGACTTGTCAGTAGCCGCATTAACTACACTGAGCGGGAAAAGTCTCCTCAGGTCAGAGTAAGGAAATTAATCTTCTGGGCTCAAATATCCCCTAAAATATAATTTCCCCATCCTTCTATCTCTCAACCTGGAAATCAGTTCTAGTCAAATCCGAGACATTTACTGAGGGAGCTCATCTGAAGGGAACAAACCAGGAGATTCATTTAAATCCAAACTTCTACTTTTCTCCACTTTAGATTTTTGCATCGCCTTGAGTACTTTGGGGCTGGATGGAGTTTAAGATTAACTTACTCTGGATAAAAAGCTTCATGTGGCATAGATTGTTTGAGGAAAGACGCAATAATTCCATATCTGAGTTTCACATATGGTGGTTGAATTTAAAAAAATCTTAGCACATAACGATTACAACTGTCTGCTTTTATTTCTAAATATCGATTAATGTTACCTGTATGAATTTGTCCTTTAACAAGCCGGATTGATCCAGTATGACCTGGTCAGAGTTTAACAGAATATTAACAAGTTTTTTAAAAGCGGTTCAGCTTTTCTTTTATCACTTCAGTTCTTGTCATGTAGAAACCTCCCGACTCTAAGTTATTTTTCACTGCAGCTCCAGCTGTCCATTGCGTTACAATCTACATTCTCTTTTATTAAAATGTCCCTGAACACATCTCGGTCCTGGCCAGAGATGTGGACATTGCAGATGGCATGTGAGCTGAGTGGGAAAGAAATTCGAGCTGATGGTAGAAAGTGGCGATAAAACAGCGTTTGACAACAAACGAAACCTCTGTTGGCTTTTCCCGTCAAAACCTCAGTGAAATATAGAAAAGTCCTTACACAGAACATTTGAGATTTCGACAACTTGAAACGATATTCTTGTGGATGACAAGCACTTTATCTGTTCCTCCCATCTGTCTGCGGAAAAGCAAACAAAGAAATGGAGTCGTGGCATTCATGAGACGATGCACTTTTCAATCCGCAATGAAAATAACAAATTTCAAACACAGAACGCACCCACACCGCTGTGGTCCTGCTGCTTTCCAGACTCATGCGTCAGTTCTATGAAATTATGTTAACTCGGAAAGGAAAAGTTTCAAAAAGATGGAGTATTATTTCGTAAGGTGAAGTTTAGATCACATCTGTTTTCGTTGGAGCCAAAGTTTCGCCCCCTTCCCCAGGATAGTGATCTTGGGAATGATTGATGATAGAAAATATGAATATTATTATAATTTGCTCTGTTCATCCAGGATGGGGGTGCCACCTCACGTAACCAATCTGCTCAGGTGCTGTTTGCCAGTTATTGTAATTTGTGAGAGGCAACAAGGCGTGAAAGAGACTTTAATCACCCTTCAGTTCGCTCAGCTCTCTGCAGACAGCCGCTTCTCCTCATCTCTCAGTCTGTCTTCTCACCTGATTAGGTTTGCAGGCCAGTTAGCTGGAGTTCAGAGAGGTGAGGCCACAAGTTGTGCAGCTTTCCTGAATGAAACTGATTCTTTTATTTAGGTTTTACATTTAACTTTAAGAACAATAAATCATGTGAATATAGTTAGATTTGATTTTCTCTGTTTCCCGTGCTAACTCCCCTGAACAAAGCCGGGACTAAAACCGGAGGTCAGGAACAAATTCTCCTCTGCCTTTAACAGTCTCTGTCACGGAGTTGGGAAATGCAGTTTTACTTTTGAGCTGTACCAGAATTTACATTTAGTTTCAGGTTGACACATTAGACAAGTTCCCAGAGCAAAAAGCTAAATTTAAAACTATCATAAGTCCGATGAGACTAGTTTTTCTTTCACAAGAATGAAAATTCATAGAATTATAATTTTATAACATAATATTACACTCATAAATCTTTCATATTAAATTTGATCAAATTGTAGATAAGTTTGTATTGCATGTCATTCTAGTCCAGTTTCCTGGTTAATGCTGCCCTCTGGTGGCCAAATAAAATCATCTCTACATAATATTCACAACACTGATCCTCCAAAGAAGTCCATCCCCTCTGTTAAATCACGTTGTTACTCATACTTTGAAAAGTGTTGTATAAAGTTTACTTAATTTATTAATTGAAAGATTTTCAAGCCCTCCATTCGTGGCTGTTGATCTCCCTGCAGGGCTGCCATTTTCATGATAAAGTGCAAGTCTGTTGATGTTTTAGAAAGGAAATTAACAATGTAGATGTGAGATAATGGGAACTGAATTGAGCATCTGTCATCTCTGTGAAATGTCAGAAACTCAGTAATTCATCTTCATGCTGAAAGCCAACCATTTGTCCTTTTGTTACCCCCCCCCCGCCCGACCGTGAAAGTGATAAATGAGGATGAGGAGGATTGAGGTGAAGAAGAAGATGAGAGCAGGAGATAGAGACAGAGACAGAAGCTCTTACCTCCTCCACAAATTTACAATGAGCCAGAAGGGGCATTGATTAAAGCATCAGAGACCAGACAGGACATCTAAAGATCCTCATCCATCATAAAACGCTCATCAATATTTGGGATTTTTTTTTTTTCCTTTTCTTTTTTCTTTTTGCCGGAGAGGAAGCTGGTTTTCTGGGTGAAGTGACAGAGACGAGGAGAGAAGAACGGGATAAAATGTGGAGTTTAAATGAGATGGAAGTTGTGCTATTAAAAAAAACTAAAACAAAACAGAAACAAAATCAAACATTGTTCAGCCGTGTCGCTCATCGGTCCAAAAGAAACGACTCTCCCTGACAACAAGTATAAAAGCCAATGTGATCCATCTATTATTCTGTATTATACACAATATGACAAGAGTTATTCTTCTCGACAAGGTAAATTATCACTTCAGGTCCTCTTTAAATTCTAAAGTTCACTCAGAAAGGTGACTGCTTGGGTTTCACTACTTTAAGGGCTTTTTAAAGACACCTTTCAGACTGAGTGATCGATGTTTGCTGCAGTTTGTTGGCTGAAAGGTCCGCTTTAATAAGGACTCCCATCAGTGCTGATAAACAGCAGAATGACCAGTCAGTTTGTTATCATCAGGAAGAAGGAGGAGGACAGGAATAAAAAGCGACTTTTTAGATAAATCCCCTTGGATATTGTAGTTCTCAGGAGTTAAGTTTTTGTATTGAGGCCACCTAAAGGCGGTCAGCGTTGGTAGCGTCACTCCTCAGAAAAGAGCAGCTCATTTTATCTTGATGATGTCTTGTTCAGGGTTTCAGAGAGCCAGACTCAACTATTGACTGAATCCTCAAGGATTCTCTTTCACCTTGAAACTTGCATTGACTTTTATCTGGAATCTGCAATTCTATTGCTCTTTGTAATTTGTCATCCAGGAAGTTTTAATTAGAGAGGTTTTACAAGGCACTGTGTTTCAGAGAAGAGAAGCTGCTTTTTCTAGTAACAACTTTAACTCTATTTGCAATGCTCCTTTGATTAAATATTACCCAATTCTAACGACATATATTGCATATTAATGTGTTACATTTATGAGATGCTTTTGTATGGAAAACTGAAAGCATAAAAGACAATGATGAACGAAGGTGTCATCAAACATCCCGAAAACTGAATTTCCGTTTTTATAATTGAGCACATGTTTGAGGTTCATTTGTATAATAACACATAATGTTGCAAAAAGCTTCTTGAAGCATCAGTGATTCTGTAGTAAGATAGAATAGTGGGGGTGAGGTGTCTTTCTGTTTGCTAAGCAGACACACAGTGTTATTTAATAAAGGCTGTTTGATTTGGAGTCCCTCCCTGAGGAAAGAGACGCAGGCTCAATCTACCTCAAAGTGTTTTACTAATTCAACAGCAAAGGCGCAAGTCAGACATAAGATCCCGTGTCGATTCACAGCAAAATGCAATATTCTGAAATATCCCAAACCCATCCTGGACCTCAGAAAACTAAATGTCATGTGAAACATTTTCATTCACTCCCTTGTTGAAAATACAAAATATGTCTCTATTTATCTATTATAAAATACACAGCTTCAACTTTATATCAGCAAAAACTTTAGATAAAAGAAACAATGAAAAAATATCTTAAAAATTCAAAATAAGTTCTGATACCGATGATGATGGAAGCACGTTAGCTATACATCTCATCAAATCTTTTATGACACCCAAACAAAACAAATGTTTCTAGTATCTAAAAAAATAAAGCCAGTATGCCGTCCCTCCTGATTACCTTGATAGGTTTACTTTTGCAGTATCTCCCACAAAGAAACACGCCAGCTGAACTAATTTTTTCTGTAGTACACAGTGAAAGCCGTAAACTCTGCAGACTTTATAACTGTTTTTATGAAACCTGGAGACAGATTCATTGTGATTTTGTGACAGCCAGGATGAGAAGGGTCTGAAACACAAGCCAACAAAGCCACACTCAGAATTGACGACTGACGGCGCGTAATTCAAATGAGGAAACAGCGAGTCCATCCCATTGGAAACATGGACGTGACGTGTTATTGTTGAAGCGGCCGCTGTGGATTCCCTGAGCTCTGCTTCACGGTTAAAGGTTCTGTTAAAGGCGGTTATTTCAGAGGACGGGGTTTGAGGGTTGTGAGACAAAAGACGGGAAACTATTGCAAGTCATAACTTTTCTGCTCCGGACGGAAACATTCCTGCAGCTCAGCTTGTGAGCGCTCTGTAAATACACACAGCTGCAGGTACAGACCCAGCCATTGAGGACTAACAATGAGGCTTTGACACGCACCCACAGAATCAAATAAACAGTAGTTGCTCAAACAAGAATACCTGGACATACCATGAACAGGGACCCATTTTACCGTGTGCTGGTCAAGCATGCATTCTTATCTATGTTTTATTTGATGAACCATGTTTTAAATTTCAACAAATATGTTGGAACAACACAGCAGAATATCTTCATTATTGAATATTTGATAGAAGAACTCTGGAATAGGTTGTACAGATGCAGTGTCACAAAAATGTGTGGAAAAAAACCATGAGTACAGAAAAACAGACCTGAACCTGGATTAAACATTCACATTCGGTATCATTAAAAAACAGATTAAGGAGCCCGTAAGCCTTAAACGTTGTTGACAGTATTTGTGCATAGTTATGTTTATTTAAAACAAAAGAAACAATCTAGCACTTACTGCAAAAGACTAAAAAAGTTATTATAGTTTTCATTTCAGTTAAATAAAATAACTGAAGTAATATGACTTTCTAACTAAGTGCTTGGACAATAATGTTAGTTTGTATCTTAATGCACCGAGTTTGGTTTCACAAACAACACAAATGTAAACATCAGAGCTCGACTCATCGTGCAGCCTTCTGCCTTCGTTTCTGTGTGAAAGTGACTTAAAACATTTAAAGCCAGTCTTCATTTAAATATGACTTATTTTTTAAATAAGTTGTCATAAAGGTGTGATAAATTTGGACTGTCCTGGACTCAGATGTCCTGATTCAGTCCTCCATGTCAGTATCTGTCCTGCAGGGATCTTTGAGCTTTAAGACCAAAATCCCTCCACGTCCAGAGAGACCTGCTCTTTGTTCAGGAGCATTCTGGCTGTTGGACATCTGGACCTTTCCGGTCTAACGTTTGATATGTCATCATATGTACTTTAGGCAATCCTGAGTTTATCTTTAATTAGTTTTGCAGATTAACGCTGCAATAACTCACTTCAGTTAGTTTGATTCAGCATTCTCTTCAACACGAGGAAAACTAAAATAAAGACAATTCAGCAACAACAAACTCAACAAGGCTACTTTGATGTAAATCTCACTTGATTTTCAAACTGTAACCCAATTCATCACCAGGCTGACAGCTGTGTGCTAGCTGATGTATTTTGTAGCAACATGGACTAAAGGTGCAACGTTTATAAAAAGGTACATCAACATGTCACTTTCAGTTCTGGCCCATGAGATTATTTATGAGAAACCTGGCAGTCATGGACTAATTGTGCTCAGAAATCTGCACAGGCATCAGTAAAGGCACTGCAGGTTAAATAGAAAATATATATAAAAACATGTTTGTCTTTGAGATCAACATCAATGGCTTTGTAAACAGGACCAAATCTTTCCCACTGGAAGAAAAAAAAAAAATAAAATAAAAAAAGTCCCTTAATTCCAACGAGAAAACTGCATAATAAGTACATTCATGTTCATGTACAGTCTGTCTATTTCTTAGAAAATAAATATTTCAATGTAACATCATGTGGGATTTCTAACTAGCTACCAGCAAACTGCTACGGACAGATTGTCTACACGATGAACTCGTAAGCATTTCTGTTTAACAAGGCGAAGCAATATAAAACGTCCTATCCGGCATCTACATTCTGTCACTGCAGCGTAATAAACAAAGGCAACAATTAACCTTTTTTATATATCGTATGATGTTCACTGCAGACATGTAAAACAGATGTTTGGAGGATGATCTTCTTAGCACTTGGTGTCGCAGTCTCCATTTGAGGCAGAGAGGCTTTGGACGTAGTGGACGGCGTCAGCGATGGTGAAGAACACAAAGCTTTGTGCTCCATCGCCTGCTTTTTTGTCCGGATAGTATCCGCCCCGTTCCAGAGTGTCCAGTACTGAGGTATTACACTGGGCCAGGACGACCTTGACCCCAAGTTCTCCATAATCCTTGCGGACCTGTTTGAGGGCATTCACTCCAGCTGTATCTAGAAACAAGACAGCGCTGCAGTCTAGCACCAGGCTGTGCGGTCTACGGCGAGCCTTGTCATCGAGCATCAAGGATAGAGTCGCAGCAGCTTCGGCGTCGTCCCATCTACAGGTATCATCCTTCTCCGTCTGCATATTTGGACCTTTTGCAATCTCTTCTTGCTGTTTCTGCTTCTTCTTGAACTTTATGATCCGTGTTTTCTCACTCACGGGGTCGAGCCCCACACTCTTGTAGAGGGATTTTTTGAACAAGCGCTGGTTAGCATAGTAAATCGGAGCCTGGTATCTGAAAATAGCCACTCCCGGATGCGTTTCAAGGCCGCGGTAAGACGACAGGTCTTCATAATGCTCACTGGCTGCAGCCCGGCCCAGCTCCAGGACCTGCGCTCGCTGGGTTCGGCCCAGGACGCAAAAGGCTGACACCAAAACCCCCACGAGGAGACCCAGCTCTGTGTTGACCAGTGACGAGGTCAGCATGGTGATCAGCCAAATGGAGGCATCGACCCGATTGGCTCGCCACATGCCGGGAACGTCCATGAACCTTCGTAGAGCACCACGCAGGTTGACCACGATAATGACAGCTAGTACACACCTAAAGGGCAGATATACAAAAGTGGTGAGTAGTGTCTGTTTTAGTCAAAGCAAACAATAGTGCTCAAAGGACATTTTAACTGGGACATAAATCTCTCCTTTTTTTTTTATTTGTCTTTCAAAGAAAAGAGACTGGGCCAAAGGTCAAGACAAGATCAGCTGAAGGGACTGACAAGCTATTCAAGTAGAGACAGAAAAAGAAGTGACTGTAAAGGTATCTGGCCTCAGTTGATTGACAAACACATCCCAGCCCATAAGATAAGCAGTGAGTGTGTTTGTTTATCAAAGTGTATGAAGGTGACAAGCCAGCAAAGAAATCTTTAGCAGCCATCAGCCTCGGTCAATAGACAAAGCTCACACTCAGTCCTATTTCCCATTGGCAGAGAAGTCCTGCTTATCTCTCTGGTTAGCAATTAATTCTTTTGTTTTGCTTTTAATGAATGTTTCTGTTTCTTGCTCCCATAATCAAATTGGAATTAGAGATTTTTTCAACAAGCTGTACCTTCATTTAAATGTTGTTTTAAGACATTTGAACGAGTGCAGCCTCTGCAGTCTGCACTAACCCCTGAACTATTACCACAGGTTAATGGAATTTGTCTAAGTCCACCCTTGGAACCTGTTTATCTGGAGCCACAAGCAAATATAGAAGTACACAAGTACAGCAAAAATGATTGGGACGGTTGAAATAGCTTGTAGCAGATTTTACTTAAAATTGATTTATTTTACTTAACTACAACTTCTAGCATGCTCGAAATTTATATTCATTCATGAGTGTTTTCATATCGTTGCTTTGCACTTTTCAACAACAAAAAAAAAAACAAACAAAAAAATAATTATGTCAAGTAGTTGTCAAGTTGTTTGTGTCTTATTTTTCTGTATGTTGGCTCCAAACCAAAACCAGCTTGAATGAGTCTCAGTTGTATGTGGCTGGTGTTTTCTGCCCCGTAATGATGATTCTCCTCAGCACAACTTGTCTGACCATTCAAGAGTGAAATTACTCGGGTGAATTAAACAGCCACAGCAGCTCTGAGCAACTTTTGCAGAAGTAGGAGCAATTTTTGGGGAGGCAGTAACAGCTCGAGGGTCAAATACAGTATGGCTATCATTTTTCTTGGTAGAGAGGACTATTTAACAACTTAAGACTATAAAATCTGCAACTGCAAAATCAACATGTAAACATGAGTGAGTGGAAAACAAAACAAAACAAAAAAAACACACGGATGGAGGTTGTCATTCCATCAATCATATTTTGGTTTTCTTACTTTTGAAGGGAATAGAAGAGCGGAGCGATAACAAGAAGCACCAGCAGCAGGACGAGGGCACTGACCAGCCCCGACACTTGAGTGTGGCATCCCGTTGACTCCTTGACCAGGGTCTTGGTCAGAGCAGCGCTGGTGGTGAAACAGCGGAAAAACGACGGCAGGATGTTGCAGAAACCGATGGCAAACATCTCCTGGTTAGCATCCACCGTGTAACCATGCTTCTTGGCGAACATCTCCGACAGCGAGACGGTGATGGCGAATCCCACGATGGCGATAGAGAAGGCATCGACGGCCACATTAGGAATGAGAGACCACGAGGGCAACTTGGGAGGGAGGAAGCCCGTGGGGATGTCGCCTGCCACATCTGACTTGTACTCTGTGTTGAAATGACCAAAGTAGGAGGCCAGTGTTGCAATAATTACCACAAAGAGCTCAAAGGGGATCGGAGCCTGTGGGGAGAAAAAAGTAAACAAGACAAAATATAAAATATATTACGTCAAAGGGCATCTATTTTAATTGACCTCTTGCAATTTTGGTAATAAAAGCTAAATTCAGACGCACAACACTACTAAAATAAACTAATTTCCTGTTAGTCTTCACCTTGAGCTTGGCTTTGAAGCGATCATTGAGCTCTTTGGTCGGTATCAGTATCAGCAAACACACCAAACTGGTCACCAGGTCACAAATATTTGTGTTCTCCAGGTTGGTGAGGAGGCTGAACCAGGTCTTGAAGAGAGTGAACCAGCCCTGGGGCCTGGGGATCTTCAGACCAAGAAGGTACTTGAACTGAGAAGTGAGGATGGTCAGGGATGCTCCTGTCGCAAAGCCACTGAGGAGGGAGTCGGAGAGGTAGACGGAAACGAAGCCCACCTGGAAAACGCCCATGAGCACCTGAGGGAGGGGCGATCGGGATCAAATGGCGTTATTAAAGGTGATTTTACATCATCCGAGCCAGACGTATTGGACTCTGATGACGTCTCTGTCCTGAGGCATTTTTGATTTGTTGCTCACTCACCTGGTAAACCCCAGCAGTGAAGGTAACCGTGGCTCCCACTGTGATTGCATAGCAGCTTTTGTCACATTCGACGCCAACGCTGCCGTTCCCAGCCAGCAGGGCGGCACTGCCGTTAATGCTGCTGCTGCTCTCTGTGAGGTATCCTGCCGAGGCCAACTCCCTGTCCACAACCTGTCCCACGAGAAGACAGAGCACCCCAAAAATCCCCACCGAGATGTGTCTGGAGGAGCCTAAGATGGCGTAGATGATGGAGGAGAAGAAGGAAGTGTAGAGACCATATATGGGGTCCTGACTGGCCAATAAGGAGTAAGCTATGGACTGAGGGACCAATAGGATTCCAACAATGAGTCCTGACATGGTGTCACCCAGAACCCATTCCCTGAGCTTGTATCGTGGCAGCCATTGCAGAATAGGGAAAAAGCCCAGGATTTTGGATTTAGCCTTCTTTGGGGTGCACGAGCAGTGTTTCTTCAGCCGACCGAACACGACCGCTCTGCAAGGTTTTCCCGCCTTTTTCTCCACCCTTTCCAGGATGAGAGGTTGATGCTGGTCACTTCCTGCTCCATCTTCTGCTGCCGTACAGCAGTCGCTGCCATGAGTCATGATCCAGCCTTTGGTTTGTGGGGGAGACAAAAACAGTTCAGTCGACTTAAAACATCAAATTTCAGGCACAATATACGGCACATTAATAATCTGAAACCATGACTGTGATGTAAATTTCCACAATGGAAAAAAAAAAAAAGAAAACTGGATTTAGAGAATAGTTTGGGAGTTTCTGCTTTGTTTCTGGTCCATTTTAGTTTCAGCTGATCTTATTTTTTATTATCATTGAGTAATTTTAACCAAAAAAAAAAAAAAATCTGAGCTTGAGTTTCAATGAAAGTGGAAACAAACTGAATTTGGGCAGTAAAAGCTAGAAGACCATTAATTTCACCATCCAAACATAAAAGAAAAAAAAAAAAAGCTGAGCTCCATATCTACATAGAAATGACAATAACATTCTCTTTATCTTATGAAAGAATCACTCATGCTATTTAAAGCTTCCTCTAATTGATTAAATCAGCAGGATTACAGGAATGTCAACTTTTTTCCAAGAGGAGGAATGTACGGTGGCCTTAATGGGATTATTCCTCTTTGAAGACTGCTGGAACCGGAAGAGCTTTCACGAAAAAATACATTTCATTTATAAAAATAATGAATAAAAACACGATCGGACCTTAAAAATGCCTCCAATCTCTCTCTCTGTCTCTCTTTTCCCAGCAGTCAGGAAACATGAATGAGCTCTTTTGTAAACAAGTTGTCAACGTGGACAAGTTCAACTGCTGCGACGTGACGGCGAGCGAATCTACGGCAACAAAGGAGCGCCAAACCCAAAAAAAAAGGGGGGCGAAGTCTATCACCTGAGCTGGAGTCGGTCGCTTTATTTTTTGGCCTTTCTTCGCGGAGTTAGTCGGAGTTTGTGTTCATGTTGTTCGCTGTCATTCTGCCTGGAAATCCGTTTTCGCTCTCCGCGGCGGCGCTGTGCGTGATGACGTTTTAAGGGAGGCGTCACGTGACCTACCGAGCCAAAGATAGTCGGCGCGTCAAGATGAGTCACCGCGAAGCGAAAAAGGTTACAAGGTCAAAGGTTCATCAATGCAACAAGTTTTTTTTTTTTTTTTTTTTTTTTTTTTTAATTTGAGTTAAAATTTTTAACTTGAAACCGGTCATCTGTTTTTTGTTGTTTTTTTTTATTTTCATCTGAAAACTGGTTGTTTTTGATGAGCTGCTGGACGGTTGAATTTCCCTTATGAGGATGAATGAAGAAGATCTATCACGTTAAAATATATATATATTTTATTTTTTATGTGAAATGTGGTTCATCTACATGATTTGATAACATTTTTCTTCATGCTCTCTCACACCTGATAATTATGCAATTTTTTTTATAAATGTGCACACATTTCCATTTATTTACAATCTCTCTCACCCTATGTGGACTACGTGTACATGTACCAGGTACTTTTTGCTTATTATAGGTTGGCTTTATTGTTGATTATTGCAGAATATATCTGTTTATGGTACAATGACCGTGGAATGTATGGTATTGTCTGTCGGCTTTGGGTTGCCACATGGAGAGATTCTACTGTTTCTGAGCAGAGTGGATGATATCTATTATTATGATATCATCCAAAGCTCATTATCTGTTTCAGAGTTTCACTTTATTACTGTCAAAGGAGAAGTCATGTGTTTTTATACCGTAATAACATGAAAATAAGTCATCTTGAAAGTGGAAATGAATCATGAAATGGTAATTCATGGTTGGTCGATGTGAAAGTGTTCTCCACCCAGATGATTAAAGCACTTTATAAAAACTGAGAAACTGCAACATGTATTATATGGTGATCATGCTGATCTCAGTTTTTGAGGATCTAAAAATAATGAGTGCTCTCTTTGCTCTGCAGCTCTCTCCCTTGATTCACAGCGAACATGCAAAAGCAGCTGCATGCTTCTTTATTTTGTTATTCCCAAAATGATGACTTTTCACTTCATATTCTGTTTCTTTTTATTCAGAAATGATGGGAAGGTGTTACTGCTTGGTCACCAGTGAGGCAAGAGTCATGATCCAATGAACTGTAGGAGACGCAAGTAAGTGTAATACTCATAATGACATAGCCAACAATACTGAATGCCACCATATAGATGTAACATACACTTCAGGTTGTGTCAGGAAAGAAGGCCTGTTGGTAAATTTTGCACATCTTGCTCATGTCTTACACGATAAAATTAAATAAGAATGCAAACATTTTATTTTCTTTTCACTGCCAATGTCATCTAATATAATTAATATTTTGCTCAGTAAAAACAGTATAACTATAATTTATCTTTCATATTTGCCTCATCAGATACAGAAAAGGAAGGTAGTTAGTAACGTTTCACGTTAAGCGTTGAAGCACCGATATTAGAAACTGTTCAGGACTTCAAGACAAAGTGCTGCTTGAGGAAGTTTTACACGCTCATCTAAAATTCTGTGTCTCGATTCTTTTTCTCTGTGTGGTCCAAACATTTAAGTTTTGAGATGCTATTACGACCCATCTGCTGCTCTATTACGAGGATCGTAAATTGTGCCCCAAGAAAACTTTTGTGAATCTGAAATGAATTCTACTTCCATTTTACCAACTGCCTGGATTCGTTTGCAGAGGTTTTACTAAAGTTAAAACAAATTTTTTCAATTCATTTTTGCAGGAGGTATCTTCCAAAAAACTGTTATATGTGACAAATAGAACATTTCACTTTGACGGGTTATCTGAGCCATTAAGTGTCATGAGACAGTGAGAAGAACTCCAGGTTGTGTCAGTAAACATTGTAAGGTATCGTAATCCCAGTGTTGTAATTGGATGCAGGCTTATGTTCACACATGACCATTTAAAACCATCCCGATAATCCCTTTTCTTTTCTCAGGCGGCTGCAGAGGTGGTGAGCAGGACAGGGGAATTAAACATTTTACTGAAGACGATACAAGGACTTAATCAGGTAGGAAGGCCTACTTCTTATATTTAAATATAGGAGATTTGCACAATATATAATAATGTAATGATATAGAAATAAATTATATCCTATTAAAGAGGTTTATCTGTGATTTTCTTTGTGAGGCATCTGGGACTGAGCCAAAATATAAAAGGTGCCAGAGTGAATAATTGTGAGACAGTTTTGAAAGAACTAATATTTGTTCTGATACAATGACGCCCACTGGTAGTTGCTGATGGGAATTACTGAAGACGTTTTTAGGTCACACACAGGAGACGCAGTGGGTTTCAGTAACTGTTTGGTTTTTGGAGCCGATCTTCTGTCTGGTTCAGTGTCAGCATTCACATCAGTCTCATTTTCTGCTGTGCTTGGCGGCTGTTTTCACAAATAAGTGAAAGAGCCGGAGAGCTCTTAGAAGGACACCAAACCATTGCTAGAAGAAGCTATTTGTTTTCAATCCAGTCAGCGCAGCCATGGTGGACGCAGCAGCAGCAGAGAAGTTCCTGGACGCCAACCCGCAATTCGCCAAGCAGTACTACGACACCAACTTCAGGCCGAAGGTCATTTCAGACCTGCTGGACAACAACCGCAAGACGGCAGTGGATATCAGCAAGTACCATGAACTGTCAACGGTGGAGGAGAGCGAAGTCCTCTTTGACCTGGTGCGGGACATCCAGGACAACCTCCAGATGGAAAAGTCTGTCTTCAACCTCATGAGACACCTCAGCTTCATGATGAGAGCCGACCGAATGAGCCTCTTCATGTACCGGCAGAGGAACGGCGTGGCAGAGCTGGCAACAAGGTGACTCTTGACTTTTCTCAAGTTTAAATAATTTTTCCTGTGTTCTTCTGTCATGTACTCCAACTATTTTAAAGTTTTATTACTTCCACTTCCCTTTTTGCATTTTTTTCTACCTCACCACTACCTAGTGGGGAAATGTTTCTGTAAGTTTGCCAGCACTGCCGGCATTTTCAGGCAGCTCTTCAGGGAACCATATTTAATGAACGCAGATGCTGGTTTTCACCGTCACACTGCTTCACATTCAGACAGTTCCAGCTCAATTAAATAAGTGCATATAAGCTCAGCGTTTTCCAGATTTGTACACATTTTCATGCCATGAAAGAGCCCACGACAAAGACATCTGTTCCCTGCTCTATTGTTGATGCTTACGGGCGTACTGAAAGTGTAGAGAAACATTTGCAGTGATTGATTTTTTTTTCTGAATGGTGGATCACACATTTGTGTTACAATTGAAAGAAATAATAGAAAACACTTACTTGAGTTCTGCACGTTATAGCTTCACTGTTGTTATCTTTGCCTGCAGGTTATTTAACGTACACAAAGATTCAGCATTTGATGATTGCCTGGTGCCGCCCGACAGTGAGATCGTGTACCCGTTGGATATGGGCATCGTGGGTCATGTGGCCTCTACCAAAAAGATGGTCAACGTTCCTAATGTGTCCGAGGTAGATACACATGCTCACCATGTCTTAGTTTCATTTTCACCAGTTCTGTGGTACCGATGCCCAAATCTGACATTTTACTAGTTGAGATAACCATTCAAAAAATGTCCTTCAAACACAAAAGGCATGTAAGTAGAGGAAAGAGACAAATTGCTTCCTCTCAGGAAGATGGTCTGTCCGCCATCTCCAGAGGTGGAAAACAAAATCAATGTTGGCTCTATCACATCTTTTAGTTGGCGTGCTCATTAGCTTGCTCTGCACGTCTGGTCTGAAGATGTAGCTGCTCAGAGAGCATATCATAACTTTATTTATTATAAAGACAGAGATGGCTGGTTCCTGCGACATTCACCACCATCTGCTGCTGGAGAGAAATCACCCTCGGCCATAACGGACACCCAGTTAGAGCCCGTTCTGGATGTCCTCTTTTTCATCGTCTGTGTTATCATTATAATAAGACACTTTATTGGCTCAATACGCCCAAAGTCGTGCACTACATTTAACACTTGAATGATTTTTAACTTGCACAGAAAGAATTTCAGTTTGTGAAGTCATCAAATCAAGCTTAAGTTTTCAAAAAAGGAGAAAAAAACGAAAATCATCTCTGTAAAAATGAAGCCATTTCTGTATAAAACTGTTTTATTTGCTCAGTAAACATTTAACTCCCCGTCTTGTGGCGCGTCAGAAGCTGTTGCTCTGCTTGTGTTCAACCACCAGAGGGGGACTGGACTCCACACTGCTGCCACAGTTAATTCCCCTCCAAACCAAAGCCAACTCAATCTCATTATAACCAATACCTTTGACATTTGAAAATGGTTGGCAAGCTCATTCCCGTGAACACTTCAAGTTTGTCAAACTGCCGCAGATCCTGCTACTTTTCCATCCACCCCCTCCCCAAACCAGAGCCTGTCATAACATTTACACTGAGTGAGGCTGCAGCCCACTCCACATCACTGATGGATTACAAGCCCTCCTCTGTATCAGTTCAGTTTATCTGTTCGTGGGAGATATGAAAGCTCAGGCGCTGATGTTCAAACAAAACAGACCTATATGTGATTGTTCGCCACAGTCTCACACAAATACATGAAAGCTTGATGGGAAACGTGGCAACTGGAACGATATCAAAGCCTCCGAGCCTGAGCCTCCCCAGTCGGAGCGGAGGAACGGCTAAGGTTTCCATATAATTGGTTGACTTTATGATGCTAATGCACTGTGGATGGTCTTTGACAGAGAGTGCTGAGACTGGGAGTCGCTGTCTCTCTGCGCTCTATTTCCATCCCAGTCTGATCCAGTGCAGGCCGGTCATCCAGTCAGGATTCCTGTAGGTATAAAGCAGGGATTATGTTTCACTGGGATTATGTAGTGAGCAACATCTGGCTTCATTTCTCTTTTTTCATCCATCAATGCCTCCTTCAAAGTGAATTTATTCATCACGTACTCTGCAGCGTACTGACTCTGACTGCTGTTGGAGGTGTGTTTCCTCCGGGGCGTTCGCGTGTGGAGAAGGTGGAGAGTGTCGAATGGAGGATGTTGCGGATGAAGCTGGTTAATCTGTCCTGAATTAGAGCGATCCCAGATTACTCCCAGAGGTCAGGCGGGCCCTGAGCCATTTTCACAGACTCAGCACAATAACACACCTTTAATCTGTCCAGTTACACCATTGTTTCGCTTTCTTTCTTTCTTCCCTTCCTTTTTTCTCTCAATCAGGTCAGCAGGAACACTCTAAAACCATTTAACAACCGAATGTGTAATAATCCTGGAGGTTATATCTAATATCCAGAGAGGACTTTGTATTAAACGATCCATTATATGTGCATTTCTTTGTATATTTGTTAGATTAGTTAGTGTTATAGATTTCACAAATTGATCAGTAAAAGTCTCAGAATCTAAGTTTATGAGACCGTCCTACAAGGACCAATATGTCAGGGACAGCAGGGCTTGTATTTGGAAACATGAAGTCATGTGACTCTTTCTCAGCAAAATCCGGCAGGAAATGTTAAGTAAAGAGGAACAGTATTGATGAATAGTTCATATAAATGTATAATTTGTGTTCTTCTGTAGTTTCTCAAAGTACAACCTACGTGCCCAAAGTGTAGAGCTGTGCAAAGGTCACGGCAGAGGTTTGGCCGAGGATAACGAGCAGGATGAAGACCTCGCTCTGGGCTTTATGGGGGTCAAAGGTCACCCAATAATGAGCTGTCAAACTGCCCAGATCTGTGGAGCAAGTTTGCTTGTAAGCTCTCTCGGGCTTCAGTTGAAGCAGCTTCTGTACAGCACTGATCCAGGATCAGCCCGGCCTTTTTCCTCTCGTGTGTCCTGCACAATTAACACATTTCAGCTGTAGAGAGAAAAATACAATCGATTTAATGATATTTTGGCTCGAGGTGCAGACTGATAGCCGCATAAATCTCATTACTGATGCACTAATTAGAAAATACAGCGATGACAACAGCGGCCGTGGGTTTGTACTTCACCGGCAAATGTTGCACTTTTTACTTTCCGTCATTTTGTCTTACACAGAAGGACCCACAAGAACTCAGTAAGGATAAATATATATCAGCAGCAGCAGGTTCGATTAAGAGAGCTTGAGGTGCTGTTCTATGTCACAGTGGCAGCATTAAAATCTCTGACGGTGGAGACAGAAAGTAGATGTTGCAAATGTCTTGATTTCTGGGAGTTTTCTCCTGTGGAAGTGTGAGGTTTGTGAAAGAGGCAAATGAAATAAGAGAAAACTTTCCCTCAAAGCTGCTCTGCATCGTGAAATCAATATAATGGAGTACAAACTGTCTGACTTACTGATTAAACTGCACCAATTTTTTTTTCCCCCAGTTTGACCCAAACAAAGAAATAAGATCTAGACAAAATCCTCGTCTTACCTAAATAAAGACCAATTCTGGTGCCTGAAAGGTTGTTCTTTTAGGTTTTTGTTCCTTTTTGGCAGCTAATGAGCTGCTCCTCCTCCATTTCACCCCAGAGGAGCCAAATTGATGACCCCTGCTGGACACAAGGAGGAGTAGGTGGAGTGCAGCAGACAGGTCCATGAGTTTGTGAATAATGAAAAGCTTTTGTTAGCAGCATTAGACAGACAGATAGAAGTGGTAAAAGGTGCAGCAGCAAAGAAACTGAAATCTGTCTCTCCTTTCTTTCAAAGAGCTCTCATTTCAGCGACTTTGTGGACGAGCTGACAGAGTATCAGACCAAGAACGTCCTTGCCATCCCAATCATGAACGGTAAAGATATGGTGGCCGTCATGATGGCCATCAACAAGTTGGACGGGCCGTGCTTCACAGCCAAGGATGAAGAGGTAACAAAGTTTTCAGCTCGAACATTACGTCACTGTGCCAACAGAGCTAAGAATGTCTTTCAACGTAGAACATTGAGACGCAATCTGTTAAAAAAGCCCCCCTTCCTCCTCCTGCTGCCTTCACTTAAACTGTTAAAATACTATTTAAAACTGTTCATGTATAACCAGTTTGGATGATGCTGGAACATTATCTTGTCGTTTCTTTACAATGACAATAAGGTATTTAATTGGATTGGAATAAAGAAACTATCCACTATAGATGCAGTTTCTGTCAAGAATTGTCCCTTCACCAAAACTTGTGCAACTCATCTGCTGCACTTCTCGTTTCATCGGTTGGCAGTTTGGGTGCAGACAGCTGGGAACACATGAAAAACTGTAAGCCATGAATCACAGAGAGACGGTCGTTAAAAAAAACACACCGCCATGAAATGCTGCACATTCGAGCACGCTGGATTAAAAGATTCGAAAATGAGTTTACTTAAAAGTTGGTGTGTTCTGATAAATTCATCTTCAACCAAAGAATCCAACCTAAAAACCAAACTTTGTTTCAGGAATTAACCATGTTGTTACTGCTGAATCAGACAGTATGTACATGTTAGACACAGAGGGAGGCAGCGTGTGGCGACCCACCAGCTTACTTTTGCTGTAATTAGTCACCTGTCTGTAGCGCCAGCATACAAATTTAAAGTCTACTAAATCACCACTAACGAAAATAAGCCTCTAACTTTATGAAAGCTGAACGGAGAACATTTTTCAGTAAAGCGAGGCCTGTCAGGGACAGAGAGAGATCTCCAGTGGCTGCAAAGGACCAGACCACTGATGAAAGAGTTACAAGGATAAACTGAAGAATAACTGCGAGCAATCTCCTGTCAAAAAATGATGAGAAACATATTTTCTCAAAAGTTCTCAAAAGCATTCCTAAACTCTAAACTTCAGAATGAGAAAAGTCAGACACTCGACGAATCAGACAAAAAGGTAAATGCGACTAACAAGGTGTGAATCACGTGCCTTTCTCTTTCTTTCAGACTCTAAACAAGTACCTGAACTTTGCCAATCTGGTCCTGAGAGTTTTCCACCTGAGCTACCTGCACAACTGTGAGACCAGGAGGGGACAGGTGAGGCTAGAGACCTGCACAAAACTAACAACAAGAAGGGAAACCCCCCCAAAAAAGGAAAAAATAATAGAAAAATAGAAAATTAAAAAGGATCATGTAAATTTGTTGTAGCAGTCTGGAATTGGAAATGATGAATTTGAGCCTGTGAACAGCTGTTTTCTCCTCCGCTCCTCAGGTGCTGCTGTGGTCGGCCAGCAAGGTGTTTGAGGAGCTGACGGACATAGAGAGGCAGTTCCATAAGGCCCTGTACACGGTCCGAGCCTTCCTCAACTGTGACCGCTACTCTGTGGGCCTGCTGGACATGACCAAGACCAAGGTGGGTTACTGCAGAGCCCCATCCAGAGTCGTGGATAAAGCTGGAAAACCAACATGGAATGAATAAACTCATCTGCTAGAGTGATTTTTTTTTTTCCTTACAGAATCTGGTTCCCCAAATTTACATCCATGTCCCATTTATGGACCAGCTCACCTGAATTAGGTTTGAGTTTAAGCAACCAAAGCACTTAATTTAGGAGTAGGTTGGAAAGTAAAAAGCAACATTTGAGGCTTAGTTTTGCTCTTATTGAGTTTGAAGCTGTGTTTGTTTTTCTCAAAATGTAAAAACTTAAATCCATTGCTCACCATTTATGCAGTGCGGTTTTTATAGCTCATCCATGCCAAATGAGTTTGGATGAGATCTCTTTTCCCTGCTCATCTTTTTCTGAGACTCCTCTGGGCTTTCACTGTCTAATCTCTACTGTTTCTTTGTCTCAATTAAGTTTTTTTTGTTTTTTTGTGTCAGTGAAAGAAACAACCCATTGAACCAACTTCTGATCGGTACCGAAGTGCCCCCTTGTATTTGTTGTCATGAATACTAGTTGTTGGTGGTAGCTGTCACCTAATTACAAGCAGCTGCCAGTTGATTCCTAACACCTGCTAGGACAAAATAAACACATGTTTTGTGTCTGCACAGATGGCTGTTTGGTAAAAATGCTGGGTTTTATGAATAAAGCTCTTAAGAATAAACAGAACTAGTAGCTCATCCTCCTCTTCTGGAATCTGTGCGCTTTGTGAAGATGGAGGAGAAATCCTCATGTACTCTGAAGAGACTGCCGGCAGGTAGCATTTTCAGGAGAATGGATCTGTTGGTTTTAAGCAACAATATAAAATAAGTCCATTTAAATAATGAAAGAGAAGCAGCCGTGTCTGCAGTGTTGCTCCGCTCTAAAACTTCTGTTTTCTGCCTGTTTCTCTGTGTCTGCAGGAGTTCTTTGACCTGTGGCCGGTTCTGATGGGAGAAGTTCCACCGTACGATGGGCCCAAAACTCCTGATGGCAGGGTGAGGAGATATTTACCCTTCCTTCAGCTACAGCCGTCACTACGTCTGCTGCTGATAGATGCAGCAGCTTTCCTGTCATTAGTATTCAAGAGTAAATATCACCTGGTATTTGCTCCGGTGCCACCTCCGAGTAAAACATCCGGCTAGCTATCACTTCAGAGATTCATGGTAGAATTTACATGAACTGTGCAGCGCGTTCTTTGGTGCTGTTCAAGATGAATCCTGTTTTGTTTTTTTTGATTAATTGGTGCTCTGACCTTTGTTCTGAATGAGGCTTATTGACTTTTTGTCTGTCCTGCTATGGAGGTTACATGTTTTCACCCTTGTCCTGTTTGGTTAGTTGGATTGTCAGAAAGATTATGCTAAAATATGCTGAAGAGATTTTCTATAAAGGTTTGTACAGTTTAGTGACAATCAAGATTCTAACCTGTATCCTTTGTCACTTTCTCAGCTTGGTTAATTTGTCCTATAAAAGAATTCTCCCTTTATTAGGAGTCAGTTTTTTTGTTTTATTATTATTCTTTAGGACCAGTGTCCTTATTGTGAGACTGATTACTCATCCTCTGCTCATTACTCAAACATCATTATGCTCTGTTTATTTCTCAAGGAAATAATCTTCTACAAAATCATCGACTACATCCTCCATGGAAAAGAGGACATCAAAGTCATACCGTGAGTCACCGCATTGGGCTACTTTAAGGCGGTAAAGGGAAAATAAATTTCATGATTATTTTTCCCTGAGGAAAATGAATGATTGTGATGTTTTTGTTCCCCCCCCCCCCCCTCCCCTCCCTCAGGACTCCTCCAGCTGATCACTGGGCGCTGGTCAGCGGTTTACCCACCTATGTTGCAGAGACCGGGCTGGTCAGTGTCCGTCTTTCCTCACAGCTCCTGTTTTTGTCCTCTCTTTGCAGTTCACTCTGAGATTTTAAACTAATTTCACAAAGTTTGTGCTGCCAGAACAGGATGATCCCACATTTTTAGATTTCTTAGCTGAGTATAACTTATCAGGTTTTTGGGTATCAGAACTGAACCCCACGGCCAAACCTGCCCACTGTGGTGCTTTCTATAGACTCTAACTGTGGACGTTGACTGCAGGTCTGAAAAGTGAAGCCAATTTATCAAATGGCCATCTGGGGGCGGCTCCACTGGTTGTAATGAGAAATCAGCTTGTCCTTAATCTTTAGACCATAAAACAGGGTTCGCAGCAGGCCCCTCATTCTCTTTCAGCTTCTAGTTTATTCTGGTTTCTAAACACCAAGATGGTGGCAGCCAAATTATAAACTGGAAGCTGCCTTTGAGTCAATGGGTCACAACACACAGCAGCCCAGGAAAAAAATAAAATCTTCCTGTTTAATTCATCCACATTTTGCTTCAGATGTCTCGTGTTTGCATTCAGAAAGAGGCATTGCATTCAATTCAGACTGCCAAGACTTTGAAACTGAAAGTTCAGTGCTGCTGACTTGGTTTGTTTTTAAATGAAAAGGAAGGGTCCATGTGTCATCTTTAAGTTTGTGCTAATGGCTTTGTGAGCAACTTGAAACTGCGGCAGCACATTTCATTTTTCCTCCTCCTCAGTCATGTCTGTGTGAAACTTCTCTCTGGCTCTCAGGGTTTCTAAGGTTACTGAGAGGAAAAGATTTAAATCAAACCAGATTTGGGTGAGACGGATAATCAGATTTAAATTTAAAGCATCTCTGTGCCACATTTTCATTCTTGACTTAGTGAGTTACTGAAGGTCACTTTGGCAGGTCACAAGAACACACAACAATTGTTGATGGCATTGAACATGCAACCTTTCCGCAAGTGCTCGGCCACACTGGAGCCAAAACATGAATTAAACAGCAAATGAATAATGAATGAATGAAGAGGGAGCTGGTTGAATACAAACAGGGGCAGCTCTATTCTGAGTGGGGGGGGTGGGGGGGTTAAATTTAATAACAGCAAGATGGATGATGACGTTAGATGGTTTCTTTCGTTCCAATTTACAGCAAATTTGATGAAAGAGCAGCAGCAGTGGAGCAGAAATCCCAACACAATGTTTGTTCAGGTCTTTGGATGTCAGTGTGAGGAATTTAAAGATTTTAATCAAAATCACAGAGTAGCAAGTTTAGTTCCAGCCTGAAGGAAGTTCATCCAAGTCCTCTAGTGTGGAGACCGACAACACCCAGCCAAGGAGATGAAGATGCTTCAGGCTAACAATAAAACAGTTGTGTTAATCACAACAATATTTATGATGCATACAGTCCTAGTTATGGTCCTTTAAATCAAAGGTCCTGAGAGTTTTTGTCTTTTAGGACAGGAAGACATTAAAGACATTAAACCAAATATTTACACAAACTTGATATATTTCCTCCGCAAAAACTTTTGGAAGACTTCTTTAAGTTCTTGCCGGAGGTTTAATTCTGAAAAACAAATCAATGTGGAAACATTTCCTGAGCCATAATAAAACAAAAATGATGTTGTAATCTCCACTAAGTAACTGAAGTAAGGAGAAATTTGTCTACACTGACAGATTTTTGAACTAACCATATTTAATGTTACCGAACAAAGCAAGTGCTCTAAATCTGAGCCCTTAATCCACATTTCTTAAAATTCCTGTTCTTCCATTACGAAGAATGTTGCAAGTTTTCCCCAAATATAGATGTATTTGAAATAACCAAGTTGGTAATTTTGCAATTCCACATAAACACCAAGATCCTAAACTGAGTGTTTGGTATAAAAAGCGTGCTGGTAACATTATGCAACATGTCAGGAGGTGCTAAGATGAAATCAGAAGCCTTAAAATAAATCTAAAGAAGCTGGTAACTGCACGGCTAAAACCATTTAAACTCCATTTACTCTGTCAGGGTGTTTTACCTCAGCATTGAGTGTTAGTGCGAGTTCAACAACTGCGGTTTTGACTCTCAGCTACTTCTCACTGAGGGACGAGGTTACCGCAGAGTTTCTACATTTAGTCCGATCTTCTGAGCTTTCAGAATCAGCTCGTGTCGCCGGATTCAGCCGAAACTTGTAGTTCGGATTAAATCCCCCTCATCATCTCTGCCTCTGGTTTTAGGAGAAAATTTTGACCCTCTGCTCTAATTCACGGGAATCTCTGGGTAGTCAGACGTCAGTGTGTCAGTGTGCACACCATTGTGGAAATGAAAAGTGCTCAACGACATGCGACTGTGATGTATAATTGTCATTTCTGCAGCCAATAATTAATTAGTGTGCTTTTCCCAAACCACTGAGTCCACCGCCACTCGTCTTTCTATCCCTGCTCCTTTCTCTTTGCTGCTCACCATTTTTCATCCATCCTCGATCGGCTCCTCACCTTCCTCCTCTTCATTCTACATCATGTGAAAGGTGGAAACTTAAGCGAGAAAGACGTCAGATTGATGCTGATGCTTTTGGAGGGAAGATGATTAAACAGAGGAACATTAAAACTTTGAGAGCTTTTGCAGATGTGGCTGCAGGCCAGGTGAAGACTTGAGGACAGGTTCATTTATTTCTTTTCTTTTTCTGACCTTCTCAGACACGGTGGGAATAAATTTTAGACACAAACACTTCTCACTTTATACAGTCATCTCTCTTCTCTTTTCCACCAGATCTGCAACATAATGAACGCAGCAGAGGACGAGTTTTTTCAGTTCCAGGTAAGATGGCTCACTGGAAATTTGTCTTTCTGGCTGGGGAAAAAAAAAAAAAAACAAACTTCTTCCACATCTTGCGATGCTGTTGCTATAGAGACCGTTCCTAAATCTATAGCAGCATCATTTTCAATGAGACTCGGAAGAACAGTAGAGGACATCGTACATCGCTCAGTGGGTTGAATCAGATCCAGACACAGTAGGGAGGATTTCCTCCGACCAATCAGCGAGTTTGGTGTCACCACAACTTCCTCCTGACGGGAAACCGTCAGTTGAGTCAAGTTGAGCAGATGTCGGGAAGAGGAACGATCTCAAGACAATAAAGTTCAAGACAACAATTAGACGGCTTTAAAATACCCATTAAAACATGAAGCATCTATTTTTCAGCAGGTTGCTCGATAAAGAAAGTTCATTTTGTTTGTTTGATGATGCTTCCTTGGAGGAACTGTAGTTCACTGTGAGTTCTCTCCACATAACTCAGTTTGTACAAATGGAGGCACCACAGCTGATTGTGTTCACAGAGAAAATATTTTTCATTTCCTGGCACATTCATTTTCTCTCAGATGCTGATTGGTGGGGACAGTTTGCTAATTAAACCACTCTTGATGTGTTGTGTCCAAATTTAATGTGCGGAACAAAGAAAAAAATCTAGTCTGACTCTAAATTTGAATTTATACACGTAAAGTGGAAAAAATGCAGATTCTTTGGCTTCATATCAACTATTTATTATATCTTTGCAGGAAAGAATACACTCAGCAGCCCCCCCAGCTGCACATACATAAATGTGTGTACCTTAGCACCCATACAGTAGTTGCTTTAAGAGAATTCCGACTCGAGCTTCATGTAAAGAAATAAATGACATTACTGTTTCTCAGTGAGGATTTCATTTGCTCTGGAGAGAGATGAATAAAACTGGGCAGAGAATATATATGATAATGAGCTCTGTATCTAATAGCCCCTCTCGTGCCATAAAAGACCACCAGAGAACGGTCATAAAGAACAATTGTAATATCCTTAGTGAATAAATGATTTCCCCCCACACTCTCTGAAGCTCTTCGCTTTAAATTAGTTTCCTAAAGGCTGCTGAGCCGCCGACGTATTTCTCCTCATCGCACTCAGTTTCTGATACAGCGCGAGCCAACGTACCTGCTCATGGACTGTAGCCGAAGTACCTGCTCACAAATTCACCTTGTTTCCAAACTGCTGACAGCATGGGACCGTTCGGAGGGCCACGTTTTGAACACTTCGAAGTTCGGCTGTGATTTACCTCATTTTGCCCTTTTTCCTCCAATCCACTTTATTTTGTTTGAATGGAAATACGATCCATCCAGATGTGAGTTCAGTGCTGACGTTCTTTCAACCTGTATTCTGTCTAATGACCACAGTGGATGTAAAGAGATTGTATTGAAGTCTATTGGAAAATGGCCCTACCCAATCAGGATGGAGTACAGAGTACCTCAGCTCCACCTTCTCCTCTGAATATGGTTTCCATTGGTTTCTAAAACGCATCAGGGACGGACAAATTGGAGGCTTCAAACTGGCAGATCACAACATGAGAGAAATTAAAAGGCTCATTTCTTTACTGAAAAAGAAAAAATCACCATCTCTGACTGTAGATATTCATCCGTTGTTCTTCCTGTATGGATTGTGAAAGTTGGTGCAAATTTTCACTTTACTATTATTATTCTTTAGGAACACATCCTGCACACTTTAAACTGCGTACAGTTAAATTTCCCATCATCAAAATAAATCTAACTGCTGGAAATAACTCACCAACTTCATCAGCAGACGGTTCTTGCATTTACTACTTTTATTTATTTTCTTTTTTTTGTACGAGGATATTCACTCGTGTTTTTACTTAACAAAAAACAAAAACATTTTCATTGATTTTGAAAAAGTGAGACTTTCTCACAGCCGCGGCTTCAAAATTTAAGAGAAGCCAGCTGGTGAATTATTGATTCTCTTTGCTTTTCCCCCTGAATGGTGTCTTCCCTCATAATGGACAAAATATCAGTAAAACAAGAATGATACCAGATTAAGTCTCTCACAAACAATGTTTGCGTGTGTTTGTGTGTGTACGTGCACAGAAAGAACCTCTGGACAACTCTGGATGGACCATTAAGAACGTGCTGTCGATGCCAATAGTCAACAAGAAAGAGGAGATCGTGGGTGTGGCCACGTTCTATAACAGGAAGGATGGGAAACCCTTTGATGAAATGGATGAGACGCTGATGGAGGTAAAGAGTGCGTGTTTGTTCGTGTGTGTTGGTGTCAGCACTGAGTCACTCAGTATATAAATACACTCGGGCCATTCAGAGCATCTGCATTATTTATCAGCAGGCCTGGAGGCTTTTCACTGAAGTCTCCTTATCTCCATCTCTGCTCAGTTAAAATCCACAACATGGCAGTTTGATCCATTTTCAAATTCTCATGATTTCATTTCCTGGAAGATGATTAGACTTATATTGACTTCAGAGATGATTTTTGTTGTTGTTGTTTGTAAGGCTGGTGGATTTTAACTAAGGATATTTATTCTCATAGTTAAGTAACATTTTCAAATATTGTACTTAAAGAAACAGCAAAGAAGCATGAAAACATTATCTTGATTGATATAACAACAATCTTAGATATTAGACTGCTCAGAGTAGCAACACACATTCACACACGTAAGGGCAGGAAGAGTTAACAACCTTTGATTCGTTACAGCGCTGGAGGCCCAGATAGCTGTAGAATCAAATGTTAATGAAAATGACTTTGCACTATTTTTAATGGACATGGTTTGAAATGAATAATGAGAAAATCCCTGAACGTCGTCTGAAAATTCAAATGTGACTTGATTTAACGGGATAAGAGCAGAGGAAAATGTTATGTCAATCTTTTACCACTTTGAAGTATGATCAGAATATTAATTACAAAAAATCACGGAGCAAAGATTTGTTTTTACAGACATCTAAATATGCATTTGCATGACACATCACCACATAAATAAAATGTATTCACTCGAATTGTATCTGTATGTGAGATACATTAATTGATGTCTTTTTCGCTTCAGTTTATTTGAGCTGTGAGCGAACAGTCGAACTACAAAAACTCACTTTCCGTACGCACATTTGATAATTATTTCACACTTTTCGGGTGTCCAGTCTCTGACCCAGTTCCTGGGCTGGTCGGTGCTGAACACCGACACCTACGACAAGATGAACAAGCTGGAGAACAGGAAGGACATCTTCCAGGACATGGTGATGTACCACGTCAAGTGTCGCAAGGATGAGATCCAGAACATTCTGGTCAGTGAGTTAACGTGTTTTAGCTTTGAATATACCGAAACCTGTTTTTAGAAATATTCCTGTGTTGCGACGCTTTTCGACATTTTCAAAAAGGAAGGATTTTTGTGTTTGACCGTTTGTTAAAATGGAAACATAAATTCAGTTCTTCTCTATAATTGGTCTATTGAGTTTCTTCCAGTTTTTAAGAATCGATCATATTTCAAAATCAACTTGAAGTTGTGATTTATTTATTTATTTATTTTTTCTAAACAAATTTGAATGACATGGAAGGGAAATCTTAAATGTAAGATAGAAATGATCTGGTTTGTGCTTCACTTCCTGCCGTCTGTATTTGTCCAATTACATCTAGTGTTTCTTCAGTGGCTTCTAAAATTGCCTGGACATTTAATTTGGCAAAAACTGAGTATTTAAATGTTCCCAACGCAGCTGAAACTGTAACTAAACATGCAGAGTTGGTGCTTTTCTTTGTCCTTTAAAATTTGCACCAGCAGGAACAAAACCAGCTGGTTGATGCGGGTGTGAGAGTCGTTTATAAGGTGAAATAACCTGTCAGGTTTTGCGGCGGGTGATTTGTCAGTACATTGAGAGGGAGACGGGAGGAACAAAAGCAGGGAGAGGTGACCTGGCGCGACCTCACATCAGGAGTCAGAGGATTGATGCTGAACCGTTTGAACCAAGGTGAACACTGACGATGTGCGTTTCCCCAGAACACCCGGGAGAGATGGGGGAAGGAGCCGGATGAGTGCGAGGAGGAGGAGCTCCAGGAGATTCTGGTAAACAACAATACATCCTGCTCCTGCTTTCAGACGTGTCCTCAGCGCACTCAAACAAATACATTTCCCCCGATGCAGCGCTGTTCTGTGAGAAAACGGGTGGAAAAATGAGAGTTTATTTATTATATTGACCCAGCCGACCATTTAAGTGACCTTTTTGCTTCCAAGGTTTTTCGTTTTAAACTGCGCCAACAAACAGTCTAACAATATTCAGTATGAAAACACACACTTGTCTCTTTGCGCCTGCAGTCCGAGGTTCTGCCGAGCGCTAAGAAATCTGAGATCCTGGAGTTTCACTTCTGTGACTTTGAGCACAGCGAGATGGACCTGGTGAAGTGCGGCATCCAGATGTACTACGAGCTGAAAGTGGTGGACAAGTTTCACATCCCCAGAGAGGTGGGGTTGTTAATGATTCGCTGTTTGAGCTGCCTGATGCTCGAGATTCGTTAGTTTGAAGCTCATCTGGTTTTGTGTGTGACCTGCAGGCCCTGGTGAGGTTTGTGTACTCTCTGAGTAAAGGCTACAGGAGGATCACCTACCACAACTGGAGGCACGGATTCAACGTGGGACAGACCATGTTTACCTTGCTGATGGTCAGCCTCTACCCTTCCATCATCTCCTCCTCTTTAATCAGTCGTCAATCTCTCACCTCCTGCTCTCCCTCATTTCCTCCTCCTCCATGTCACCACTCATCTTTCACCTGTCCTGTTCCCGTGCTTTTATTCTCTTCTTCCATCGCCCTTCATCATCACCGGAGATGTTCTCCGTGTGAGGCGTGTTTATATGGATGTTTGTCTCTCGATGAGAAAGAGCGAGTAAACAAGGGGAGATAATGGAGAGTGTTGTTGTTTGTGTCGCTGAGTGTGTGTTTGTATACGTTTGTGCTGAATGAATCCTGAATGCAAACCACGATATGTGTGTCTAATTCACCCCGTCAGTAAACTGTCCCCCCTCTCTGCCTGCCTGTGTGTGCTGTTGTGTTTGCGTTGTCAGACAGGTGATCTGAAGCGTTATTACACAGACCTGGAGTGTATGGCCATGGTGACCGCCGGCCTCTGCCACGACATCGACCACCGAGGAACCAACAACCTGTACCAGATGAAGTAAGGGGTGGGGGGGGGGGGGGGGGGGGGGTCGGAGATCTGACTCTGTGGTCTGCTAATCACCCCCGTCTTCACACTTTCCTGTTTTTCCTGTTTCTACTCATCAGCTTCAGCACTAAATGTTCACCTGTTGCCTCATAGACTCCGCCTGCTGACAAGTATCCGTGATTTACGTCATCGTGTTCTGGCTGATCGGTGTATACTTTCATTAAAACAGATGAATGTTTACTATTGCAAACGAAAAATGTCTTATTAGTTATATTTAATTAAGCATTCAATTAAATTCCTAATTGAAAGACAGTAAATAAGTGAGAAAATAAGAAGCTTCAGGGTTCGCTGAACAAGCTGAGCAGCCAAATAAAAACCACACAAAACACTTTTTAATTGTCGCTCAGAAGTGTTCAATCACGGTTCCTGTCCGAGAACTACGAAGTGAACGGAGGTGAAATCATATAGAATGATAAATATATGGTTTCCTTAATTACTTATCTCCTCCGTGACCCCGTTTCTTCATGAGCTATAGTCACACACATTTAAAGCTTCATTCTTGAAATCGGGCCGTTTGGGGGCGTTTCATTGACTCAGAGCGACAGGAGCCACTCCTCCTCGTGTTCGAGACGAGCTGACCTCACCTCTGTAGGCGAAGGTGGCGTCACACACACGGCGAACATCAATGCGCTGATATTGACCAGATACACCTCCAGCTGCTCTGCTCCACCTGCTGATGGATGAGCTAATGAGTGCCGCCATTAGCCGTGGGCGCAGCAGGCCAGGCCCACCCTGGATTTAACATGCATGATTTATCACAGTGTAACCTCCCATCACTCTTGGTGTGTGTGTGTTCTGACTCCAGGTCTGGTAATCCTCTGGCGAAGCTTCACGGCTCCTCCATCTTGGAAAGACACCATCTGGAGTTTGGCAAGACGCTGCTGAGAGATGAAGTGCGTTGCAGTTTCCACACACACCTACATACACACAGGGAGGACACACTAACACACATCTGTACATCGGAAAGTAACCAACCAAGCAACCATCCTGCAACGAATATGAAAACCGATGCCCCTCCCATGCCGACGCCTCACCTCTATTTGTTTCCAGATTTTGAAACATTTTATTTAATTATATAATGATCCCTTCGATATCCTTCTTTCCAACCTGGAAAGAAAATCATCGTCACTGTTGTTGCTCATCATATCTGTCACAGTTTGTTGATTTGACCCCCCTCACACTCGTCTCTGTTCCCGCTGCTGACGGTCTTCGCTCTGTTCTGGTTTCAGGCGCTGAACATTTATCAGAATCTGAACCGCCGCCAGCACGACCTTGTCATCCACCTCATGGACATCGCCATTATCGCCACCGACCTGGCTCTCTACTTCAAGTCAGTGCAGCGAGCGTGCAAATCCATCAGTGCAGTGATTAAAACCAGTCATCGCTCTGATGCCTTAAATGCTGCTTAATCAGCATTAAAATACAGATTATTAACTTCATTTAATTGTTTAGCGGCTCATTTTGTCATGATTTTTTTCTGTTCCTTTTTTTTTTTTTTTTTTTGCGCATAACTTAAATATAAATACAAGCAATTGCTTTTTTTATTCAGAAGACACCTACAGAATCAGATGGGAAAGACGCAGATAACAAAAGAGTTTGTTGTTGATGAGACCAAAACTGGATCAGAGAACAGGACCAAGTCCACATTATATTGTTCTTCTACGTTTCCTCCTCATAGCCACATTATTCCGGAGCTTGTTTTGGTTTGTTTCGTAGTCACAGCTGGTCGGTCCCTGATCGGGTCTCCTCAGCCTGGTGAAAGAAACATCAGTAATGAGTTAATTCAGTGAAAGTGTTTCTGACCTCGTCTGCGTTTGCAGCTGTGTTGGACGTGCTGCGACATCAGAGCTGACCTTCTGTGACTCACCCGCTTTGTGCAGGGTGACCGTCCTCTGGATAGATTTGGTCTTAGCCTCAGCAGAACAATCAGAGTGGTGCTGAAGACTCACATGAAGTTGTGGCTCTCTGTTTTGTGTCGGTGCAGGAAACGGACAATGTTCCAGAAGATCGTGGACCAGTCCAAGACCTACGAGAACTGGAACGACTGGACCAAGTACATGATGCTGGAGACCACGCGCAAAGAGATCGTCATGTAGGAGCAAACGCACACGCTGGTACAAATGCAGATGCACACAAACGACCATATGTCAACACGTGTTGTGTCTCCAGGGCCATGATGATGACGGCCTGTGATCTGTCAGCTATCGCCAAGCCGTGGGAGATTCAGAGCAAGGTATGCATCCGTGTGATCTCCACGCCGGGTCCTTTTCATTCTTCTTATTAACATCCAGCCGTTCGCCGTAATGAGACACACACTTGTACACAAGCTCCAGGAGAGTCGGTGATAAAGTAGACAGAGAGTGACATTTTGTCAGCTCTGCCATTTCTCTCTGTGGTGTTCAGTGGTGGTTCCTGACGGCCTCATGCATCAAAAGCAACCTGCTGCTTTTCAATCCCCTCATTACGGCGTGGCAGGCTCAGCGTTTTATTTCAGTAAAGTACCCAATATACGCATTGCCATCGAGCCTGCACACTCAGGGACATCAATATGAATAGGAAGTACTGCCGATCGCTCCACAGCCGCGGCTGGAGGGTAATTTTTTACTCTGTTTTGTTTGCAGTTGACTGGGAACATGAGCTCTTTGTCAGAAAAATGCCTGCTTCACATTCTCATACAAACATACAAGCTGGAGACTGAAAGTCATTTCTCTGTCCCCATAATAAAATCACTAATGGTAAATGAAAGCACAGATATTTGAGTCCGTGTGACAGATTTCAAAAATATAGATGACGGTTTATTATAGCAGAGAAATCCAAGTCCACCACCAGACAATTTTATCTCCCCGACTCTAAAGTCAAAACAAGATAAGTTTACTTATAAAGAACATTATCGTACGCATGGATCATTCAACGTGGTTAAGAGAAATAAAAGTAGCATAAAAATAGAAGTAAAGGGGATAATAAAACACGGATTATAAAACATATAGCGTCTAACTAAAAAGCAAGAAGGAGATTAAAGGTTAAATGAACGCAGTGGTGAACAGAGCAGTTTTTAGCTCCCTCTGTCAGTTACAGTTTCGGCAGATTTGATTCGGTCCATTGGGAGCTGGTGCCAGCACAGCGGCTCAGAGACATCGCACCCTGATTAGATTTAGCTCCGGGCTCCACTAACTAACCAGCTCCTGCAGGATCTAAGAGATCTATCTGGTTCATATACCTTTATTGGGTTTATATTTAGACCCCGGACCCGTTTAGTGACGTGTAGGCTAACCGGTAAAAGTTAGAATTCAGTTCTGTGATTAAAAAACGTTTTCAGATAAAAAATGATCAGAGAGAGAGAAAAACGCCGGCCGCTAATTAGAAGAGCTGTGCTGGACCTGTAATGAGGGGTCCCAACTGGACATGGCTTGATTTTCAAGGGTCACAAGCTAAAAATGTTTGAACCACTGATTCAGAAAATGAGAAGGAGTGCTGAGCTGCCTCAACTCGCATCAGTAAAGAAGATGTGTTTTTCTCACCCGCTCCCTTTCAACCAAAATAACCCCACAAGTCAGCAAATACCTGAGCTGAGTCCTTCTTTTTCAGCAAAATAACTTAAACCAACAGGACAGGATCGAAACTGAGCATGTCCCTCATTAACTGTTTTCTATTATTTCAGTCTTTAATACAAAATTGTGGTCTTTTTTTTAGACGTTGGTTCTGTTTAGAGGAAAATAAACCATAAAGCAGGGATGGATATGTTCTCTTTTAAAAAAAAAAAAAAATTCGATTTCACCTTTGTCTGCACCTGGTGAGTCAGCGCCAACGTCCCACACACTGTCAGGAAATCTATCTACAGCAGCGGCTGGCCCCCCTGTGAATTGTGCTCTAAAAAGAGTTTGATGACTAACTCCTCTCCTAAAAGGTGAATTCCACCCTGAATACAGCGGCTACATATCGTAGCCGTCAAATGAAACCCTCCAAACTTACAGATACTTCACACCAGCACTCAGCACACCCCGAGGGACTCTCTGATGGTGTGAAACGAGACTCTGTTCCATCTCCGGGTTACATTTTAACAGATAAGATGAAGATGGTTGCATTCTTAGATTAAAATAAAAAACGTGTGAATTAAAGATGAAGTCACTCAGATTTTTATTGATGATAGACAGTCCTCCCTTCAATGTTCTAAAGAGGCAGAAGCTCCACTCTTTATAAGATTCTGCACTGACGTTTTTTATCGCTGATACTCTTTTTTCCCACTCAGTTCTGCTTCCCACGCACACAGAATGTCTGTCAACAGCCTGCCAGAGGCTCGTTGCAATTGTTCTCTCGAAACTGCCTTGATAATTCTCTTTTTCTGAGATGAGTTTTGTTTTTATGCAGAATTCAGATATTATTAATCAGATCTCACGTGGCTCCATTTCAGGCTGGCGAGCGCCGAAGAACAGTAAGCCTTCATCTCAACACAAAAGCCTGAAACCACTTTGTGAACAAGGTTCTCATTTATGGAACACTGTAAAAGCTTCACTGGATTATTGTAGGAGCATGCACGGGAGATTTTCCCACTCGATAAAATCAGCACTGTGGAAATCCAGCTGCAGCTTTAAAGGTTCCATGTTGTGTAATGAAGGTGACATTCGTCTGTCGAATCTGATTTAAAAATCAGGTTTGGTTTCCATATTAATGCTGTCAGAGAATCAAAGGAGGCAGCCCACTGAGCCATCGGGACTTCTGTAACTCTGTGATGTCACAACAAAGCAGCTGCCAATCTCAGCCAAGCCCCGCCCACCCGGACCCTCCATCCGTCTCACCTGGAATCTATCATACAACATATTTTATTCAAAAAGCAGATTGTCAATCATGAGGCCTGAAGAAAGGAGCTCTAAAACTACACTTTTTGATTCTTTAAAAGCACAAATGTCATCGTTCTCTGATGTTGTACTTTGATTTTGTTGGCCCCTCCAGGTGGCGCTGTCTGTGGCCGCAGAGTTCTGGGAGCAGGGAGACCTGGAGAGGACGGTTCTGGAGCAGCAGCCCATTGTAAGGACACAGTAAGATCCGGGGCAGTCAGTCGAATGGCGTTTGAGCTCTAAACTCTTTGGCTGATGTGGTCTGTTGGAAATACTCCTGTTAAATTGTTATTTTTTATTTTTTATGAGTGAAAAGCTTCCTTCACAAACCCGCCTTAGATTTGTGAGTCTGCAGATGGATCCGTCCTGATTAACTCAATCATGTGGCAAACTTTTTATGATGTGACATCTGCAGAAACCTGTTTAATCTTGAATCTTTTCCTTTTTTTCCTCATTTGGTGTGTGCCAGCGAGCTAAAGTTGGAGAGGTAGATAAAAAGGATTTGGTGGGTGGACAGGGATTATGGAGAGTCTCCTCTGGAGTCCATTTTAGGACGGAGAGCGGGAAGGATGAGATGAGAGAGCAGGAGACAGAAACGCAGCTGGAAGACGAAATGAAAAGACAGATTTAGTTCCCCGCGGCAGCCGTGTTGAGCGATGTTGGGGCCATTATGTGGAGCACTGATACAGAAAGAGCAGCGACTGTGGCCCCGGCCCAGCCGAGCGTTCCCTCCCCTGGCTCCCCTCCGCCGCCGTCTCCCCATCGCTCTCCTCGCTGTGTTTTGTTTCCCTCGTGTCCTTGAGACACTCCAAGTGTGAGAAGCACCATCCCACTCTCTCTACCCTCACAGTGCTTTGAGTTTAATAGCATCAGTCAGCGGGGAAAAGTTCTCGTTTTGATCAGTTGGTGTTTTCCCACCAGTCGATTCCGCGAGTCGCTGCGGTCTGACAAGAAAGGGAGAAAGAAAAGTTCACACTCCACCAGTTTTATCGGGAAGTGCAGGTGGGCAATTTTGCCGGAAATTGCAGTCACCGTGGTTTTCCTCACAGTTCTGAGCGCCTTTTACAGTCCGGTGTGCTGCTGCTCACGTTCGGCTGCTTTAGGAAAGGCAGACCAGCACCAGGTTCTGTCTGAATGTTCCTGCTAATGTGACTTTACGTGTTATTCTCACATTTATTTATCACTCTTTGGGCTTTAGGTTCTGACTTGATGCTTCGAAGCAATAGAGTTTCTTTGCATCTACACTTGTGGCTCTCTTTCTTTGTGTTGTAGCTGATGAATCAGATAAGTTTGAACATCTGATTAGATGTCAAAGGTCAACTTTGGAGCAGCTTGTTTTCTACTTGGGTGAAAAACACTAGATCAAGGCAAGATTATCTGTAAAGTACATTTCAAAGACAGAGGTCATTCAGTGAACTAAAAGAAGTGTGAAAATAGAGATAAAGGGTTCGTTAGAAAGAACAGAGGAAAAACAGATAATATCTAATGAAGGAGGAAGATGAAAAGGTTAAATGAAGGCAACGGACGACTGAGCAGCTTTTAGCTTCTTCCAGAAACAGATTCAACTGACCTGAGATGAGAACTGGACCAATGTGCACTACGTTCTTAGTTTTGTTCAGAACCCAAGCAGCAGCCTTCGGAGAGTAAACTGTAGCTGATTACCGCTTTTATTTTGTCGACCAGCGTGGAGGGTGATGAGTGGCGTGGGCTTCACGTTGGGGTTCGTTGTCCGTAGGTCTGAGTGGTTGTTGGTCTGGAGGTCTGTCCAGGGTGAGCTGGGATTGGCTCCAGCATCACCCATCAGTTGGTAACGTTATCATGCTTCAACTGAAAATTTCACTACAGCGGTGGTGTTGTTGCTGCGTTTCCTTAAAAAAAGACTTTCTCTCTCTCTGTCTCCTCCAGCCCATGATGGACAGAAACAAAGCTGACGAGCTGCCGAAGCTGCAGTGCGGTTTCATCGACTTTGTCTGCGCTTTTGTGTACAAGGTGAGACATCACAAAAACACAACCAGTACAGTCCCTTCAACACGACACCTGCCAGCGGCTTAAATAAATCTCATATTGACTTTATTTTTGGGCTTCGTTGTGGATTATTGAAATTGACTGTTCACATTGTTTACCTGATTTAATCGCGTCATGTGCACAGTTAATAAATTCTCTGGATCTAACAAAGCCGAATCGATCTTGATGTGATTTGTGTCAACGTCTTCTCCTCTCTCGCCCCCCAGGAGTTCAGCCGCTTCCACGTGGAGATCACCCCCATGCTGGACCGCCTGTTGAACAACAGGAAGGAGTGGAACGCGCTGAAGGAGGTGCATGATGCCAAGCTGGCCGCCATCGAGGAGGCGAAGAAAGCCAAAGAGGAGCAGGCCGAGAAAGCCGCCGCCGCCAGACAAGGTAGGAAGCTTTGTGTGCCAAAACTGCTCGCACAAACAAACAAACACAGGAGGAGAAACTGAATGCATGTTTTCTTTTTGTGTGTGTAACTTTAAATGAGCTCAACTAATTCTCTCTCATTCTTCCCTTCCTCCTGCAGCCAGTGCAGCTCAGGCCCAGTCAAAGACTTGTATTGTCAGCTAGAGGCGACACCGGAGTCCCCCGCGTGATCTTTTTCCTCATTTATTTATTTATTTTCTTTAAATACTCCTGTTTGCTGAGAGGAAATCTCACCTCTGCACTGCTTCGTTTTGTCCGTGCTTTCATTCTGTACGTCTCATTAGATTGAAGCTCTATCATCCATGCAGCAGACTGTGTGTGCTGTCTGAGCGTGCACTTCGACTTCTTGCTTCTAAATGTTCAAATGACAAGTAAAGTGTTTCATGTCAGCTCCTTACAAGCCTGCGATGATCTACTTGCATTAACTGAAAGCAGCAGCTGCCCAGAAAGGAGTGATATAGAAAACAATCCCCAGAAATGTCTCAGTATGCCGACTGTGGAGGAGCTAATGGGCTAAAAAATGCAGCCATCAGTTTGTTCCTTTAGGATTCTGTGATGAAGGCCGGCATGTTCTCTGCAGATGCAACCCGAGCTGACCTTTAATGATCTACATCACATGTAAAAAAAAAAAGGACCTTCTGTTATGTAAAATAAAGGCACAAAACGATTGATGAATAAGCTCCACCGGGACTCTGGCGGTTCGTTGGATTTTGTGGTCGCGGTTCCTTTGACTAAACGCCGAGGGGGGAAACACTGTCTGGTTAATGACAGTCATCACTGGGCATTAGTGTCTTTGAGCCAACAGCTACTTTTTATTTTTAGCTGAGGTCTGATGACATTAGCCGTGTTGACATGTTTTGCTCAGTTTGTGCTGTGAAAGCTGTAAAACGCATAAATCCATTAATGCAAATGCAGAAAAAAAGAGACGCAGTAGATGCAGAATATACCTCATTAGCTGTTGGTTGGTTTGAAAACAGTTCGTATGCTCGGCTGCGCTGGTTTTGCTGGACTGTTTAACGTCTGCACAAAACAAACAAAGGTCAGCGGAGATGAAACTGTTTTCTCACACAAACACATGCAGATGTCCATTTTGCTGCCGTCGGTAATGAGGAAATGTGAAAACGCTCATTAGTAAAGATGCTATTTCCACACTGACTGTGTGTTTACTGAGTGTGTGTGTTTACTGAGCTCTGTGTGTGCGTCGGTGTCGCCGTTAAGTTTTAACGTGTGCAACCACATTTATCAGCCATAATATTATGACCGCCTGCCGACTGTTGTCCTCCCGTCCTGATCCTGCAGACCTCTGAAGGGGAGCTGTGTGATCTGGACCTGTTGGTCCAACACATCACACAGATACTGGACTGATTCAGTTTGGAGCCAAGTCGACACCTTCAACTGGATTTTGTTCTTCAAACCTCATAAGCAGCGGAGAAAGGCCACATCAGGGAATCCTGTCCGCACAAAGACCTGCAGCTGGTCTGGACTGGACTGGACCTTCATCCACATCTAGAAAATAAGAGCAAGTATTTCAGCATGAAATGTGGATTTGTTGGTTTAATAAAGTCTTTGTACATTTGTACAACGCGTTTGATTGCACTTTTGCGATCGAAGACAAGCGTTTCTTATTTTCTCTGCATCTCTTCTTCTCGAGAATCTGGAAAGTTTTCACACTTTTGAAACAGGAGGATTTCCAGCCCAGCGAGTGTTTGACTGACAGCAGTGGAAGAGCTGGACGAGCGCTGTGCCAAAATTTATTTCATCCAAAAATATTTATTTATTCGAGGCTGGCTTCAGGCTCTTAATCTCGACGGGTGTTCAGGGTTTCTTCTCAACTTCCTGAGTTTTAGGTGAACGGCTCAAAGGTGGATTAGACTAAACTGGGTTTCATGTACTTTAACGTACTTTTGGTTATTGGTGCAACATCATTTTAGGGATCATATTCCAAATGTAATTACATTTAGAAACAGTGGTACACGAGTTCGATGGTATTCAGCATCACAGCGTTTGGAAAATCTCCAACTGGAGCAGAATTGGTGCTTTTTCTTCTTTTCTTCAAGACGGCACAAACTTGTTTTAACTACACAAAGAAAACGCCATCACTAAACTGGTTGTATGAGAATTAGTGTGAATGGGAGAGATTGTCTTGCAGCACCGATGCAGGACTGCTCCATAAACACATGGAAGCTTCATATCTGTCATCTACACCCTTTAAATGTTCCCCCAACTCAAACTGTATAAATGACGCCAGTGGAGGAGAAATGAAAGTGATCAGTGAGGGGGGGCAGCTATATTCAGCTCCATATGCCAGCCCTCCCTCGCTGCCCCATAGTGATATAATAATAACCACGGATGCATAATGGGACTGTGTCGTCACCCGTGCGTGACGTGAGTCCCCCATGACGTCAGGCCATGTTGGGAGCTCAAAGGATTGCCGTATACGGTCGTGATGATCAGCAGAGCTTGTGCAGCTCTCGGCTCTGACGCAGGGACGACCCGTGACTGCAGAGAGAGGGAGAGGGAGAGGCAGAGCGGCAGCTGCAGTACACCCAGAGAGCCTGCAGGAAGGGAGAGCTTTATCCTCATTCCAGCAGGCATCGGGGGCAGTCGTGACTGCAGAGCTGCCAGCCTGCGAGCCACAGCAGGGAGAGAGAAGGATGCAGGACTATTTATAGACGACTATGCATGCGTCGGCTGCAGTTTCTAAGCAGAAGAAGTCACTTGACTAGTGTGCGTACTGTCCCAGAAATGCATCCTGGTCGACATTGCCATGGAAATGCAAAGTGTTGCTGAATAGTTTTCCCCTTTTTGTTCTACTCTGAAGAGTATTTAGCTTTCAGGCAGCGTCATCCAGTCGTGTTCTATAGTTTACAGTAAATTCTGCAAAAAAAATCCTCCAAAGATATTTGACATTTTCACATAATTCAAGATCCCTTTGAGGATTAAAGATAAAGAAGGTGGACGGATAGAGAGGCGTGGCTGACATGCAGCAGCGTGGGGGGGCAGAGGTCGCACTGACGCAGCCTGTTCTGCAGGTCCAAACAGGTTTTAGCTTCAGTTGATCGTTTGGCGTAAAATGTCAAAAATAATGAGCGTTCTTTTTTCTTCGGGGTTTCAAATAATAATGTCAAAGAGGAAACTTTTTTAAAGCTGTATATAAATCATTTTTCTTGGTGGGGGGGGGGGGGGGGGGGGTGATTGTAAGAAGCTGTGAAATAAATGCTGCGGTGGTTTTGACCTTTTGAAAAGACAACAGGATTTTAAGGTGAGAGAGATGACGTGATGTGACCTGCAGTTACCTCCAGCGTCGTGTCCAAATTCCTCCAGGAGCTTCTGATCAGATTATGATTTTCTGGATCTGAGGAAAAAAAAGCCACAGCAAGCAAAGTTAAACAATGAACAGCAACAAAGTGAACTTCAGTGGTTGTAGGTCTGTCTGCGTCACAAAAGGTCAGCATCCATTTAATGTAACACACAACGTGACCTTTGACCTGAACGCAGCCCTCCTAATGTCTAATGTTTGCTGGCTGACCTCATTTCTAAGATGATTTTTAATGCGGGGCTTATTTAAAGCTCGATTTGTTGGCTCTGAGGGAGTGGTCGCTCTTGATAGTGTGTAGAAATGAGCCATACCAAAAATATCATCGCGTGATGATGATGAGTAAGATGTTGTTTTGTTTTTTTTTTTAAACTCGCCGCTCTGAGCCGAGAGCCGGACAAATCAGATGTAGATGAATTACGCCTCTCTCAGCAAACAAATGAGGTTTCTGCTTCCTTCAGATGAGCAGAATATTTCTTCTTTTCCAAAAGCTGAAATCATTTCAGGCTCCCATGTTTCCCCAATCAGCTGTTCATCTTCATTCTTAAATCGAAGGGGTTGAGGGGGACTCATTTCTCAGCGAGCTGGGATTTGGCTCTCGGCAAACTGGTTGGAAGATTTCTGCGACTCTAGTGGTCCAATGTTTTTCAGCTGGATGCTGCCAAACAGCGTGCTTGTTTTAATATTATTGAAGTTGTTTTTGACGTGTTATGGCTGAAAGTGTTGGCTGAGACGGCAATGATGTAAAATTGATTTACGCTGCAGAATAAACAGAACATACGGTCGACATCGAGCAGACATCTGCTGCTCCATATTGTTGTTTTCTTCTTTTTACTTTTACAACTGGGAGCTCTACACAAACTAACGCCGCCTCTCGTCTCTGCTGTCAACTGGGCCAACATTCAGTGATGCCAAACATCGACACCATATGCAATCCTTTTCCTAAATATGTTTTTTTGGGTCGTTTTTCTCTCTCCTGGCTCGCTGACTCTCCTTTCACTGATTTTGCTTTGTAGCGCAGCGTAGACAAAGAAAACCTGTGACGTGAAACATGAATGCATATATTATTTTGCATTACATTAAATCAAGTCATTATGAAAAACACCAAGAATTAAATGTATACGTAGACACAGAATACAATGATTGTATATTAAAAAGAGTCTCCGAGCAGGGCTGGCTGGTGGTCACACGGTTAGAGCGCGTGCTAGTTCGATTCTGGGCCAAGACCTTTGCTGCTGTTTCCTGTTGGTCTCTCTGCCAATTACTGACTGAAATAAAATAATAAAAAGTCCAAAAAGAGCAATGAAAAATATAAAATCAAAGATCCAGCTGTGATGATATTACACACAGCGATATCTGGGCTGAACTGTTTGTTGGCCTGCATTTTTGGATATCGGCGAAGGCTTTTTAAGGACATAGTTGTCGTGTTTTGGATAAAATGTATTAAAATATGGATGAAGGACACAACCAGCTCCACGTTTGTGGTCTCTCACATCATGTGAGGCTGATTTTTTGAAATTAGAGAGCGGAGCGTAGAATAATGAAGCAAACTGACTCCAGCGCAGCGTGAGCGACTGGAGCGAATGAAGTTAGAAAGGTGACGGCGGGCGGTCGTGTCTTGTCTTGCTGTCCCCCGTCAGAGTGAGGCCAGAGACCGTGGGGGACGACACTGTGTGTGTTGTGAGTCTGTGCTGCACTGCAGAGCAGCTCTGTTTGCTGCAGTCACGACTGCCCCACAGAAACAACCAAACGGAGGACGGCAAGACAGGAAACGGCTGACAGGATGATTTCTAATCGTCTCCTTTCTCCTCTGGCTTTGAGCTGAACAATTAATCACCAAAGTAGGAAAAAAAAAAGAAAAGTTCATGCTTTTTGCAGATTGGCTGCATTAAGTCGAGGCATCTTCAACCACACGTGAATAATGTGAGTTTACACGGAGAGAGAGAGGAACTCATGAAGGCTTCGCCTCGTCCCCATCGTTACTGTTCATTCATTCATTTCATTTCATTTCATTCACTTTTATCCAAAGTGAGGCACGTGAGAAAAGTCCGACTGCAGGAGTGTGTGCTGGCATAACTATTAAGCAACAACTATTAAATAAGTGCAGATGATCATTTTAGAAAGTGTCCCTCTGGTTTTTTTGGCGAGGGGTGTGCTTTGAAAAGTCAAGTTCCTGAAGACAAAGAGAGACATTCCTGCTCCAGTAGGAGTCCGAAGCTTATTCCACCAGCCGGGGAGCAGACTCCAGAACAGCCAGACACCATCCACTGGAGGAACACAGGCATGAAGGAGCAAAGAGCAGAACCTGAAAGTGCTCTTCTGAAGGCCACACCCGCTGCTTCTGCGGACACATGGCTGAGACACATGACAGCAGCAGCTGCCGTTCGACTTTATTTCTTAAGATATTTATAGTACCGGTGATTTGGGAGAAGCTGAGCTTTGCAGAGCCTTGTAGATGCTCAGGTTTGTTGCTGGTCCAGCCATAAAAATCCACGAGCTGTTGGTGTATTCTCCGGAATAAGTCAAGCACAATTACAGTGATCGACAGGCCGCTCCTTTTTTTGGCTTTGCTGGACCGTGACCACGAACGGTAAACTGTCAGTAGATCGTCAAAACGGGGAGCTGCACTGTAATGGAGTTTCATCATCGGGGTCAAAGTGTGAAGCGGATAGAAGCTGGAGCTAAAACACAAACTCTCACAAACTGAGATTTTATATACGAGAACTGAACTGATTCAAGCCGCCCTAATCGGCAGTAAAATTCTTTATTGTTTTCAATAACCCGTTACTTGACATTAGCTGAGCAGCACCAAAGGATGAAAATGAGAAAAGTAGCTGGTGCAGAATGTGGAAATCTGAGAAATGATTACATCCATCAAGCTGCCAGAAACATAACTTCAGCGTGATGCTCCTGCTGCTGTGCGGCGGTTTTGTCATCTCACTGCCATCGAGCACAGTCAGAAAACTCAGGTAGTTCAGAACAAACACTGATTCGGCGGTCGGAAAGGGATACGGTTAAACTTTGGCTGCCTAATGTGGCAGAAAATCAACATGATGCACACCGCTGTGGCCCCGCAGGAGCCGAACGAAAGAGCGGAGCCGCTGTAACGGACTACAACATTAAACTTCTGCTCATAGTCAGACTGTTTACGTCAGGTCAAATTAAACAGACCAGGAAATTAGTGACAAAGAAGAAGCTGAACTGATTCTGTGTTTGGTACATTTATTATAATTTCTCCTTTTTCTGGGGGCGACATTAATGTGTGCGTTTTTGTGGCTGGTGCGGAGAGCAGCGCTCGTACAGTGATGTCCCATGTTCAGACATCATCAGTGCAGCCACTGACATGTGAATCACAGTCCAGCCAGGCAGAAAATTGCCAGCGGCTTCTTAATAAGCTGCTGTTCAACTGGGGGAAGACTGGAAACAGGGAGCGCCCATTAATGTGCGAGCGCACAACTCTGTGAGGCCGAACCGCACAACACGCAGCGTCCCACCCCTGAAACAGACGTTTGTTTTTACGTCTGCTCAGTGAGCGAGATTTTTTATGGACAAATATCCGTCGAAGCTCGTCAGGTTGTCTTCACGAAGACGTGCTGACGTATCTGAAGAACAGGCAGAGATGTGTTTAAGATAAAAGCTGGTCTTAGTGAGATGTCGGCGCTAAAACCTAAAGCCAAAGGAGACGTCCTGATTAACGCCTCGTCCGCTGCTTGTCTCTGCGATCTCAGCACCTCACGTCACCTGCGAACAAGATCCCAGGACGCTTGAACGGCTTCGCTCGGGGGACCAATCAGCTGTTTTCCATCAGAGGACCACGCTGCTTCATACTCGCCTTTAAATCCCCCTGGTGAAGGTCAGGTGAAGGTCACAGCCTGATGGAGACGACAACAACACCAGAGAATAGCTGAGGTTCCCAAACAGGAAGCTCTCCTGACCCGTGAGATTTGGATCTTACAGGTCAGGTTTGACTTAGTGTGGAGAACATGAACTCACCTGTCGCTCTGGTGATGGGAAGGCAGAAGGATGTTTTGAAAAAAGAGCAGCAGTCAGTAAAAGTTCTGGGTGATTGTATGGACTTATTCACATTTGTAGTTCGGAGTGGGCGGAGCTTGTCGTTACCTGATGTGAGTCACTCATGCACAGTTGAGTCCGCCATCTTGGACAGCTACACACGGCAACTCTGCTTACTGCAAGAAAGCAAAATGAGAAAGGAGAACTCAAAATTTGTTCTGAATAATTTATTATTATAATAATTATAATTATTTATTTATTTATTTTTTAGGAACAACTACAAAAAAAGACATTTTAGCTGAGCATGAAAAAATCTGGAACTTTATATTTCATTTCTAAAGTGAGCGAAAAGCAGTGAAGCTTAAAATAATCAGGAGAGTTCACAGAATGCTGTTCATTAGGATTTTATTTTTTAGAGGCAAATCAATGAATATATGTACTTTATACAGTATATGAGGAGCACATCTCTACAGTTTCATAATGTAAACAATCTCTGAAGAGAAATGTATTCAGTTTAAAAGGAAGCCATAGTCTTCTGTTTTAAACTATTTACATGAATTAAAATATAATTTATAACATCAGATACTTCCGCTTCTATGAAACTAGATTTTAACAATTCAAAAATACTGAAATGCCTTTGTCTCCACATTCTCAAGACATATGAAATCACACAAAACAAAGAAAGAAAGAAAAAAAACACCATTTAAAGACATCCAAACTAAGTGGCGTATAAATAAAAAAAAAGAGACGCAAAATAAAACCAACGTATGTAAAAATATAAAATCTCACTAGCAGTATTTACCTTTTTGTTTTTACCAAAAACTAAGTTAAAAAAAAGAAAAAAAAATTGTGAATTTGATAGTCATTAGATGTAAATAGACAACAAAATCAACAGTCATGAAAAACAACAAAAACAATATATGCCCTTATGTCAACATATTTTCTTCCATCAGAAAAAAAAAGTAAAATCAACAACAACAACAACAACAACAAAAAAAAAAGACACCCACTCACATTTAGCAGATTTTAGACAGTTTGCATTCCCTATTTAAGTGCCTGTTTGACATCACTGTTGCCATCAAGTGGGACAGTTTACTGATTCGTTTTGTGTATCGTACAACTGCTGATGCTGAAATGTGACAAGCTTCGACGGCTCAAACGACGGAAGTGAAATCTGAGGCCAGAATCGGGCCGGTATTGCAAACACTCCTGTCGTGTTCGGGGCTAATTTGATGGAGTTAGCTAGCCAACAGATTTGTCGTCTTCTGAACTGAAGAAACAGCGAGTAACGTAAAGAAGAAACCAAAGTGAAAGAAGAAGGAAGTGTTTTTGTGGGCCATGGCGTTGGAAAGGTGAAATCTATAAAACTGAATCTGACGCAGCGGCCCGAAAACGTCACTTTTTTAAATTTCATTTTATTTATTTTTTGTGAGCCGTCACACGAGCCGCGCTTTTTATTGTTGAAGTTTTGTTTTATTTTTCTTTTTGGTCAACTCATCTATCAAGTTTTATGGTTTTCTTGCCATTTTCCATTTTTTCCTGAAATGAATAGTGGAAAGAAAGGTATTGCATTCTGATGAGGGTTATTCCCTTTGGAAGTTTTCATTTATTTTTTCATTAAATGTATTTTTTATAGATTTTTCTATTATTATTATTTTTTTTACTTTTTTTATTTTATTTGGATTCGTTGCCCATCGACCTAGGACCTAGACCAAACGGACAGCAGTATTATGTTGAAACGTGTTCTCAAAACACTGAGGAGAATGGTCAACATCAAAGTTTTCTATAAGAAAGTATATAATCATCTAGATATCTACACAAACACACAAATATATATTCATATATATGTATATACTTTTTATAATATGGCTATTGAAAAAAGTTTTAATTACGTCAGTAATTATTTAATAATAAATGGATTGAAAAGGAGTTGAAACGGTAATACTAAAAGCTAGTGGTAGCTTTGTTCCCACCCATCCCTGCCCCCACGATTCATTTTAAGGCTTGCCATGATGAAAAATGGGGTCGTTTTGATGTCATTTATCTCGATAACAATGGCGGCGGCCACTGTAGAAATCCCACCACGTGCTGAAGTCCCCCCCCCACACCCCCGACAAAGCAACGCGCCAAACGGGAACCAGGTCGACCCACGGAGATGGTTTTTTTTTCTCCCCAAACTAAAAGCTTCTTTAAGGTAAAATTTTTGTCATGAGTTGGGAAAAAAAGTCAAACTAAAACTACTTCCTGTCTCCCCTTTCTGCTCGCTCTCTGCTGGCTGGACTGCAGTTCAGTTGGGATTTCTACAGTTTCTACCTCGTCTGTATCAAGTAGTTATGAAATTACTTAACGGGGTCAAACCAGCATCAACTTTCCTTTTTTCCTCCCCTCCCCCGATGTTCCTGTACTGGAGCCGTACATGTATTAGCTCTTACTGTAAAATAAATGTCCATTACAACTCTTAACAAACCTGTGCACCATCAAAATGTGGCAATAACACAGTTACAGCTTCCTTTCAATGAAAAGAAAACATTGGGAAGTTATTTCATTACTTGGGATGTTATTTGTGCAAGAGTATATCAGTACAATCTGTTTTGTATACGTGTTCACGACATGACTGATCTTGTTTGTCGTGCCGTTTTTGACTTTTTTGTGTTTGGCAGTCTACGTACTGCAGCCTTTTGGATCATCGTCAGCATCGTACTCGTAGTTAAGCAACCGACAACACACTGTACATTATTACCTCGGTTTTTTTTTTTTTTCTGGAAAGGCTGTCTTAAAGATAAGATTATTATTATTATTATTATTATTATGTATTGCATCTCAAATTGCTTTGTAAGGAAACAAAGAAAAAAATCATCAAAAATATTTTGCCATCTCAAAACAGCAAAGAAGTATAACCTTCTAGTGTGACAGTGTAAAGGGATACTTCTGTCTTTTTTGTATTTTACAACAGTGTTGGACTTTGGATGAAAGTCATTTTGATTTATATTTCTTTCTTCCCTTCGTTTCCTCCCTGAACTGGAACAAAACCGACCTGACTGTCGTCTGTCTCATTAGCAATCAACTGTGACCCACCACCTAAAAAACAAACAAACAAACAAACAAAAAAAAAACCCAAACACAAAAAAACTAAAGAAAAAAACAACAAAAAACAAAAAGAAACACACAATACATTTTATGTTTACAACGAGGCATAGTGCTATATACACATTATATATTCATATATCTTCTTTTTTATATGTAAACCAGCACATTCTCTCACTTTTTAGTAGTATACATACTAAGCACAAATACTCATTCAGTTGTTCGCAGTTAGTTTCGTTACAGTTTCTTTTCCCCCCTTGCACCTTTTTTCTTAATCAGTATGTATAGCACTAAATTGTTTTTGTTAGTTTTGGATATCGGTGAGCCTGAAGACAGTCTGACCTTCGAGGCTACTTGACTGTTTTTTTTTTTTTTTTGTTTTTTTTTTTTTAAACACTGAATAAGGCGCCTTTGTACTTAGTGTGCGTTCCTAATAAAGTCAAAGGAGAATCGAGTGATGTAAACATTCAATTTTTTGTGTGTGTTACCAAGGAGCTGATTAGATAGAGAAAGAACGAGGAGGGAGGAGGGGAGACTGGGAGATTACTTATTAAAAAGCGGTGTGTTTTCCAGGGTTTGGAGAAGACCTGGAAAACAAGGCCTTGAACCCACAGAGCTGGAAAGTGACGGATAAAGACAGAGGAAGAGGAAGAGTCGGGCTGCGTTTTACTGAAGTTCCCAGTCAGAGAGCGGAGGAACACGGGAACCGGCAGGACTGGCTTGTTCCTGAAGTAAAAGGAGAAAATGAGGGCGGGAGGAGAGAAAATTGGGGAATCGTCCCCCCTCCAAGCACACTCAAGGACCAACCAACCAACCAACCGCCAAGGCCCCCTCCCCCCCGACCCTTCCTCGCCAACCTGCAAGCGCCAGCAGTGTCCGACTCAAACACGAGACAAAGACAAAACACTCACAAAAGACACACAATTGAGACTCCAAGAAACGGACACGCTCGAAACCGTTATGAGGCAAGCGAAGGATACAGTTAGATAGATTGTTCCCCTTTACAAGGGACTTTAGTGGTAGAGGAGTCATAGCATTAAAAAATCCAACACAAACCCCGCTCCAATCACCCCCCACCCCCCAACCGCCCTATCATTTGGGGAAAACCTCACATAGAGAACCTCACATAGAGAACGCTTCCAACAAAGAGCAAAAAGAGTGAGATGTAGAAGAGGAGGAGGAGAGCATCCAGTGGATGGAGGAAATAAAATGACAGTGGGGGGGGGTGGGGGGGTGGATGGATGGATGGATGTGAGGTAGAGATGCTCAGTTGATACAGTACCTCCTGCACGAGGAATCGGACTCGGGGCCGATCTCTCTTTGTTACGTTCAGGTCCATCCCTTGCCCGTTCCCTGGCTGTGTCGTCGGTGGTTTGGTGCCACCGTATTGGCAGGCTTGGAGGCTCTCTCCCGTTTTTTGACGGCGGGTGCTACTGGCTGTGTCAGGAAATGAGAATCAAGCGCTACCCAGACTGCAGCTCGAGCTAGAGTGGGTCGAATGAGTAAGCGAGTCCGTGTTTAAAGCACCAAAATAAGCTAACAATCTTTGGGCAAGCAGAAATGGGGAAACATGATCTTTTTTTTTGTTTTTTTTTTTTTTACATTCAGATTCTGAAATACATTCCATTTAAACAAGATTCATCAACGTCCGGCTGAAGAAACCCTAGATTGGTTTGAAAATTCAAAATGTCAGGTCTCAGTGTCACTGGCAAAATGCAGATTTGTGGAGAATCCAAACCCACGAATCTGGTTTGGTTTACAGTTTTGTCAGACTGGGATGGTGCGGATGAAAGTGAAGAAACACTGACGGCCACCGTCTTTATTTCCCCATTTAAGCACTGCTTGCTGTAATCCAAATGTAAACAGTAACTGTTGCATTGGCTGTGGCATTTCAGGGGAGCGGGGAGTCGTCAGGCAGTAGCCTTTATTGGACTCAGGACTAGATCAAGACCCCCGCCCATTCCGGGTAAAGGAAGAAATTCACCCGATAAAAAGCTGCACATTCGTCGATGGCTCAGAAAACTGGAGGACAGATTCGATTTCTCTGCTGGCAACTAGCGAGAGCAGCTTTAGTGTTCAATCACAGTCCAGATACGACTCCTACTTCAATCCTTTGTTTCTGACAGTAACCCAGGTCGTAGAAGAATTGAATATTTTCACATCTTTCGAAATGAAAAACTTTCACGTTACAGGAAATTTGACCAAGAGCGTCTTAATTTAGCTTATTTTTGGTGAATTCACGACGTGTGCAACTAAGAAGTTAAGTGCTTTTCGAGTAACCACTTCAGTTCAAATTGGTCGGAAACAATTTTTGAGGTAAAATTTTTTCCCAAAACCGAATTTGGGATCTCGATGAACGAAGCGCCGATCAAACAGAGCCTGCAACAGCCAGTAGCGGAAACCAATAAAGTCAACATGGCAGAGTTGGAGATCAAAAGGGGACAAAGTGGAGGACAGCGGAGACGTTTACCTCCTTTCAGTGCATAGATCAAATCAAGGAAGCACTACAATTACAAGAAAGAAAAAAACATGATTTTTTTCTTCTTCATTTTAGATTTGTAAACTTTATCAGTCATCAAATGATTACGTTAAATGTGTCTTTGTTATATTCTTTGTCCATAACACACACAATAGATTTTTTAAAATTTAATAACATCCACAATTTTCTGCTAAAACAAAGCAGGGTTTGTTTTTGTTTTGGGTTTAGTTTTTTTGTTTTTTTTGTTGTCTGGTTACATAACCGTACGACTTCATGGCGAACGCAGCTCGAAGGTTCGCCACACCTGGCCGGAAAAAAGGAAGGCTTTGCTTTCTTTTTTTTTTTTCTTACAAAACAGAACAGAACAAAGAACACGCACACGCAGAAACACACACCACGACGACCGACGCAACGCAGGGATAGCAAGTGTTTGCTACAGAGGTCTGTCACACCTGTGCTTCCAAGGCGGGGCGATGATGTCACCAACACAGACAGGAAGCAGCTTTATTGTTGTGGTTGTTGTTCAGCAGAGAACTGTATCGTTATCACATGTAGTAGTTCTTGTTGTTGTTGTTGTTGTTGTACCGCTGCTGTTGAAAAGTCCCGTTTCCTCCGTTGTCTCAGAGCTCATCCAGACTCCCAGCGGCTTCCTCGTTTTTAAGCGGTATCCTCCGGCGAAAGAAACTTAAAAAACAACAAGGTCCTTTGTCGTTACTTTGTTCCAATGGTAAAAATGTAAACATTTTGCGAGGTTGCCTTGCATGGAGGTACTGAGAGGCCGGTCTGAGGGCAGAGCCGTGTAGTCGGAGGGATGTTGCTGTAGTTTACTAAGGCTGGCCAGTTGGGGGCGATGTGCTGTCAGCGGTGCAGGGACTTCTGGGCCTCCTTCAGCAGAGTGTCAAAGTCCAGTGCATCGTACTTGCTTTTGACGGGACCCGGACCTGCCTCATCTGAAGGAGAGGGAAACAAGGTCACCGCCCGGTTAACCAAAAACACCACCACCAACGCAAAGTAAGCTCTCTTGGTTGGACACCTTTCCACCTTGGTGACTAAGACTAGCTACAGAAGTGCAGTTTTTAGAAGACAACCTGTCGACACCACGAGATGAACTTAATTATTTTTGCCAATTTAAACGGTTCTGATAGATCTGAAACGTTTTGGACTCAATTCGGTCAAAACAAACCGCCCGCTCTCTTTACCGAGGTCTATGTAGCGTTTCCTTGTCAGCCTCCTCAGGCCTGCAGGTCCATTCTGGAAGACGGTCTCCCGTTCTCTCCAGTGCCGTTGAACCCCTGACTGCCGAATCTTTATGACCCCACAGCGCTCCCTACGAAGACACAACACACGATTAAGGACACACGACACACTCAGGACACCTTGTTTTGAGCAGACTTCAAAGATAACATGAGAAACCAGAAGCATCTTGATATCTGGACTGACGCTTCTTTTGTATGCTACACAAAGTTTATGTCATCACTGTCCATAAAATGGACAAACAACCAATAATCTAAATCAAAATTGAAAAAGAGCACCTTTCTCTAAGTCCGATTTAATGAGTCGCCACGGGAACATTTATTCTGACGCTAATATTTCGGAGCAGTGGTCAGGAACAGTACAAAGTCCTGGGAGCAGTTCTGCTTCAGGAACTTGGTTAAGAGCAATAATCACGCACAAAAACACACACCACCAGGCCTGAATGGACACTGAAGTAGCCTGAAACATTTTGTTCCAAGATGTTGTCAAGCTTTGTGATTTTCAGTCCAGCTGAAGACTTGATTAAGTAAATAAAATTTGTATCTACTGACAAAATCATGTTCACCTCAATCTCGTAAATTGTTGACCCTGAAACATCATCTGACAGCAACACTTTAATCTGATTAAGGCTGCTTTTGTTTTTTTGTTTTTTTGTGTCTTTATTTGATGCGACAGGGGGGGTCGACGTCCAGCTGGTCTGGAGTCAAACTGGGACCTCCTGCTCAGAGCTCAGTCTGCCCAGATGGTCCAAAGTGCCCCATAAAGGCTGCGTTTTTAACTGTGACCTGAGGCCCGAAAAAGAAAAGTCCCCACATCTCCTCTCCTTCCTCCAAATCCAGATCAGGACACTTACTCGTTGCAGATGATGACTTTGCAGTCCTCGGCTTTGCCAAAAACCTGAAAACGTTTCCTCAGCATGTTCTGGGTCACGCTGCTCGGCAGGTTGTGGATGTAAAACACCTGGCAGTTGTCCTGGCAACAGGGAAACCATGGCAACAGTCAGGACAAAGGACAATACAGCCTAAAGATAGACGTGGGAACTTAAGCAGGATGGCAGATGCTCCTGCAGCTGCGGAGTGCATGCAGCACAAAAATCAACTTTGGGTGGTCTGGCCAATAAACCTCTGGCTTTATGTGTCTGGGATGGGCGCGAGTTCAGGTGTTAAATGAAGTTTGCCTTTGTCTTTAATGGTACAGCATAACGGTTTTGCAGGAGACAGTTGTAAATGTTCTCTGTACCTCATCAGACTTGGCTTTGTTCCTCTGCTTGTCATCGGGACAGATCTCCGAGTTCTCACTAAAAGGCGAGAGAGAGGCAGAGGATGGGCCGTGAGAGAAGGACATAAACAAGGTGAACGGGCGAACATGAGCAGACCTCGTTCTGAGAGAGGAGGGAGAGCTGATGATGAGCAGCTAAAAATGTGACAGATTTAAAGTGTTTTTTTGGTTTGTGTTTTCTCTCTGACCCAAATCTCTCCCCGCCTCCTTTCCTCTGTCTCACCTGGAGTCTGTCTTGCTGGAGGGGGAGTCTGGGCACGGGTGAAGGATTGGCGACGGTGAGCGCGACGCCAACGAGCGTTCTGCCTCTTCCTCTGAGGCCGATGACTGGCAGTCGAATGGCGGCGATGACGATATCACCAAAGCTGTCTGCCGTTCGTTGGGTTCGGCGACCTCGGACGTCAGCTGCCCCTCCCCCTTATCCTTCACGTCCAATACCTGATCGTCAGCTGCTCTGAGACCGTCGCCTGTTCCTTGTGCCTGCAATATGGCGCCCAGCATGGCGGCGCTGCGCTTGCGGCTCTCCCCGAGGCTCAGCACGCAGTAGTCGTGGTCGCCGAAGCTGCGGTGGCTGTCGCCGTCACCTGCCTGGCCCATGCGCCGCAGCTGGGCGTACAGCTCTGTCTGCTCGGGGAGTTTCCGCTGGTGGCTGGCACGGCTCAGCCAAGACGAACCCTTTGTGGCGACGTTGGTGTTGGAAGCCAGATGAACGGACTCGCCGCCGCCGCCGTCGCCACTGGTGCCGCCACCTGCGCCTCCACCACCTTTTCCTCCCTCTGATGGCTTGAAGAGCTCGTCCTCCACTGGTTTGTGGGGCGGGGTGGTGGGAGGGGTGAGACCTGAGAGAGAACACAGAAAGAGATGGATGTTACGGTTCCGATTCAGGCTCCGTGTTCTCAGTGTTCATGCTAAGCTAACCAGCTCAGAACCCGCTGCTGCCTCCGGCCTTCATATTTATCAAACAGTTGACTTTTCTCAACTAAACATCCGAGAAATCTGGATCTTTCCCAACAACACGACTCTTCCTTTTAGACACGTCGAGCATCTGGAGCGGCGTGCGTCATCAGATCGTGGCTGCCTGTTGCTTCTAATCCCCAAAGCAAGTCAGACTTTACAGCGTTGGCGTAAAACCCCAAACAAACTCAGGAGCAAACATGAGGCGTGTTTACCTGCCGTTCCACACAGATCCACGCTGAGCGTCTGCTCGAAAGGCTTGGTGCTGTACTGGGACTCTCTGGCGTTGTTGGTAGAGAGACACCAGCAATAAAAGGAGAGAGAGAGAGAGAGAGAGCGGGAGAAATTAAGGACTGCTGTGTCATGTTAGGATTTCTTGCACTTTTCAAACGTTCACATCAATAGCATCCACAAAGGACTGACTAACCCCCCCCCCCACCACCACCACCAACCACATTCACTTAGAATAAAAACTGCAGAGTTTCAGCTGATGTCGGCTGAATTTGAACGATGTCCCTCCCTGTAAATGCTACTGGCATTTCTCTGGGCTCCTTATTTCTTATCACAACAACCATATGTACTCTGCTGTCCGCTCGCCTATTCTTCTCCTGCTTTCTATTTCTGCCTGTCTGTTTCTGTTTCTCCACTTGCCGTGAAAGGCAGGAGAGCAGCTCCGAGTGGATTGGCTTCAGGCGGGATATTACTTACCCTCCGCAGAGAACGGCAGAGAGAATAAAAAAAACTTTTTTCCCCCCTTTCTTTTGGTGAGAGCTTCAGAAGACAGATTCATTTAGAAGATGGAAGGATGCCAGCGGTTTGTACTGGAACTCAATTCTGCCTTTTTGACTAGTCGGAGCTGGAGAGGCTCCAACGTTTGGAGGCTGGATGGAGGTTAATTTAGAAAAGTAAGAGCAGCGAGGGCATTCTGTCTGGTACAGATTAAAATCTGTGTAAGCCAGCCAGGGGTCCCGCTTCATTAGGGATGCTGAATTCGGGGCTGGTTTATCTCGTATTAGTTCAGAATATAATAAAGTTTTAAGAGATTATAAACGACGTGTCTTCAAGCCGTGCTCACTGATACGTATTAAAAACAGATCGCTGCTCACGAGGGCAGTGAGCGTGAAGACATTTTTGTCTCTCTCTTCATATTGTTGCTCTCTTGTGGTTTGTAATCCCGTCTAGTTCAGATGCTGCTGTCAAACTAAACATCTACATCGTCATCGTGGTTTGTCTCGCTTCAGTCGCTCAGCAGTTTTAACAACTTTTCTCATCACATTTCTACGAATTATGGACTGATCCCAGAGCAGGAGACGCGCTTGATTATAAAACCGTGACAATAAAATAAACACTCATATAGGATTTAATCAATTAGTGCCGAATTGGAAAAAATGAAATACACAGCAAATGTGATTAATTCAGTAATCTGTGTGTTTACAGGCAATAGACTAATAAAGCTGAAACAATCGTGCTCCGTAATAGAATCTGTCTCCTGTTCGAGACTCGTCAACAAATCGTGTTTCCTCAGAAATGTGGAGCACCAAGCATCCTCCCATTTTCATCCCACACAGGAAGGAGCCGATCACGTGACACCATTTACGACAAAGAGCAGAATAAATCTGACGTCGAGAAAAAATTATTTCACTGACAGCCGGCTGTAATTTTTGTTGTCTATTCTCTGTCATGTAAATCCAAATGTATGTATTTTAAGATATAAAATGCAGAGCTCACATTCTGCATCAAAACAACAAACCAAACAATGACGTGCAGCTGTTCTTGCTTATGTAGCTACGTAGCATTAGCAAAACATACAAATAAGTCCTTCAAAAGTACATTTAACGCTTTCACCAGACTCTCCAGGGGGCCTGAATAAAAAAAGGCAGATTCCTTTAATTGCAGATACAGATGCTCTGTGCTGCTGATGTCTGTGGCTGTGAATTCAACAATATGTAATCTGAAGCGTTTCATTATAATTAATTATGATAACATGTTTGGCGTTACAGGATTTCCCAGGAGGAAATGTCTCGTACTTCAGAAGCCAGAGCAGCTTTTTGTTTTTTGATTTTTTTTTTTTAACTCCATGGCTCAGAAGTTTCGAGTTAATCTGTTTGGAGAGCCAGTTTGGTAAAACACTATCTCCATCTTGAAAGGGAAACACAAACTGTTGGTGTTTTATTTAAAGAGACCGTCGTATGCTGTGCTAATGCAGGCGAGACACCGAGCACTTTAACCGAGTCTGAGAGTGCGATGAACCCAGCAGGTCAGTTCTTCTCTTCGGGACACTCACCCTGTGGACTTGTGGTTCAGAGGCAGGCAGAGGCAGGCTCGCTTTTCTGCAATCAGTATAAAAAACAAACACAGTTACGACCGTAGACACAGGATATGCATAATATGTGTGAATGTTGGCTCACACAGCGACTCTCTGATGTGGCTAAGATTTGATGGTCGGTGTGGTCGTATTTTTACATCGCAGAGTAAACTAAATAAGAGATGTGTGTGGGGGGGTTGATGTTGTTGTAGTATGTGTCTTAATTTTCCTACAGGGAACAAACCAAAAGTCCAAATAAAATCAGCCGACCGCCTTCCCGTCCGTCTCACCGTTGTGGCAGCAAGGTTTGGTCGGCTCCATGCTGCCGATGTTGGAGGACGTCAGCGGCTCTGGCTGAGCCTCGGTCGTGGTTCCCCCTCCTGCTTGGGTCGGCAGGAGTTTGACCCCTGCTCGTCCCTCCTCTTTCTCCTGCTTGTCCTTCTCCTCTTCTTCCCTTGCCCGTCCTGGCCGAAGCCTCTTGGCGAAGCGGCTGGGGAAAGAAGCCAGACGGCGGGAACGGCGAACGGAGAAGGAGCCGCTGTCCTCCACGGCCTCCTCTTGTCTCTCTCTCTGAGGAGCCTCGGAGGAGCAGCTTCTCCTCTCTGGGGAGGAAGAGTCTTTACGAAGCTCTGTCTTAGGGGCGGTGGAGCTGGGGGGCTGTGCCGGGGCAGAAGGAGTGGACGCTCCTCTGCTGGGGCTGTGGGAGTATGGCGGGCTGTGCAGTCTGTAAGGCTTGCTCACGTCAATGGAGCTGCTCTGCTGCAGGAGCTCACGGAGGAGAGAGTCGGCCTTCATCTCCCTCTGCCTTGCAAACGGGAGCCTCCTGGGGGCACCGCTGCCTGTCCTGGTGGGGCCCACACTAGTCCCGGGAGCGGCCACCAGGACAACTCTGCTGTTAGAGTTTGTGGCGGCCGGGCGGACGGCCTCGGGTCGGGCCCGTGACCTCGGCAGGTCCTTGCGCTCCCAGCCCTGCTGCTTGCGTGTGGGCAGACAGTAGGTGTGCATGTACGTGATCAGCTCCACCACCGAGTGCAGTTCTTTGTCCGAGCTGAACTGAGGTTTGGGCGGCTCAGTGGGGACGGCAGCCACCGTGGCCCCACCCTCCACCTCGCTGCTGGAAGACTCCTCCTCTTCTTCTTCTTCCTCCCCTTCCTCCTCCTCATCCTCCTCCGACTCGCTGTCCTCGTCCTCCTCTTCGTCCTCCTCTGTGTCGGCAGCGGGGAAGTCCTCCGCATCCTGGGCTGTGGTGAGGTGGCGGTGCAGCTCGGTGCAGAGGCGCCCCGCAGGACGAACCGCACGGGGCTTCCGCTCCTGAGGGAGGTCACTCTGAGGGCGGAGACACATGAATGTGAACCGGCGGCAGCAGAACAATAAGACTCTACAGTCACCAACAAAACCAAGAAAAACTCCTCTCCTTCCTGCTTGCTGTTAAGACAATAAACAACCACAGATAAGCGTAAAGGTTTGAAGGTCACCTGTGACCCAGACCTCGTTTAACCTGTCTGTCTGCTGGTCTTCATCAAGAGTTTGATGATGTTTGGGAGCGAAATTACCGCAGAGTACCGGCCAATTTGGTCTGTTTTATTGGGTTTGTGACACTTTTCCATTCTGGTAGATTCACAAAAATGTGAGTATCTCAAAACTTCCTCTTTCTCTTTTTTTTTTTTTTTATTAACAAATGTTTATTTCCTGCTTCCCCCTCCCCCCCTTTTTTTTCTAATGCAAGAGGACTGCCTGATTAACTTCATAATCCCTGAAGGGAAAGGACACCTCTCACAGCAGTTTCTAATACCTTAGATTATTTTGTTGCCTTCCACTAACAGACACAGAGGAGAAAGGACAACTTTCAGATTAGCTGCTCTTCTTTTAAAATAGCCATTCTAGATTCTGAAATCATACATCAGCCTCGTTTCTCTTGCACATCATATCTATCAAGTCTAATATGCACACCTCAGATAATATAAACCTTCGAAATGGAATGAACTGCCCTCAAAGTCGAAACTTCATTTCCTTCAGAGGTTTTAGAGCCTTTTTATTTTATGACTCCTGTAAACCTTACTGTTATGACTTTCCGTAGTTGTGTTGTCCTCGTTGCTTTCGTTTTATCTTTTTCAGATTTTAATCTCAATGAAACTGTCAATTGTTTCATGTTGCAAACATTTCAGAAGTCCACTCATCTGATCCTGGCCTGTGTCGATATGAAATGGAGACCTTAGAAGGAGGCCCTGGGTCTTTGCCACCGAGGAGCTGAAACTGAAACCTGACATTTACCCATTGATGTTTTAGATTCAACATTTTTCCAACTGCAGTGTAGCTGCTCCTGAAATGCATCGCCATGCTGTCTGCAGGTTGTTGTTGGGAACAAGCAAAATAAGCCACGAAACAGTAAAAGCAGACGGGTGAAGGTGCAGCTGCATCCTCCGTTTCCTGCCTTGGATGCAGGAGCACCGAGAACACCGGCAGCAAAAGTCGTGAGGCAAGAATCAGTTTGCAGCTGGAATGAAACTTATTCCTCATCCAGAGAAAAAGAGGGAGAGACTGTGATGCACTCCTGCTCTCTTCTACTGCTCAAAAACTGAACCAGCACTCGCACCCGGACTGTCGACAGCAGCGAGGTGAGGAGTGTGCGTGATGCGCACGGCCTCACCTTATCCACGTTTTGAGTCCTCCAGCCTGGAGCTGGAGCCCAGGCTCTGCTTGTACAAGATAAATGACTGGTATTGTGATCAATGGCCACTTGAAGCACAATGCTAGCAGCTATCCAATTACTGCTAAGTCATACAGCAGTGGTCATTGCGAATGTCCTCTCTCCCCCAACACTGCATCGATCAGCGCAGCAGCTGAAGGCCTCTGGCAGCCTGAAGGCCGGAGGAGTTTTTATTGGAAATGAGATATCTGTGATGTCTGGGAAAATAAAAAAAACTGTTGTTGTCCTCCCCGGACTGCAGAGGCCAGACCTGCCACACATGAGCTTCTGTCCTAACAGGAGACGTGAAGCTGTGGCTGACGACAGGCAGACAAAACTGCTGCAGGTGGAGCTGAGGCAGATTCACTGCATCTTACATGGCTACACAAAAATGTGGCATTTCCTGACCTGCTGCGCTCGCCTTTCTGGATGGCACCACACGAGTGGCAGCTTGTTACAGCCGCATCGCACAACAATATCCAATAATACAGACCATTTTATTGTTTATCTAACAGAAAACTAACGTTTTCTAATTCTTTCTTGCGTTGTCCACTTGAAGTATTAAATTATCCTTTTATCTCCAAGTGAGTCTACTTTTCTTCCTCTAGAGATGAGAGTCTCAAACATCTGGAGATCTCATTAACGCTTTAAATCAGGTACTGGTATTTTTTTCTGCTGATTCGACGCTTCGAAATAAAAGTAGACACCTGTTTGAAAAACAGTTTCTGCAGAAGGCACAGATGCCGTTTTCATGTCATCATTGCATCCAGCAGTGAATTACTTCTGCCTTAACTGGCCACCTCTGAGGGAAAGTGATTTAAAAAAAAAAAAAAAAAATCCAATTTTGTTATCTGTCCAGCCCTCAGAGGACGGGGAGTGAGACGTTAACCGGTGAGAAGGGGGCTCTACAGCTGCAAGTTTTACTGCAGGATGGAGAAGAACTTTAAAAGAAAACGTTAGAGGTTCACTGTAAACCGGACAAATTCACTTTTAATCCCAAGTTGTTCAATGTAATTCGCGCCTCACCTTGACCAGAGGTCTGACCGGCCGTAGTTGCAGGCTTCTGTTGCCATAGCGATGGCTGTGGACTCCATCTTTGTGTGCGTCGATGCCTGCGGGAACGTTTGGAGGAGTCAGCAGCAGCTTCTTCAGCTGAAGGAGAAGAAGAGGAGAGGCAGCAGGAGAGGTGAGTGTTCAAAGACAGTTCAGTCCAATGAGGATGTCTGAGAATTAAAAGATGTTTAAAAACTTTGCTTTGGTGCAGAACACCAAAAAAAGAAACGCTGAAAATATCGCCGGTTTATGGGGAGGTCAAAGTGTCCAACATTTGGCTCCTTTGAGTCTTGTTTGGAGCTTTCATCCTGCAGACGGATGTTCGCACGGTGGAATAATGTGCAGAAGAAGCCGAGAGGTTCACGTTTCCTGCCTGAATCCAGAATAACTCCTCCCTTTCTCCTTCATCCTGCCATCTTCTCTCTCTTTCCCTGCCTTTCTACACCCATCCTCTCTTCCTGTATCATCTGTCAGATCCCTGCTTCCTTTCTTTGACCTTTCACAACCATCTCCATCCAAGCTTCTCCCCCATCACGCCCTCTTCCTTCTGCCTCTGCATCCCTCCTCATGTTTTGCTTTTGCCTCCGCCTATCCCTCGTTCTTTCTGTCCTCTGGTTGCTCCTGATCAAACAGGAAGCCACAGCTAAGCTCTGGAGCAGAAACCCTCCTGAATCCCTCCATAGGTATTACCTTTCAAATGGAAATTAACACAGCTCCGCTGCTCGTTCCCTTTCTTTTCTTTTTCTTTTCCATCTGTCTATTCATTCTTTTATTCCAGCACCTATCTACATGACAAGGCTACCAGCTGATATAAATCAGCTTAGTGAGAAAATCCCCCCCCCCTGCTACGCTCTGCCAGGGAAAATAGAGATTTGATCGGAATTGAGGATCGGAGTGGTCAGATACACCAGCGCTTCCTGCACCGTTTACACCAAAGTGGCATGCACACACACGGCCTCGTTTAATGCAATGAACTTCCTGTCAGCCATATTGGACGGCGGCTGTTATCACCTGACTCGGTTTGTAAACAAATTCATCCCAGCTGGGGATGAATAACGTTATTTAAAGGGAATTAATATGATCTGGTTGTCTCGGTGGAAACGAGGGACGTGGTTAGTTTCAGATTAACCTGCTGACATTGTGTTTAGGTGAACTTCATGGTTTCTAAGAGTGGGAGGTTTTATTTTTAGCGCTCATGATCCTGGAGGTGATTTAACTGTTTGGGGACGGAAACTCTGCAGGTTAATTCATCAGCATAATCACTTAAAACTCCAAGGTTCCATAAAACAGATGGAAGTTAACTACACCTCCCATGGTGCATTGCTGTAAAACTAGTTATAATAACACAGGTGCACATGTAAAGAAGGTTCTTCAAAACACATTTGGACACTGTTGGGTCAATAAGGCTTTCTGAATTCACTTCAGTACGACTGACTCACTTCTCCATAGCAACAGCGGCAAAGACCTTGGTATATATAAGCAGCCATCAGCCATAACATTATGGCCACCTGCCTCACACTGCACATTGGTCCAGTCCAACAGATGTTGGATCAGACTGTGCGGTCCAGCCTTCGCTCCCCATGTCCATCAATGATCCTCTTTTAGCGAGTCATCAGTTGTATGCATTTTATGTTTGGCATTTAACTGGATCAGTGACGATGCCAGAATATTTACAAATAAACACCAAACCTGCTGACCCATCCAGCTCAGCTGTATATGGGAACCTGCGTATATCTGGTTGGCAGAGATTATTTTTATATTATTTCAAAGAGAGCTTGTCGTGAATCAAATTGATGAGATAAAAGCCTTTTAAGAGGAAAAGCAGCAAAGGATCCAGTCGATTGGTGCTTACAGTGGCGCTGGTTTGTCATAAAGCTATTGATCATTGTCAGGAGGTCACAGTTAACTGCGTTTTATTTGCAACACTATCGTTGTTTATTGCTGTAATTCTTTAATGAACTCAACATTCCCACCCAACAGAGTTGGCTGTAACCACAGAGTACTATCTAGGTCAAATGACTGAACGGGCCAATCGCCCGCATCACTAATGGGGCCACCGTGGCCCTTTGTGGGCGAGCCAACTCGGCTCAGAGTGTGTGATGATGTTCCTCTGAGAGTCCTATTCAGGGAAGTGAAGAGGAGACTGAAGGTTTGTGTCTGTGTGAAACGCTGAAAACCCTCCGGCAGCGTCCGGGCCTCCGAAACGCTCAACTCTACTCTACTCTGGACGCCTTCCAGAGCCGAGCCGGCTGGATCAATGGACGCCTTGTTCTGTGCCGGGACACACACACACACACACACACACACACACACACAGAAAAAGTTTCCCCGTTGCAATAACACATGAATGACAGCCACAGGCTAATGCAAAAGAGAGCTCACAAAGACGCACACATGAATCTGTGTTTGTGTGTAACCTGATCATAATTCTGGTCTTATTGGAGCTGCTGCAGCTCAGCAGGTAAACAATGTGACTCTCACAACTTCGCAGTTACAGTTACATCATCCCGACTGAACACCTGGGCGAGAGTTTGGATCGAGACGCCAGACTGAGCTCTCCAGCAACAAGACACCAGAAACCGCAGCTCCAGTTGTGTTTTTCTGTAACCTCGTCTTTGACCACATCAGACGAGTCGCAGTTTAGATTTACAGATTTACATGCCTGATGCATTTATCATGCAGTTATATAACCAGTAAGGCAGATTTCATAAGTCTGTATAAATTCATAATGACATTTATTAAGCTCATAGAAATCAATAAAATGTAAGTGGGTTGAATTTGAATTATGACAGGTTCATCATATGTTGACATATTTTCTTGGTGAGTCCCGTACAATGAAGAGTCGGGTTGTTTTTTTTCATTTCATCTGTGTAAACTACGACATCTTTTTTGTGTTAACCTGCCAATACACATCCATTCATTCTACACACACACAAAAAAATGGATTAGATTGGATTGGAATATGACGAGCTCATGTGCGGATGACATCTGGATGAGTCATAAAAAAAAACATGGACGTAAATAAAGATGTTTAGATTCAAAACAGACTCGTGTGTGTCCTTTTCACCACACACACACACACAGGCAGTACCCTCCTGTACCAGCGGAGGGCAGTGACACACTCACCATGAACACACGTGTGACAGCGGCCATGTGACAGTGAAGCGCTCAACTGATGGAAATAGGTGAGCTGGCTCTCTGACACACACACAGACACACACACCTTGTAGTTTCAGTAGAGTAAACAGCATAATGTTATTACAGCAGGCTTTTCTATGTGAGTGAACATGACTGTCAGGTTCCTTTTTTTTTCCCAGATTTTGCTCGGCGGAAACACGTCGATGCCGTTTACACTCAGTAAAGTGAAATCGTCTGCTCTCTGTCAGGAGTCCTGGAATCCGTCCTGGACTTCCTGCCAGCATCACTGGATTTGGAGACAGGTGAATCATTCAGGGATATGATTATAAATTAGTCAGAATTATTTTTCCATCTTCTTCTTTTTTTTTTTTTTTTTTTTTTTTTTTTAACACAGTCTTCGCAATAGAGATTTTCAAGGAGGAAACGGGAAACATGAAGAAAAAGGAGAAGACTGGTCCTGATATAAATATAGGCCTCAATGTCTGATTGAAACAAAGAGGTTTATTTTTACTTCAGTTAAATGGCTGATACAAATATATAGGGGTGCAGTTTTTCACAGAACAAGCTGTTTTGCCTCCATTAAACACTCCACATGTTGCTATATTGGTATATCCGTGAAAAACTGCAAGACTGGGATACGGCAGCAAGATTTTCTTTTCAAAGTGACATTTTAATTGCATCCCTACTGTCACATCTTTACATGACTATTTAAAGTTGATCCTAAGTGGGGAAAACAAGTTCTTCTGCTGCTCTGTGATCAACATCCTGTGCCCCGGCATTCCTGATGTGGAGATCCTTAAGTCACATATTCCCCCACAGCTATGAGAGCCCGACTTGTCATGCCAATTTACCGCCTGGAGGCGTTAACAAGATGGCGCCCAAGGGAAACGGTTTCAGAAGCTGTGGCAGTGACAGCAGAGACAGAGGTGAAGGTTTTGGTAACCTGGAGGCAGTGACAGCAGCTGACGTGTTGGTAGTTGTAGGAGCAGCATGTATTTGTGGGACATAAAAAGGCAGTTGTGTGTGTGTGTGTGTGTGTGTGTGTGTGTGTGTGTCTGTCTGCGTGTCCGTGGAAACTTTGGGAAAAGTGAGTTATCTTCCCAGCTGTCAGAGGAATGAAGCAACAGCCAGTTGAGTGAGTGCCATGTGTCTGGGGGATAGAAACGGCTTCTTCAGCTGAACTGATGCAGCATTCGAGGAAAAACAAGTCGGAGTGACACGTTCTGCCGGTGCATGGTAAATCAGGTGGGTCGGAAAGCGGACGGAAGCAGCCACTGCAGCAGTAAAAATTATTGGCATTTAGATTTCTGTAACGTACAGGGCACCAATTGTAAATCACCTCACACTAAATCACACCTCTGATGATCAGGGTTAGTTCAAATGCAGTTGTGAATACAGCAATTTCTCCATTTATCTGGAAAATGTACCAACATTTGGTGGAACCTGAACGCCACTCCATTTTATCCCAGTGTGCTCTTTAAGCATTTCAGCTGGGTCAGTCCCTCGAAAATGAAAGGACCAAAACCTGCAAGCAGGCAGACAGATGGAGGAGCGTTTGATCTGCTTGTTCTCAGTCGTTTTACCTGACCTTCAGAGTCTCTTCACCCCGTCTTCCTCAAGGTCACACAAGGGCAGGACAAACCCTCACGTTTGAGGGCTACAACACAACAACAAAGATCGTGGCTCGTCCTGTTGTTTTGGGCTAAACAGTACCTCCGTGGCCTTTAACGCACTGCTGCAACACAACCCACAGCCTGTGTTTGCCGTTACTCACACTATGAGCCACACACTGGCACTTATCACTGCGAGGCGCTGCATTTTTTTGGCCTCCTCAACTGCCAAAACCACCCTGATTACTGCGCTGAACCATCTAAGGTCGGAGGAGTCATTATCATTTCCACCAATTTGGAAGGAATGTCACTTCCCCTGGTCATTTTTCTCTCCTGACGCCGGTCCGATCCTACAGTGGCCGTCCTTGTCCTGCCTTAAAAAGAAAAAACTCTTATTTTTCATTTTGTGGCTTCAGCCGACGGGTCAACTAAGCACCTTCCAAGATCTTGGCCTCACCATTAATAACCGTCACGGCTAACATGAGCAGGCAGACTACGATACGGGTTGAAAACAAATCTTCAATAAATCCCACAAGCTCCAACAAAAACAAAGCCCAGCGTGATTTCCTGGTTCCACTTTCACTTACAGTGCGGTATTTTCTGCAGCTGTACACATAGATCACTAGTTCCCTCTGCAAACGGGGACAGCTGCAGGTGCATTTGCTTGAGGCTGTGACTTGAAGTTAAGCGTGCAGGACGATCACCTGACGGCGCTTCTTTCTGTTTCCTGAGGTTTCAGGGAAACACAGGTGGGCTTGGTTGAGTTGTGACGTCCCGAGTTCTCCTTTTAAGGCTGGCTTCCTGAATCCAGGCTGCGTGCCTTCCTTATGGCAGATATTATTAATGACTTTACTGAGCAAGTTTCACTTCCTACTTGTGTTACAATTAAACTATCTTTTAGCATTCATTATCGTTCTTCATCCCTGTCATCTTTTAACTTTTGGCTGTTAAAACTTCTTTTTTTTTTTTTTTGTATTATTAAATGCGTCCCATCCTCATTAAGGAACATTTCTCTTGCCCAAAGATAATTCTTTTGCGAACAGGGAGTCCTGCTGCTCACTGTTGGCTCCTCCTGAACCTTAAAGCTTAACAAATCTCCGCTGCCTTCGCTGACAGACTTGTTTTATAGTTGAATTCAGTGTGTAATTGCAAACGGGAAGGCAGCGCAGCTTGGTGAATATTTACGCTGTAGGTATTCAAACCATCCGACATGACTCACGTCCGCCAAACAATAGCATCTTTGTAGGCCGTCACTAAATCAGAGTGCACGAGAAAACCCTTTAAGCCCCCCCCAACCCCCTTTTTGCTGTGAAATCTAAGTCAAATTAAGGAAGCGGGCTGGATTCATCTTGACAAGTGCAATAAGGCCACATTACAGCGGTAATCATAAGCCATTTATTGCAGTGAAATAGCTTCCTGCCTCAATTATGCTCCAGAGCTTGCATTCTCCTGACAGCAGAGTGAACCTGGGGGGGTGGGGGGGGGTGTTAAGGCACGAGAGTCACTCTTGAGGGATACGGCAGTTTGTTAGTTAGTATTTTTGGGGAGGTCGCAGTTCAGGTGCAGGCAGATGCTAACGTGGTGTGTGGGGGGGGGGGGGGGGGGGGGCAGGAGAGAGAGAAAAGAAAAACAAGGTTTGTTCCAAGAAGCCCAATTCAGGGAACTTCGAAGGGGCCCAGAAAGAGGAAAAAGAGAGAGAGAGGCATCCAGCAGCACTGTGTGAAAAGAGAGAGAGAGGTGGGGGCTGAAAACACACAAGCGCACTTCAACAAGTTCACACACATCAAGTCGACCACGTGCTGGAGAGCCACACACACGCTTTGAGTGAGGACTCCTGATGACTTTTATACCTCCGATCCGCAGACCTGAACCTGATCTGGATGTGAAAGATGAAGATGAGTTTAGAGACAAATTCCAATTTGTCCGCGTTTTCGCTTTTGTATTTTGAAAGACGTTTCCTGTTTTTTTTAATTTGTTATTTATTTGCACAAATAAGCAAAAAAGAAATTCCTTAAATTAAGTTCAAAATTATTCTGCATACTTCTAAAAACAGTTGCAGCACAATACCGACATGAACTCCATTGAAAACTGATCACTAATTACTAACTAATTACTAACTACTCAAAACTGCAGTGGGTTTCAAACTTCACACATGTTGCTTAGAAATACTGAAATACTACACACACACACACACACACACAGGGGCCTGAACTGGATGAAAGGTAACTGCGTGACTCGACAGCGCTCCGTTTCCCCGTTAAAGGCAGCCTTTGAACCTGGTGGTCCGACGCAGGAAACATCAAGGTCTGCAAACGCGTCAAAGATTAAGATACCGCAGAGAAAAAGAAGAGGGGAACCATGGGAAAGGAGAGGTGGAGCATCTGAAGCAGCTTTAAAAGGCCCCACTTTAATGGACAGTGTTTTGTTGGGTTTTTTTTTTTTTTTTTTTTGTGCAGATTTTCAGACTGCTGACAAAAAACAGATGGAGTATTTGAGGTGAGAATATCAAGTTCCTCAACAGGGCTAAATGTTTGGATATGTGAATGAGTTGGAAATAAATCTGTGTGTGCTCTTACTAGTGATGGGTCCTCTGTCTCCACACCCAGGGACTGGCTGAAGTCCTCAGCGCGGAGAGGAGGACGGTCCTCCTCCTCCTCCTCCTGGTCAGGCTCCTCTCCCAGCGCGGGGAAGACGGAGAGGCCGCCCACCTCGGCATCCACCATGCCATCCAAGCTATCGGTCAAGGCAGCGAGCAGGGCCGCGTTCTCCTCTTCTATCTGCAGGGAGTCAAGCACAGCGAGGACAGCAAGGTGAGACGAAGACACAGTGGCCAGACAGGTCAGAGGAAAAAGTCTGCTCGGCGCGTTTCTGAAGCTAAAACCGCCACTCGAGCCTCGAGGGTTTGTTTAACTGCAAATTGTTTTCGGCATGTCGGCGTTGGCTTCGTTTTTTAATACTTTGAGGTTGATGATTTGTCTCGAGATATCGAGACAGTTGGAAAACATATATTCAAGTTTCACGCCTAGAAATGACAGTCCAAAGCAGACTGAGGAAGAGAATGACTCCTCCCTTCTCAGCATCAGTATACTCTATATACTACATTCAGAAAGAACTATAAAATGGCAAATTCCCTCTGTGGTGATTTCAGACGGTGCTGAATCACTCCCAGAATCCTCCTGTATTCAACACTTAATCAGCGGTGATGTTGTTGCTCTTCCTCGGAAGACTTTATTGTCGTACATTGTCCAGCGTCGTTATGTTTGGTACCCCTCTGGACAGTCAGTAAAAAAGACAAAGTAAGACAAAAACAGGACACACATAATCAAACAGTAAAGCGCAGCAATAAAATGCACAACCATAAATATAAAATATAAAATAGCAGCAGCATGCGAAGGGCTGGGTTGTGTGTCTTCCTCAGTCTGTTCTGTCTTCAAGGCCCTGACCTTTGACCTCATTATGGAGAAACAGGAGTTTCACTTTCATAAACGATTATTGACGATTTGCTGCCCTTCATGATGATTCATGTGACTCACTGTGATCGTGCCTAAGAGCAGAGCTAATTTGAAGAGCTGAAGTTTCACATGTGAGTGTTTAATTTCACTAACCCCTCCCTCCATCCACACAGGGGTTGTTTACTGTTAAGGAGCTGCCATCTTGCTGAGAGCAGAGTCTGGCGACACGGCGATAGCATGGCTGGCCTACAGGAAGCCACCGAGCTCATCTGTCTCTTTGTTTTATCATCCAGCGCTATCTGTTCCTGACTGCCAAACTATTTCTTATTAAATTTATCCCCCATCTCTCTCTCTCTTCGCTTCATTCTGAAACTCTCTGGTCGAGGTGAGGAACTCACCCAGAGCCAAAATGAAAGTCTGAGGGAGCATTAAGGATGCCACTTCTGAAAAATATATCGTCTCAGCAATAGCTGACATCCTGAACTCCTGACACGTGTTTTAAAATCATCATCCAACTCCGTCTATCATAATCGAGGCTTTTTCATATTTACAGCACCTGACTGTAGTAATTAGATGCATTTTGAAACGATTTCTGGGTATTGATCAGATTCAACCCAGCGCAAAAGAACCAGAGAAAGTTACACATAATCAACTGACAATGTAAATATCCGGCATTTTTATGTGTTATCGTGAAAGAGATAATATAAACCTAACCTTGATAACTTAATCCATCTCTCTCTCTCCAAGATTAAATGACGACTGACCACACAAATACAGATTGATCTGGTCCAATTCGGAATTAGATTCCAATGTGCTTCCGTAAATAAGCGGGATATTTATGGGCGGCAGAGACTCAGAGACACGGGGGGGCACCTGTCACCTCATCACTCCATTCATCAGCGTGTGTTCATATTGGAGAGCCGTCTGACCGTCTGCACCGCTGCAGCCTATTAGGCTGATCAATGTCAGCTAATAATATGGTGGAGGAACGACGCTGGCAAAGAACAGAAAACTGATGGAAATTATCCATTTTTATTCAAAAAGGTCATAAAGAGGGTTGTGGAAAAAAGCTGCACTGCCTCCGCAAGCTGTAAAATGCGGGTGAAAGTAGTGAGACAGAAAAGGGCACAAAAGCTGAATAAAGAAGGAAAACAGACAGGTGGAAAAACCTGGAGAGAGAAAAAGACGGCGAGAGATTTAATGAGCACATGAGAGAAACAACAATGAAGAAAGAAAAAGACTGAATTTGATGGAAACAAGCTCAACAAACAGATAGGAGACAGAAGCAAAAGCATTTGAGAAAAGAAGTCGTAGAAACATGTTGATAAATGTGTCATGTTACACCTTAATAATTCAGCGTCAGTACAAATATCTATTACTGCTGATGCAGCTCGTTGGAGTCCGTCCTCAGACACCAACCGTAAAGTGTCGTAAAGTTTTGTTTTGAGTCAGCCGCAGGAAGACAAACAGCTGCTCAGGCGTCGGCTGATGGGGGTCAAAATGAGAATAAAAACGGAGAGATGCTCTTTGTTTACTTCGCCTACTTCCCTTCAACCGATTCTCCGTGGCGCATCGCAACATTAGAGCAATTTTCACCAGGAGAGTTGCATTACATAGGAGATGGGCTGAACCTAAATGCTACTTAATCTCTCTGTTGTCATTTTTGCTCTTGAGATGGGCTCAATTTAGCCTCCGTAATGGCACCACGAGACATAACTGGGGCTGGAAACATATAGACAATCAATGATCCGGGGCTGGTTTCAGATATAGGAAAGCAACCAGGGTGTTCCCTCCAGCAAGGGCACCTGATACTGGAGCCTCGGGTCTTGGACCGGCGCTGCAGAAGGAAATCCACACTGATGGACTGCTGCCGTCGTCACATTACACACAGCGTAACAGGCAGTGTTCTCTGATGATATACGGGGATCAGGTGAAAGGTTGGGGATTTGCACAGGAAACTTCAGCCCCGAGGCCAGCACTCATTAATGGCACAAATCAAAGTAAGTGTAAAATGCATTACTTCCTCTTAACGCCAAATCCAAGAATTCTTGCAAAATCTGCCGAAGGTGCAACAACTAAGAAAATTATTTCAGGAACTAGATTTCAACCCAAAGTGAGGAACTAAAATCCAATAGGAGCCTCAGTGGGACTTCATTTAAAGCATATATAAACTTTTGAGGGTCCTGCTGAGTTTTCTATTATTTCTGAAATACTGATGTTGAATTTCAGGTTGGAGATTTTTTCCAAATCCAAACAGATGAAAAAATTTCCATGCACAGTAAACTGTGTCCTCAAGGTGCCAAGTGTGTGGATTAGTTTTAAATCTGGAAATGAATTTGTTAATGACGGAGATTCTTCTTGTGTAAAGAACTTTAGCTTCATAACTGATTTTTTCCTACATGTCTTGAAAAAGCCCAAACCTTTAAGAATAATTTGTCAATTTGTTTTTTGTTTTTTATCTGAACAACTGATCCTCAGGCTGAGGTTTCCTGTAAATAATAACATCTGCAGACAACGCCTCACCTCAAAGAGCTCCGCCGCTGTACTGTAGTGGATGGAAGCCGGTGACGCGTCCGCAGGCTGATCGTTGCACCACTGCAGCTCGCTGAGACAGTTGACGCTGTCGAAGTCGCTGGTGTCCAGCTGGGAGAGGTCGATGTCCGGGAAGTCGGTGTCCAAACGGTCCGAACACACTTCCTCCTCCCCATACTGAAGACAGAAAAAAGAGCGGGAGAGAGAAGGAAAGGTCATGTTAGTCAAACATGGAGATTAAAGCGAAAAGTTCCCAGGCGGCTTGTTCTCTGGAGATGTAACAGGAGTGCATGAGTCACTTTGTTGAAGCGTGATCCCAAACAAACAGAGGTGCTGACCACAGCTGGAGCGATCCTTCGTGACAAATCAACAAGTTTGCCTGCGTCACTCATATCGGACTCTTTGCTCTTTTATATGTGTCTATGTGCGTGTAACCGCTCAGAAACACAAGCTACCAAACATGGGAAATAATTCTGCTCCCTCCATGAGACCGCAGAGGTTTGCGACTTCTCTGGAGTTCATCGCTGTGCGATGCGAGCACTGATAGATTTTGAGTGTTAGCTCCCATTGTCCCAACCTTTCTAAAATATGTATGCGGCCGAAGTGCTGTGAAGCACTTTTGATAAAAGCTTCCATCGTCTGGCATATATTGTATATTATTACACCGTTAACTGTCTGAGTCACAAGGAGCTCTCATCAACAGCCCTCAAATTTCAACAGCTACTCATTACGGATAATGAGACTTCCTTGTTAAAAGGAAGTTCGACATCGAAACCAAGAGAGGCATCTGTCCCAGCACAATGTGGGATTACAGCGAAAATGTGTCACACACACACACACACACACACACACACACTGACAGTCGTGGTGGAAATGCCTTCATACATTTATCCTGAACATTTCTCTGTGGCCCACAACAAAGTTCCACCGTGACCCAAGAGGTCTCAGGGTGATTAGTTCTCCTTGGTTGGTTGAGTGTTTGTTAATCAGTGAAATGAGCTGCTGGGTTTAATCTGCGGACTCTTCGGTCACAGCGGCACACGGTTGATCAAGCTTTGTTTTCCGTGCTCGGTACAGTCACGCATGTTGTGAACTGTTTCTTAGACGGCAAAAGATTTTACTCTGGGGAAATTCAATCCAGACAATCCTGTGAAGATGTTAATGGGCTCCCACTCCGGTTGCTTTTCAACTGTGACACAAGTTTGATTCATTTACAGATTAGTGTTCCAAATTATTCAGAAAACTCATGAGGGAGCCTCTTCATTCATTTCAACCGATCAGGGCTCCTGCCATTTGACTCGCAAATCCACAAAATAACCTAAAAAAACCCAAAACAGATAAAAACTCAAAGATTTCCCGAATCCATTTATTGAAACCCTCAATCTATGTGAGCATCCGGAAAACTCTCTTGAGTTCTGTTCAGCTCCTCTTAAAATCTCCAAGACCTCAAGAATACTTCAAGCCCCCTGAAGGACCTCTGAAGGCCCTTTGAGTCACCTTAAAAACCTCTCAGAAGTCCCATTACAGACCCCTTTAGATGTCTTTGGAAAGCCCATTTCAATTCTCTGAAACCTCTTTGAGAATCCCTAAATCATCTCAATAACACACAAAGTCGCAGTGCATCCTGAAAAAAACTCCTCAAACACCTACAAACTTTGAGAACCCAAACTGGGATCCTCCTCGACAGCTGCCACATGGCTGAGAGTCAGACAGAAACATCGGGCCACGTCAGGGAGAGGAGAAAAAAGAAAAACAACAAGAAAAAAAGGCGAGGAAGGGAAGGAATTGTGGATACGTGACTCAGTGTGGTCTCATGGGGGAAATGAATGAGAGGAAGGAGAGGAGGGAAAAAGGCGGTGCGGTCATCTGGGGACAGAAACACATCCAACTAGAATTTCAGAAGGAATCCGTGGCCTGCAAGTATCACTCAGAGGCCGAGTGTGTGGACGAGAGGGCCGTTTCCACACAAGATGATCTGTTCTGCAAGAGGAAGCGTGGTCTGTTCCTGGTGTCTCAGTCACTCACACACACATTCATCTAACAGGGCCAACCAGTTAAACCAAACATTTTCCAAACTGAATCAAACGGATTGGCTTTCTCTCCTTATCAGATTTCCTCGGTAGCAACGTCCAACTGACTCCAAACACCAGACTGCACATTAATATCTGAAACCTGAAACCAGATGTGAATTTACTGCTTTATTATAGTTTACATAAAAATATAACAAGCACATACAATTTCATAACTTGGATTTAAAATCCCAAAGTCAATGTGATTAAAAACAATTTCTTACATTTATTTCACATCAATTGTTTAAAAATGACTAATTAGTCATGTTGTGTCCATCAGTATACACATTATCTGTGAAATGGAGTAGTAGAAATGTTTTCCTGTTGGTCAGCATGCTAACTTCAAACTGCCAAACTTATAGATAGCACCGTTAAACTTTGGTCGTAATATATATTTTCACAATTTCAGCCAACTCATGAATTTGTTTTGGCCGTCAGCTGATCAAGTCTCAGACTGGAGAATTAAAAATCCCTGAAAAGTTTAGTGTTCAGTGATAACAGACCTTCTCTGCTCCTGTTTCGTGCTTCACCGTTTTACTTTTCAGGGTTTAATTTTCAGGCACCATAATGTTTAATTACCGCTTAGTTTTTTCTTTTTTTTTGGGTTGGAGGGGGGAGTTAGAAAGGATTTCTTTTGTTTCATATCCTTACGTCATATTTCAAACCATTTTATTACCACAACTGTTCCCTTGCTGCCTGACAGTGTGTGTGTGTGTGTGTGTGTTTATTTGGGTCAGGGGATGGATAACACGAGCTGATATCATTTATGATTTCATAAATTACAGAGCAGAATTACACAGCACACCAGAGCAGACATGATCAAAGAGCCAATCAGCAAGAGTGGAGAGAGCGTGAGAGGAGGATGGAGGGAGAGAGGCTGAGGATGAGAGGAAACAGGAGGGGTGGAACGGGTGAGGGAAAGGAAAGAGAGATGAAAGGAGGACATTTAAAAAAAGGGAGACAAAGGCCAAGAGGTGAGGGGATAAAAGAGCGATGAGAAGAGGGAGGACAGTCGTGATCTGACAGAGAGGCAGAGGAAGACGGGGAGAGGATGCCCTCTATAAGACCCTCCCTTCGCTTCCTTTCCTTCCAGTTGCTGATGCAGATGTGTGTGTTCACCTAGCTCTGTGTGTGTTAGTTAGCATGCAGCTCACATCCCTCCTCACCTGCACCTGACTCATGCCCCTCCACCACTCCTCCGCTCTGCTCATCATCTCCGTCGTTCTCCTCCTTCATTTCTCTCTCTACATCTGTTTGCTCTTTTCTTACTTTATCTCTTTCTGTCTTAATGATGTCATCTCCCTTCTCTCCTTGTTCCTGTCATTTTATGGCCAGCTCTCTCCAGCGTCCTTCTTCCCTTGACTCCTCCTCTCTCCTTTTCCTTCCATCCAACCTTCACTCTATCTCACATCTTTTCTTCCTCTTCTTCCATTCTGTTTCATCTTTGCCTCTTGGATCTTATTTTTCCTCTCTCCCTCATCTCTCTTCTTTCCTCCTGCGACCTCATCTCACGTTCTCTCCTCCTTCTTTTCCATCCGTCCTTCTCTCCCTCCTCATAAACTTCTAAGACAGTCTGATTGATTTCTTGGTTTCCACTCAGCTGCTCTCTCTTCTCGGCCATCCCTCCTTCTCCTTCTTCTCTTCTTCTATTGCAGCCTTCAATCAATAAAAACATCCTTGGGCATGACACGCGCACACTACACATATTTGACATGTCAGAGCTGGACGCACACAGGAAGTGGGGAGCGAGCAGCACATACAACGACAGCCGTGAAGTCATTGCCATCAAGTTCACACACCAACTGCTGGTGTGTCAAACACACACACACACACACACATTGCAGTATCAAGACACTTGCCCCTGTCACATGTTAACACACATCCCATGCATACAAAAACCACAACACACGTCACGCATCTTGGCATCCTCTCTGCAGCAGCGGCGGCAAAAGGCAATATGCGACCTCCTATGTGGCTGCTGCGTGTTCCTGACTCTGGCTCTGAATAATGATGAAGCTCCCGACAGCTACGCAACATGACTCACAGACGCCGGGAGGAAGAGGCAGCGCGAACGAGCAGCTCAGCAAGAAACGACGCGCTCGCTCTCCCCTTTTCCACCCTTTCTGCAGCGCACACCATCCCAGAGCATCCGGCTGTAGTGACCTCCGAGATGCTCCGTGCTGGCGGTTGTGAGATTTTTGAGATGCGCCTTTCAAAGTCAAACCAACCGTCATTTTTTCAGAAACCTTTATACATGAACAACCAATCATTGTCTTCAGGTTGTCCTGAAAGGTCTCATTTTAATAAAAGCTCATCAGTGTGTTAGATTCCAACTCCCCCCTGCTCGGCCACTTCCATTTTTAAAGTCTTGTCAAGATACTTGCAACTGAAAGTATGTTCTGGCTTTTGGCAAGAAATGCAGACTTGACTTAACATCTTTTTACTTTGTGTTTCATGATTTGGTGCTGTCAAAGATTTTCTTGGTCAGGTCAAGACTAAATTCAGCAGCTGAGCTTCACCAACATGACGAGTGTGATAATGAGTCTGAAATTTGCCCTTCACTTGACTCGGAGAAGATGTACGTTGGATAAAGATAAACAAAAGTTTGTGATCCTTTAAACCACCTCCGGCTGCGTCACTTTTCTGGAGAGCAAAGTTTCTTTGCAGAGTAGAAAAAAGAGCCTCTTTCTGGCGAGCAAGCTTCCACATCGGGTCAAACACACTTCATTAGCCGAGTAAGGCAGCGAAACAGCCTATTTCAATCCTCCATATAAAGTTTCAATGCATGGAGTCCAAAAGAAGCTCACTCACTCAGCCTCCCTGAACATCCCAAACTGAGGAGGCCTTTAGCAACCCAAAAAAAAAAAAGAGTTTGAAATCCATGAATCTGAGGAGACATTATATAAAAACGCTCAGCCATCTTCCTTCAGGAAAGTTCTTATCCTTCTTCGTTTTAATGCACTGGAATATAAGTGGCATAACACAATAGCATCTCAAGAATGAACACATCACTCACTGTGTCTGTCTAAATCGATTATGGTTTAAATGGAGCATTAGACTGGGTAGATTAGGCAAATGGGCATGAAATTAATGTAGAATACAGACACCTTTGAAGTTAGAAAAGGGCATACTTCAGGGAAGATTACACTAAGTCCATTTGGAGTTTAAGGGGTTTTATAAACAAAGGAAATGTGACAATGAATTATAAGCAAACAGAAATACAGAAGCTAAAGGAACCCGGAGTAAACAAACTGAGGACGACGCTGTAACACAGTCGTAGCATCTCTATGTGCGATGTCGGCTAAACCTTTGTCCTGACCTTTGACCTTTTGAAACCCATAAAAGCCAGCAGCTAGAGACCGCCTGGAAAGGGTGGTGTGATTGTGGCAGGTGAGGAGGAACGAGGGGGGGGGGGGGGGGGGCAAAAAGGAGAGAAAACGAAAGAGTGCGGCGACTTCCATTTGTGGTTAATCTCTGCCTCAGTAACAACAGAGAAAAACCTACTGGGCCGTTCAGTCATAAAGAGCCTGCCGGGACAATCGCGCATTAAAACCAGCGCTATTTATAGCGGGACCTGGCATGTGGGAGAGCTATCTGGGCTAAAACCAGCGAGTGGATCTGGAAAAGGCCAGCGAGACTCCAGCATGTGGATGTGCTGAACATGCATCATTCACTTCTATCTTTAAACGCACCCATACATTCCCCCCAAAGGGTTATCTGGTGTTTGACTTCCCACCCGGGCTGCGTGTCCCCCATTAGTCTCCTCATTATTATGGCTACGGTGAAATGATCACGTCAGTTTAGTTAAGCCTTTGAAGGTGGAGCTAAAAATATGCTTACTTTAGTAGAACACCATTTGCATAACAGTTACACACAAGCCCATTACGATACCCGCTGACCATGCTGCGTCACCATCACACTCCAGACTCGATGTAGTTATATAAATAAAATTCACAAAAGCAGAGTTTTATTTCTTCTGTTCTTCTCTTTCTGGAATTTTGTCATGAAAAGTTAGAGAGTTTGAAATTCACGCACCTCCTCCGTCGTCTTTTTGAATCAAATTTTAGCGTAGACCAGCTACCTGCTAAAAAGGGTTGTAGGTTTTAGTTTCCCTCTACCTGCTGATTCAGATGCAGGTTTATATTTTCATGTAAAATAAGCCCTTCACCTGCCTATTCCGGATAATTCTGATCATTATGCGATACTGTATTGATCCACAGAAAATCAGCAGCAGAAATCAAAGCCCCTGGCTGCTGCTGCTTTCCTGGCAGCTCTACAACGGGCCTTTTTTAATGTTATGTAAGGTCGGTCACAAGCCCAGTCATGTGCCGGTGAGTCCTTGGCAGTGTTCTGGACTGTCCAAACTTCCCTCTACAGACACACACACACACACACTCAGATACAGCACAACCACCATACAAGGTCAAGCTCGCTCGACTCTCGGCTGTAGATGCAGGAGGGCAACTAGAAAAAGAGAACCTGCGTGATGGCTCCTCAGCTTTAGACGACCGAAGCCCAAAGACCTGACAGATGCACAATCACTCGCAGAACTTGTTCAGCACTTTAACTCAGTTCTGAAGAGTACAAAAATCAAATTTAGCTCCTTATTTCAATTCATAAGAAGTGACAAGCAGTGTGTCTAGGTGAGAGTTAAACCTCAGCGTTGACCTTTAGACACATGATGGACATCCACAGCTGAAAACAGCTACAGGAAGACATTATCTACACTCTGTTTAGGAATAATAAGGGGATTTGAAACCATTCTTTATTTCTAAGGTTAAAATCTCTTAAATGTTATGAGGGATCTGCAGGAACTGACACTTTCTTCAATTTTCCAAAGGCAGGGGGGGTCCGTGTGAAGGTTAAATGACAGACCAGAGCCACTATAAATGAAAAATGGTGATGAGATGAGCCAGATAGAAGGTTGTAATCACTTTGCAGCTTTGCACATTGAAATGACATGAAAGATATAAGGGCAGCTTGGCAGACGTGGGACTCCGTTAAGTGTCCCACTCCCTTAACTCTCACTTTCTTGTAGGTCACTTTGACAGGAAATGGTTTATAAATGACACTCCACACGTCCCGGCAGCGTTGCTTTAAACTTATCGACTCACAACAACGGCACAAGCTGCCGGAGAACATCGACCACTGAGCAATTGAATCTGACACTCAATTACACGATTTTATTTTTCACTTTGCAGAAGAGACTTTTTTTTTCCATTATTATTGCTTGTTGTTGAGCTCTCTCTCCGCTTTTCCTGAAGAGCACTCGTCGCCCAGCTTTAGATTTTTTTGATTGGACTTGTGGCTGTGCAGCCGTGGCCTCTTGTTTCTTATATTATGTCAACAACAAACTATAAAACTTTAAAAGCACCATTTCCTGTGGATGGGCAGGTCTTCCCTGGAGAGAGCCGAGAGAAGCCAAGAAAATGGAAACGCTTTCTCAAATGTCGATATTTTGAACTGCCGCAGGTTTTCTGTCACATATGAGGGCCAAATGGAAGAAGGAAATGTCTGATATTTGGTTGCAGATGAGCACATGGATGTTCAATCAATGATCTAATGACCCCCTCATGAACTCTTAAAGAGCTCGTTTTCTCACTTCAACGGTCGACATTTCATCACGATGCCAAAGAGTCGTCTGTGAATTACAGAGTCATTTGTTGACAGGTAATGAAAACGGAAAGCCGTACAATTTATACTTCCCAGCTCATTCTTCTCCTCAGCGGCTGACACAGAGGGGATGCTGTTAATTACAGTGAAACAAAAAAAAGGACACCCCCCCCATCCATGGCCCCCTTCCACATTTAATCAGGGCCACAAAAAGCCAATTATGTTCCATTTGGTTATTCAGGTGCAAAGTAAGACGATAAAAACTCAGTCAACGGACAGGAGCTGAAATAGGATGCAGATCAATGGAAATCATTATCTCGTGCTGTTTAATCTATTTATCCGGAGAAGCTTGACTTCCCACCCCGCAGCAGCAGCAACCTGCTTTACATTGACAAAGTTAGCACGGATCCTGAGCAGGAACGCCGCCATCTGCCGCAGCCTGTTTCCTTCCTTAGATTTCTCCCAAAACCTGATTCGAACCTGCTGCTCCCCATCAGCCCCAAGGAGCTCACCTTTTCCAATCTCTCTGCATGCAGACCAGTGTTGCAGCCAGTGATTGTGTCATTATCTATTTGTTGATTAATTGTTTGGTGCTTAAAATGTCAGGGCCCAAGGCGAAAGCTGTTTTTTCCCAAACAACAGCCTGACATATTTAACACACAGAAAAGAAACTTTCCCTGATAAACACTTATAAATAAAACAGTTCATGATCAAAACTGCTGACTGATTCTCTTTTAACTACAAAGCAAATACTTACTCGACACCAATTCAATTATAATAACTTATCTTTTACATCTTTAATTTGAACCCTTTTAAAGCCACATTAAGGTGTGTCTGTTTTTCAAACCGAACGTTGTCATTCCTAAAAATGCAAAGAGGCTCCTGAGCCACATTCCTCCAAATTTTGATTCCTCTAAATGAAACATATCTCTGACAAAGCAGACGGTTGGCCCAATCCGCTGAGGCCCCAGAGGAAGAGAGACGCAGATTTTGTCGCTGCGCTCCCTCCGGAGTTCTTCTGTTCTCGGTGAGAACGGAAGGAAAACTGCGAAAGGAGAGAAAAGACAGAAAGAAAGGAGACGGTACCCAAAATGCAAATCTGCAGCTTCATTCTTTGATAAGTTCACTGGTTCATTCAAATACTGCACACAAATGGCATCAGTGTGTGTGTGTGTGTGTGTCTATATTTAGCTCTTATCCTGGTCTCATGACTCGTTCTTCCACAGGCTGCCGGTGACTTGAGGAGCTTCTGCCACACACAGATGACCCCTGAACCCCCGAACACACACACACACACACACACACACAGGCGATTTTTGTGGAATAAATCAAGTCAAATTCAGACAAGTTGTGCTCGCAACAATGTGTGTGTGTGTGTGTGTGGCCTTAACCTCAGTAACGTTGCTACCACATGACAGATAAAGTGATTTATGTAAACGTCTTAAACGTCTAAATTGGCAACTACTGTTTCTTATTTGTGTGTCAGTGTTTTTTTTTTTTTTTAAACCTTTGAAGGAACTTCTGTAACTAAAGTTACGACAGTCAGTCGGTCAGTCAGTCATGAGGTCAGTGTGAACGTTTGTGTGTTTGTGCTGCGATCACTGTGAATGAGAAGGAAGTGGGACGCTCAAGTACTGGCTGTTCCCATCACTGCTGTTCCAGTGTGTGTGTATCATTTCACTTTTTCCAAAAAAGTGGTGTGTGTGTCTGCTCATGATAATGGGTATCATGACTCGCAGTGTGGCTTAGGTGGGAAAGAAAACCAAACCTGGTGGCCTCGTCTGTCTACAAACTTTGGGCCGTGCCAATTTCTTCCTCTTGGCAAGATGATCTGTGATAACAGACTCATCTATTCACTGATAATAAAGCACACCACCATTTTATATTCTCCTCCGTGAACTGATAAAACACAACGTTAACGTATCTTCTGCAAAAACGATTCCTGAGTCTGAATCTGACTGGAGCTGATTGAGCACTTTTGACAACACATACGGGAGCAGCGTTAGTCTCCAATTTTATTCCATCAGCTTTATCACAATGACACTGTGGCCTCCAACCTTTGACCTCATTACTCGTTGGCTGCTTGTAAAGGTAATAGCAGCTGAGCAGAAGTGATGGAAGAGGAAATCCTCAACCTCAAACATTTTTCTTCCCTATATCACACAAATGCACACGCACACAGACCCTCTTCCTCTCAAAGACTCACACATGCTCTCCACGTGTCTTGTGGGCGCACACACACACAAATTGCAAATGATTTTTGGCTTTATGTGTTATTGAGTGCTGCTGATGGTGCTTCCAGCCTCAACTAAAAAACACTCAAGAGCTCAATCAAACGCTCATTTTCTCCCTCCTGTCTCTGTCGGACGGTCCAACGCTGCTGTTAAAAGGTGAATCAGAGGAACAATCAGAGGAACAACGAACACTGTCTGCATTGCGTAAGGTTTTTGGAACTTCCAGTTTGGGATGTTAGTTTCAATTTTAGCTCTGATCGATTATGAAAGTTCCATTTTTGATTAGAAATCAGGTTTTAAATCATTTCTGTGAAAGCATCAAAGTGCTCAGGCCACAGAAACGCTGACAGCCTTAAAACTAACCTTGCAGAATCCATTTCTTCAAGAAAAAGTTGATATCTTCTTCTGATTTCCCGACTGAGCACAGAGAGAGGAGACTTAAACTACACAGAGGTGGTTTTCGGTTTTTAAAGCTATAAATATACAGAATATCTTCTTATGCAGATGAAGACATAAAATAAAACTCTTTGCTGCAGATCAAAAGACTTTCGAAGTAACTTTCTGCCGTTGGATTTAATTAAACTTGAGTTATTCAGCCAAAATTTGGATTAATCTACCTTCAAATCATCTGTGTTTGGGATTTACTTCACGCAGCACGATTCACAGAAATGAGCTGTCTGCAGACTTTATGAAAAGGTATAAAAATGTCTCAGTTCAGTGCTATTTACTTATTTATTTTAATCTTGGACAAACACAAGCCAGAAAACGGACATGGCTTTAATAACAACCCACATCAAGACTCATAATGAAAATCCAGAAAATTAAAGCCAAGGTCAGCTTCCTCGGCCGTTGAACTGTTGAGACATTGAAAATCACCGAAAGCAACGGCACAAATTTAAGGGCTGTTATTTTGAAGCGCCCTCAGGTGTAATCCAGTCCGTCTACGGCTCTTCCTTCCCTACCAGCAGATCCGTTTCAACGATCTCACCTCCAGCCAACCTCTGTCAGCCTGCAACCTAATCTGCCTCGAGCCCTCCCTGCTCCGCCCCTCGGCTGGGAAGAGCGGCAGCGGCGCGGAGGCTAAATTTGGAAGCAGCGGCCCAGGTGAACCCTCGGCTGTCCCCTGCATGTAAGAGGCTAATGACAGAGGGCTGGAAATACACACAGTAAGCCAAACAGACTGTACTTGATTCACCGGGATGATTAAAGCGCCGCTCAGTGTCGTTCTGCTGCTTCTGGGTGAGGCGTATTTTCTTTGTCCTGTCATCTTTTCTTATTTTTTATTTTGCTGCATTTGTTAAACGGAGCGAGTGACTCAGGTGAAGTCACCAGATCGTCCCGTGTTGGTGGATATGTAACCTGGCAGCCGCTTTATTGTCCTGTATGTGCTGTCTGAGCGGTGGGCGGGGCCACAACTACTCCCACGCCGCTCCATCATCACCTCATTGCTAAGCACCCCGCGTAATTGATGTGAGATTAGCAGTCAAGGCTAAATCGGACTGTTCCAGTAAACCTGCAGCCAATCAGAAGCGAGTAAAGTGAGACGCAACAGCTTAGGGGGCAAAGCCAAAATACAACACTAATAAAGATCACGTCCTTTTCTCAAGCAGCAGAAAAACCTAAAGCATCAAACAGGACAATTTCCCATCAATACTTGGAAAAAAAAAATCTGCACTTTAAAGGCTGGAAATCTGCTGAGATTTATTTGATCTTCTCTCTTTTCTATTATTTTAATATGGTGTTTGATTATTTTTCTTTTTGTGGCTGCGGACAGAAATTTTACACACAATTTTAACATCTTAAATATATTTTCTCTCTTCTTTGAATGCAATATGCCATTTCTTGTTTTCTTTATGTTTTTAATGACCTTAAGCATTTAAATATTGCCATACATTAATATGTATATAAAGCGTCTAATATTTTTGCTCATTAAAACTCAAATCTCATATAAAAAAAGTTAAACATCTCAATAGATTGTGATCACGTATAAGAAATAAAAAACAAAACATAATACGAGTGTAAAACCAGTTTTCGTATGCAGCATCAAAGTCAAAGTACCCGCAGCCACAAAGACGAAGAGAGAAATCACGAGTGACAGTTTGGTGAAGGATGACGACAGAGGGCTGACGACGAGAGAGCGGTGGGCGAAAAGGAGGAGGAGAGCTGCCGCCTCGACTCTGCAGGTAGCAGGCGTGTCCTGTAATGGGATCGGAGGAGGAAAGCCGATTCTGGGCTCAGAAATAAGAGCAGTGGTGGCAGCTGAGGCGGCGTGGAGGCCCCTGCCAGTCCGGTTCATTCAAGGCAACGCTTCAGTGTAAAAACAGGAACAGAGCCTTAAAAAAATAAAACAAAATGGCAGGTATTGAATGGAAAAAAGAAAATAAAGGCGTCTGGAGGCTGAGAGTTTGAAAGGCATTGAATGGATTCACTTTGAGCTGAGCTGTGGCGTTTTAAAAAGTGAGAAAGTTAAAGGAAGTGACAGATTAAATATTTAAATAAAATGCTTTTAGATTTAAAAAAGCCTCAGATGATGATGAGAGATGTTAAACTTTACTTTTTGTGGCTGGTCTGTCAACATCTCTTCCACTTCCAAACGTCCTCTCTGTCCTTTCTGTTTTCACCCCCCCCACACCACCAACATGTGGACTTGCAATCTCTTTAAGCACTTTCCAAATTCCCTGCAAGAGACTTCTGTTGATTAAATTGCCACTGAACAGGCTTTAACCCCTCAGCATCTGCGATGTTTCTGTCTCAGGTGTCCAGCCCTCCCAGCATCCAATTTCACGGCACTTGGCCTCCAGCCGCACCAAAAACCCTGCACCTGATCCATCAGAGTCCTTCATCTCTTTTTATAATGCATGTCTGTACAGACGTAGAGGTTGTCCTCCATTTAAAAAAAAAAAAAAAAAAAAAAAAGTTTATGGTCGTTGAAACGAGGAGGAAACCAGATTTTTGCCCTCGGCCATTTTGCTCTGTCCTGGTAATCAAAGGTGGACATTAGTTCTACGGCCGCCCTAATCTGTGACTCTTTAAACCAAATGAGCATCTGTGATACCAACTGTGGCGTTACACATCGGTTTGAGAAGTGCCATATTTCGAAGACTCGAGTTCTCTGAAAGCAGAAGAGGCAGTGAGGGGTGGATCTGACCTGTTCTGGACTCTTTGTGCTCTTGCTTCATCACCGATTTTCTTTTAAATGGGAGCATAATTTCAAAAGAAAAGACTTGAAACTTGAAACGGGGACCATAAAGTAAGGAAAACACTTACGGAGATAATAAATCCAGTGAGAGGCAGAGCCACGTCCCCATAGACTTCAATACAATCTGACTTTTTACAACCTTTACACCGATAAAATAGAGATGGAGTGCTGCTATAATAAACCACATTTAGTAAGAAGTCAGCGCTTCATCTCACTTATCTTTCAGTGTTCAGACTAGAGGCTAAAACCTTCGGTGGAGTCGTGTTTTTCCGGGCTGAAACTGCAGCCTCAGGATTGAATCCATCACCGTTAGATCAGCGTATCTGTTGGTGCTCTCAATAGCTTCATTAGCAATTAGCGGCAGACGCTGATCCCAGCTAACTATCGGACCGGAGTGGAGTGCTGTCTTCGCTCCTTCCTTTCCTCCATCATCCTCCCTTCTTCCTTCTCTTTTCCGTTTCCTTCCCTCCCTTGCTGCTTCTTTTACTCCACCCATTTGCCCCTTTCTTTCTTTAGTTACCCATATTTCCCATCTTCTCCCTTCTTTCCATCTCCAGTTCCACTCCCCACCGCCCAACTTTTTTTTTTTTTTTTTTTAATTCCTCATGTGAAAACCACCATGTGACCTCACAAGCTCCATCTTCCAGCTGCGTTGACGTGGCGTGGCGGTTTGGGTTAGCAGGAAGACAAGTTAAAACCTCCTCAATCGCTTTCACTCAGGGACTCATTTTGACACAAGACAACACCTATCAACCCCCCCCCCCCCCCCCCCCCGCACCCCCCATCCACTCACCCACCCCGCTCCATTCTTCCCATCACATGTCGTGGAAAATCTGAGTCATGACACTCATTATTCCCTGAAAATTAGTCTTCACTTAAAGCATCTGTGTTCTTCAGATTCGGTCCATTCAAATGTTTGAATTCCTCGCCACTAATGTTGCCTAATTATGACTTTCTGCGTCTTCCTATGATATTATAAGCATCTCTCTCTCTCATTACTCCCCAATAATTTATATCAGTTCAAACCCTCCTCTCCATCTCCACTTCCTTCTGTGCCCCCCCCCTCCCTGGTAATCTATCTTTTCAGCCAAGTAGCATTTGTAAAGCTCTTAACAGGATTGGAGAAAATCAGAGTAAACCTTATCGAAAGGGTCGGGTCAAAGGTCAGGTGGGTGAGGGGGCGGGGGGGTTAATGAATACATGTGTGCGTGTGTGTGCGTGCGTATGATGATGTTGCAAAATCTATAGCAGCGTAGGAATCCAAGAGTAGAAAGGTGTTCATTACATAAGCAAGCATTTTAAGTACACACACATACACACGTTTCCATGACCCTGATTTCAACTCAGTGATTGCACATCACGGCAAACTGATTCTGAAACTCCAAATCCATCACTTCACCTGACCTTAATTCAGCAGCGACAGGTCAGCCAATCAGATTACATCACTTTCGTTTAAAGTCCTCTGATGGGCAGTTCTGACACTGATCACAGCCAATCAGGTTTCACTCATGAGGCTTCCAGGTTTCTGTTAAAAACTGAATTCATGTATCAGCTAATTTGAATGGTGGTTGAATTGCAGAGCTTGAAATTAAACGGCATGTTAAACTCTTTATAAACAGTCCTGGCTCAGGGGTTTAATTTGGATTCTGGTCTCTTACCGTCTACAAACTGAAAGCACAGACACTTTCTGCTTATTCTGATTGAAAGGACGGCTGAGTCTCTACTCTAATGTCAGAGAAACAGAGCTGCAGAGAGGAGGAGGAGGAGGAGGAAGGCGGCGCAGAGCGAGGATGTTGTGGGGAAACACAATCCTGCAGCCGCGTAATCCGATATCACCGAGTCACCGGTGGATGTGCGCTTTAATCAATTATCAGGAATCAAATTAGATAATGTGTGTTGAACCATCCAAATATACGCCGGCTCCCACGAGGAACTGTAGCGTTTCATGGTGGACTGAAATCTAGGAAGGAGATGTTAAACACGACAGGTGTAAGATCGCTCGGCCGACTCCATCCCCGTTCCCTTTACAGCAGCCCATCCCAGGCACCCCGAGGTATCAGAGACAGAGAGGAAGAGGAGGGAAACGAGGGACGTCCTCCGGCAAGCTAATGAGTCCCAGAGCTGGCACAGGCCGCCTCTTTTATTCCTTCTGGCCTCCCGACAGGATCGTTGGGAATGATGCTCCTCAGTACGAACTGACATGTTGGCGGCCCAGAGAAATTTAAACTCGCCACTGCAAAAAGCCACAATACTTGTGATTCTGATTTAAATCATTTGTGTTTTTTTTGTGTGTGCGGCTACGAGTTGTTGCCTTCCTCGTGTGTGGAACCATTAAAATGACACTTCACTGGAGAAAAAGACAAAGTATGAAGGGACAAAAGGAAAGTTGGTGAATGTTATAAACAACTGAAGACAGAAGGAGAGAATCTCCATCTTTTGTCTGCCAATCAATTAACGATCCAATCACCCCAAACAGCCGATCGATCGGCCAATCAATTCCTGAAAAGGTCAAACTTGAGATGAGACACACCGCGCAGAAGGGAGCGGTTAGAAACTGAAGAAGCCACCGAAACTCAAATTCAAAAAAGGTCTTTATGTCTCTCTGCCCTCGGAGCGTCTCACGGAAACCTGAAGAAACCTTTACACTCACAGCTAATTACACGGCTAATCACATCCTGTTTGCTGTTCTCACAAAAACATAAACAAACCTGTGTGCGTGTGTGTCTGTGTGTACAAGACATTGTGATTTCACTGCCGGTTGCAGATTATAGTGCAGAGCGGCGTCGCGAAGATTGGTCACTGGGCAAACCGACTTCTGTGAGCTAATGTGACACACACACACACTGAGAGCACACAACAACAACAACAACACACTCATGCACATAGTTAAAAAATATCTGTTTATTCATGATGAGAGAAATCATCTCGCTCACACCCACAAAAACAAACTCAGCTCAGGAGAAAAGACAACACATGTTTACCTCACTGAACAACACACATGGATACATGTACTCCTGGCTATCACGCTGCACACAACAGCACACACACCCACAAACTCACTATCAATGATCCAAAGAGCCCATTTGTGAGAGTAAATTCTATAGTTTCAGTTTAATTGTAATGGTTGTGTGTTCCCCTACAGCTGCTGGGCCTAGCTAGCTGTAACTAATAGAAAATCTTATCACAGCATGGCAACACACACACACACACAACAGTGGCCTCCCAAGGTCGTTGTGAGACTTCTTGGAAACCTGTAGATAACGGGAACTCAGCATGTGAACTGGGAGTTTGGCAGGTGGAGACGACGGAGGAGGACGGAGGAGCTAACATCGCCTATCATCGCCCCGCGTCTGCGCTCATCAGCCAAATGAATTATGATGCCGTTGTATGATCACAGTAAACAGGAGAGACCAGGACGGGGACGACGGGGGAGACCTTATCGCACACCAGCACTGATCAAATTAAGACTCGATTTCCCATCAGCCCCCTTCGGGTTTCCCTTTCTTGAAAACAGGCCATGGCACGTCTTCGTTTTTTCTCTCTGCACCAGCTGCTGTCATGATCAACAATTTCAACCAAATTATAGCTCTGTTCTTCTTTTTTAAAGGAAATGTTTTGGAATTTTTATAATTTTGAGAGAAAGGATGGTTTGTGACGGCATAGGTCCGGATTTCATGATATTAATTAAATGAGTCAGCCTGTGGAAAAGAAGGCTCAAAATATTTATTGATATATTTATTGATAAGATAATAATGATTAGCTGAAGCCCCGAAGAAATACTGTGAATATCGTGTCATATTGTCAAAAGGAATTACGGCTCTCCTGCTGTCCAGCACCTGTCACACAGACACACAAACCAGCCAGCATAAGCTCACATACCTGTACAAACTGTGTAACACTTGCATTTTCCCAGGATGTCAAAAATATACCCTCTAATGTACACAAACACACAAACTCACACACACAGCCACACACACAGATGACAGGCTTAGCAAGCCAGTCAGCATACTGGTGTCCTTAACACAGAGACAATGACAGTAGGCGTCTAATGTTACAGAAACTTGGAGAATACACACCTGTTGCTACACGTACACACACACACACACACACACACACACACGGGCAGTGACCCAAGGAGTAAAATTGTAGTTGAAAATCCTGAATTTTCCTCAAGACAAGGAGGCACCACCTGTGTGTGTGTGTGTGTGTGTGGGGGGGGTGCACGTGATCCAGGTACTGTATCCAGGCAGATTAAGCAGTTTTATCACAGTGAATCTAAATGGCAACACACACACACACACGGTCTGATTTATGGCCTTTCTGCGTTGTAGCTGCTCTATTAGTGCGAACAGTGACAAGTTTCATTAGTGAAGACACAGATGAAGGAAGGACAGAGGAATGAGAGAAAGGAGGGAGGGAAAGGACAGAAAAGAGGTGCGTCGAAAACAGAGGAAGGAGGCATGGACGAGGAGGAAGGAAAGGAAGGAGAAAAGGGTGCTTTCTCAGAGAAACTGGGGAGGGGAAAAAAAAAATGGAGAAATGGACGGTGAAATGAAAAAGAGAGGGAGGGAGAGCACCGGTCTGACACGAGAAGGAAGAGAAAGAGATGGAGAGAAAGGCAGGTAAAAGGTAACTGACCAGACCGGGGTCACCTGATCTACTGGCTCATCTAGCAGCTGCATCACGACTCTGTGTGCGTTTGTGTGTGTGTGTGTCCTGTCTTGTCTCATCCTCATGCAGTAATCCCTGTGTCAAACCCCCCCCCAGCCTTTATTTCCTCCCTCTTCCATCCCTTTCCTCCTCGTCCCTTCCTTCCTTTGTTCCTCCATTCTTTCCTCCCTCCTCCTTCTCTCCATATCTCCTTTTTCTACCGGTGCTGCAGAGCGAAGAGGTGAAGCCGAGCAGCACGACACACCCATTCCTCTCTCTCCCCCTCCCCCAAATCAACCCCACCCAAGCACGAGCCTCCGCATCCATCCATCCATCCATCCATCCATCCCCCGGTTCCTCCGTTCAGTCACGACTTCTCAATGACTGACGGGAGAGAAAAACCACTGAGTCACAGAGAGAGAGGGAGGAAAAGGGGGAGAGAGATGGATGGGAATAAAAAAATAAAAGAAGGAACGAGACAAGGAAAGAAAGATTGCCACCTTACAGTCTTTATGTTGATGTATAATTGCGCCGAGGGAAAGTTTTGGGAGCTCTTGCCGCTCTCAACCGCTTCAGCACACAACAATAACTGTGACAGAAATAAAGGAGGACGTGTTGCTCACGGTGATGGATTACCTTTTTCAACCAAGTTTCAAGTCTCCGCGACTTGATTTTTATTCTGTACTGAAATGAATGGAAACTAATGGCTGCCCGGAAGGCACGAACGTCTCATTCATCAATCTTAAACAGGCCGTCGTCCGCGCTGAAAACTGGTCACCCTGAGCCGCCTTTAACTCACTGTGTTTCAGTAGTTCAGGCTTTTCTTTGGAATAATAAAACCAGCTTCAGTGACCACACCAAACCCAACCAAAGACCAGACCAGAATCTTTCTGCTCAGGATAAAGTGGATAGCTTTCCGTCCAACCAATCAGATTATTCTTTTACTTGGATCTCCGTCGCAGAAATGATGTTAAATACCCGACCGAATGCTTCCATTGTGACGTCTCTACATCAGATGCTTCTATTGGCTCCGGTGGGTGATGTCACAGCTAATCAGAGGCCTAGCTGTCAAAGTCTCTGGATCAGTCGCATGTTTCTGAGTTTATTGTGTTGAAAGAATGACGACAATCAGATATTGAGAGCATTAGCGGCTTTGGAGCTGATTTTTCATCAGAACTCCTGATCAGATAAAGATAGAAACGTTTTTATCAATAAATAAGGACGACTTCAATGTCCATTATTTGGGTATTTTCTTTTTTCTGAGCTTGTATCCCCTAAAGCAGAGAAGAGTCTTTATTGAGCGGCATATAGAATTAGCTGAAGTCATGCTGTTGTTGGAAAAACCTAAAAGGGTCGACAAGTTTGAACCGAATATCAGTGCAGAACTTAATAGTTCCACCCACCAGTTTGGCCGGAGGTCAGCAGTGGAGATGCACTGTTTTCCAGGAAGACCTCTCTCTACGCGTTCGAACGGTCTGAGGGAAGATCATGGCACAGTTCAGAAAGGTCAGCGTGCAGCTAATGGGAGAGAGAGCTAAGAGGAGACAGAGAGAAGGAGAGAGAGACTGACTGTGTGTCTCTGTTCTAAGTATAGAGTCCAGCTATCGGGCAAGTATTCATTTCAAAACATCAATATGAGTGAGAGGGAGGAAGAAGAAAGCTTTTTTCTCCTGCTGGCTTTAATAGACACCGTTGGCTGTGATTTAGGACCTTCATTTTGGATCAAGGCCCGATCCAAGTATTCCTCTGTGTCAGCCCAAAACTGATCCTTAGACTGACTTCCTAATCAGCGTCTCTCGTGATCTCTTCCTCACGCTCTTCAAATATGGAAGTTGTTTTTGCAGACGCAGTCGTCATCGCTCTGCCTCCCGAGGGAACAGACAGACAAGACGGACTTCGAAACAACAGTGGGACTTTGACCCGCCCTTCCTCCCTGACATCACTCTCAGCGACTTTCATCGCTCTTCTCAATCCGAGAAGGCGAGAAGATGGAAAGAAGAAGACAAAGGAGGAGGAGGAAGGTTCTGGCTCGAAGGCTCATCTGGATCAAAGGTCTTTGGAGAGGATCAAAAGGTCAGTGTTTGACTGATCCAACATCATTTTATCTCCTTCAAAAGGACCAGACCTAAGGTGTGTGTGTGTGTGTGTGTGTGTGTGTGTGTGCGCGCGTGTGCGTTGGGGTTTCACGGACATCCCCTCCGCCTTCAGGCAGTGGGAAATGCTGGGAGTCGGGGCAAGGAGGGTAGGTTTGTTTTGAAACTCTAGTGTGGCCTAAAGGGGTGGAGCTCTGACCTTTACTCAGGGTGTGTGTGTGTGTATGTCTGTGTGTGTGTGTGTGTGTGTGTTGGTGTATCTGTGTGTGTGTGTGTGTGTGTGTCTCTGTGTGTGTGTATCTGTGTGTGTGTCTTGGGGTTGAAAGGACACAGAAACAGCTGTCCCAAGTTGTGCACACACACACAAACTATTTCCAACAAACACACACCATTTCTATAATCTAAATACACACAGCGGTTTTCACACACACACAAACACACATACAAAGTCACACAAACGTAAAAAACAGGCCTCAGGGTTGCAGCGCTTGTCTCCCATTGACTCCAATTCATCGAATTGAGCTGCTTGTCCAGTAACAGAAAGGTTACAGGTTCGATCCCGACAGCTGATGTACCCTGAAGCGAAACAGCACAACCTTCCAGCTGAGGAGAAACACACAGACACACACACAAAGTACCAGACAGCATCAACACATCACAGACACACAAGTATTAATCCACGTGTGTACACTTTCTACACGCTCAAACCCAGAGGAGATGCAAATATCCACAACGTTTGGCCCAGAGGGAATGGTTTTACAAGCACAGCTGTCGCACACTCACGGACACACAATCACACAGCTCATTGTGCACAATTAAATGTGTTACACAACCAGAATCAGCTTTTCTATACCATTAAGACAATAATCCACCACTTCAATTCATATAAATGTCCTGCAAAGCACATTAGTAACTCCCCAGTCTACACAATCCACGCAAGCTCTTTTCCAGGAAACACCCCCGCCCCATCGGAAGATTTATTTTATGTTTATGGAAACAAATCATTCATTATTTAAATCTGTTCTATTCTCTTCCACAACAGCAACAAATGGGTTCATGTTCACCAGCCAAACTCGTCTGCATTGCACTTTCTCTGACCCACCTGCCTCGCCCACTCTCCAGAAGTCCCCCCCCCACGTCTTCCTTGAAAATACCATCCAACCCACGAATAACGGCGCAATCTGAGTTGCCTCCTTGGCTGCAAAGCACCACTAAATGGCCAGGCAGCTAAATAAAGATCAAAGCGAGCGTCCCCCCGCCCTGACGTGTCCCCCCGTCGGACTGTGCACCTCGTTTTCGCTCTCAGTTGTGACAGGTCGTTCTTCCACGGATCAGACAGCAAAACCGCAGCCCAACAGATATTTTGGAGGATCATTTGGCAATCTGGAATCTTTCTCTGCAGAGTGAAAGCCTTACTGAGCTTGAATTCCAGGCTTATATTATATATATATGACTATCAGGTGCACGTAGGAATGACAAACAGCTCCATTACACAAAGGGGAGACCTGGATAAAGAAGTGGAAGAAAAAAAAAACAAGTAAGAAAGAAGAATAAAAATAAGTTGTCGGATTTCTCAGACTCTCTCAGGTCAGTGAGAGAAACCGAATCCTGCAAGGCTGGATGATGAGCTGGAGTGGGCGGGGCTTGGCAGGCAGCTGCTTTGTTGTGACATCACAAAGTCACAGAGGTCCGTTTTAATGCTCTGTTTCTGTGGACTCAAATTCTTTCACATAATTAACAGAAAAAGAAGCTAATCTGCTGTATCGTTTAAAAAGACACAGGCATCTAAGTTTAGACTTGATGAGCCCTCTGAAAACTTGAGAGTGTTGAGTTGAAAACCATTAACACTGTTGATTTTAGTTTTTAATCAATTTCATTTAATTAAAGGAAGTGGCTGGGGAAGCACCGGCTGATAGCGAGGTTAAATTGCTCAATATATAATTGATTGGAAAACACAAGGGTTTCTCGTCTTTATAAAAGCAGATAAATATGAAATAAAGTGGGAGGTTGTTTTTTCCTGGTTCTTTTGCTTACAGGCAGCATGAAGCGTCTCCACACTCATCAGGACCATCATCGTTGTCTTTATCCGTCTACACATCTCCCTGGCATTGTATAAAGTCCTAATAAATTGGCAATAAAAGGCTTACAAGCCCCGGAGCTTATCACATATCTCAGATTTGCCCCGCGTTGAAATGGCTCGGTGTCAAGACGTTCTTAACGCCGTGCCTCTGAGCCCCCTGCTTATATATGTGTATGTGTGTGTGTGTGTGTGTGTGTGTGTGTGTGTGTGTGTGTGTGTGCGTGTTATTTCAGCTGATAGTAATAGCCCAGCCTTAAAAAGTTGTCCAGGTCATTTTGATAACTCATTCCTCTCTCTCTCTGCTACACACAAATATACACACAGTAACTCTACTCTCAAATTCCTAGCAGCCGTGCAGAGCGGCATAATCAGTTTTGCAAGAAATACACAGCAGGAGAAGAAACAGAAATAGATTTTTAATGGTACACAGTGAGCAGAGTCTGGAGCCGCTAACAACCAGTAACGTCATAAAACATTACAGGCCGTCGTAGGCAGCTACACAACTCACCTCTGACTATTTCACACTCGTATCTCTCAGGTTTACTTCCACGGAAGACCAGCTGAGCTGATGAACTCTGTATAGCTGTCATTTACGCTCCGCAGATACAGACGGCAGAAAAGTTCTGCTCCTCCAAAAGTTTATGGATGCAGACGAAAAGCGGGACAGCGACACAGGAAACTGTTAATGCAGCATCGCCAATAGTTCAAGTGACACGCAGCCACTCTGCTTTCAGATTCATAGTGCATTTTAGCGCTGTGTTTAAAAGAAAGCAGCACAAATGGTTCCACTTACAATATGCTTATATCACATTACACTTTCCATAAGCCTGGTTGTCATTTCTGGATGATGCTGAATTGCAAGATGATTATTTTATGACACAAGACTTAAATCTTGTCCATCAAGAGTAAACTCCTACATGTAATGCTTCGTTTGATATCATTATGTACAGATGAAACACTCTGGTCTCTGGACACGGCACAGGACAGGAAGATGGCAGATCTCACTGAGCAGTAAGTGAAGTTTTAACAAGTAGTCTTTTTCTTTTCCTTTCTTTTTTTTAAGACCTCTGAAGTAACAAGAGGCCTTGTGTCGCCTGCGGTCTCATTTCCTCTTGCACACAAGAGATCATCAAAGTACCCATTAGCAGGAGCAAGCCCAGCCAGCTCACTGAGCAACAGTGTCAGCTTAGCGTCTTTTAATGTCACAGAGGACGACGTCGACTTAGAAATCAGCCAAATGCAAAACGACCGGTGGCAAAACAACCCAAATTCTTAGAGAATAGCTCACGTTTGAACTGCAAAAATCCACAATCCAGCACTCAGCGGGTGCTCAATCAGCGTGGCCTGGAGCTGGAATCAAACACCCATAACTTCTCTGTCTGTGGATGCTGAATTTGAGATCCATTGCTCCTGCTTGAAATTCAGCTTTTTCATCCATCATGGCTTCATTTGGGATTTTCCCCATGACTTCCAAATGCATCATAAGAGCAGAGAATTGTCTGTCAGGCACACTCAGCAGTCAGAGCTGAATGCAGGAGCCCATCTTTCCATTAGGAAAAGAACATTTCCATTGTTCTTTTAAGGATAGACCTCGGCACAACATAAACACAAACACACGGACACACATATACACAAAAACTGATGTTTTTCTCCTCAGCGTTCGATTGTTTTTGATGCAGCGTTAAAAACAACAACAAAAACAAAACAAAACATTGTATTCAATCAGAATTACTTTGATTTTCTGTCGCAAAAAAGCGGCTGCATTCCCTCAGCAGCTTTCGTGATTCAGCCAGTCTTATTAGCTGTTGTGTGTGTAGAGTGTGTGTGCATGCATTGTGGTGGACGGTGTGAGTCAGCATTGTTCCCTGCTGTCTCATTGGAAGCAGAAAAGGGAAGACTGCAAGCAATAACACACAGACACACACTCACAAAGGTAGGTGCATGCATACAAATAGAAGGAGGAAAGGACATCTGCAGACTCACACATGTGTATGATAGAAGAGGCACACATACACACACACGCACAGGGCAGGGGAAGTGTGTGTCTGTCTGGGTGTGCGTTAAGTGACTCATCTCATCAGTATCTTGCTAATGTGCAGACAGACGGCAGAGCCATCTGCTCACGATGCAACCGCACACACCAGCAACTTTTTTCAGGCGACGTCCCTCAGCAACATTGCTCTCAGCGAGCGCTCTGATTGGCTGACAGCAGCTCTGACTGAAATGAGTAAGGAAACACTGATTTCTGTTCTCTGATATTTTTTAGCAACAGACCCAATTCCCTGTGAGCTGGGATTGGCTCCTGCTCGCCCCATGACCCAGAAATGCATAAGCGGTAGAAGAAGAATGAATGAATGCAATAATTAAGGCTAACTGACTAGTTTGATATCAGCTCATTGTGTTTGTTCTGCAAGGGGCTAAATGAACATTATTTTATGTACTGCACAGCCAAACTGGACTAATCAGGTGATACCTCGCAGATAAGCAAGTCAATAACTTCCCATTATTTTCTATTATTTTTAAGAACATTGTCCATCAGGTGTGCTTGCTCCTCTGAATGATCATTGAAGCTGTGAAAATGTTTATTTAGCCAATAAGTCAACCAGAAATTTGTAAGATTTTGCTATAAATTGCTCTAAACTACATAATAAAGAGAGGAAAACAAATCATAATTGAATAACAAAAATGAGCAAACAGCATCATCATTGACCCAGCACCGTGCCCTCTGGATATCCCAGCATGCATCTGTCAGTCAATACAGAGGGATTAGAGTCAGTCCTTGTTTGGGTGAAGTGGGAGATTTGCAGTGTTATTAGGAGGAGGAGAAAAAAGGGGACGGAAATGGCTTTTCAGGGTGTATGAGTGTGTGTCTAAATGGTGGGGGGGGGGGGGGGGGGGCATTTGGCACCAGAGGTCACCCCAAGAGACTAGAAGAGCTCAGATTACTCTGAGTGGCACAACGTGGTCATTCATGGGTGACTGGGTGAATTAGGCCTGCAGAAACAACATAGCTGACGTATTAAACTCCTCCACGACGAGTTCAGTGAATTTGATGGTGAAACGTCAGCTGAAAGACAGTCAGATATTTCAACAACTTGAGAAACGAGGAAGAGGAATTCTATGAAACCTAAACTGGATAAAGGTTCACGTTGCAACACAGCTGTTTTAACGTGGCGGGGTTTCTAGGCTTAAGACGTGATGGGCCATTATATATCGATACCACGGAATCGATACGCCCATCACTGCGCTTCATGCAGTCACGTCCTGCAGAGTTTGCATCACAGTGACGGCACACCTTGACTATCCCATTTCACAAAAGGCGTCCTCTTTAGTCTGCACAAAAAAGGAAGTCAAAGGACGGCAGTTGGTGCAAGCTAAGGCAGATGACAGTTAATGGCTCAAATGTTAAAAAAGAAGTTAGAGCCACATTTGGGATGCACAGAGGGAGGCGGGAGCAGCTGGTGATGCAAAGTGAGAGTCCTCCCTGAGACAGACAGTTTCGTTTTGATTCAGACTTTGTGGTCGAGTCAATGCAGAACCACAACTTCCTCTGGAGGATGCAGCCGAATATATACAGTGAATATAAACCTACAGCACAACTTGTAGACTCTGTTTTGGCAATGACAGTTACCAAGCAGGATTTGATCCTCATGTATTACACACAGGTAGGCTTTATCTAACGAGGACATTTGTTTTGGGGTTTTATTTTAGCTCTGGATATCCCTATAAATCCAACGATGAAAAAAAAAAAAAAAAGAACAACTCTGCAGTGACTTAATTACAGAGAAAGTCCACCGAAGTGTCAGGAACAAAAGGTATTTTCTGCTGTCAAAGGCCGACCTGGGATATTTTTTCCAGGCCGTGGGATGTAAATACAAATACACACACACATAATTAGCAAAGCTATGGAAACACACAGCGAAAAGTCTCCAATTGCCACTTCACACACACACGCTGTCGACAAACAGCAGTAATCTGACAGCGAACCTGGAATTCCCACCACTGGCCCGACGCCAACACAAAGGTTCAACTCTCTCTCACACACACACACACAGTTTCCTGAGGACATCTCAGCCAGCTAAAGCAGATATGTCTATTGTTTGACTGCCAATTATCAGGATATAAAAAGAATCCGAGGCAGTGCAGGTAATCATCTGTTTTCTTCTGTTTTAACAAATCCGTGTACCCAGGTGTGAAAAACATCAGCTCAGATTTGTGGATTTGTTTGTCTGGAGCTTTGTCGAGCAACATTAAACATCTCAAGGAAACAATAACTTTTCATTTTCAGCTGAAAATTAAACAAGACCCTTAAAAGCTTTAAAATGTAAAAGTTTTAAAAGTGATTCCTTCCAGTCCTCTCTTTTTTTGGAATATTTGTGTATGCATTTGACTTCCTCATTTCAATAAGCGCAACATAAAAGCGTCTACGGCTTTGAGCGAAAAGGAAACAACACACAGAGATCCACCGCTCATCGTTCCAGCTGCCACTTTGGCCATCCGCATATCGGACAAAACGACACGGGATGTCCAAGCGTCACCAGTGAGAGAGGATGACCAGAATCCAGGAAACATCAGCACAACTGCACAACATCAGATCTCGAACAAACACCATTTTCATTTAAAACAGCTGAAAGTGTTAACAAAAAAAAAACAAAAAACATTATACTACCATAAAATAAAGGCAAACCACAGGACATTAAAAATAGATTAAACCCAGATAGATGATAAAATATGGAAATTATTCTTTGATCTGAAAAGCCCAGTTAGAAAAAAAAGATTAATCATAAAATCAATCTTCGAATAAACTGACCAAACAGCGTGATCATCAGACATCCTGATGGATTTTCGAAGAATGCTAAAGAAATGACTAAATAAAACTTTCTACAAAAACTACTCAACTATAGACAAAGAAGGTTTAACTCAAACTTAGTGGGAAGCTGTTACATTAGAATGAATAGGTTGTATATTTGTAAATGTTGTCTGAGCTAGGAAGGAGGAGAGGAAGGTAGGATGGAAGGGAAGGACACTAGGCGTGAGGAAACATGACGGAGGAATCTAAAGATGCAGGCTGAGAATGACAACAGTAAGAAGGAAGGAGGGAAATAATAGGACAGATGAATCAGGAGACAACGGGCTACAAAAAACACAACTAAGTGAGGAGGAAAGGACTCGACAATCACACACACTGCTGTCATACAAACTCTCGTGCGCGCACTTCGCCATGTGCATGAACCTCCTTCGCCCAAACACATCTGGGCAACCTGTGAGCAAGCATCTCTCCAGTGCAGATGAAGGATGGATACATACACAGAGTGACCAGGCAACAAAGGAGCAGGTAAACGGCTGACACACACACACACACACACACACACACACACACACACAAACACACAGTTCACACTCTTACATTGTGAAACCACACAGTGACATTTCTTGGGTTTACTACACCACGTTGGCTGCTTCTCTCGCCTCCTGAATCTCCTTGGAGACAGTATTGCAGAGCTGGTCCCCCCTCACCAAACACACAAACACACACAAACATGCACGCACGCACGCACACACACACACACTACTAATTAACCCCCCTCCTCCTCATTCAAATCTCCAAATCATCTCTATTTCAACAGCCAAAGTGAAGAAGAAGAAGAAGGAGGAGGACGACAACGACACTGGCCGATTGTGTTGTCCTCAACTGACCCACTGTGAACACACACACACACACACACACACACACATTCACGCTTTGGGCACCCACAATGGGACTCAACTTGTTTAAGGGGGGCAGAGAGAGAGAGAGAGAGGTGGTTTGCATTCAAATGCAGTGAAATAGAGTTTCGCAACTGCTGCTCTGTGAAGAAGAAAGACGCGGAGAGGAAGCTCACGTTTGTGCATCAACATCAACTTTGCTCTGCGACTCCTCCGCCGCTTGTTTCACCTCTTCCTTCTACCTTTCCTCCGACGTTTCCTTTCAGCCCCTCCTCCCTCTGCCCTTTACCTCTGACCTCCGTAACCTTCCGGCACTCTCATCTCCTTCCCCCTCCTTCTCTCCCCTTTACTCCCATTTCCTCCTCTTTAGTCACACTATCTCCTCCTCTCCTCCTCCTTCCAGCCGTCCATATCAGCTGATAATGCTGCAGTCGTGAAGGTCACCCGGCTCCGGGCTGAAGGACGAACTGTGGCGGTGGATGCAGCACGCCGTTATGCAGTACAACATGTGAGAGAGTGTAGCATGGAAACAGTGCAGCTATAAATATAGTGCGCAGCCGGCTCTGTGAATCCTGCCTTCCCTCTGCTCTCTGTAGTGCTGCCCGCAGTACCTGTGAGTGTACAACTATCAGAGCGAAGAAACAAAACTGCACAAGATATGTCAGGGAATTATTGAATTCAGCTCCGAGCTTCACAACCTCTGCTCCCTCCATCTCTTCTTTATTTATAGCCCTGGCGTCCGCAGCTAGCAATCCACATCGGGGTTCCACCTTTTTGGGTTTTCAGAGGCCCGACCTCGAAACCAGCTCTGAAGTGACACATAGCTGATGTATTGAATCAGGATTTTTGCTAAATTCTTGATTAAAAAAAGAAAAAAAAATGTAGCAAAGGAAACTCGTCCATAAAATGATTGCAGTAAAAAATAAAACTACCAAAACATTCATCTGGATTAAATTCCAGCGACAGGTAACATTTGTCACAGGATTCAAAATGTAAAACCAAATTGAAACTGCAGTCAAATTTGTATTCATTAGTCTTTCGTGAAAGATGTGAGGATCATTTATCTCTCTCTTGGTTGGTGCCAATTTTCCCACACCATCTGACAAGATTTCTGGATGTTAATTCAGAATTATTCAAACACTTGCTTGTCAACACCGTTCGCAGTCATTACGGGGCAGAGTTGGTTTGGTTTGACCGATTTTCAGGCCAAATATTCAGTTGTGAGTCTGGGAACAATTCTTAAAGCACACGCAGGCACTCATGGGCCATCAAACAGTAAAATCTCACTGTAATTAAATTAATTTGTTTTTAATGGGTTTATTAAATAAAGAATTTTATGGGTTCTCGCTTAAAGCATTGCATTTTCACTCACTTTCATCGTTCTGTCTGAATCCTTTTCACGACAACATATCCGTTCACGTTCAGATTTGGTTTGCTTTGCTTGTTTTGAGACATTGTGCCCCGCAGTTATTTTTATCATCAGTGTTTCCTCACTTCAATAGAGCTATTCATGGACGGTCGGTCAGGCAAGTTCTAGAATAAAAATTATTTGCATCATTATCACATTTGAGGCAAACTGTTTGCGTTTGGGGGGACAGCTGGGGGAAGTTGGGTTGCTTTAGTTTTGATTTTATTCCCTGATAACAGAGCTTCTGCCTGTGCTGGTGTGAAAACATCAGTCACAATGTGTTATGACTGAATCCCACTGATGCGTCTTATAAAACCTGATTTGGTTCGACTCGTCCAGGACGCCGAGGTTGTTTTCGGTCAGTCCAAACATGCAGCTATTTAAGTCCAAATCGGGTGCGCATCCAGTGCATCACAGCCTTTATCCAAAGCCATTTTCACAGAGGCTCTATTTTTTACCAAGGTCTGATTGCTAAGAAAGTGTTTCTCCTCCCCAGGGCTCAGAACGCTGTGCTTGGCCCAGATAGTCACAAGGCTAAGCCACAGTAACAGCCCAGTGAGGCGCTATGATACCAGCAATATCAATACTATACGGACATGTAAATTGCAGCAAATGCAGCAAATTATGTGACAGCAAAATTCTGTTTTGAGGATCTTCTTATGCTTGTGGAGAAAATGCTTAAAGCAGGAAAAGAGAAAGACGTATTTATGTGACAGAATGACAGTAAACCAGTCCTTCAAAACAGCTGTCAAGATATTTGTAACTTTGTGATGTCACAACAAGGTTGTCACCTCCACGCCGACAGAGAACCCACAACCTAGAATGTCAGATCCTCTCTTCTGATTGGCTGAGTTCAGAGCTAACCACCAGGCCACCGTGCAGCCCACGTCAAACTCTTTTCAAATCAATTCAAAAACCAGAGCCAACGAAATTACACACCCATGACAGAGAATCAAAATAGCCTCATTCGAGTGTCTGATGCCAAATGTTGCATCTGAATATCAGCTGAAGGTGGAATTAAACTAATCCAATTATATAAATGTGTTCATTTATACAGAAAACACAGCATAATGACTGGACAGAACCTAAACTAGAAGGAGGAGAGAATTAAATGGACTGTGACTCTAAATGACGACAATATTCTCCTTTCAGATCCAGTTTCAGCCCAGCCGGCTTTAATCCCACATTTAGCTGCTGTTTTTATGCTGTTTTTATGAGAGCAGCAGAGGAACGATCTTCAGCTTCAGAAATCAACAATGACATTAAGACGCCCGAGGCTTTAAAATATCCTGACAGCTTCAAAAACATTTTTCTAGCAGGCTTTTAAAAAAAAAAAAAAAAAAAAAAAAAAAGAAGACGACAAAATCATTATAATAAAATCACCTTCCGACGTCCCCAAAATAATCCAACCGTCTCAATAATCCACGCCGTCTCAGCCAATCAGAGGTGCTGCTGCAGTGGTGATGAGCAGCGAGTCAAACAAACAGGTGAAACAACTCTGTACGGGTTAAAAACACCTTTAATGAGGCGCACACACACACACACACGGTTTTTTTAACTACGTCTACACACACCGAGTACTGAGCCGGTTATTTCAGTCATGCACACAAACACGCAGGGCTATAAATATGTTCGGCATGTGTGATTTCATGTTTTATAAGTGCTGGTGTGTGTCAGCAGATGCAGTTTTGCGGTCCATCGTATCCATCTCTGTCAGGACAACCATGTGCTGAGCCAAGTTCGCACGACAAGTGGAGGAAGTCACGCAAGATGAGAATGAGCAAGCATACCTTTGACCTCTTTTAAGGCTTCTTAGAGTGAGAGCAAGGTGACTAAAATCACACACACATATATATATATATATATATATATATATATATATAAATAAACACACACACAGACGTGTGCGCCTTGCTAAAGGGCACATCAGTAACACTTAATGACAGACAGTCCGCAGCTCCGGCCCACTCGGATGGAGATGACTGAGATGACTGCGATAGCTCCGACTGTTATTTTAGAAGGCAGGCCCAGCGAACGTTTTCAGCCAGGGCCGTGTTCCCGGGCTACCACACTTCAAAAAACAATCACCGCAAAGCAGATTAAGAATGACTTTCAAAAAGGGAGACCTGCAGAGAACAACCTGCATTGAGACAGACAGACAAGTTGTCAAAACTACATCAGAACGCCGTCCGCTGCAAAGGTTAGGAAGATTACAAAAAAGGTTTTATCGACAAACTCCAACAGAGATTCTGGGGAATGGCAGAGACGACAACGAAAAAATGGCCCAACCTGAAAAAGAACTAACCAACAGTAGAAAGACTACAAAATAAAATCATTCATCTCCCTCAGTGTCGTCATATGAAGTGGACGCACAATTTCAGCTCTGCATACGTTCACATCCCTTAAATGTGGGAATAGATTAGACTTTTGTCGTCGATCGATTCTCGAGCAACGAGCAGCTGTTGTGTTACAACTCTGGTTTGTAGCGCAGACGTCGGGTTGCGTGAGGTCACACTCGCACGTCTGTCCGAGCAGAGATAGGTGACGCAGACCAGTGTTGGACTGAGCTTGACGTTTCACGCTACAGATTCCCTCTGCGTACAACAGCATGTGTGTCGAAAACTCATACACACAACCCGTAGCTGCCAGCGAGCGCACAAAGACGAACAGGCCGACAGCAGGCGGCGTATCAGTTGCTGCTATCATCAAGGAGCCGACCTCCCACCTCTGCTCGGATGATAACTGCTCCCCCCACACACACACAAACACAAAAACCTGTCTCAAGTGAACAATCTGCTCCACTAGCAACCTGTCCAAGCTTCGCCACACAGAAACACACAAGGACACACACACAAACCAATCCCTTGGCATGCGCAGAGGTAGGTGACACACACACACACACACACACACACACACACACACACACACACACTGTCACCATGCACACAATTATTTCTGCATGCGCACCCACACAAAGACCTTGTCATACAATCCCTCAGATACACACACACACACACAGGCAGCGGAGGGTGGCCAGTCCAATCAGTGACTCCGTCCTTGAGCAGAATGAGGGATGCCGGGGTGACACATCATTCCAGAGGCCACACACAGACACACACATTGCGATAAGAGACAAACCTGCTCAGGCCCATACATTAAACGCACACAGACACACAACGTTTTGTGAGAATCTGACCATTTCTGTTCAGCACAGACACGACAGATAAAACGTCCTCTGTCTCCTTATTATTCTCCACCAATTTGCTGACATTTTGGCTGCCATTTTGTAGCCTTTCCCCCTTTTCTCTTCCAATTTCCCTTCTTTTCGCCGTCTCCATCTTTCACACACTCAGGTTTAAATTAAACTGAAGAGTCAGTTCATCATCTCTCTTGATCCTCCACCTACCTCACTCCTCTCTCTGCCCTTTTCAACTATATATTTTTTACCGCTCTGTAACTTTGTCTCCTTCTCTGCACTTAGTTTTAATTTCTTTTCTGTCTCCTTCCTTCATGTTTTATTGCTTTTTTTTTTTTTTTGTGTGTGTGTGTTTGACGGAAGGGTAATTTTAATTTCCATGTCTTTTTTTTTTTTTTTTCCTCCAGGTAATTGGCCTTAAATTAGACTCACACTTCCTGCGGCAGATTCCTGAAGGAAGAAAACTCGCCCACCAGCGTTTCTCCGGTCAACCTGCTGAGGACCAGACGTTAGCAGACTAGGCTGCTTAACCAAATGTGAGGAGATAACCGGGGCTTAGTGGCTTAACCCTCACAGAATTAGTCCAGTACAACCAGTCGCACTGCTGCAGAAGTCCCAACACAACAGAGCACTCGGTTTCAATCCAACTTCTGAAATGTCACTGAACACTGCTGACTTATCCTGGGGACATTTCAGCAGAATACAGATACTTCCTAGAATCAAATGAGTGACTTTTCAGTTATTGAATAATGACATAAAAAAAAAATTTAAAAAGGGAGGGGTGGGGAGGGTGATTTTGATATATTCACTCTAATTCAGATGGTAAAGAAAGGGTAAAAATGTTTTAATCGGCATTGATGAGATTAAAAACCTTGTTTCAAGGGGGGAGACCATGAAGAGAGTAAAAGGAGTTTGATGTATGTGTACCTGCTCCATATGTAAAGGCCCTATATAGATAAATCTGATTTGATTTGAATTCAGTGTTATTCTCTGAGGCAGCTGACATGAACATGAACGTAGATTTTTATTATTATTGTCCAGTACAGTCTGAAGTTAGACCTCCATGCAGTCTTTGATTCTAAACCAGGTCAGCGCTCTGAGTATCAATGAGTCTCAGCCCACTGCGAAATGCTCACTGGGTTTATTCAGAGGCTGAGCCGTCAGACATCTGTAACTTTGTGATGTCACAAAGACGTGCTCGCCAGGAATGTGCTGCATTTTTAATCGTGTCACCCCCCCCCCCCAAAAAAAAAAAAACGGTTGGCCAATCGGTGAGCTGGCGACCTGGGCTTCTATTCAATAGAAACTGTTTAAATAAGACATTGGAGAAGTGTGAAACACGATTCTTTAAATTAGGTCCGGATAATTTTTGATTATTGAATCAAAAGAGGAAACTGAAGAGAAACTCAGATAGCAAATGGTCGCTCTGTTTTGGCAGCTTGTGTTTCCTGTTTCTGTGCAAAAACAGAATAGAAATAATGTGGTTTTTTTTACCCAAATGTGTTCCCATCGGTGATTCTATGTTTTGAAAGTTTTCCTGCTATCGTCTGCAAAGTATGAAAGAACTTTTAAAGCTGCAGCAACAAAAAAGCTCCATTCCACCAATCTCACAGATGGTTCGATGGTTGAAATTTGCCCCAAAACACAAAAGTCTGCCTGAACGCACAGATTTTTAATGCACACACACAAACAGTCGCACTAATAAAAGCAGACTTGAAATGTGCCTGGCCACACAAAAGTCTGAAAACAACTTACAGAAGCAATAAATCACATGCTGACATCAGAAAACAGCAGGATGGGAGAGGAGAGGAATCATAACACTCAAAGAACAGACTTAGGACAGAGGAGGAGAAATGAGGAGGAGAGGTAGATGAGACGAGTCAGAGGAAGTAAGGGAAGGAAACGAGGAGGCAGAAACATCAACAGTAAAAACGATGAATCAACGGAGAGGATTTGGGAGAATTTGGCTCCACAAACTGCTGGAGAGAGAGATTATCTCTTTGACACACATGCACGCACAAACAAAAAAAGAAACACACTTGACACGCACATACACAAAACAGACACACACACACACACAAACAAACAAAAACCCACACTTAATACAGCAACACCCAGAGTTTCAACAATCAAGAGTGCATGAGACATGTGAGCTTACTTTGTGTGTCTGTGCGTGTGCGTGTGTGTGTGTGTGTGTGTGTGGCCTCTGGACTGCAACACATGTGACAAAGACACTCATGCAGCAGCAGAGCCATATTAGGTAGAAAAAAGAGAGAGAGAAAGAAAGAGAGAGAGACATGGACTTTGTACCAAAACCTTTGACCTCCTGGTTTATCTCTAAATACAGTTCTGTAGAAAGAAAGTGAACCTGCTTCTGAGACTAAACAAATGTGTGTGTGTATGTGTGTGCGTGTGCATTTGTGTCTGCGTGTGTGTGTTGCTGCAGCTGTGGCAAGGACAAAAGCCAGTGTGTGTCTATGTGCGTTCATCATCAGACATGTAGTCGCACAGGCTTTGAACTTCCCAGCTGTCCCATCAAAAGATCTGCTTCCTCACACACCATTCACTTATTTTATCCATTATGTACTGGCTGCTCTGCAACAGCACTGAAAACCACAAACACACACATGCTAAATGCTGCGTGAACGTGAACACACATCTAGACACAATGTGCTCTTTTAATTTCAAATTATAGCTGATTTGTCGTTTCTCACACACAGACACATTCAAAGCCATTCATCTTTGTTCTGCATCTGGTCATTTCACGTTTTTAATGGCTCTGCACCGATCATTTTAGAAATAAAGCCAAGTCTGTCGGAAATCTTTTACCTGATAACGGTCTTCACTCACACAGACACACACCTATGGACAGGGAAGGACAGTAAAGTAAATTTACTTAAGTACAGTTTTTGAGTGTCTCTACTTTACTTGAGGTTTATTTTTGGGGGATGCTTTCACTTTCACTTCACTACATTTGAAGGAAAAATATTGTACTTTTTACTCCACATTTCTATTGATGCTCTCGTTGCTCGCTAATTTTGTTCTAGTCTAACATTTCTGCTCATTGTTTTTAATTATTGTTGTTTTTTTATAACAAACACACCTCTGTGTGTGTTCCAGGTAAGAATATGACCACGATGTATAATCCTCATCCTACCTGGATTATTCCTCCACAACGATCGGCTCATTCTACATTACACGTCGAGGCCGTATTTTTACCTGAACACACTTTAGCTTGTAGCCAGAGTTTGGATGTCTTCTGTGGACATCACTGACAACACGGTCCAACTCCTCATCAGTCACAGCTGAACACAGCTCTGTCTTTCTGCACACACACAGAAAAACCTTCCTTTCTGATGGAGCCACCAAACTCAGCTGTTTCTGTCACAGATAACGTTTTGTGTCGGGTTAGGCTAAGCTAGGCTAGGCTAGGCTAATGGACGTTAGCATTAGAGCTGGACAGTTAGCTTACGTTACAAGCTAACTGCTCTGTTTCTTACCTTGCTCTGCGTTTCTCGTCCCAGCTTCACCGTCATTAGAAAAAGTCTTAACCCTTTGTTTTCTTATTCTCTTTTCCTTTCTGGACACTGGTCTGATGCTGACCGGACCTTTTCCTACCGATCTTCAGACAACAGAAAACAGCCCGGCATAGCAACAGTAACCAAGAGGGGCGGGGCTTGTCGAAGGATCCGTGGACAAACCATTTGTTTGGGAAGGGGGGGGTGACAATTAGGAAGAAAACAATAATAACTTTATGTAATTCAAATATTACATAATCTTTTCCACAGATAGCCTTATTTTGAACCCCCCCCCCCCCCCCTTTACTGTGGGCCCGGGACAGCAGACCCGGTAATATGGAGTAATATTTGACGGGGAGTATCTGTACTTTGACTCAAGTATTGAAGTTGTGTACTCTGTCCACCTCTGCTTATGGATTAAACTCAGGTAGCTACTTAGCTCTGAAAATGCCACAGTAAATAAACAGAAAGACAGCTGATGTGAGACGTTGTGCGTCTGTGTGTGTGTCATAGTGTTGATACTGGCAAAACGACCTTCACGCTACTACCTCATTCTATACTATACCACCCTCATTCCCCTTTCTACTATACACACACATGCACACAAGAACCACACAAACACATTGTTTTTGTGCATTTGCGTGTCTGCCGTGTGTGTGTGTGTGTGTGTGTCTAAGCAACAGCAAAGGTAGAAAGGAAAATAAGGGCTGATATCTATTAAGACGACTTTTATCCGACCGGCAGCACTGCTACAACTGTTCAGTGTGTTCACACACAAACACACAAGCTAAAGGGACACAGACGCTGCCACTCTGAAAATTTGCAAATTTGTGGGTGTTTGAGGAGCTGTAAAGTGTGCAATTTTGTGTTTGTGTGTGTATGTGTGTGTGTAGGATGTTCTTATGCAAGTGTTAGTCATCTCAACAGTCTTGACATTTCTTTCCATACAAGAGGAAAGCGGCAGATCTGCTTCCAGTCAATCATCCACCGAGCGAGATTACCACATACAGTAATGAGGAGTTACTGCAGGAGCAGCACACAATCCTCCGTATGAGGACGGATAAAATATTTGTTTTGCCTCTTTCAGATATTCTGATAATTGCATGCTTGTGCACTTTGCTTCCTTCATTTAAGCAACTTTGTTCCATTGTTGGTTTTCCTTCACATTAAACTACGGAAGACACTGACACTGATCTCTTAACAGCCATGTCCGACTCCTTCAACGGATCCAGGCCTGGTGAGACAATGTAAAGTTTCATATCCCAAATTCTCTGTTGCTGTCTGAGGTCTGTTGGCTCACAGCCCGCCCTCACTGGTTTGATTTTCTCTGGTTTTTTTCTCTGCTTTGATAAAAACTAAGAAAAAGTGCATTGCTTTGGATTGCAAAACTGTTCCCAGTTCCTCTCCATCCTACTCATTGTCCTGTGACCTATCAGATTTCCAGTGTTGTGGTCAAAACCAGGAAGTGGTGAGGATCCCTTTCCAGTCATTTATCAGCTCTATCTATGAGAACACATATTTGTGGCTTTTATAAATCTAAAACCATCTAAATGTAGTTAGAAAATTTCCCAGTAAACTTTTCTGGCCTTATTTGAAATCTCCAGCTACTCTTCCTGGAGTCATTTCCCACATGAAGCAGCAGGAATTGAATTCAGTGGTCACAGAAACAATCAGCACTTCACTGCCGCTATTTGCGAGCTGAAGGCCTCCAAAATGGCTGCCAGAAGGAGCATTACATCACCTAAGAGCTCTCCATACTGCTGCCGTACACCTCTGCATGCTTAAATCCCTCAACCCAGACAGCGGGGATGCTAAACACAAGACTGGACCTGGAACACGGCATCCCCACACGCAACAACCTGCTGATGTGCCAGGACAGCTGAGAATCTGTATTGATGGTGCTCTCTTCCTGTTACGCTGGTGGCCACGATACAAGAGCGTGACCGGAGCGTTAGGACTCCCAGAAAGCTCCAGAAAGCTTTTCTCAGCTGGTTTCCAAGGCGTTCAGCTCCTCAATTCAGCTGCTGGCAACAGCACTAATGAAGTGGGGACCAAGGCTGCCATTCTAATGGGAGATGGATACACACACACACGCACATGCACACACACACACACACACACAGGGTTATTCAGTCTTCCTACTAGGCGGTCCACTACATTACCAGACAATATGGCTGTAACACCACCCAAACACACATAAAAGCCACAAAAGAGAGGAGGCAGACCCGCCTAGCTCTGACCTGAGTATCGAATAGCGTTACCCGGTGTTCCGACATGGCGCCAAGCTGCGATGAACGCTGGCTTCCAGCGAGTCTGAGCCGTGCCGGCACCAAACAGGATGGACGAGCTACAGAGGCTACACAGGACGTCCGTGTCGGGTGGTGCAGCTGCAGGATCTCCTCAGCGGCCTGCGTTTTAAGCCAGGACCGACCAGACGAAGAGTTAAATGGCCTGTTATTATTGAATGAAGTCTGATGTCCAATCGTGCACAAACCAGCGGCGTTAAAGCCTCATTGTTTGATTCCTTTCAGTCTTCAGAAGTGCGACTTGGTTAAGCCCCCCCCCGAAGGAGTAGCTGTGGTGGATAAATTCTACCCAACTTTATTTTTTCTATTTATAAAAAAATATATATTCATTTTTGACTTCATTTGACACGATTGCTTCGGCTGAATGAGCTCAATCTCTGAAAAAAACAAAATACGACACCCACAGTAGGTCAATGAAAGGTCCGAGATCTGTCTCGAGATCTATCCACCAAAGTAATGAGGCTCTTTTGGTCCGTCACTATCTCTCTCTCCAACCCTCCTCACTCGTCTCTCTCTTTTGTCCACTTCCTTGCTTCCTTCCTTCTTTCCTTCTTCCTTTTCAAATCGCCTGTAGAAGAATCGATAAGCTATCAGACCGTGAAGTCTCCCAGACTGTCTCTTTCTCTCTTTATTTCATGCTGTGTCAATTGACTATGAGTGCTGTTTGTTCTCTTCAACCTGTCAGTGTGTGTGTGTGTGTGTGTGTGTGTGTGTGTTTGAGCTGTCAACCCAAGCCCACATTTGATTGACAAAACATCCATCAGTCACCTACGGAAACTTGTGATTGTCACTGTTTGTGTGTGTGTGTGCGCTATCTCACATCAGACAGATCAAAACTGCTGGTAAAGCGACATTCAAGTAAAATGCAGGGAGAGAGAGAGAGAGAGACGCTGGCATCAACGGGTGAAAGTAAATCAAAGGCAAAGCAAAAGAGTTGAACACAATAAACGGAGAGAAGAAGAAGAGCGAGGAACAGACGTGGCCGGAGAGCGGCGGGGAGAGAGAGAGTGAATGAAAGGAAAGGAAAAGAGGGAAAGAGTTGAAACGAGGTCAGGCGCTGCTTAGAAAAGCACAGAGCCGAGCAGAGCTGAGGGAAAAGCATGAAGCATGAGAAAGACGCAGCAGAGGTGTGTGTGGGGCACAGGAACATGCTACACACAGACACACTACACGCACTGAAACGAGCGTCAGTCAACGCAGCAGACTGATCAGCTAAACGACTTCGCTTCATCATGATGACAACAAATCAGTGAAGATGTTTTATTGGCTTAGACGTTTTATTCGATACCTTTAAAGCATTTTTTTTGTTTTTTTTTGTATCACCCGCCATCTGCATTTGATGGATTTCTCGTTTATTGGAGTTTTATTCTGCAGCCAATGAAAATGTTTATTTAGATTTATTATATTTTGCTGCACTTAACCGATTGTGAAGTGTTGATATCCATGAGAAGATATATTTCTGGCTCTAAAAAAAGCCAATCAAAGGAGCCCCTGTTCTGATTGTGAATGTAAGCACTCCAGATCCAGCAGGGCTGGGTTCAGGTGGGCTGGACTTCAGGTATGACTGCCTCACAGAGTCCCAGGAGTCCTGATGGCTCATTTTAAGGCCCAGTTACTGATTATAGTTTGTGAGAAGTTCTCTGTGGACTGAGACCTTTGATACTTTCACTGCATTCATAAAGAACCCAGACATGGTTTATGGTCGAAGTCATCTTGTCCATAACACTTCTTCTACGTTCTTCTACGTTGGACCTTTAAAATCCCACAAATGAGCAGTTTTAACTTACCCTAACATGGCTTCTGCTTTGTGTTGCATTATAATCTCATCCCAACCAAAACTAAATCAATTTAAATTGTAAGATCTAGTGAAAGCAGGCGGTCCTGATCGAAGGTCCCTGACGTCTTAAAGCTGTTTCAGAGGCCTTTTCAGTGAAGTAAAAAATGAAGGGGGAAGTCTGTGTTAGCATTTATCTCATGTATCTAGATGACTGGGGTGTGGATGAGCACAAATCTCTGCTCAAGCAGCCTCCAAGCACAGCGGGAATCTTTGGTAAAGCCATCCCAGATGAATACCGAGCATCAATGCAGGGTAAACGGGTGAGGAAGAACTCCAACAGCGAGTTGACGACAAAACCTGCACAAGCTAATTCAGCCGGCATGTGATCAGACGCTCTCAACCGCTCAGCTGCTGAGACTCTCCAAACCAAACATAAATCCACGTAACCGCAAGAACACTTTGCTCTCTAAAGCAAAACACCTCTGTGTCACACTTCCAAGAGACGCCTGCAGACACACAGGTTTGAACACACACTCCCACAAACGCACAGTCACCGTCAAAGAATTCGTCTTATTGCATAATAGTAGAGAAATTTCCCCCCCGTTGCCAACAACCCGCCCGCCTCAGTGTGAAAAAGCCAAACAATGGAGCACATTTAGGGGAGGGAAACTACTACACACCAAAACATGGGTGTGCCAGGATTGTCTCTCTGCAAACAACAAGACACCACTCGCTCCTCAAGTGTCAGAGGGGACAGGATGTTCACTGTGTACAGACGCACGGACTGAGGCCGCGATTAAGGAACAATAAATGAGAGCTGACTTAAAATCCATTTCATTACTAACCCAAACCTGTCGCTCCCCAAAGGCAGGTCTCTGTGTGACTACAGAAATTAATTACTAGCTTATGATTAGGTTAAGCTGCAGTACAAAAACTAAAAAGATTAAAAATAAATAAATAAATAAATAAATAAATAAATAAAATAAAAAAGTAATAATAATGACACAATGACTGGCGGAACGTCACCGCTGCATTTTCATCACCAACCAAGATGGCTGCCGCTGTTTCTGAGATGGTTTTTAAACAGGGCAGCATACTTTCTCCCAAATAAATAGAAAGAGCATTTGCTCCATATAACAATAGAATATGAATAATATGAGTTGACTTTGGTTAGTTTCACAGGACCCAAGGAAGCAGGACTCCGCACTGCATGTGTGGTACAAATGCTCATGTAAGTGTGTGTAGCACTAAATCTGCATGTGCAAGCATTTCCTGTGTCCATGTGTGTCTGTGTGTAATGCCATATCGCCGTGGCACTGAACACTGTGGTCACGCAAGCCTGAGCAGCCTTTGAGAAGTAGGTCAATGAATGAGAGGGAGAGAGAGAGCGAGGGCAGGATGAATACAGAGAGAGAGAGAGAGAGAGAGAGAGAGAGAGGAAATCACGGTGGGAAGTAGCAGCGAAGAAGAAGAAATAAGAGCACACGCAAAGACCAGGAAGAGAAGAGACAATGGAAAGTTACTGAGCAGGATGCCCGTTTTACTGGGAACATGCATGCACACCCCGCCCTCGCCCAACGAGAGCTGGGATTGGCTCCAGCACCCCCGCGACCCGGAAACAGATAAGTGGTAGAAGACAAATGAATGAATGAATGAATGAGCGAGTGCACGCACACAGCACATACGGCAGGAGCGTTACTTCGTCCGACCGCGTTCGTATATGTATCCCAAAGGACGTTAATGGCCTCGCCCACCTCTCAGACTCTCCATGCGATATGCAGGTAGAAGCCTGCTGCTCGCTAACAACCCACAAGCATGACTCACACACCCAAACACAACACACACACACACACACACACACACACCTCTAAACTTTCCATATCGAAGCCCTGCAGAGCCAGCACCACCCTGAAGTGTTTATGGTTATGAATTATCAGTTGAATTACACCACATTACCAGGAGAATATATCCCAATAAAAAGGTTATTGCATCAAGGAATCCTACAGGGAGGTAATTGATCAACTTCTGACGACTTATTACATTAGTTGGCTGTTACTACGTTACAGCGGGGCTCGTAATTGGTCATGCCTTTTATTTTGGAAGTTGTATACAGAAATCAGCGGCGGTGTCTCCGGCCGCGACAATCTTAAGAGTAAATATGATCGAAGCAGAGGTCACACACAGGTCATCGGTGAGAGTGACGGGTGTAAATCTGCGGCAACACAAACGCACAAAAGACAAGTTCATAGACGCTGATGTGCTTTTATCTGAGGAGGCATCTAAAAATAAAATCTTTTAAAGTGGAGTAATGGTGGAGGAGGAATGTTCAGGGTGTGTTAATGCACCGAACAATGCCAGGTAATGTCGGCTTTTTTTTTTTTTTTTAGATATGTACATATTTGTGCACCTGGTTGCCACAGCTACATGCCATGCTGCCAGTTGTGTGTCTCCCCCGCCCCGATGCTCACTTTACACCAAGCCATGGAAATTTCCTTTAACCTTTTCTCTCATTTACACAATCGCCCTTGAGAGCTCAGAGAGACGCACATGTGGGCCTCACTGCCGTTGCGAGGACACAATAGGTTCCCGGAGTCACTAATCCCGATTGGAACTGCAACACAATAACCTGCTCTAACACTCCCACTAACTTAAACCTAACCTCCACCTGAGCCTGAACCGTCCGACACAACAACAGAGAGACACAAGCAAACGCAGACACACACACACACACACACACACACACACACACACACACACACACACACACTTCTACACCCCTCCATCACCATCATTACTCCTGTATCTACTATTGCTCCATATTCTTAAATACCACCATCTCCTCTACAACTATTATTCATTCAGCTGATCGTCCCGGGTGCCCCCCATCCTTCGTCCCATTACATCTGTTGTTGCTACGGTAACTACAGTAATAAGTCCACTCCCGTCGCTGCTTCACTCCTTCAACTCTGAACCGGTGTAATCCTGACCCGTGTGTCGTGGAGTTACAATCACATGCAATAATCCCACTGAACACTGGATTACTGGTGGGGGGGGGCAGCAGCACCCGCTTGGCATATACATTTTGTTCGGCAGAGCACCAAAGTGTAGTAAGCGCGTGCACGTTTGTGTGCGTTGGCCTCTCCGGGTCCTGCGAGCTATAGTGTCTGTGTTGGAGGAGGGATGATGTGTTTGTGCTTTTGGGTGCGTTCCCATCCACGGTCCAGACATCTTTACAACTCGATCTGTCTGTCGGCGGAGTTGGGCCAAGCCCCAGCTGAAACACTGGCAGCGCTCGTACGACTCTCATTCATCTCCAGTGTTTTATTACAGCTTCACACAGACTCCATGCTAGCATCAAAGTGCAGTTTCTGAACTGCTGTGGGCACTGAGCCCTATGTTTTTGTTTTTTTTACAATGTTTGACAAATTCATGTCACTCAAACCTTATTCTTCCTGATTTCATATAAAAGAAATTCAGTGGTTTTAAAGATAGAATCATAAACACCATAAAAGCTCAACTCTCATAAAAATCGGAGAGATGGGCTTGAAGTAAAATGTCAGAGAAAAAGCTTTAGTGGCAGTGCATTATATCAGCAGTAATAGAGTCGGCTAATTCCATTTTAAAAAGACAATCCCACTCGCTGCCTTTGTCTGTTAGACGCTTCAAATGCCGCTTCTTGTGCCAAAGTGGCGAGGTGGCTAACATCTGAGCGTGCGCAGCGCTGACATGTCGTCGCAGTATCAGCATCCCTCTCATCTTGTCAGATTTTTTAGAAACAGACACGGCCCCCGGTTCGTTCTTTCCGCTTTAAAATAAGACATTTCCCCGGTGGCTGCCCCAACGATAAATCAGGTAACGGAGGAGGGGAGCTTTAAAGAAATAGGGCAGCCAGCTAGCTGGGTCTGCTGGGTGACTGCTGACTTTGCCTGCAAAGCCCTGAGCTTCTGGGTGAGATTGGATTCCCGCTCCGTCACCCCCTTCCTATCTCCCTCCAGTGTGTGTGTCTGTGTGTGTGTAAGAAATGACAAATTGTCTCACGCTCATGTCGACACTATCAATATAGCAACAGGGAGCCTGTGATGAATACAAATTACCAGTAAAGGTTAGCTAAGGACACATGGAGAGGACACACACACAAGCAGGTATACACAACCAACAACATATGTGCTCAGTTAAAAGCAGGAGGAGGAATTCAGATGAGGGATGAATTGTAGCATGTGATATATACACATACACAAAATTGCCCACTCATCTTGTGTCTCCTCGGGTTACGGTGCGAGCACAGAAGAATAAATAACACAATGAAAACGCCAATTTATTGACCGTGAAAGTAAAATTGAAAACAATGCACACAACAAACACAGCTGATGTGTTGATTTTTTTTTTTTTTTTTAATCAAGCAAAGACAACCCCAGTGACAATATTGTTACACACAAACACACACAACCCAAACACAAGGGTAAACACAACATGAAGCGAACACCACCTGGCCACACAAACGATTAAACCCTGATCTGGGAGTAAGTTCCTGTGAGCACGGAATTAACCGAAAATACTGAAAGTATTAATCTAGATTTTGAGACATAAACACACAACCAGCAACAACACAACTTTGTAAAAATCTAATTAGTGTTGAAACTGATAATAATGTGCATTGATAGATAATGTTGTAATTAAATAGTTAATTAGTTTAAGATGGCTGTCAGAGTCTCCTGGACATCGTTTTGTCCAAACAACAATCCTATTCAGCCCAAAACAATGTGCGTGATGACACAATCATATAGTATCAGAGGACACTGGAAACAGAAAACAGGATTTGTTTGCTTGACAAAAATTAATCGTCAACATATCTGCAAATTCAATCTGTGACATTTGACAAATCAATGAACCAGTTTGTGAATTTGGCTCAGAATAAAACCAATGAGACGGGGTCTGGCCGTCTTTTGCCACTGCAGCGGTTGCAATTTATCACCGACTTCCACTCACCATCTGTGAGCTGAAAGGTTAAATGGTATGTAAATGATGATTTAACAATAAAAAGCCAGTCTGGCAAATCCTGCGTGGTCTACTGCATGTTTGAAGACGGCGTTAAGATGAGAACCATTAAAGGAAAATTTTTAAATTAAAAATAAAATAAAAACTGGGAGATGAGGTGATATCAGTGAATCACAGCGCTGACTGTAAAGTATATAATCTGTATTAAAACTGTAGCCTGGAGAGAGAAACAGCGAGATGGAGGAAAAATTTACATCTTCACATCCCACTCTGGTTTGAGTCACAGCCAGAAAGAGGACAACCTGGAACAGGCCGGCAAAAAACCGAATAGATTTTCATATAAATTAAGAAGGACAAAAAGGCAGCCGATGAATCTCTAATAAGATTCTCGCTCGCGTCTCTGTTGCCGTCTCCTCCTCGTCTCTCTCCCACCGACCCATCGATGTTCCCCATCAGCCTCTCTGTGTGAAGCACGCAACAAGGTCGTCGTGCGTGTTGGACACTTTGCACGGTTGACTGCTGCTCTGCTGCTCCACCTCAGGGGAAGAGGAGCTCTTTGGAAAAACCTGCAGCGTGCATGCATGCAAGCAAGCTAGGACTCCAGAGACCCAGCGTGACCTCTGACCCCTCCTGTTCCCATGTGGTGCCATCATTTCTTCCTCTTGCTCACTCAATCTTAAATTTAACTACCCAGGGTTAGCTTTGGTATGAGCCTGTATACTCCTACATCTGGGTAGATTCCCACGAATCGGTCCAGATATGGAAGCATCGTGCTGTACGTGGAGCAGACCTGGGCCACGGTACCAGCGTCAGAAGGAACAGGAGAGGCCATGTGCGTCTTGCTCTGTGGGATCCCCTCAGTACAGTCTATATTGGACTAAAGTTCAGGTGTTGCCTGATATCGTCCTGCAGGTTGAAGCCAATCAAACGAAGGAGTACTGTGTGGCTGCTCAGTGAACCTGGCCCAGTTTATCCTCATGTTGGAAACCATGCTGAAGGTTCTATGCTCTGCAGTTTAAGAAAGAAGAAATCATCACGACAGACACCGATGGATGGATGGATCATGATAACACAGTCAGCTGGTAGCGAGTGCTAAATGAAAACGGACGATATCTTCCTTCCCTCGCTCTGCACCGTGTGAGAATTAATCACATTAAATGACTATTTGGATGCATATCTCCACACACTCCGAATGAAATCAGCTCTGCCGAATCTGCATTAACAAGTTCCACTGCGAGGGGCCTCTAATTACACCTGACAGAAATCAACAGATGACAAGACTGCATGACACCGTAATGGACTCCAAACATGCAGGCATCATGGATGGAAACTTTATTTATAAATCAGATTAAGACATTTTCCACAACATGGAGTTGCAGGGTTGCTCAAATTTAGAACAGCTGAAAACGGTATTATGAAACGACTGCTGTGTTTAAGTGTTAATCTCTCTCAGGAGATAAATCTGAGGTGTTAGGAACCAAAAGTTTGACATCACCTCTCTCTGGAGCTGTACAAACAACAAATTGATGAGCTAATCGTGTGTGAGACTCCGATCATTCAGGAAACAGTCCGCTAATCAGAAGAGGGGATCAGATCCAAATTTAACAGATTTCACGGTAGGGTTCAGTGGTGGGCGTGTCTTCGTTGTGACATCACAAGGTTATGGAAGTCCCAACGGCTGGTTTTAACGCTCACTTTCTGAATGCAGTAATATTATAGAACCTAGACCTGACCCTGGATAAATGGATGAAGATGGACCTGATTTACAATCAAAGACCACATGGAGGTCTACCTTGACGACACCATACTATGGACCTTATATGGGAGCAAAAACAACCTCAGATTCCTCAACAGTGGGGCGGGATATTTGTGATCTCTGCTCTGTGTTAGAAATGGTATTCAGTACAGCATTGTGTAGATCTACTGTGCGTGTCTGTGTGTGTGTTAGCTTTATCCTGCAATGCCAAGCAGGCCTGAGTGAGCAGCTGATGAATCACCAAGCAATTAATTATTGAGAGACCCCTCACCTGCCTCTGCTAGCATGCTAGCTCGCCACAGCCTCCACCAACATGTGATACTCACAGAAACACACAAACACACACACAGTTTATGACACACACACACAAACACATACAGGCCTGTGGTGAGGTCGGCATCTAAGCCGGATGCCTGATGAATCTCAGAGGGATTTGGGAGGAAGCAGCCATATTCCCATCGCCCACTCGCACGATGAGGACCAACCACACATAAACACGCACTGTGTGGTTAATGACACTTTCACACACACACACACACACACACATCCACGAGGTACATTGGTGTGCAACAGCACAGCTACCACCAGCGAAGGGTGAGGACACATTACCGACACCGGCGTCATTTCTTTGGATGTAACAATTGAAATTGTTCTCGGCTCAGAGGAAACGCACATGAACATCAAACACAGCTGCTGAGTGCATCTCCAAAATAATCCTTCCCACGCCTTCCTATCCTCTTAACATTGTAGTTTGGCGTCTGTTGACACAATGCCTTGACCCTCTGACCTTTGACCTGGTCACTGTCAGTCACTGTGATTCACTCAACGGCATCGGCTCCCTCCTGGAAATATAAAACAGACTGTAATCTTAAAAAGAAGAAAAAATGCAAATGTAGCCTCGGCTTAAAATGCGCATCCTCGTGCACACACTCACCTATAAATGTGAGCTCAAATGCGTGCATGCATGTACGTGTCCCACACATAGTGACAGAAGGGACAGGTGAGTCACTGTAGGGCTGCAAGGCGAAAACAATGCAGTGCAGCACTGCACATCACGACTCAGATGGAGAAGAAGCACACGGAGAGATGATGACATAAAAACAGGAAATAAGACAAACAGACCTATCAAAGAGCAGAACAGAGGGGAGTCATGAAAAAAAAAAAAAAAAAAAAAAACTTAACGTGCAAGGCTTTCTGTCCATCTGTCCCAGTCACCACCAATAACACCTGTATCCATCACTCCTGGGTGGAACTTCAAAGCCTTGTTATTTATACACCTGTCTGTCTGGCTGCGACCGAACTGTCTGGATCCCTCACTCTCCTGTCACGGCCCAATTTAAATCAGATTTACTCGTCCGCATCAAGGAAGTGATGTGCCTAACCGCTTGTAGACCGAGTGTAAATGCATTATGAGGGTGATTTATGCTCCGGTGTTACTGTTAGTAAAGCAGCAATCTAACAGCCAAGATGATCCACATTCCTGTTTCTCTGCTTTATTCTAAGCATCAGGTCGTAGCACCAAATTTAAAAGACTAGTCCACCGTTATGTCCCACAGATCAAAAGCAAATGGAGCTATGACTTTTTTTGTTGAAGTCAGTGATAATCTGTGAGCCTGCTCGTGCTAAACTCGTAGCTGTTTCCTTTTCTGGCATTATCACAAGCAAACTGGCAAAACAAAGACTTAATGTTCTTTCGTCAGCTCTCACAAAATTGCTCATCTTCTGATTGCATCACTGTGTTTCGAAAAAGCCCATCAGCCAGCCGAAGAGAGCAGAAAACAGAAAATTTAGCACAAGCTGTGACATTAAGGGCCCACGACGATGCTTGTTTTATTATTCAGTGACGAGGAAACTAAAAACTTTGAGACCGAGACAGGTTCATGCCGGTGACGTCAGCAAAATGAAACCTTAAAAGCTAAATTCAGACAAACGCAGTCAGTGGGGGACCGGGCTGCTTCCAATCCAAAATTGGATGCAATCACCTGATAGCCGGTGACGAGGGCCGACTGCCTACACGTCTGCAAACACACACCAACACACACACAGCGTGGTGGTTATAGGATAAAGTGCTGACTGACAGTCTGAGACTCTATAGGGCTACACAGCAACACGATAATGGCTTTAAGCTTTATTAACTTTTCCATCTGGTCGGTGTAGGCGTCATTTCAGAGACGCAATTAATGTTTTAAACACTTAAGAGATGAGTGTTGTCTTGATTAGTCCGCTCAATAATAACATGTGAACCGCGGCACAGAGGAGGCAAACATGGAAACAGAGACGGGAACTGCTGATGGCTGGGAAAGACTTGCTCTTTAAAAAGTAGAGCTGTTTGTTTTAATCTCCAGCTCACATCTCATGCTTTTTTTTTTTAAATGCCCCCTTCAACTAAATCTGAATTCTCCATGCTTTTATGATCCCTGTGAGAAAAAAGGCACAACTATTTTACTTGACCTCCACACCTGAAACGAACTTCAAAAGTCACACGTGATTTTCAGCACACATGTAGCTTGCTATCGTGAACGTATTGGTCAGAACGTAAATATTTAATTCTCAAGTTAAAAATGGAAGATTACATTTATTTTTCTCCCACTGGAAACAAGCACATGTGCTTTGAATTCACATGTGACTTTCACTGGGCAAGCAGAGTTGCTTAATCGTCGCGCTGAGCGGCCTCAACAGATTAGATGAGCTGCAGCTAATATTTTACTAGTGTGTGCCCTATGGCTGCTTGTGTCCAGTTACAGCAGGATGTTTTGAGTGAGTGACGTTAAATCTGCCTGATCTTCCCAGGCTAAATCTCCTGAACGGGCCTGGTCAATGATTAGAACTGGAACAGGTTTGGGAGACCGGCTGCACTTTAAACCTTCCTCCCCTCAGCAGGTCCAGGTCACATAACTGGAGACGGAAGACAAACTCGCAGTTCAAAAAAAGGAAGACTGATCTGTAATTCATTTCACCAGCAGTGAATCAGCATCTTTGCAGAATGAGGCTGCTGGTTTAACAGTTCTTCAGGTTCACTGAAGGACTAAATCTTCCATTGATGGTTTCTCGTGCAAACAAATCTGCTTCACCTGACCGTTCATGTTCACCTACTAACTGGGCCACAGCAGCCACTTAAGGCTGACCTAAATCTGTAAAACACTCATTTCAACAGAATATATCCAAGATGTCTGAACCAGTTGGATGGGCACTTTAGACTGCAGGCTACAAAACATAAACTGATTAAAACAGGCAATTTTAAAATCCTCCAGCTGTATGTGGTGTTGATTATTATAATCTATCCTATTTGTTTCTTAAATTACACATCTGCTGAGTTATCACATGCTGAATGGTCTGATGTGATCACCAAAGGTTTTGCTCTTTAAATAACGAGACACTGAATTATCAGATCAACACTGAAGCAAAAATGTAACAATTACATCAGCAGAAATTAAGCATTCGCTGTGGTGACAGGACTCTCAGGCTATACATCACAGAATCAGTCCAGACCCTCTCTGGGATTTGTTGGGATTTAAATGTGTGGTTAAAAAAAACAAAAAACAAAAACAAAACTCAGCAACACAACCACATCAAGTGTGACGGCTATAGGGGAGATAAATCACACAAATTATAATTTTTTTGGCTCATTCTGTATGCAACAAACCGAGTCTAAATATATCATAAAGAGTCACATGCTAGGAGGAGGGAGAGAGCGAGGGAGGGAGGGAGGTACTGTCTGTCACTCGGCTACGTCACAAGAAGCTCCGCCCTCACTTCCCTCCCTCCACTACAACTCACATGACTGCAGCAGCCCTGTTCTGTAACTCCAGTCACGAGGATAGAGTAGTATTACAATAACCAGCCGGCAGGGGTGAGCGGCATAGACAGAGAGGGGGGAGGGAGCGAGAGAGAGAGAGAGAGAGAGAGAGAGAGAGAGACAGGCCAGCTCTAATAAACCCTCAGTAAATATTAACTTATTCAGGCTGCATTTGTAGAATAGATAACCTTATCACAGCACACAAGAGGGAAGGAGTTAACCAGTGATGCTTTTTGTTTTAACCACTGCTCCTTCTGCTCAAGTTGCACTTTTATCCCCCCAACACCGACTCACTCAAGGACTTTGCAGCAATCCAGCATTACAGGCCCCAGATGAACGATTTGCAAAGATTACACTCCCTGTTTTTGTCCTCTTTGTGTAAAAGCCACCAAAAAGTCAGCCTGATGTATGTGACTGTCTGTGGAAACTTCATTGAATTGGGCTTCAGGGGTCTCTAACAGAGTGGAGGCACTGATGATTGATCAGCTACTTGATGTGGGGCGGGATGGCTTTTTTTTTTTTTTTTTTTTTTTTCCACACGATGGCGGATGCAATCAAGGTGATAAGACGACTGTTAAACAGTAGAGGAGCATCATAATGTCTCTGGAGATTAATAGGGTCGTGATAAAGTCACCACTGAATATATTACAGATGCAAGACTGGCTGAGTGGACGTGTGCACTGACACCCTAATCCAAAAATGTAAATGTGATAAAGCCATCGGATGCAGCAGGCAGTCTTAGGATGAAAACAGGCTTACATGTGAGTGTTACAGCTGAGCGGTGTCATAGGACGGGATGATATGGTGATGTTGTGACAATATTTGGTGATGTTGTGCTACTGTGATTTGTGTTTCTTCCGCAATGATGGCCTGTTTCTTCCAATTTACCGCCTCAGATCATGCAACTCACATCTGTGTGTGTGTGTGTGTGTCTGTTTTGTGTGGAAGCACATGTCACTGCTGCACGTTATAAATAGCCCACAGTCTCCCCGAATCCCACCACACATTGAATTAACCCACTTAAACTGCCAATCACACACACACACACACACACACACACATCCATGACCGTGCAATCTGAGCAATAACAATCAGCATGACGTCATCTTATGTCACACCGTGATGCAGTAAACACCGGGCTGCTGTTCTCCAATGACAGACCCCCCCCCCCCCCCACACACAACCACCCCCCAAGTGGTGTGTGTTGGCGTGCACGCTGATAATCCGTGCCCGTGTGTGCTGTGGAAGAACGAATCCACAGCCGCAGAAAGGTGGAGATGAGACATGAGGAATATTTATGTTCCCTTTCACCAAACCCCGTTCGGAAATCTGCTAATTTATAATTTCCTAAAAAACTACGAACCGTGGTGAATATCACACTGCAGAGCCCGAAGCTGCCTTTCATCTCCACCTTCTTCTGGTCAATTCGGAGGATGTGTCATGCGCAAAACGTCGATTCATTTCGATGAAAACTCAACTTCTGTGATTGTTTGAACGCCCTCCGCGCTGCTCTCCGACGGGGGATTATTCTGGCATGAACAGGAGAGCCACTTGGGAAAGTTCCCGTATTTTTTTAATAAGTGACGCCACGGCTGCTCACCGCGCCCCGAATTCAATTTAAACACCGTCCATTCAATTCAATGCGAATTTGTGTTTAATATTTCGTGTCTAACGTCCTGCAGCCAAGAAATCCCTTAAATGTGCCGATTTCTGCACGCAGTTTGGCGTCGTGACGTTTTCCTTGAATTTCAGTGCTACATAACCCCCCCCCCCAACAAGGTGGGCTAATACACTGTCCATTATCGCCCCCCCTCCTCAGAAACACATCCCGATGTGATCCACCGTTTCCATTAAGCCAAAGCAAACCACCATGTGAACCAGACCAGCGTTTTGTAATCGTTACCAAACGATTACGCAAACGATTACAAAACGTAAAAGAAACGCCAACGCCAACTTTCTAAATTGAGCCAAAAACAAACAAACAAACAAGATCCCCAGTCTCCTCTCCATCCTCGTCTGCCTGCAGACCAATTATCTGATTATTGGGTAGATGTGGAGAAATTGCGGGGATCAGCTGGATGAGGAGCGGAGGAGGAGGGGGGGGGGGGGGGAGTTGCTCAACTTTGCAGCGCCACGGAAAGGAACCTGCAGATATCAACCCGACGGACAGACCAGGAGATTAAACCCGGCAGCAGCTTAATGCAAGAGCGGGTAAAGAACAGTACATGTGTCGCGCTGTTTCCTCTTTTGTTGGCACCGCCGCTTCGATCCGAAATAAAAAATAAGAATAATAAAAACTGCAACACACACAGCTTTGCTTTTTTTTTTTTTTTTTTTTATCTCCCCCCCCCAAAAAAAAAATGACAGCCAAAAGCTGCTTCATAATGTCAGAACATCACAACAGTCCTCCGGCGGAGTCCACGCGTTCTGGGGCGCACCACGTGTCCAGGTCTCCGGCACCGCAATTAAAAAAAAAAACTTCCATCAAGAATGCGTCAAAAGTTTCCCGTGCGCGCCCCTGAATACCAAATAATCCTCCCCCAGCAGCGAGGCACCGGCCGCCTCTCCGCCCCACACCGGCATTCGTTCGTTTAAATCCGTCCAAGGGTCCCGGTCTGCACGGGACCGGTGACATTTCCTCCGAAGAAAGAGAGACACGTGAAAGCCAAGACATAGTAGACATTCCCACACACACACACACACACACACACACACACACACACACACACACACACACACACACACACAAGCTGTGCGCAGACCGACACGCAGGCTCTGGCTGTGCCGGGGAGATGCTGCTGACAAGCCGGGAGAAGGGCTCGCACAAACCGGCCGATTGCACGCTCTGCGGCCGGCGACGCGCAAAGACGCGCCCCGGTCCGCAGAGCCCGAAGTCCGGCGCGTCCGCAGAGGCCCGGATCTTACCTGGCTGCCGGAGGTTTCTGTCAGGTAGTTGAAGACAAAGGACGAGAGTTCCTCATCTAACAGTGGAGCGCAGTCCGCCATCTTCTAGTGAATGAGGAGCTGTGGAGTCAGAGCGGAGTATAGGAGGAGGAGGAGGAGGAGCAGTGGAGGAAGGCCGCCTGCAGGGGGCGCATCTGTTTACACACACAGACAAACCAAGACATCACACATGCACGGCGTGCTCCAAAGTGGGGTCTGGGGACCTCCAGGGGCCGGTGCAGTCACTTCAGGGGTCCCACAGGGAAGTCAGGATTCATTTAAACTTAATTGACATCCAGTTAATTAGAATTGGCAAACACGGATTTGCTTCAATTTGTCAAATGACAAATGGATAAATTCCAGTTGGATAAAAAACATTTCCAAGACGTCTGTGTCAGCAATGTGAATGACTCATCCTTTATCTGTTATTTGGGGTAAAACTCCTCATGTAGCAATATATTTTTATTTTATTATTTTATTATTTTATTTTTATTTTTATTATTTTATTTTTATCTAACAAACCAGGAAGCAGGAAGCTGCTTTTATTTCTGAGCCTGTTGGCAGGAAAAGTCCAGCCTTTGTTTTGAGAAGCCAAGTGATGGCACACCCCCGTTTTTTCTGAAAAAAAAAAAAAAAACAGCTTCTGTTGGGCGTTCACTGAAACTGAAGAAAAACCCGACACTGCGGCGATGTTTACTGCTCTAGAAAAAAAAAAAAAAAAAAAAAATCTGACTCAAATTTAGTAAAGTTGGATAACTGTGACTATGAAAACAAACGAGAGATGATTGTCTGGAGGAGACATTTCGAAAAAAGTGGCTTCTTTCTGCTGGAGTACACATTAAAAACTGTTTTATTTGGTGGATGCGAACACGACCGTGAACACGTCCTGGTTTGGTTAGGGGGCCCAAACCTCGGGCCTGGCACCCGCAGTCCTGCACACTTTGGACTAATTGGTGACTGTAGCTGCAGGCTGTGATTCTGGCCCGGTGTTGGCTGGGATTGGCTCCGGCTGCCTGAAAACTCTGCATGGATAAGTGGAATACATCACATACAGAGTGGCTGACGACAGTTTAATTCCTCATCACACACTTGGTGCTCAGCTTTTGTTTCCACCTTAAAACTCTGTAATTTGCTGATGGCTGATGCTTTGAATTTTCTCCATCTTTGTACTATCACAGTTTGGTGAAGACGTTTGTTCCTGTGATTCAAACAGAAAATGCCAAAAAAATTAAAAAATAATTAAAAAATGGAGCTGTGGCCGTAAAACGGAGTGACGGTGTCCGACAGTTTGCAGGAACAAAACGGGGATCGAATGAGCTCACAGTAACGGGAACAGTATCGTGAAATGCTGCTGCCGGGGATGTGGGCTGCGTCCGAGGGGAGCAGTGGTTAGCGCTGTGAGACGGTTCTGGGTTTCAAACCCAGCTTGTTCTCCCTCTGTGCGCCGATCATCGACATTACAATGAATGAATGAACGAACATCTGGGGGTGATTTTGTTTTAGTGAATGAATCTTTAAAAATGAAGTCTTGACGTGATGAAATCTGAACACTCGTCGTCATGTTGTCGCATCAAACGTTTCCACGGTTGCAGCTATTCGCACAAGCAGCCGATTTAGGCCAGAAGGGGAAAAATCGAGCATCAGGACAGACGCACACTCACAGACTAACAGCAGTGAGTGTAATGCTATCACTGCATTGCAGCACGGAGGCTTTTCTGCTCCGTGAATGTGTGGGTTTCTGTGCGTCTGTGTGCATGTGGCGGTCAGGAAAAGGTTAACTGTCTGACGGCCATGGCGAAACACCGACCTTAATACAGGCTGTGTGTGTTTGAGAGGGAGAGCGAGAGAGCTTGAACTTCTGTCTGTGACGGAAACACTGTGGGCAGCGCTGAGATGACAGACAGCGAGAGACGCCTGACAGGACAGGAGACACGAGTCAGCTGATCAAACAGGTTTTGGACAAAGCTACAGCTCTGAGAAAACAAGAGGTGAGACATCCAGCACAGTCCACAGGCATCTGTTTTATTGTCGTTTTGTGTGTTCACGTCTCCAGTGTGCAGCTTTGCCGCTGAATCTGGTTGTAGGATCCTTTTGTCTGCATGTTGCACGTGTTATTGTTACATTCACCCCCGTCTTCCTCCTCATCGTCGTCCCCTTCATCTGCATCCAACTGAAGGTATTAAAGTTACTCATTCTCACTTATCAGCAGCTTCACTTCTGAAACATCTTTGTGACAAATGAAAACACACACGAGAGTTAAACCACAATCAGTCGAAGGTTAATGAGGTTAATAGGATATCATACCCACACCTTCTCTGCATTAGATGTAAATATAAAAAAGTGCCACTTTTAAACTCTTCAATAGTTTTGTGAAACAGTTTCTGTGGGTGAACTTTAAGTTTCAGCTGCTGGTGTGAATAAATAGCAAGACGCAAACGGTTAGCATCAATCATAAAGGAGCGTCCATGCAGAGCGAGGCCTTCTTTGACATTTTGCACCAACGTTCAGAGATATATTCATCCTATTCAATGGAACAGTGTGAGACTCTGGAACTCAAGAACTCTCCCCTTTTTTTATGAGCAAATATTGAACTGCAGCTCAGATTCCCATCTCTGTGCTGTTGTACAAACGCAGCACGTGTAGCCAACAGCAATTTTAACTCCAGAGCAACATTTATCACGTCTCAGTCGTTGCACAGGCTCCCATGATACTTTGCTTCATGCTCTAAACACTAAATCTCTTTAGCTGCAGAAACAATGTTTATATGGGTTGATTGGTGATGGGCAGAACAATGTGTAGGATTCATTGTGCTTCTGGATATTCAAAATGTAAATGCAATTTGATGCTGAAAGAGTTAGAGGTAGAGGAACCAGCCTGAACAAAATTATCTTTGGCCTTCAGCTGATTTATCTCTCCCATTCTCTCTGCAGTTTACCTGTTACTTAGAAGTGCTCATCGAGTATAAGTGAGCTGAATCACATGGCGGCTTCAGTAAATTTGCCAATGCCTGAGAAACAAACCAGTCTGCCACAGCTAAAACAAATATATTGAGGTATAAGTGCAACCTTAGCACATTAGTTCCTCCTTAAAGCTTCTTCCTCTGCAGTCCTCCAGATCCCTCACGCTTGTTTCCTCAGAAACCTGGATGAGGCCTTAAGCCCCGCCCACCACCTGCTTCCTCCAGGATGACAGTATGAAGATGGACAGAGGAGGATACGGAGGGACTCCACCACAAGTTTTAGGCTTAGACTTCCCGTTAGCATGCTTAGCATCTTAATCTTGTTTGTCAGTCGTCATGCTAATGCTACCTTAGCAAGAATGTGGTTGCCTGTCCGGTCTTCGCTCAGCCCAAAAGACCACCAGAGTGACTTCACCGTCTGCACCATCTGCTTGAACTCAGTCACTCAATCGGCCCATCGGTCCACTGAGTCCCTCCAAGAATGTCCCTGCAAACGAGACCATCGCAGTCCAGCCTGTTCTGTAACGAACTCCTGAATCCACCAGAGCAGCAACGTCTGTGTCCGTCTTCAAGAAGCTAATTAAAACTCTTTTTTTAACCTCTGATAAAAACCATAAAAGGCCTAACTGGTACTTTAGTTACACTTTCTGTCCTGCACTTATGTAATAGATGATGCACTTCAACACACTGAAGCTTTTACCGATGTCGCTCATTGTCTGTCTGCCAGGTGAGTATCGATAAATGTTGATATCTCATAATCCAACCGACACTCCAAGCCAAGTGAAACCGAAATACTGACATTCTGCAGAAGTCATAACAACCGGTAAAAATAGAAATGTTGCCATAATTAAGTGGCTTGTTGTCTGGTCGATGCCAGCAGACTGTTCCAAGTGGACATTCCTGCAATGTCCTCTTCTTATGTTACTGCATTTTAGACTTACGTTTGAGATACGCAGCCAAAACTCTGACCCAGACAGACTGCCAACAAAATAACCTTCAGCCGCCATCGCCGGTGACCAGGGACAAAGAACCAAGAAAGAAGGGGTACAACAACAGGCAAACAGAAGGGGAAAAGGTCCGAGCTATGGGGCCTCGTAAAAACACTAAGTCCTCAGGGAAACAACTCTGTGCACTTTTCATATTCAGTTATATCTGTTTAGAAACAGTACAAGGAGAACGAGAAAAGAAAGATGTGCCAGATAGACATGGAGATGCCAACGAAGAGGAGGCGGGTGGGTTTACAAAAGAAACGTCTCGGGATGACAAACAGGCAATAAGCTGCAGAAACCCAGGCTGCGTTAGTGCTTCTGTATATCAAAGTGAGCTGCAGCAGACCACCACAATCTACACCTCCTCGCTGCAACGTGAGACAAAGTGTGTCTTAGCAGCATCCAGTGCGTCCCAGCTAACATTTCAATAATGTTTTGGTACTCGGGGCGCGGATGCCCGATAAAAATCAAAGGCCGTGATTTAAGGTCAGGGTGTTTCTAAGCAGGGCTGGTATGTGCCAGGTGGTCTGTGAGGATTCGTCCCCAGTTTACCCCCGATATCAGAAAATAGCCACGGTGAGCTTCTGAACTCTGCAGACAAGTAACGGTCAGCACTCATAACGCCACACAGGAAGTGATGAAGTTAAACAAACAGCCATAACAAAAGAAAAAATGTATTTGTTTTTTGCATTTGCATTTTGCTGTTATCAAGACGTTTTCTTTAATTGTTTGCTGTGCAAGCTGTGCCCAAAAATCCTTACTTTACTTAAGCGTCTGTTCTTCTCAGAGGAAAAAAAACACGAACACCATTATATCCTCAGAAAAAAAGATATAAGGAAAATTAACATCACTGTTTTGTGCAGCAGCTGGTAAATTACAAAACACTCATACTGTTTCTGGTGAGATCAAAGAGAGACAATCCTCCCAGGATGGTGGAAGTTCAGCCAATGTGACTCAAGTCTTCATATTAAATCACGAGATGACCAAACCTTATGAGCAAAGAAGGCTGGAGGAACCTTTGAGGAACAAAAATGTCTGGACCATAACTCACGGCACTCTGGCCAGACGATTGGGTTACGTCTAAGTGAAATGAAGACTCCTGCAGGTTAGGGTTAGCACCTGCAGTACGTAAGGTAGTCACCAAAAACATTAGTCATCCTCTGGAAACGTCATAAGTCAATAAATTCACTTATTGCTGCATATTGTATATAACAGCACTAAAGGGATGTGTTTGCACCACATGGCATCCAAACAATGTCACTCCTGCTTTTTATGAGATGCAGGTGGAAAACTGCGCCTGACCCGCGTTCAGTCCAAATCCTCAAAGTCAGCGCTGACGGAAACGCTCTACAAGGCTGCGCAAAATATCTGAAAACGTTCCTGCTGCTGAGACTAGAGGAGCAGGAGAGGTGAGCTGGCACGGTAGGAAAGATTCAAAATGCACCTCAGTCGACTGGAGACTGCTTCCTGCAGCCATGTCCACAGCAGATCTCATGTCAGTCTCATCGGTGAGCCAATCGAACAAACAAGATTGCGGCTCTTAGGCTGCATTACTAGATGGAGCCTGCAGCGAGCGATTCTGAGTGTTTAAAAAAAAGTCTCCACCTCCTGTAACGTTGACTCATCTCAGGATTTATATTTCAAACTGATAGTGCCTGAAGGGAAGTCCTGGTCCAGATTTAAATATCTACACTCAATAATGTAGACAGGCAGCTAACCAGTCAGCCAGGACGTCGCTGTGTTCACACTTCAGAGATCTGCTTTGTTTCTTCTTTCATCTGCAGGTTGAAGTTTTACTCTAAATAAACACATTTGCATTCAGTTTGTGTTTCCTTCAGGTCTCACAATCACGTCGAGCAGGCATCCAACCACCAAATGTATGTGCTGGTACAGAGACAACACAACTCCGGTGCGGCACCAGCAGTCCACAAGCTCTCCGTCCATAATCGCCTCGACCAAATGGGATTTTCCAGCACGAGAGCGAAACAGAAGGAGAGACAGAGAAACGGGATTGTGTTGTAGCAGAGTTTAGCTGCAATGCAGAAGAACTCACTCATACCACAACAGTGACATAGTTACAGCCGAGCTTCATGCTGCAATAACAGGATCAAACGATCCTCACAGCGTGACATCAGAGGGAGAGTTAATGTCCTGTTTACTGCGCCGCATTTTACTGACAATTATAGTTATTACTTAAAGTAAAATGTTGCATTGTAGACATGATAAGCTCACCAAATATGATGTTTTGACCGACTGTTTCCAACAACAGGCTGATGTAGTGGGATCAGGTACATGGACAGACATTCTTTATGATCAAAGAAAACATGGACAGCACGGGCCTTTGACTTTTTTAGAAGAGAAAACTTTCCTGCTAACACTTTCTCTGAACAGTAAATGTTTGAATGGCTTGGACCTTGAAAACTGATCCATCGCTTTCTTCTCACTCAGCAAATAAAGGTTTAAACTGCCAGCTACCTGGATGCCAGCAGAGCAGCAGCAGTAGATAGCTCGATAAAAACCTGATCTGAGCGCCACTGTAACCCTGACAGTCGTGAATATTTGCTTCCAGAGCTGATACATCCTGGTAGACGACAGCAAACTAGTTTTCACTGTGAAAACTGTGACCGATGTGAGCACTTTGAAGGAGGAAGTCAAAATACAGAAACTAGCAAATGCTAATTTTGGGGGAAGACACATACGCAGGGGTTAAATACAGCGCATCGGGCAGTTTCCTCTTTCATCTCTGTGTGTTGCTGCTGCTGTTCATTTAAAGCTGTATCTGAAAAAAAAAAAAAAAAAAAAAAAAAAAATATATATATATATATATATCAGCTTCCAGTCTCAGCACCTGCCGCGGCCTCTTCCTGTCTGATTCTCAGTGACTTCGTCCTCAATATGAATTAATTTACATTCCTTTTGCTTAAATAAATTCATCTTGTGGACGTTACTGAATCAGGAGCGCCCTGATTTATGGGGGGGGGCGGTTTAATTCAAGGCAGTGGGGGAATCACTGACATGTAACAGGAGAATTTCATTACTCGCTTGGTCAATCCGGTGAAAGGCTGCAGGAGAAATACTGCGCAGAGGGAATCTGAGTGATATAGGTATTAATTCATCTCCGTGTGATGTGTTGTTGTTGCTGTTGTGCGCTCGTACTCGTGCCTGTTCAGTTGTTTGTTTGCTTACTCACTCGCTCAGTCGGCCTTTTAGCTCGCTCGCTCGCTCTGCCGGCAGGTTGACCTTGAACTTTGCACTACTTAACACGGGGGGTTTCTGACAGATCACGTCTGTCACTGCTCGTGTGCTTCATGTGGATAGAGGCCAATGCTGCACTCAGATACTTATGGAAATGATGAAACTTGCTGCAAACTTTGCTCGCAGCTGGATTTCCATCCAATTTGTATTCTTCTTTGTTCTTTTGCATCTTCAAAAACAAAAAGGTCATTATAATGAGATAACAATACCCAAATTGAAAAAAAAAAAAAAAAATCAACAAATTATCATAATGGGAACATCTTGAGAGAAAAATGATTTTATTTCGCTCTCAATCAGAAAAGTGTTTAATCTTTTGCATAAAAAAAAAATCTGCCTTACTCATTCGTGACCAGAAAATAAAAACAAATGAGAAAATAATCTGTTCTTGTGGCTCTTTCACATATTTTCATAAAAATTCATAAAAGGCCTTCCAAAAAAAATGATCAAGGTCAAGACAAATATCCTCACATATTTATGAATTTCCCTTTTTTTAGTTATTTGGGTATTGGTATAAAGCTCCATCTCATGACAAACAGAAAAAGCGAATGTTCGTCCTTCAGCAGTGAGAAGTCTTCATCATGGCATCTGCAAGGCGAGAAGAACAACACCTACAAAAATAAGAACTGTTTGGATGCAACAACAAATCGTTATGGTCAAAAATCAGAAATCATATTCAGCGCACTAAGAGCTCAATGTTTTGTCAGCCATAATTACTTTGACAATTAGAGGAAATAATTGGTGTTAAAAGAGTTTTTTTAACTCTGAGTATCGAGAGCTTTCCTGAATTTACCGTTTTGTGGCGAAACACCTGAATCTTTTATACCCAGCGGCGTCTGGCTCACAATCACCTGAAGACGCGGGCGTCTGTGTTGAGGACGCTGCATATGACAGAGCTGACTGGCCCCGTCAGGGTTCTCGTGTGGCCCTGATACGATTTATGATGCAATTTGCGAGATGATCTTGAGCGGAAGCCAAGCTCGCGGCCTAAGATGCTTATGAAAGATCTGGATGTGAACAGAGACTGTAAATAGATTTTATCTGGTGTGTCCTCACACAGTGACCTATCAAAGCCCGCCGCCGTATTAATAACCCGTCATTTGAAGCTTGGCATTTGTGGCGGCGTGTCTGCCGTCTCTTTACACGCTGATCTGGGGTCTGTGGAGGCTGATGGTGATGGATGACACACCGCGTGCAGACACTTGGTGCAAAAACACAACAAAAAAGCAACACGTGCAGCAGGAGTTGTGTGTTGGTGCGTACCAGCTGTCTTCCATTAGAGTCCGTCGATTAGAAACAGCTTTTCTTTTTACCAGCCAAACACCTCAGCACTTCTTTATTACTAATTAGTTTCTCCTTCCCTCCACTTTTTCATAATGTGCAGCGGTTGTGGTGACGCGGTGTTAGAGTGCTTTTATTAAGAGGGCATTAAGAGATGTTGACTGGTCACAATGGACTCATTACTGAGGTGATCTATGAGTCTTTAGGACTGTCTGTCCACTTGGTCCTCACACTTCAACGCTGAAACAAAAACCTGAAAACAAGCTCTTAAAAGTTCCAGTTTTTTTTAATGACTTTAGCAAATTTGGCACACAAGTTTTGCCGCGGCCTTCAAATGCTGTTGGAAACATAAACGCAGCGGTTCAGAAGAGTAAAGCATACAGAACCAGGGAAACGGCACCGTTCTAATGATTCTCATCGGGATGATTTGGCGGTGAGGAGGTGATAACATGCTCCGTTGAGATGGAGGCCATGCGCACCAGGATTAGCTGGCCTGTAAATCAATTAAAGCATCAGTCTCATTGCTGATGTGCAGTCCCTCCTCTTCCTACAGCTACTGCAGCGAAGAGCTGACATCAGGACTGCACGACCAAAAAGGTCACGAGCTCGGTCCAAAACAATCAAATCTGTCTAAATATTGTACTTCATCCTCCCCTACGTGTTGTTGTTCGTGTATTTTCTGTTAGTAAGTCACAAATACATTCATAAACAGCATCATGCAGTCAGGACTTCCAATGCAGGTTTGACTAGAATCTCCCATTCCTTAGTTAAAATGTTAAATGAGAGTCGGAAATATTCAAGAAAACAAAGAAGGTAACAGCGTCCTTGACCTTTGACCTTTAAATCTGGAGCAGTCTCCTGAAGGAAGGAGGCAGAAGATTGAAAAGCAGGAAAAGCTGTGTCATGATTGTAAATTAGAAATCCCTTCTTTGGCTGAGAGTTAGCAGGAGGCCAGAGTGAGAAGCTCCCTGTGCAGTTTCGTTTTGTTTTTGTTAATCCAACAAGTTACATTTTTAGACTATTGCGAAATAACAGCAGCACCTGAAGGCACCCTTAAAACGAGACACACCGGCCGGACCTTCAGTAACACCTCAGCTGCTCCTTCCTGTTTGTTTACCTCCCAACACTCCATCATTCATTCACCTCAGCCGCACACTGCCATGAGCTACAAACACACACACCCCGTTTCTGTTGGAATCTTCTTTTTTTAGACACGTTTGTGTCAGTTGGGAAGCAATAAGGGAGAAACCAGTTTCATGAACACAGAAATTAAATGTGCCATGTTCTCTCCTCTGCTTGGTCAATCAGAGGTGAATCCCGGGTCGAGGATGAGCTCACTTTGCATTCAAAGATGAAGCATAACAAGCTGAACTCCCGGAGGAGAAGAAATTCCCTCTGGGGATCGATAAAGTATTTGTGAGTCTGATTCTGAGAAATTGGCGCACGCACACACACACACACACACACACACCGTTTTGCACATTCAAACATGAACACACAAGCACTGTAACATGGAGGGCTCTGCTGTGCCAGCACGTTTTCAGAAAGAGGTTGGGTGTAAAGGCAAATCAAACCGATGCATATTCATGATGGCCTAGTCTCCGGTTGCACCTGCTCCTTTGTAGGCGGCGCTGCAGATGTTTCTGCTGGAGTAACCTTGGTCTCTGGCCGCTAATGTCTGTGACTATAGTAACCAGAAACACAGCAGCAGCAAGAACGTGGATCTGAAAGATCACTTTGGGTATTAAAAATCTCCGACACAGTCGAAGCTCTGCGGATACAAGAAATCTCTCAAAGCAACACTGACGGATTGATTTGGATTCTGGATTTGGAGTACAGCAGAACAGCACACATTGTGCTCTTCCTGTCAGAAGCTGCTTTTACAGACACATTCATGCGGTTTCCAGTATTATTCACTCGTACTACACGCACACTGATGGAAGAGCACATAGATGCAGTTTCAGGTTCAGTATCTTGTAGAAAATAAACATAAAAGCAATTCTTAAAAAAAGAAGGCCCGCTGTGTCTTCATGTTGTTTTTAATGCCTGTGAAGCACATGGGAAGCTCCGGCTGGCCCTTGGGGGTTCCGGGTGGACAATTTTTCACTTCTCATGCTCAAGCAAAATTATGTTGATCCTCTCAAGACTTCAGAGGGTCGAGAAGCTGACCAGTGAGGAGAAAGGAGCTAATTTGGTCATCAGGCCGTCAGCACGAAAAACACATCGACAGAACAAATGGAGCACATTTTTCAAGATGTTGTCTCATTAAATGGTTTTTTAATTTGTCCGACATTTGAATATAAGCTCACCTGAGCTTCTTCCTCGTTCTCTCCTTTCATCCTCGTTTGGTGTTTTCCTTCATGTTTCCGTTCCCTCCTTCCATGCAGGCTGGATGCCGCTACCTCATATTAAACAGCACTTAACGCACACACATACACACACACACACACAGATGCATGATGAAGGCTGAATAAATTCAAATCTTGACGCTTCATGTCTGAGAAATTGGAAAAAGAGCAGTCAACCCCGTAAGCAACCACTTCCTTATTGATTAACAGGATGAAATATTAATCAGAGGCTGATATCAGCTAACGTGAATATTTCCAGTGTCGCACAGACAGACAACATCCTCCTGTCATAGGAAACCACGTCTTGTTTCAAATTATCAATCGCTGCCGCTGCCTATTTCATAGACAGTTCATGTGTTTATCGATCAGCTGGGACGGGTGGGGGCAGTGAGAGTCGGGGTGGGGGATCAATAAAACTCACACACTCTTTAGTCGAGTTTCAGTCGAGCTTAATACTGTTAAAACTGAGAGAGGGTGAAATTTCACAAGGAGCCGGATCGACGCTGATCACATGATCAGTTTCACCCATTCAGGAGCAAACTGAGTGAAGAACACAGTAAAGAGCTCCGAACCGAGAAGCAATTATTATATTTTAACTTGCACACACTTCCAGTGCGTCCGCTGGTGGAGAAGACTTTTATGAGGTCGGCCAAACTGCAGCAAAGACTCAGCAAAGGGCGACACATTTGGATAATATATAAAAAGAATGTGAGACCAGAGGTGCATTTAAGAAGCAAAGCTTTTGTTTGTCCTTCCTGCACCATCAACTTTAAATAAATAAGTCTAAATAAATTCATTTCAGTTGCCAACAACTGGGATGAAACAAACAAACTGTGAAATATAAATTAGAAAGCCGGAACAATTCTGCACGGTCGATACTGACGAGCCCTCAACAACCAACAGTCATATTCACAGCTGTGAAGCCCGCACAAAACAAACACACACAGATTGACCAAGACATTGTGAACTCTGGGCTTCTGTAAAAGCAACAACATGCCGTCTAATCTGGCAGCAGTTAAGGTCCGTTGGTGAAGTGATACTTGTGTGTAAAGTGTGTTGAGCCAGTGCGGTGACATCATTCTGCTTATCTGCATTTTGGAGACCATCAGCCAGTCTTGTGTGCGAATGATTGTGCGATTGTGTGTGGGCCATGTAATGTAAGGACATTGTTGTGTGTCTGCGTTGAGTTTATGTGACAGAGATCAGATTGCATGTACTGTACAGCACAAATGTGCGTGTGTGTGTGTGTTTGTGCTTCGGAGGTGCTTGCTGTGATGGAGACTGACGAGAAGAAGACAGAAAGAAAATCAATTCTTGGATTTTCCCGGCTCCTGTCTGAGTCTTCGCTCCTGCGTCCTCCTTACTTTTCCATCACGCTCTTAACTTTTCTTCTCCTGATAGTAACTTCTGATCAAATCCATCTTCCAATCAGAATCTCCTCTTCATCTTTCCTTTGATAGCTCTCCTCATCCTCTCTGGACTTCACTGCCAGCATTCTTGTTTTCTTTATCATATCTTCTTCGGTCACACACCCACACATGCAGGTGACAATCTGAAGTGTGAGCGTGCAGCGTTTTCAAATGCCCTCATTTCATTCTAACTCCTGATAAAGACGGAAAGAGAAAGAAGAGCTTTAAACTTCCTTCACGCTATCTGCTTATTCAATAAGTTCCCCAGCATGCCCCTTTTTTGAATCACCTTCTGTTCCACCTTTTCATCAATTCAGCTCCGCCTGACTCATCTGACGCTTAACCATCACCAGTAACACAGCTGGTGCCTGGAGAGAAATGTTTCTGCCAGTTACAGAATTTAAGAGCTGAAAAGGTGTGAAACCACACAAATCCTTCACTTTTTAGGTATTCAATCTTTCAACTTGTATTCACAGCTCAAGTGTTTTCTTGATAATGGTTGGTGTCAGCTCAAAACAAAAAAATGAAATGCAACAAAATAAAATACGCCTCCGCAAAAAGAGCAGAACGGGCTCAGGGGCAGCGTCGGCTCCCTGAAGCCTCTGCAGCGAGCTGCTGCAATTCTTATTCAGCTGAACGTCCATCAGTTCAATTCAAAACATGAAGGATGACCAGAACCGGGAGTCGGGTTGTCATGCACCAGCAGCGGCGAAACATCCCACTGTGTCTATATTTACACCGGAAACCTCTCTATCTTTAGGCGAGCATTTTTCAAGCCAACCGTGAGCAGGACTGCAGATCTTGGATCACCCGGCACGCCTCCGAGATAAAAGCCAACTGAAGAGCGAGTCCCGTCCTGTCAGGTGCTGCCGTAAACACAGACCAAAAGTGTTTTCGATGAAAACTGGGACGCAGAAGTGAATCCCTTCTACTCCACATTTAAACAGAGATCAGCCTGCTCACTGCGAGATGCAGCAAGAATAAAATGCATGCAAAAGCAAGTTAGTATTAATCTGGAGAGATTTAATTGCATGCAACACACACACACACACACACACACAACTAAGTCAGTTTATTGTTCTGCTGTGCTGTCTGAATAGAGGAAGACTTGTTGGAATGATAACATTGGAGGATGCATCATGAAAAACAGTGTACAGCAGACCTCCAAGCTGAAGGCGACTTGGTGGAGAAATGATGAGTTCACTGACGTTGTAGTCTTTATGAGCAGCTTTTTCTCAGTTAAGTTTGGGAATTTCTGGTTTAGCTGTTCCTTCTTTATATTTTCTGCAACTAACTAGCTGCAAAGCAGACAGACCTGCTTCCTGTTTATATCACCGGGAGCGTGCCCCCGGCCTACATGAAAGGTCGTGTCTTTTCCAGTGCGTGCTCACTTCAGCTTCAAAAAATAAAGCTGCAGCAAGAACGACTGAACCATCGTGACTGAGGGGAAAACAGCTTCTATTTGA